>NC_139012.1:19636921-20836921 GCF_964374135.1 Grampus griseus
TCTAGAAACCTTTCAGGACTTCCCTAATTGATGGTTTTCATCCAATACTGGCCCTGGCCTTCACCAACAAACATACGAACTAGCTGATGTAAGTGAGAGAAACCAGGTTGATAAGTTTGAATGACTATATTAAATACCTCAGCAAATCTGTGAGGATCTTTGGTTACATTGGGAAAATCTTTCACTATGCTTGCAGTTCAGCTTTAGTCCAGGGAATAAAAGAAATTAAGGATGTAGCCTCTAGATCCTCAGGAGGCTTAATTTTAAAGGGACAGGTTCTGAGGAAAAGGGAGTGGGGAGAGATTCAGAGAAAAGAGGAAGTTTGGTGACAGAACTAATATGGAGGAATTGAGAGTATAGTGGAGGCACAGGCAGCAGAGAAGGGAGGGAAGAAAATGGTGCAGGAGGGTGGGGCTTGAGACAAAGAAGCCAAGGAAGAAGAGCCTGCAGTTTCCAGAGCCATTTTATTTTTTCTTTAATCATTTGTTTGACTTAGTTAATCGTAAAATCTTATTTTGCAGAGTCAGTTTTAGGCTTCTGATAATGCTGGGAAGTCTCAAAATACCAATTGAAATAAGCATCCCACTCAGTTCTGGAAATTTTTGAGTTATTGTAGTCCATTTCAGGTTTAAGGAAATTAAGTTTGGGGATTTCAACACTTTCCCACAATGAACACTGATATTGCAAATTGCCTTTGGTCAGGTCAGTCCATTTGGTTAGAAATGTGCATGAGGAAGGACCTCAGGTTTTTAAACATAAAATTGGAGGAGGGGGGGCTTCCCTGGTGGCGCAGTGGTTGAGAGTCCGCCTGCCGATGCCGGGGACGTGGGTTCGTGCCCCGGACCAGGAAGATCCCACATGCCGCGGAGCGGCTGGGCCCGTGAGCCATGGCCACTGAGCCTGCGCGTCCGGAGCCTGTGCTCCGCAACGGGAGAGGCCACAGCACTGAGAGGCCCGCGTACCGCAAAAAAAAAAAAAAAAAAAAAAAAAAAAAAAAAATTGGAGGAGGGGTCTCAAAATACTGTGATAACTGGAATTGCATTTCCTAGATGTTTTTCCTCTGGAGTAAAGAACAATCTTCAAACAGCTCAAACAGCTTACAATACAAAAGGCTCAGTTGAAACAGCTTTCAAGCCAATCCCAGCCACTCCTCTGAAGACAGCTTGGTCTTGGAGAAGCCATGCCAAAGGCTTTTTTTAATAGCCAGTCTCCAGAGGGCAGCCCTTGCAAAGGAATAGAATGAAGTCTAAAAAACCTGGCACTGTTTCAGAGAAACAATGCCTGTTACCCAAGGAATGGGTTGAAGGCTAGCCAGCTTCAGTGAAACGGTCTGATCTCAGAATCAGACCAAAGAGCTAAATGAGTATTCACATACAGAACACGCCCTTAACCAGAAAGATCAAACCTTTGAATAAGCCCTGAATAGAGCCTGGAGAGCTTCAAACACAAAGAGGGCACAAGATCAGATCCAGAAAGAAGATGTACCTTCAAACTCCACGATTGGCAGGGAAAACAGGGAACGATAGTGGGCTCAGTTGTGGGTACTGCACCTGTTTGCTCACCAGCCTTGAAGCCATTGGGAGTCTTCTCTGGTCCCTGTATGGGCCACCAAAATGTCGACCTGAAACAGATAGACTACCAGATATTTCTCCAGCAAATATGGATTAATTCGAGATCAGGAGAGGATTGCAATTCTGGGTCTGCAACCATCAAGTCCCTGCATGGCCAGGGAAGGAGGATGCTTTTACAGAGGGGAAAAGGAAGTTGGGAGGACTATAGTAAACAGAGTCCACGGTTTTTCATTGGCTGAGTCCCTGCCAGGGAAGAAGAGGAATCTTTCTTCTAGTTGGGCTCTGCTATCCTTCCAGAGTGTGAGAGCTCCACTTCTGCTCTTTCAACTCTATTTAACTGAGGTTTCTGTTTATTAATTTCTTACAGTATATATATATATATATATATATATATATATGTGCATATATATATAGTATAATATATATGTGTATATATAGTATATATTATATATGTATATATAGTATATATTATATATGTGTATATTTAATAGGTATTATATAGATACTATTGTATCTATTGCAGTTAATAAAATTGTGTTAATAATTAAAAAATATATATATATATTTCCTATATATGCCATTCAAACACACATCTTTCTCATGTGCTTCAGTAAGACATGGGAGTATTTATACATATCCCAGCAAAATCTCATTTTCCTTTGTGCTTGACCCCAGAACTGCCTTAGTAGAGGCACTGCCGGCATTTTGCAGCATTTCTGGCCCTTGCATATTAAGTAACAATGGTACTTGAAAGGCATTATGACAGTCAGAATGGTCCTTCAGGACTTCTACTTCCACTCAGGATATAGAAAGCTTCACATGTAATGTTGTTCTCATCCTATAAAATCTTACAGCTAATTTCACATTTGATAGTGAAAGGCTGTGTGCTTTTCCTCTAAGCACTAGAACAAGGCAGTAACATTCTGTTTAACATTTTACTAAAAGGCATACAGATTAGAAAGGAAGAAAACAAAAACTGTTGCATTCACAGACTGTAATTGGTTATATAGAAACTTCTGAATATTCTCCAAAAATTCCTACTACAACTAATAAGTGAATTTAGTAAAATCCAAAAATATAAATTCAATATACAAAATTAAATTACATTTATTTAAACTAGCAGTTTGAAAAATGCACTAAGCAAAATGTACATATATATTTTATTTATATTTAATTTAAATACCATTGATAAAAATGAAATACTTACAAACAAATCTATGCACAAGATGTATATGCTAGAATCCAAAAAACTTGATGGAAAAAATAAAGAAACCCTAAAAAAATAAATCTATCAAATGCATTGATCAGAGGACACAATGTTGTTAAGATGTCAACTGATCAATGCAGTCTCAATCAAAATTTTAGCAGGTTTTTTTTAGAAATCAACAATCTGTTTATAAAAAATAAATGGAAGATCAAAAGACCTACAATTATCAATACAGTCTGAAAATGAAGAAAAAAATGGGAGCATTTATACTATAAGATTAAAAAACTTGTTATAAAGTTATGTAACCATGGCACTGTGGTATTGGCAAAAGAATGGAAATATCATTGGAAGAAAGAATCAAGATAAACATTCACCTATTTAGAGACAATTGATATTTTGAAAATGGCTAACACTTCAAGGGAGGAAACATATTGTTTTCAACACATGGGACTGGATCAATTACATATGCATATAGAAAAATGACATCAAACCATGATTTTCATCATATTAAAAATTGTGAAATAGATCATAGAGCTAAATATAATAGCTAAGCTATAAAACTATTGTAAAACATAGGAGAAAACATTTTTAATTTGTCATGTAGAATTACTTAAGCAGGGCACAAAAATGAAATATAAAAGGAAAAATTATAGCTTGGACTATCAAAATTAAGATTCATTTTCTTCAAAAAGCACTGTTAAGAAAATGAAAAGATAAGCTGTGGACTGACAAAATATTTGCAGTACACGTTTCTGATAAAGGACTTGCATGCAGAATATTTAAATAATTCTCATAATTCAAAACTAAGGAAATAGACAATTCAGTTAAAAATAGATAAGTAATTTGACCACTTTACCTAAAAAGAAATATGAATATAAAATTGGTACATGAAGTGTGATTCAAAATTGTTCCTTTTTAAGGAAGTACAAATTAAAAGCACAATGAGATACTACTACTCACCAGCACCTATTAAAATAGCAGACATTTTTAAAAAGTAAAAATAGAGCAATGACTATACCAAGTACAACCAAGGATGTGGAGCAACTACAACTCTGTCAAGACTGGTTGGGATGCAAAATCACACAGCAAAATTGGAATACAGTTTGAAGATTACTCGTAAAGTTAAATTTGCTATATAACTCAGAAATGCCAATTCCTTGTATTTACCCAAAGATGCAAAAATTGCAGGACACACTAAGACCTTTATACATAGTGCCCCCATATTTAATCCCTAATATCGGCCGCTTAAAATACGTTCTATCTACATACTTAAATATATGATTTTTTAAATGGCCAGTATTAAAAAGAATACTGAAAAAATAAAGAGATGAAGTTTGAACTTAATGTACTGAAACCTTTAGGATATGGTTTAACGAACCATAAAAGAAGGACATTCATGAAAGAAAAATTCCAAGTAGTATATTCATATAAATATGGTACACAGATGACTACTTCTGGAAGGAGCAAAGCTGAGCCAATTGTTTGTGTAAATGTCAACCTGAGGTAAAGATGATCAATTTATTTATATATATATTGCAGCGCATGGTGATATATTTTGTGATGATGGATTTTATTACTTTGTAAAGAAGACATTCTATATTATTTTCCTTATTTTAGAATATTTTGATGTGCCTTTTATTGTGACAAAATAGCCGCTGGAAGTACAGAATACCAACTCCTCTATGTGAACTTGGGAAAGTTAATTAAGCTCATCAGGTGTCTTATGGGCTGAATTGGGTCCCCCAGAATTCATCTGTTCAAAGTCCTAACCCGCAGTAGTTCAGATTGTGACTGTTTTGGAGATAGGGTCTTTAAAGAGGGAATTAAATTAAAATGAAGTCATTAGGGTGGGCCCTAATACAATTATAATTGGTGTCCTTATAAGACGAGGACATTTGGACAGAGACATTTACAGCGGGAAAACCAGGTGAAGACACAGGGAGAAGATAGCCATCTACAAACCAAGGAGAGAGGCCTCAGAAGAACAAACCCTACTGACACGTTGATCTCAGACTTCTAGCCTCCAGAACTATGAGAGAATAAATTTCTGTTTTATAAGTCACCCAGTCTTTAGTACTTTGATATGGCAACCCTAGCAAGCTATTATAAGGTATTAGTATTTTCAACAATGAAATGGGGATGAAAATAATTTATCTCATAGGGGATATAAGCTAAAATGATATTTTCTTTCCCATCTTTATTTCTCTACCACTTAAACCTGTATTCTAGGCACGGGTAAAACAAAGTTGAGTTAATTACATATTACATTTATGCTCACCAAATATACCACAGACTACTAATTACTACTAAAAACAATGAACGAATAACATTGCATATAATAAAACATAGTTCTCCTTTAGAAAATCTCTTTCATAATTTTATAATGATCATATAATGGTATGCAATGTTTTTGTCCCCCTTTTATCCTTTGAATAGGATTAGGAAGTTAAAATAGTTTTTCTATGGAAACTAATACTTGATTGTCTTAAGCTACCAGGATAAATTTCAGGACACAAACATTAATTGTGTGAGTGTAGTAATTAAAGTTTCTTTGCTTTGTAAAAATACAAACAAACAAAACCACTAATTTCCCTAATTCTATGGAATGAAGTATAAATCAAGCTTGAGTTTCTGCAATCCTACATAAGTATATTTTTCATATTAATAATAATTTAAATATAGTAACATGAAATTATATTATACAGAAGAGGAAAGTATATTCATATGCTCACTTATTCAGCATAAGTTTTTAATTTTTTTTAGATTCTGCTATTTTTTCTATTTGTTCATATAAATTTAAACTGTTTATATACTCATACTGTCTCATTATTGCCATTATTGTTATTCAAAGCAGTCTTTTCACATATCATTAAATAGTTATCTAATTTAAAAAATATTCAATCAGTTGAACAAACTATATTTTATTTAACTATTTTTACTATTGAATATTTATACAAATTAATTGACTAAATACAATTAATTACTTTTCAACTTTTCAAGGTTCTTGTAATAAAGCATTTCGTGAAGTTTTCTTATTAATTATATAATGCTGCAACATGTCTTCTGTGAAGCAGTTTGCTAAGCTAATACCTAAAACATTAATTCTTAATAGCTTTGGAGCTATAATTGATTTTAATTACAGGTCATATTTTAGAGTAAACAGTATGCTGTACAGAGAGCTTAGAACAATCACTGATAATTGATGGCATTGGCACTATTTTTTCTCAAGTACAGGTAGAAGATCTTCCTTTAAATTTCTGACACACAAGATTTTCTTTATCTAACACATCATGATACACACCATTACAAATTCAAATTTTCTATCGGAGCACATTAACTTGTATCTCAGATCACTAAGGTAAAAATCACTGCACATAAAATAAATTATTTTTTTAAAGTTAGAAGTGTATATGTAGTAGCCGTCTAGTATATATACAAGGGGAAATTGTAGTGCTGAAACCTGCAATAAATATGTACACTAAAGTGCATTTGTTTTCAATTATCTCTTTGAAAGCAACTTCTGTTCTATAAGAAAGGCTCTGCTTAATTATAAATTCAATTTCATGCAAGTCACTATGGTTTTGATTCAATGTTCAATCCCACCTGAAAATTTGCAATTATAAATTAACTCTCAAGGCTTGTGTATTTTACCCTGAGATATTAACCACTAGGTTCATAGACACAAGTGCCTCCAGTATGACGTTTTGTTCACAGTATCAGTAGCATGCATTTGTATGCTACTATTCTTAGTAACACAGGACTGCTGAGATTTTGGCAATTTCTCTTTTTCTGTGTCTCCTATAATGGTTTGTCAATGGGAAATATAAAGAAATTTAAAATAATCTTTAATTCACTAGACAAGGCAAGAGTTATTCATCTTTTCTGTTAGATACAGGGACATATCTTTTGCTCTTGTATACATTTAGTGGCATGTCTGTGCCAGTCGTGAACCTTATATCTGTTTTTAATGTTCCCCAATATGAATGCTACTGTTATTTTGAACAGTGGTCTGAGGATACATACACATGACATATGTCAAATCATTAATTTAAATTAAGTCATTTGCTGAACAAAATGTGTTTTTAGTTCAATGGTGCTAAATGGTCATAGGACTGATGAAACTGTCATAGTGACTTCAGCAATGGTGAAAGCAGCTTAGCCAATATATTCCAATTAGACAGTGATTTATATTTCAAATGAGGTGTCTAAAACCATATTATTAACAACTAGATTGCACAAAGGAATATTGTAAAATGTTGAATTAACACAAAAATACTACTGACATATTAACAAGAATACAATTGGAAATTCATACATAATATATTTAAATATTATAAATCCAATCAGAAACTGTTAAGTAAAATATGTCATGCTGCCCTCCCACAACATATATATCTTATAAGGAGAAAAGTTTAAAGCAAAGGCCGTATATAAAACTACGGCTTTTATTATGTATGAGTGAAAGTATGCAAAATATCAAAGATGACTGAATTTGATTATTGGAAACATCTGGATGTTCTGTTGATGAGCAGGGAACATTTGAATGAGCAGGTTCTTTTAAAAACATAACTGATGTTTAAATCTTTTCTATAAAGTTTAAAAGTTTTATTCCAGAAAAAAATTAAGTTGTTAGAATCAAGATTTTAACATAATTTACATTTTAATATCAGTAATGATTATTGGGAGACTACCTTCCATGGATCTCTCAATTTTCTGTACATTTTGGAAGCAGAGGCACTGACTGTCCTTTGTTTCAGACTATGTTTTCAAGAATACTTGTACAGAGAATAGCCTTGGAAAATTGTGTTGTTCACTAAGTAGTGTTGCAAAGGTCAGGAGAGCTCACTCTCATTGTTAATGATTTTCTGTGCTAAGGTTAGGGCTCCTTCCTTCTAATACTGCTCACTGGCCCTCTTTGGGTCACCCTGTGGGAAATTGGGCTTGGGTAACCAGCACAGAAATGCTGATACTCGGGCTACCACCAGTGTTATGAGTAACAAAATACTTTTTGTTTCTGACCCAGGAGTCTCCTAACAGAAATCATGAGACTTTGGCCATGTAACAGGTCACCAATAACATAAAATCTCTTGAGCTTTCAGAGGCATGGGGCAGTGATCTAAAGTACTGAATAATAATAGATAAAATATATTTGAAATTCTTAAATAATGAAATATAAAATGGAAATGTGTTAGGGTTCATTCTGAATAATTATTAATTATATTGCTATAATCAATATTTTTTCCCCCACATTTGTTTATTTATTTATTTTTGCTGTGTTGGGTCTTTGTTTCTGTGCGAGGGCTTTCTCTAGTTGTGGCAAGCGGGGGCCACTCTTCATTGCGGTGCGCGGGCCTCTCACTATCGTGGCTTGTCTTGTTGCGGAGCACAGGCTCCAGACGCACAGGCTCAGTAGTTGTGGCTCACGGGCCTAGTTGCTCCACGGCATGTGGGATCCTCCCAGACCAGGGCTCAAACCCGTGTCCTCTGCATTAGCAGGCAGATTCTCAACCAGTGCGCCACCAGGGAAGCCCTATAATCAATATTTTAATGTAATATATAATTATTGGCAATAATCACCAAAAATATTATGTAATAAATAATGAAATATATACTGTTAATAACTATGTTATCAAACTTGTAAATTAAAATCAAAATTAAAACTTTTAATTATTTCTATATTTGAGCAAATATTATCTTGCCCCCAAATTTTAAAGTGTCTATTAAAAGTTTAAATACAAATTCCAATTAGTAAAATTAAATTATAATATTCTAAATCATTCTGAATAATATTTTTTGAAAAAATTAAAGCTTAATAACTGTCAAATTCATTTTTATAATTCTGGGGCCTAATGTCTATCTAATTTCTAATATGAAATCCGTCTTAGACTTTATGCAATTTATGTTTACCCATGTATACAAATTTAAACATACAATGTATTGATTACTAAAATATTCCTCTCTACTGGAGGAAAAGGGGAAAATAATAAACAGTATAGAGCACCTCTGAAATATTCACAATCACCAGAATTGTGTCCAAGAAATTAAAGGTAAACACTGGAAGGAAAATGTAAATCTATGTCCCCTTTCTCCTAATTCAGCTGCTGTGACAGAATCTGTGCTTTTCTTCAGCCTAACCTATGAAACCCAACACTTTATTTAAAGTTCCTAGATTCAAAGTGTTTCAAGCAGAAAAAGGGTGCCAATGTATTTAAGTTCTAATGGAACAAATGATGTATGTTGAAATGTATCATGTCTCCCTACTTATTTAATATTAGAGAAAGGGCTCGTAAGGGAGAGGGAGAGAGAAGTGACCAATATGTGTTATGATCTTAGCTGTACTCAGAATAATTTCACAATAGCACTGACACTATTCAGCTACCCTTTTCTCCTAACCTGCTTATTCAGCATGTTTGATTATTAAACGTATAAAGACCTGGCCCCCTTGCCTTAATTTGGGACAACTCTAAAGGGCCATCTGAGCTCCAGGCTTTCTGTGAAATTGACTAAGACCTTGGTTATGACTGCATTGCTGTCAGTGCCTCCCTCTGGTCGGTCCTACTTCTTTCACTCCCTCACAGTAGCTGATCCCGAGAGTACTCTCCACTTAATTCCCTGTGGGCAAACATCAGTCTCAGAGTCTGTTCCCTAGAAAACCCTTCCTAAGAGATAGGTGCCTAACAAGGTCTAAGGAAACAGATTCTAAAATGGGATTTTGGAGGTGATATATACTGGGAGCTGTTAATACTTATTCTGTCACTGGTGGTAGGTGTCATAATGACTTTAGCATATCACATGGTACAATTGTTAAACTTTTTTTTTCAAGTGGTGAAGTTGGATGGAATACCAAGGAAAGAGAATGCACTGGTGGGTGATGGGTAGCTTTAGAGAGGTTCAACTGCATTAGGTATTGCAAGGACAATAAACTGATGCACTGGAGACAGACAGTAAAATGCTGATAGTGATTAACTAATTAAATGAGAGTTAATTATGAAAGTCAGAGGGCCTCTTTTGCAGTATATAAAAAGACTCTTATTTCCTGTAGCAGGAAGGCAGCAAGAGCTGATGATATAACTTCACACTTAAAGTTAAGAGTAGAAGAGCTCTAGAGAGGGTGGAATTCTCATTTTTAGCTAGGGTCCTACACAAACATAGGGCTTGATTGGAAGAAGCAAGATCCTGAGACGGGATGGCAATGTTGGGTCATTTCACTTGAAAGGTGTTAACATCCCTTCACATATGAGCCCTCTGAATCTGCAGCAGTGTCCTCCTCCTTTCTGTCAGAGACTTGAAGATGACACAGAACATCATGCTTCATAAAGGCACCCCATTCCATTATTTATTCCTTATCTTGGCCACCTGTAAGAAAAGTCCTATCATAGCATAATCCAGCCAACTGTCTACTACTATTATCCTAGTGCTAAATTAGCTATTCTAAACTCTATTAAAATATAGTCCAAAGGGACTTGGACTCTCTGGACATTCAAAAGAGTATTATGGAAATTAAATTGCATGAGCAAGAAGTGGCAAGCAAGTTAGAGGACTTGGTAAGGCATATGTGCTCCAATAATGGGAGATGAATTTATGAAGCCTTCAGAGTCTGAGTCAGAAGTAGTTTTTAGAAGTAGAGTGTAGTCTGGGGAATACCAGTACATCTGCTCCAAAGCAAAGGACATATTATTGTATTTCACACCTCCTACCACTAAGAAGGAAACATAATACCTGGTAGGCCTTTTATGGAGATAGCCTATCTCACATCTTAGAACATTTCTCCTCCTATTCTGTTGGTAACACACAAAATGCTGTTAGCTTTGAATTCGGCTAAGAGAAGTAGGCTTAGGCAACAGTGCAAGTGTCACTGCCAGTTGGCCCAAACACTCTGCAGTCCCTTTGGTATTAGAGGTATCTTGGAAAATACAGTGTATGGAGTTTATAGCAAGCTCCAATTGGACAATCTAGAGTTTGACCAATTGGGCCTCTAGAGTTTTTGAGCCTTGGTAAAGATGGAATACCTGAGATGGAATATCAGTGATGATCCCATCAGAAATATCTCTCAGTGGTTTCATTCTGTCAGATCCACAAATTCATAAAGTAGGGCCAGCCCACACAGTCCATCATAATTTGGAAGTAGTACAGCTGGGATTAGGCAAGAACAGACACAAAAATCACAATCACCAGCACGAGCTGGTGGCCCTGACTCTAGTCAACTTCTGGCACTCCCACAGCTCACATCAATCCCCATCTAAAGGAGTCTTTTTTGACTTGATGATAGAAGAGAAAAATGGAAGTCTGTTTCATGGTAGGTATATGGGTGCCTGCCAAAAATGGAATGCTTTGCATTACAGTCTTCTCTCTCATGGATGGCTGTGAAAGGCAGAAGAGAGGAGAATTCCTACTAGTGAGCAGAGCTTTGTAATGAACACCTAGATGTCTACTATGTGTGGAAAGAGAAAAGGCTGACAGAAATACATATGGGCTCAGGGACAGTGATAAATGAGTTGTTTATTTGGTCAGAAGCTCAGAAAGGGAAAGATTGAGGTCAGGTCCACCTGTGGAAGCAGGACTTGGTGGACCTGTGGGAATGGGCACAAAGTGTAAAGACCTTTGTCTCACATGTTAGCATCCACCGGAGGATATACATTATAAAAGGCAATACACAAACAAATGGTAGAAGAAGAAGTCTACTATCATCTATATCCCACTTGACTTTGAAGAGTTTGTGCTTTCTTTTCCCTTAACTCTGGGTTATGGAGAGTCTGAGGTCCTGATTTTCAGAGAGGAAATGTTTCCACAAGAGAATACAGTAAAGAGTAAGGTTAAAATTTAAGCTAAGCCTTCCACTTAGTCACTTTGGGCTAAGAAATCAGGAGACAAGGAAAGGAGTCCCAATCATGGTCGGTGTAACTGACCATACTGCTCTGAAGGATGGAAGAGTGTTGATAAAGAGGAGGGAAGACTTGTTTCACCTGGCATAATGTCCTCAAGGCTTTTGATGTTGTCTCATATGACAGGATTTCTTTCATTTTTAGAACTCAGTAATATCCCATGTTTGTTAATACCACATGTTTTAATCCATTCATCCATAAATGGATATTTAGATTTTTTCTACATCTTGAGTATTGTGAATAATGCTGCAATGAACAATGAACAAATAATGCTGCAAATATCTCTTTGACACTCTGAACTCTTTTTTTTTTTTTTTTTTGATAAATACCCAGAAGTAGGATAGCTGGACCATATGATATATATATATATATTTTTTTTGAGGACCCTCCGTACTGTTTTCCACAGTAACTGAGTTATGCTAAGTGAAATAAGTCAGTCACAAATGGACAAATATTGCATGATTCCAATTTTATGAAGTATGTAAAATAGATGCATAGAAGCAGAGAATAGAATGGTGGTTACTAGGGGTTAGGAGGAGGGGGAGATGGGGAGTTGATATTCAACCAGCATAAAGTTTCAGTTATGCAAGATGGTTACATTCTACAGATCTGCTGCACAACATTGTGCCTATAGGTAACAATACTGTAGTGTATACATAAAAATCGTTAAAAGGGTAGATCTCATGTGAAGTGTTCTTACCACAATAAAAAAAGAATAAAGCAGAGTGTGAAATATTTTTTAAATGAGAGCAGTTAATATCTTTGGCATTTAGGTGATTTACAGAGGTGCCCTTGATATTACTTTGTTCAATTTTGATAATAAATGAACAAGTGTAGCATTCATAGATTGAGAGGTCATAGTGATCAGGGACCCAGATCTCTCAAGGTTGAGGATTCTGGGTCTCCCCACCAGGGAAGCCACTTGGAGGTGATGGAAGTCTGAAAAGAGCAGAAGAGAGAGACAATGAGTATCAGTTACAGCCTCTAGTTTGTTTCCACTCACTGTCCCCCTGTAAGTCTCCCCAAGAAAAGAGAGCAACCATTCTGAAGAAGCTCCTTCCAGAATTATGTACATAAGGGATATAGAGTACAGCAGTAGAGGAATGGATTATGATGTGTGTTGCAATACTATTGAGCTCTGCTCTTGAAGACTGAGGTGGTCTTTTCCCCAGCTGCTGGGAGCATTGGCAACTGAGAGCTCAGCAGAGATGATCTGGAAGAATTGCCTTTGGCTAAAGAGAGCCTCCTTATCCAAGTTTATCCTGTGGCCCTGGGACAGTGCACATTCAAAGACTGGATGCTTTGCCTGAAGGCAGACTAACTCTGTAGGGCCATCCCAGCCCCAGAAGCTCCCCAGGGATTGACTGACCGGTCCCTCTGCCATGACCATGTTGAAGTTCAAATCCTCCCTCTGAGCAATTCTGTGTCCTTCACTCTCCAATTAACTTGCCTGCATGCAAACCTCCCTCCCGTAGTCTGTTTCTGGGAAAGCCAACCTAAGACAACTAATTTTATGTAAGATTAGATGTTAGAGGATTTCGTTAGTTTTTACTCTTTAGTTCAGAAGTCTTATTACATATACTCATTGTTTGTAGTATTTTCCTTTGCAAAAAGCTTTTATGTGGAAAAGACCTCAGAGACATAATCCTTTATGTTTCAGGACCTATGCTAATTCTATAGCATTTGTTCTGTATTTCTACTTACATAATTACTGGATAACTTGGCTTTGGGAATTTAGTATACTTTATGTTAATTTCTGTTCAACTGCTCAGATTAAATTCTAATTGTAATTCCAAAGGATAAATGAATCTGTTGCTTGACAGTGAAGATTACTGTATATATTATTACTGTTCCCTGACCAGAAATAGACTGGATGAAATACCCTTGACTTTATGTTGATTAATAATCACTCTTCCAGGTGTTCATATTATAGTATACTTTGAATATAGGGCAAGGGATTCTTGAAGAGCATTTATCAGATTGGGAGCCTAGTTACAAGCAAAACAAAATAATTCTGCATGTATAATCAGAAAAGGAACTTATCAAAAGGCCATGAAGTATTAAACACACACACACACACACATATATATATATATATATAACACACACACACATATATTTGTATATCTATACACACAATATATCTATATATCTATATATATTTCCTTATTCTCAATTAATACTTCTTATAAAGGGGTCCACACTGAATTTTTTTTAAAAATGCACACTGAAAATATTTTAGTCTTTGTGGGCCATACAATCTATACACTTGCTCAAATCTGCCTTTGTAGCATGAAAGAAGTATAGACAATATGTAGACAAATTAACATGGCTGCGTTCCAACAAAAGTTTATTTATAAAAATAAGCAGCAAGTTGGACTTCCCTGGTGGTGCAGTGGTTAAGAATCCACCTGCCAGTGCAGGGGACACAGGTTCAATCCCTCTGGTCCAGGAAGATCCCACATGCCTTTGAGCAACTAAGCCCACATGCCACAACTACTGAGCCTGCATGCTGCAACTACTGAAGCCTGTGCATCTAGAGCCCCTGCTCCACAATAAGAGAGGCCACCACAATGAGAAGCCCATGCACAGCAATGAAGAGAAGCCCCCGCTCGCTGCAACTAGAGAAAGCCTGCGCAGAGCAACAAAGACCCAACACAGCCAAAAAACAAAAAAAATTTGATAGTTAGGATTATTTAAAAAAAAAAAATGCAGCAAGCTGAATTTGTCCCAAGGCCTAGTTTACCAACTCCTGCCTAAAACAGTGAATTTATTCAACTTTCCAAGTATTCTTATTCCCTCCTACCCATCATATTTCAAAGTAATTCTATCAGATCTAGGTTGCCAAGAACATGAATCAATTAGATACTCTTCAATTACCATTATGTCTACCTTCTGAGTTCTAAAAAAATATTTATATAATACCCCTCTGGTCCCTTTGAGAAACCTTCTCCAATCATATTTTGGTTCCCTGAGTTTCTGCATGATGGTTAATGTTGTTCTGTGGCCTTTATATTTGAATGTCTATTTGATTATACATAACGTCCCTGGTTCACATTTTCTTTCCTATTTACTCCAGTTTTTGGCACCATATGTTGCTTTCAAAATGCCTGACACTAATCTGATTTTTTATTCCTTAAAAGCTCCCTGGTCTTTTTGCCTGTATGGCCAAAGAATTTATTTTCTGTTCCTTTTTTGCATAGACCAGTAGTTTTACTAGATTTGACTCAGTGTTATCAATTTAGTATCAATTTGCTCAGTAAACAATGTGCCTTTTTAAAAAGTTGGTCAATTTTTTTTACTTTAATTTTTTTGATTATGGTTTTAAGTAGATTCTTATATTGCTTTGATTTTTCTTCTTTGGGAATTGCTGTCATCTGTGGAAGAGGTTTTCTTTGCTTCTATATCTAAAATCTTCACTCAAAAATTTTTATATCTCTTTTTAAATTTTTGCTGGAATTTTAAAAGATTTCCTTTATCTCATATTTTTTTCTTCAAATACTGTATTTGAAGTATTTGCTCAAACTGCCATAATAAAATATCACACACTGGGTTACTTAACCAACAGAAATTTATTTTCTCACAGTTCTGGAATCTGGAAGTCCGAGATGAAATGCTGGCAGGGTTGGTTTCTCCTGAGGCCTCTCTCTTTGGTCACAGGTGGTGCTCTTCTCCTTGTACCCGCACCTGGCCTTTCCTCTGTGCAAGGGTACCCTGGTGACCCTTCCTTTTCTTACAAGGACACCAATCCTCCTGGATTAGGGCCCCACCCTTATGACCTCATTTAGTCTTAATTAACTCCTTAAATGCCATATCTCTAAAGATAGTCACATGGAGGGTAGGACTTCAACATATAAATCTTTAATTAACAGCAACAACAAGAACTCATGCCAACAACCTAAATTCATGGGAATATATGAATTCAGAATGCATTTCCAAGTGTACTGCACTTGTTAAATCAGGTGGGAAAAAAAAAAGCATCATTACTTAATTTGGAACTATTTAGTATTTTTCTT
The DNA here is from genome assembly GCF_964374135.1 of Grampus griseus. Lineage (NCBI taxonomy): Eukaryota > Metazoa > Chordata > Mammalia > Artiodactyla > Delphinidae > Grampus > Grampus griseus. Next base: position 19,652,598 of record NC_139012.1, read on the forward strand.
AATGCAGCTTTTTGTGAGTGTTGTTCAGAGCAAGATGTGTGGTATATCAATTGCTCAGTACCTGCTGTTACTTGTGATTAAGAGACAGATACTGTTCAAAGAAAATTGTCTTGTAATTACAACAAAAAGCAGGCAATCAACACAAGTATTGTCTTTTTATATTTTAAAGAGAGAGAACTAAATTAAACCAGAACCTTTATTTTAACATCACAACTCATTTAACTTAAAATTGTTTTCACAAAATATCTACCACCCATGGTGATGCCTCCCCGGGGTGTTAGCCATCCTTATGTTTATAAGAATCTAACCTGACCTTTTAAAACTTTTCATCATTCTGAAAAATAGCCAGAAAAAGAATATAGAGGATTTTAAAGATTAACAATCTCTGGGTTAATGTTTTTCAATCATTAACATATTAGTAGATTTAATCATCTTCAATGTTAAAGTTTTAATCTTGGTTTTGTTTTCCTAAATCTCCAAAATTTCTATCTGTACACTTACATCTTTGAAAGAGTGGTAGAAATCACCCTGGAAACAAAAGCACAGGTCTCTGAAAATGAAAAAAAAAATCATTATGATTATTGTCTATATGTTTTTTTTAATATGCTAACAGGAACACATTTTAAGGAAAAGAAACTAGAAAATTTTTTGTTTGTTTCTGTACTTTTAATGTTTATGTGGGAGAGTCCCAAAGGATAAAGGTAATATGTTATTCTGTTTATTGTAGGGAAGATAGCACTTGTGGAATCTAGCAACAATTAGAATAAGAGGCTGTATTTTATATTCAGATAAGTGGACCAATTAGTAGCTTTAATGCAAGCATTCAATAACAGTTAACCATTATTTTTGTTATATTAATCTCTGGGACTATTTATACAAAGAGAGTTCTTTCCTCAAGGACAGGGCAATGAGAAAAGGCACAGGCAGCATGGTAAATGTCATAATTAAAGAATATAAGGGAAGGCCTTGATTGCATAGATTAGTAATTAAGGATTCTAGGAGAATCAAGGAGATTCAAGACAACCATCACTAATGAAATTCTCCCTTAGTGCATTAACGTTTAAAAGAATTAGCCTGATCTCACTAGAGTCACTAGTTGATCTTTAAATTTCCACTATGTTTAGAAATTTTAAAAATCTGATTTTATGTATTTAGAGATCAAAAAATATATGTAGTAACTTTTAAATTAACATTGCTTTTTTTTTTACTTAGTTGAATAACTGAGTACCAATTTGTTCCATATTTTTATATGTATTTTAAAACTTGGCCTCATTTCATATCTGCTACACAATTTTCATAATTCTATAATCCGAAAATTTATATACTCATGTTAACATACTACAGGGGAGGAAAAAGTTTTCCTTGACACTCTAGGGTGTCTGGCTGGGTCTGAAAATTAAACTGACAAGGACAGATTAACAAGAGAGAAGTATAGAAATTTATTTAATTTAAATTTTACATGACACAGGAGCCTTTGTAAGGAGTTGAAAACCCAAAGAAACAGTTTGACCTGAATATTTTGATGCCAGGTTTGATGAAGGGTGGGCAGTCAGGGAGGAATATGATTGGCTAAAGAGTAGGAGGTAAGTGTAGAAAACAGAGAAACAGCAAAGCCTATTTGTTTGGATTCTTCTTGGGGCCAAGATATAGGGAAGGCATATTTCACCATGAGAGTTTTATGACCTATTTCAGGGAAGAAGGGCTGGAAGAATGTCAGAACAACCTTCCTGCTGCTATTTTCTCAGACTCCTTCAGCTTAAAGTATTTAATATGCCAAAGTGCCATTTTGTGGCAGTGTGTCCTGAACCCATTCAACACACACACACACACACACACACACACACACACACACGAGTCTAATATTCATGTAAATTTTGCTGAGCAATATGCATTTTTTGTTGTAAACTTTACTGCCAGAAGTTGCTGACAAAACAAAGCAGGCTGTGAAGCTTTCTGTTGTTTGTCTAAAGTTAAGTTATATATCTATCTTTTTGTTTCTTTTGCCAGCAGGCATTTTATGGTTTCTCTTCTAATGATGATTGCAAACTCATTTTTCTACTGCAAGTGAGGGAGTAAAACCTCCTATTTTCACACAGTAGGGGGAGGTTTTGACATTACAGCAGCCCTGGGCTTTATCAAAAACAGCACTTAAAAAGTCAAACATTTATAAAACTCAACAATGTTTAAATACACTAAAATATTACATATTCAGTATACACAAGAGCTTGAGAATTTCTAGACAGAGTTTTCTTGGTAGTGGTTACCTCTCTGATATCATACACACATTAAAACTTACAAACACACTATTTCTTTAATAATTCAGATGAGAATTTTAGATGAATGATTTCACAGACTTTCTTGCATACATAAGTAAGGTTTTCTCTATTTTTATGACTTGACATGAGGTACAGTTGTTTGGTGGTGTCTTGAGATTTCATTATCAGGTCTAGACTTTTAACAGACCTGCATTAAATATTCTCTCCATGTCTTAGTCACAGAATACTGTTTGTTTTTTCTCAAGTTAATGTGCCCCCTTTCCTTTTCTTCTTTTCTTAATATTACTTTTTTGTCTTTTCTTGCTGCCATTTCCTTTAATATCTTATATGTAGTATATATGTAGGCATTTTATGTTTTCATATGCTTAATTTTATTGTTTTTAATGTAAACATCAGGAGTCTGTACATAGTCTTTGATGAATAAAATCCCTAAAGTCCAATGTGGACTATTGTCAAGCATATTTCAGGGTTTAGTAATATTTTTACTTTATTATTAGTTTTTAGATATATTCAGGATATAAAATATCCACGTAATGAATTCCAAAAAGGAAATGACATATTTTAGAATATAGACTATAACTAACCCCTGGTCAAATTATCTTTCAGATGGTTGAAAATAAATGAATAAATTTGGTGAAAATATTTCTGCATATCATTGCACCATTCTCATTTATTTGGTTTCGGGTAGTAATTCACTGAGTTCACTTTTATGCCAAATAGTATGCTAAGGTACTTATGTATATAATCACATGGATTCCACGAGAGTCTAAATATCCTTAAAATATATTTGAAAAAAAAAAAGATTATCTTGTCAGTGTCATGCAACAAGGAAGTGAAAAACTGGTATGCAGATTTTTGCTAACTACAGACTTAATCATATTTCCTTAAGAGGTGCCCCACATGATCATTTTATTTGCTCGAAATGTGTACGTAGTAAGTGATAACAATTGCAATAACAAATAATTTAGATTTTTGGCAAATCTTAACTAATGACTGACTATTCTTTTTTCATTATAACTATATCTGGTTTAAAATAACTGAACTCATACATACAATCTTTTAAATGCGAACCAATACCTAGATTAAATCCAGTTGGTGCTAGGTCAATGCAATTAACCCTGATTAAAAATAAAAGAGTTTTTAGTTAAAATGTAAGGTGAATAAACTAAACTCAACCAAATTTTATAAGTCACAGAAAAATAAGCTGACATATCAAGAAAAGAAAAAAATTACAATTGAGAATATTACAAAGATGTTTTATTATGTAGGAAGTGTACAGGTTAACAAGGTACATTGCAGCATGATACTAATTTTCATTCAAAATCATTAGCTATTTTTCCAGAAAAGTTAGTTGAAAAGTTTGAAGGGGCAGATTTGTGATAAATATTTAACTTAAATGAAATGGGGATTAAAAGCTCCCTGAAGAGGAAGAAACTTCCTCTCACTCACGGTTTACCATTTAAAGACATTCAGAAGCATTTTTGAACAACAATTTTACACTGGGGCAGATAATTCAAATGTTGAGCTTTTTAAAATGCTTTTGGGGCTTCCCTGGTGGCGCAGTGGTTGGGAGTCCGCCTGCCAATGCAGGCGTACGCGGGTTCGTGCCCCGGTCTGGGAAGATCCCACATGCCGCGGAGCGGATGGGCCCGTGAGCCATGGCCGCTGGGCCGGCGCGTCCGGAGCCTGTGCTCCGCAGGAGGCCCACGTAACCCAAAAAAAAAAAAAAAAAAAAAAAAAAAAAAAAAAAAAATTTCCTTTAAAATGCTTTTGGAAAAATTAAGAATATCAGTGCTTGTTTAAGGGGTACTAATATGAATTAAAATCATAATTCCAAACTCACTGTATTTGTACTTTAAGATATTTCATGCAGAAAAATCACCCAAAATGAACATGCATGGTGCATTGTTTCCATTGTGTTTAAATGTTGCTAAATATGTGTACCTTTTTGGTTTTACTTTCTTTTCCTTGATCTTCATGAACAAAAACTGGTCTTTGGTGTATGGAATGCATTCACAGATCTGAAAGCCTGGGTTATTGTTTTCTTGTCTTATTGGTAGGCCAATATACATTATTTAAAACGAATTAAGACAAAAGTTACGAGTAATTCATATTATAGTAAAAAGCCATCTTTTCAGCAACAAGCATTCTACACATGTAAACAATATCAAAATTTATTTTGAAAAATTGTAAGAGGTGGGAATTAGAACATTTAGCAAAAGAAGTTACTTGATTTTACAAATAATTTTAAAAGGCAAGCATTTATATTTCTATATAACTTAACTAAAAATTTTCAAAGCAAAGAAACTTAGCAGATGGGCATTCTTTTACAAATAAGAGTTTTGTATTATAGCATTTCAGCGACTTGTGTAAATGATTCTCTTAAAGTATTCAAAATAATTGAAAACATGAATATTTTGGGGATAATAAGATTTCTCTATTTAAGTTTTTTCCCCTTAGAAAACTCTTTCTTTGAGAGGGGGAGTGGGACAGGACGACAAAAGTATTCTTCAGTTCAGCTTGAATATCCTGTATTCGAAACGAGCAGATCTGAATTAATAAGGTCATGAGGTGTAAGTGAAATACAAAGATTTTCTGTGAATTTAAAAGTGGATAAAAAACAATTGCTAGGCAATTTTTCCTCTTAACATACATTCTCTGACATAGGTACATAAAATGTGGTCTAGATGATTTTTTTTAAATAGACCTTATTTTTTAGATCATTTTTAGGTTTACAGAAAAATTGAGTATAAGGTACAGAGGTTTCCCATATACCCCTCTCTCCCTCCCCTCCCCCACCCCAGCCTGCCCTACTATCAGCATCCTATATCAGAGTGGAATATTTGTTACAACTGTGATGAACCTACGTTGGCACATCATTATCACCCAAAGTCTGTAACATTAGAGTTCACTCTTGGTGTTGTACACTCTATGAGTTTTGATAAAATTACGACAAGTATCCACCATTATAGAATCACACAGAAAAACTACACTGCCCTAAAAATCCTCTGTGCTCTATTTTCCCCTCCCTTTTCCCCAATCCCTGGCAACCAATGCTCTGTATACTGTCTACATAGTCTCACCCTTTCCAGAATGTCATAGAGTTGGACTCATACATTATGTAGCTTTTCAGATTAACTTCTTTCACTGAGCAATATTAATTTAAGATTCTTCCATATCTTTTCATGGCTTGATAGCTCATTTCTTTTTACCACTGAATAATATTCCATAATCTGGATGTATCACAGTTCATTTATCCATCCACCTGCTAATGTCTTCGTTGTTTCCAAGTTTTGACAGTTATGAACAAAAATGCATCCATGTGCAAGTTTTTACATGGACATAAATTTTCAACTCCTTTGGGTAAAACCAAGGGGCATGATTGCTGGATCATATGGTAAGAGTATGTTCAGTTTTGTAAGAAACTGCCAAATGTCTTCCAAAGTGTCTGTGCCATTTTACAATACATCCCCACCAGCAATGAATGAGAATTTTTGTTGCTACATATCCTTGTCATCATTTAGTGTTGTCAGTGTTCTGGATTTTGGCCTTTCTTATAGATACGTATTGGTATCTCATTGTTTTAATTTATATTTCTCTGATAGTGTATGATGTGGAACATCTTTTCATGTGCTTATTTGCCATCTGTATATCACCTTTGTTGAGGTATTTTGCTCATTATTTAGTTGAGTTATTAATTTTCTTATTATTGAATTTTAAGAGTTCTTTGTATATTTGGATAGCAGTCCTTTATTATCAGATATGTCTTTTACAAATAGTTTCTCCCCGTCTATCAGCCCTCTATTTTTAACGGGAACAAAACTCGTCTGCAAACTCCATGATGTTCTAGCTCTGAAGACAACTCATTCTAGCTCTGGGTATTGTGTATGTTTCATTTCACAGCACTGAACTCCTTAAACTGTTCCAAAAATCTGTGTACATTCTGAGAACCCACAACCTTTATTCTGTCAGTTACTTTATGCTTTACAATTTCTGTTGTTAAATTTCCTTTATACAATTGTCCGAGGAATTTTAAAAGCTCTAGGAGTCTCTAATGTGAGCATGAAGTAGTGGAGATGTTTCTCTAGAGGGGGACTGAAATTATCAGTAGGTTAAAGAACCTAAGTGGCCAGCTCTTGAATGACTTGAATGGATTATGTTAAACTAAGTAATCTGTTGCATTATATTTCTAATATCAACTGATAAAATTTCCTGAAACACTAACTGTGAGCATGCCAAATATGTGGCATAAAGGCTGTGCTCATCTGATAGCCCCCACCCCAGACCCAAAGGCAGGTATTTTAATTAATTAAAGTCTTTTCATCTTAGCCAGGGTGACAAGTTTCTTCTGTGTAGCGCTCCAGGTGCTACGGAGAGTAAGAACAGCATGACAAAAATAGCATTTGTCATTATTGCTGGGTCACTAAAATTCTCGATGCTTTCTTTAATTAATACCCTTCACTTTCACCTTATAAGCATATGAATTTAAGAGGAGCAGTTATTTGCTTAAAAAATATTTTTTTCATTTTAATTATCAGAAAATTTAGCACCCCTAGAGTATTAATTCATTTATGGTTAAAATATTGAGCCTTTACAATGTCATAGGGACTTCTCTGAGAACTGGGTTCTGACAGATAACAGATACACAAAATCTACTACTTTCATGGAGTTTACATTCAAACTGGGGAGACAGTGAACTAGATGAATAAATAAAATATTAATATATTAAAGAGAAGTAAATTCTAAAATAAAAAGAAAGCATGAAAGGAAAATAGCAAATATGGGGTGGGGGAGGTGAAATCTTAGATAAAGTGACCAAAAAAGGCAATACTGTGTAAATGACTTTGGAGTAAGACTTGAAGAATGAACATTTGTTTGAGGCTGAAGGAGTATCTAGTGCTAAAGCCCTGCTATTACCTGGGATATTCAAGGAACAGTAAGGAGGCCTGTGTGATTGCAGAAGAGTTAGCAAGAAAACAGTGTGAGATAATAGGATACAACACTTTGCATTTCCTGCATTGAAATATTTCAGCAGCCTTTTAGCACAATAGGTATTAATACACCATTTTACACAGGTGAAGACAGAATCAAAATTCTATTTATCTAATTTATCTAATGTCTAATAATTAGTAAATCACACCATTCTCTCTGAGATCCAGGTCTTTGAAATCCAAATTTATCACAAATTCTGTTACAGCACAGATGCCATTTAATTTTGTTGTTTATTGTTTGTCTGTTTTGTTTTCTATTGCATTCTTTTATTTTTAACATCTTTATTGGAGTATAATTACTTTACAATGGTGTGTTAGTTTCTGCTTTATAACAAAGTGAATCAGCTACACATATACACATATCCCCATATCTCCTCCCTCTTGCGTCTCCCTCCCTCCCACCCTCCCTATCCCACCCCTCTAGGTGGTCACAAAGCACCCAGCTGATCTCCCTCTGCTATGTGGCTGCTTCCCACTAGCTGTCTGTTTTACATTTGATAGTGTGTATATGTCCATGCCACTCTCTCACTTTGTCCCAACTTACCCTTCCCCCTCCCCGTGTCCTCAAGTCCATTCTCTATGTCTGCGTCTCTATTCCTGTCCTGCTCCTAGGTTCTTCAGAACCACTTTTTTTTTTTTTTTAGATTCCATATATATGTGTTAGCATACGGTATTTGTTTTTCTCTTTATGACCTCACTCTGAATGACAGTCTCTAGGTCCATCCACCTCACTACAAATAACTAAATTTTGTTTCTTTTTATGGCTGAGTAATGTTCCATTGTATATATGTGCCACATCTTCTTTATCCATTCATCTGTCAGTGGACACTTAGGTTGCTTCCATGCTTTTCTGGCTGTTGTAAATAGTGCTGCAATGAACATTTTGGTACATGACTCTGTTTGAATTATGCTTTTCTCAGGGTATATGCCCAGTAGTGGGATTGCTGGGTTGTATGGTAGTTCTATTTGTAGTTTTTTAAGGAACCTCCATACTGTTCTCCACAGTGGCTGTATCAATTTACATTCCTACCAACAGTGCAAGAGGGTTCCCTTTTCTCCACACCCTCTCCATCATTTATTGTTTGTAGATTTTTTGATGATGGCCATTCTGACTGGTGTAGGGTGATACCTCATTGTAGTTCGGATTTGCAATTCTCTAATGATTAGTGATGTTGAGCATCCTTTTATGTGTTTGTTGGCAATCTGTATATCTTCTTTGGAGAAATGTCTCTTTAGGTCTTCTGCCCATTTTTGGATTGGGTTGTTTGTTTTTTTTTGATATTGAGCTGCATGAGCTGCTTGTAAATTTTGGAGATTAATCCTTTGTCAGTTGCTTCATTGGCAAATATTTTCTCCCATTCTGAGGGTTGTCTTTTCATCTTGTTTATGGTTTCCTTTGCTGTGCAAAAGCTTTTAAGTTTCATTAGGTCCCATTTGTTTATTTTTGCTTTTATTTCCATTTCTTTAGGAGGTGTGTCAAAAAGGATCTTGCTGTGATTTATGTCATAGTGTTCTGCCTATGTTTTCCGCTAAGAGTTTTATAGTGTCTGGCCTTACATTTAGGTCTTTAATCCATTTTGAGTTTATTTTTGTGATGACATTGTATAGTTAAAGAAATAGCTGATGTTTAAAATAGAAACTGCCCTGCCACAGAATATCTTTGGCACCTGACTCAAAACAGCATGCAGACCATGCCTTGCCAGTAAAATCACTATTCCAGCAGCTTAAATCAAGCTGGGTGTCTTATTTGTGGCTTTGTTCATCCATGCAAATGTTCTGCTTGATATGTATGTCAGTGAACCTGAGTCAACTTTTTGCTAGTGTACACAGTATGTTCCTAAAAATACATTTTAAAAAATGGAATGAATGCTTGTCAAGTTGTAGATGTTCTTTCTCTAAGGGGAATTTGAGTCACAGTGAATCACAATTACAAAATTAATCAAGAGAATTTATAGTTTAGGAATTGTCTTTAATTTTTGTCTTCTTATTACTTGAATACATAGCAGATGAGCTGAATCCCATGCATACTTAATCTGCAGATAAAATTTAACAGCTTTTTTCACATTTAATTATTTACAAATTTGTTTCAACTGAATTAGATTTGTAATACTTATTATATTGCTCTTCAACAGAATCAATAATTTTAATTTTCTACTTATTTAAACAAAATAACTAGGGACTCTTCTCTAGGGTTTCCTATAGGGAATAACTAACAAATTTTGGGTCCTTGGGTAAAAATATTTTTAAAGTAAATTATTTTTACATCAGAGATTAACTTTTGAAACTGACAAAACTGTCCTCCTGACCATGCAATCTCTCACAAGTCATTCTGCACCATTTAAAAAATCAGATGTTGAGGAAATAATATTGACACTAGTTTGATTTGGTTTAATAAGACAATTTAAACATTTTCTTTATCGATAGAAATTTAGAAAAAAAGGTTAAATAATAACTAAAATAAGCTTTTTTCATAATTCCTTAGAACATGCAATTATATCTTACCTCTGGATTCTTGTGCTTTAATCTACCTGGGAGTTTTTCTTTCCTTGTCTGACTTTCTTAAGTCATAGCTTAGAAATTATTTTTCTGTGACATTTTAAAAGATTGTCCTAGGATTGGGTTCGTTGTCATTCCTATGTATTCCTTTAGGAATCTGTGCTAGAACATGTCAGAGCAGTCACCTGATTGAAAATGATCCATTTTTCTGACTCAACCACTAGATTGTTGAAACTGGTTTCATGTTCACCAAGATAGTCCCAAAGTAAAAAAACAAAACAAAACAGAATCTTTAATATATAATAGTTTTAAAAAATATTCTAATCAAATAGCATAAATTAAAAAATATTATCCAGACAGATGTTTTAAAGTGATAGAAATAGTTATAAGATCCTTTTATAGATTTGACATTATAAAATGTCATTAGTAATGCAACATATTCCATTGTACTTTACAGCATACAAAACACTGATGTAAAATGGGATGTTCCAAGAAAAATGGGCTATGTTTCTTTGTTTTTAAAATATAATGGAATACTGATATGTTTAAAATGATTTTTTTCTTAATAAAAATAATTTTATTTAAGAATGCAAATCATAAGTATTCCCTCATACATCCTCCTAAATAGTAAAAATATATGAACATTTATTTTTATGTAATTATAATTAAATCACATCCCTGATTTAATATCAATTCCTCTAATAAGCACATTTTATATATTAACTCATATTCTTATGAATCTATTATTTCTAAAATTGCAACAATTAAAATAGTCCCGTTGCATAATCTGTGTTCCTAGAGCTATAATTTGCCAAAAAAATAAACTAGAATTTATTATCATTATTAAACTTATCAGTAAGTGGTCAGAAAGGCAAAGTGTCAGTCATATGAGTGAGCTTGTGTAAATGTGCCAATTGAGAATCAGGCAAAGAATTCAGCCCCATCCTTTTACAGATACCGTTCTTAAGAAAAGAGAGTGTGGTATGGTCAGCGTTAAAAGTATAGTTCCTATCACATTTCCCATCATGTTACAGGTATTCATTTGGTGTTTGTTAAAATAATTCATAATAATTAAATTTATTGCTTTTCTTAAGGCCTCAGGTTGTCTGTGGTATGAACTCATACTGATTCCCAGTTCAAGCTGTTTTGGCATTCTGTTCTTGGTATTTGAAGTGAGTCTTCTTCCAAGGAATAAAGATAGAAACAGAATGAGCAAATTATAGCTAATATTCAAGGAAATATCATTAACTAAAACCATGTAAACTAACCAAAAAGAGCTCCTGCATCTGTCAGACTTGAATGAGACGTGGCAAATACTGCTGCTACTGTTCAATAGAGCCTGGACAGTAATAGAAAACTGCAGAGATAAAGGGGCTGTGGCACATTTGGGAATGAAAGGCTTTCCGTATCTAAAAGAAAAGTTTCTTCGTACTAACTCCATGCCAAACAACCTGAGAAGAATCCTATTCCCAAGTAAAATAGACTACAGATTGAGAATGTGCTAGATATGCCAGCAAAAGTAGTCAGGTAATTGTAACGGTTACACAATTCAATATGGATGGGTTGTAATATAAGTTAATATTGGCATGCAGGTTTTAGATATTTGTTTTTTGACTTTGATGCCTCTGGCCCTGAGGAATTTCTTCTTTATAGGCAATCAAACCATGTTCTGAAACTACATGGTTGAGAGATAGACCCTGCCATGTGGCACATTCTCTAAGTTAAAGAAGACCACCTAAGTCCACTTAAGGTACAACCAAGCCATATTCTCCCAAATTAGAAGCAAATCACATTTCCCGTGTGAAATGTCAAACTATCATCAATGTGAGCTCTTCCTGGCTTTCTGTATTCAGTCTATTGTCCAGAAGGTCCATGGTTTAATCAGTTAAGTCTCTTGCCTAGAACTTTTCTGGCACCCAATAGGTACAACATTGGGACATAAAGGATAGTACACCATAAGAGAAATGAGATCTCTTCTGACAAATATCCTTCTTCTGCCTTAAACCCAGGACAGATAAGCTTCCGTATTGTACTTCCTCTCTAGAGGAAAATATGAATGCTCATAAAATTACAATATTCAAAAAGTTAAAGACATGACTCACACAAATTATAAAATATAAGTTAAAATATACCAAATATTTTATTCAACCCATTGGGGGAAAACTGATTCCAACAGCATTTCTGTAACTGGGTTTTTATAGACAGGAAAAAAATTATTAAATTAAGATTGCTCACTACATTAGAACCCAGACTAGTAATGTCCTTCAGGACAATAAAATCATAGATTATCCTACCATATATTTGATTCTGTAACAATATTCTACAAGCTAACATTAAACTTCGTAATGATGACATCCTAGAAAATGAAATAATCCTTAGGTTGGTCTGTTAAATCACTATGACAACTAAAGAAAATGCTTTCATCTTCCGTGCTTTTTTACACGTTTTAAGAAAATAAATGCATTTTAATGTGGTAATTAAGATACCATATATCTTTGTCTGGAGATAATTTTGCTAAGGATAAGTCCTTTCAGCCTTTTTAATTGACATAACAGTTAGTCCAAACCAGCTCAATTCCTTGCTTTTCAACATGTATGCGCTGTGCTTTCTCTCTCTGTGCCTTTTATTTTCCTGATTTCACTGAAACTATTGAAATGCCCTTTTAAAAACTTGTCTAAACTCTTCCTTCAAGTTTCCTACAAACACAATATTATAAACTTTTTCTTACACTATCATAAATCTGGACTCTAATAAAATTCTTAATCCTTATTTAATAATGCTTAGAATGACTAACATAAATATTTCTAAAGACATATACAAATAAATGAAAATGACAAATCATATATACAATGTTAAGCATGAATCTTTTCTGGATAATAATACATAAAAAGCAGAGAGCAACTGAATAAAATTATTATATAAATTCTCAAACTTCTTATTTTTGATATTTAAGAACACTTAGCGGTGTCTTTTTGTATTCTGGTCTGGCATCATTTTGCTGATTCTTATTCTAAGGATATTCTTCAATAAAACTTGTGCTGCCTTTATCCCAAACCATTCTCATTTGTGTCAGTTCCTTAGGCTAAATGCTTGCTAGAAACTGGAGAAAATTCTTAATCTATGCATAAGATCAAGTCAGAGTTCACTTTCTCTACAGAGTCTTTGTTGATCTTGTCCCTCAGAGAGTTTGTTTTCCTCTGACGCAGTATTCTGCTTCTTTACAACCTGTGACCATCATCTCCCTCTATTTTCTTCTGGATTCAGCACTGCTGAATTTTGGTTTGTTGCCTACTATCTCCATATTTTGCTCTTTTTACTTACTTTGCAATTCGAATGGGATTATGCAGGGAACATTATTATTTTTGTTGGACAGAGACTTTTTTGATCTGGGTATCAGTTGGGAACATATTTCTTTAGAAACATAAAACTATATACCATTTAATTTCCTCGGGAAAATTCTATTTTAATGTATCTGAATTTTACTTGAATAATATGAGTGACAGTGTTTCTGTTCTAGAAGATAATAAAACCTCAAAAATATCTAGGAGGAATTATGTTTTTAAATAAAATTAACTTTTGTGCAATCATGTAATATATAAATGATTTCTAACATTATTCTGCTTTTTTCTGACTTCTAAGGAACTTTATTATTACTTGATTGAACTAATTGGTTTGAGAAAAGAATATGAGAAAGCAAGAAGATTAATATTTTCTGAGGATTTATGATGTACAAGGTATGGGCTAGATCTATGATGTACAGGCATATCTATTTACTCAATTAATTTTCCCCCAAATCTCTCAGGGGAGGAATTTTTGTCTACCTTTTATAAAATATCATATTTTGTAAACAATATCCTGATACAGGACTTAATTCTATAAACATAGGCTTATGTCAAAGATCAGGTAGGTTTAGAGTAGCAGGAAGGGAGTAAACCCACTTAGTTCTCTGCTATCCCATGAGGGAGTCAGCCAAAAATATATTCCTATATACACATTGCCTAGTTTCTTTGATTTGAGAGAGTTTGATATAATTATAAAACATGAATGCTTTGATGTAGCTCATAAATCTTAATAAATGAAGCCTACTGATTAATTTATAGAATGTACAGCCCATCTTCTTAAATCAACAATACTGGACTATTTCATGAGTTGAGAACACTCATCTTCACATCTGGAACTTCATTAGTCAACAAAAGCATCCACTTACCAAGATGCCTTAGATTTGCAAGAGGTGTTCATTATTTACATTCCTAAGTGCTCAGCCTCTCTGAAAGCGCCTGACAAGCCAAATAAGGAGGCTATTCCTCTTGCAGGAGAGTGTGCAAGCATGGCTTTTGTTCTTTCAATTTCAAGAGATAAATAAAAGGATTCTTGAAAGATTTGTTGAGGTGCAGGTTTTACTTGATAATCAGACAGCATCTTAGCTGAATAGAAAGAAAATGTACAGCACCTTATATCCTTTATGGGATGAGAATATTTTTTGTCTTCCTCATCCTGAAGTGGCCAGTCAAGTTAATTAAAGAATTCATAAAGACAGGATGGTATTAGTTTTTAATTTTATTTCTTTTAAATTCGGGTGTAATAAGTAGTTTTACCATACAAAACACTATTTATTTTAGTGGTGATCATTATTGGTATTTATGTATGTCTAAAAGGTTATTCTTTTCATGTTTTTTGGCTGGACTATAAGGGCATGTTTTTGTCAGGGATCATGAGTTTATAGAGTTCTGGGAACTAGGCTATGTAATTTGGTTTATGGAATGCCAGCAGGGCACCACATATTTATGGACGCTCGATGTGTTATTGTGTTGATGGATATTATGGTGATGGCTGATGTCTTTTTTTATTATCTGTACAGCAATAATCATCTCTTACTTCTTTAATTCCTCAATGAAACAAAATGACTGTAATAGGAAACTATATGGAATATACATGCTTACTCAACATGAATATTCATTATATTTTGTAGAATATGAGCAAAAATATAAATTATCCTCAGGGGTTAAAAAAATAACAAAATAATATGTAAATCTGACAGCACACTGAAAAATATACTGTCAAAGTCTAAACTTTATGTTTTATGATATATTTATAAACAGAATATCTGTATCTCGGTTCACTGAGAATCTGCTGTGATAAAATAGTAAGTGAAAGAAAATGAGTAGCATGTAACTAATTTTTTCAAATAAACCTAATTAGATGTAAAATAGCCACAGAGTAATGCATATGAATGCTGTAATTAAAAAGAATAGTGCAGGGCTTCCCTGGTGGCACAGTGGTTGAGAGTACGCCTGCCGATGCAGGGGACACGGGTTCGTGCCCCGGTCCGGAAAGATCTCACATACCGTGGAGCTGCTGGGCCCGTGGGCCATGGCCACTGGGCCTGCGCGTCCGGAGCCTGTGCTCCGCAACGGGAGAGGCCACAGCGGTGAGAGAGGCCCACGTATCGCAAAAAAAAAAAAAAAAAAAAGAATAGTGCAGATAATCTTACAAAAGTTGCAGAGAGATTTGGTCAGAAATTTATTGTTGGTGAAATGAGGAGCCATGGCTGAATTTCAATTCCTGAGTCTACCAACAGCAGAAAAATACAAAATATGTTTCTTCTGGCAATTTTAAAACTCATTACGCAAATGTATACATAAAGTAATTAACAAAAGTTACAAAAATATTGATAACGAAATGATTAATAATTTTCTCTACTTGAGTAAGCATGCAGGATAATCTTTATCAATTAGAAAAACAGAAAAGAAACTGTTTTTTCAAAGCAACTAATGTCCTACCCATGCTAATATCCACCATTTTATCTGATGAATACCTACAGATATTTTTTCCTCAGCTTTTTAACTCTGCAGTACTGATCATCTTTTATCAGCTTAGCTTTTTTTTTTTAACATCTTTATTGGAGTATAATTGCTTTACAATGGTGTGTTAATTTCTGCTTTACAACAAAATGAATCAGTTATATATACACATATGTTCCCATATCTCTTCTCTCTTGCGTCTCCCTCCCTCCCACCCTCCCTATCCCACCCCTCCAGGCGGTCACAAAGCACCGAGCTGATCTCCCTGTGCTATGCGGCTGCTTCCCACTAGTTATCTACTTTACGTTTGGTAGTGTATATATGTCCACGCCACTCTCTCGCTTTGTCACAGCTTACCCTTCACCCTCCCCATATCCTCAAGTTCATTCTCTACTAGGTCTGTGTCTTTATTCCTGTTTTACCCCTAGGTTTTTCATGACATTTTTTTTTCTTAAATTTCATATATATGTGTTAGCATACAGTATTTGTCTTTCTCTTTCTGACTTACTTCACTCTGTATGACAGACTCTAGGTCTATCCACCTCATTACAAATAGCTCAATTTCGTTTCTTTTTATGGCTGAGTAATATTCCATTGTATATATGTGCCACATCTTCTTTATCCATTCATCCAATGATGGACACTTAGGTTGTTTCCATCTCCGGGCTATTGTAAATAGAGCTGCAATGAACATTTTGGTACATGACTCTGTTTGAATTTTGGTTTTCTCAGGGTATATGCCCAGTAGTGGGATTGCTGGGTCATATGGTAATTCTATTTGTAGTTTTTTTAAGGAACCTCCATACTGTTCTCCACAGTGGCTGTATCAATTTACATTCCCACCAACAGTGCAAGAGGGTTCCCTTTTCTCCACACCCTCTCCAGCATTTATTGTTTGTAGATTTTTTGATGATGGCCATTCTGACTGGTGTGAGATGATATCTCATTGTAGTTTTGATTTGCATTTCTCTAATGATTAGTGATGTGGAGCATCCTTTTATGTGTTTGTTGGCAGTCTGTATATCTTCTTTGGAGAAATGTCTATTTAGGTCTTCTGCCCATTTTTGGATTGGGTCGTTTTTTTGTTATTAAGCTGCATGAGCTGCTTATAAATTTTGGAGATTAATCCTTTTCAGTTGCTTCATTGGCAAATATTTTCTCCCATTCTGAGGGTTGTCTTTTGGTCTTGTTTATGGTATCCTTTGCTGTGCAAAAGCTTTGAAGTTTCATTACGTCCCATTTGTTTATTTTTGTTTTTATTTCCATTTCTGTAGGAGGTGTGTCAAAAAGGATCTTGCTGTGATTTATGTCATAGAGTGTCCTGCCTATGTTTTCCTTTAAGAGTTTGATAGTTTCTGGCCTTACATTTAGGTCTTTAATCCATTTAGAGCTTATTTTTGTGTATGGTGTTAGGGAGTGATCTAATCTCATACTTTTACATGTACCTGTCCAGTTTTCCCAGCACCACTTATTGAAGAGGCTGTCCTTTCTCCACTGTACATTCCTGCCTCCTTTATCAAAGATAAGGGGACCATATGTGCATGGGTTTATCTCTGGGCTTTCTATTCTGTTCCATTGATCTATCTTTCTGTTTTTGTGCCAGTACCATACTGTCTTGATTACTGTAGCTTTGTAGTATAGTCTGAAGTCAGGGAGCCTGATTCCTCCAGCTCCGTTTTTCATTCTCAGGATTGCTTTGGCTATTCAGTGTCTTTTGTGTTTCCATACAAATTGTGAAATTGTTCTAGTTCTGTGAAAAATGCCAGTGGTAGTTTGATAGGGATTGCATTGAATCTGTAGATTGCTTTGGGTAGTAGAGTCATTTTCACAATGTTGATTCTTCCAATCCAAGAACAGGGTATATCTCTCCATCTATTTGTATCATCTTTAATTTCTTTCACCAGTGTCTTAAAATTTTCTGCATACAGGTCTTTTGTCTCCTTAGGTAGGTTTATTCCTAGATATTTTATTCTTTTTTGTTGCAATGGTAAATGGGAGTGTTTTCTTGATTTCACTTTCAGATTTTTCATCATTAGTGTATAGGAATGTCAGAGATTTCTGTGCATTAATTTTGTATTTTGCTACTTTACCAAATTCATTGATTAGCTCTAGTGGTTTTCTGGTAGCATCTTTAGGATTCTCTATGTATACTATCATGTCATCTGCAAATAGTGACAGCTTTACTTCTTCTTTTCGGATTTGGATTCTTTTTATTTCCTTTTCTTCTCTGATTGCTGTGGCTAAAACTTCGAAAACTATGTTGAATAAGAGTGGTGAGAGTGGGCAACCTTGTCTTGTTCCTGATCTTAGTGGAAATGCTTTCAGTTTTTCACCATTGAGGATGATGTTGGCTGTGGGTTTGTCATATATGGCCTTTATTATGTTGAGGAAAGTTCGCTCTATGCCTACTTTCTGCAGGGTTTTTATCATAAATGGGTGTTGAATTTTGTCAAAAGCTTTCTCTGCATCTATTGAGATGATCATATTGTTCTTCTCCTTCAGTTTGTTAATATGGGGTATCACGTTGATTGAATTGCATATATTGAAGAATCCTTGCATTCCTGGAATAAACCCCACTTGATCATGGTGTGTGATCCGTTTAATGTGCTGTTGGATTCTGTTTGCTAGTATTTTGTTGAGGATTTTTGCATCTATGTTCATCAGTGATATTGGTCTATAGTTTTCTTTCTTTGTGACATCCTTGTCTGGTTTTGGTATCAGGGTGATGGTGGCCTCGTAGAATGAGTTTGGGAGTGTTCCTCCTTCTGCTATATTTTGGAAGAGTTTAAGAAGGATAGGTGTTAGCTCTTCTCTATATGTTTGATAGAATTTGCCTGTGAAGCCATCTGGTCCTGGGCTTTTGTTTGTTGGAAGATTTTTAATCACTGTTTCAATTTCAGTGCTTGTGATTGGTCTGTTCATATATTCTATTTCTTCCTGATTCAGTCTTGGCAGGTTGTGCCTTTCTAAGAATTTGTCCACTTCTTCCAGGTTGTCCATTTTATTGGCATACAGTTGCTTGTAGTAATCTCTCATGATCTTTTGTATTTCTGCAGTGTCAGTTGTTACTTCTCCTTTTTCATTTCTAATTCTATTGATTTGAATCTTCTCCCTTTTTTCTTGATGAGTCTGGCTAATGGTTTATCAATTTTGTTTATCTTCTCAAAGAACCAGCTTTTAATTTTACTGATCTTTGCTATTGTTTCCTTCATTTCTTTTTCATTTATTTCTGATCTGATTTTTATGATTTCTTTCCTTCTGCTAACTTTGGGGTTTTTTTGTTCTTCTTTCTCTAATTGCTTTAGGTGCAAGGTTAGGTTGTTTATTCGAGATGTTTCCTATTTCTTAAGGTGGATTTGTATTGCTATAAACTTCCCTCTTAGAACTGCTTTTGCTGCATCCCATAGGTTTTGGGTCGTCGTGTCTCCATTGTCATTTGTTTCTAGGTATTTTTTAATTTCCTCTTTGATTTCTTCAGTGATCACTTCGTTATTAAGTAGTGTATTGTTTTACTGCCATGTGTTTGTAGTTTTTACAGATCTTTTCCTGGGCGTATTTACAGATCTTTTCTCTGGGCTTTCTATTCTGTTCCATTGATATCTAGTTATCTAGTAATTGATATCTAGTCTCATAGCGTTGTGGTCGGAAAAGATATTTGATACAATTTCAATTTTCTTAAATTTACCAAGGCTTGATTTGTGACACAAGATATGATCTCTCCTGGAGAATGTTCCATGAGTACTTGAAAAGAAAGGGTATTCTGTTGTTTTTGGATGGAATGTCCTATAAATATCAATTAAGTTCATCTTTTTTAATGTATCACTTAAAGCTTCTGTTTATTTATTTATTTTTATTTTGGATGATCTGTCCATTGGTGAATGTCGGGTGTTAATATCCCCTACTATGATTGTGTTACTGTCGATTTCCCCTTTTATGGCTGTTAGCATTTGCTCTATTTTTTTTTGTTTGTTTGTTTGTTTTTTTCCCTATGTATTGAGGTGCTCCTATGTTGGGTGCATAAATATTTACAATTGTTATATCTTCTTCGTGGATCAATCCCTTGATCATTAGGTAGTGTCCTTCTTTGTCTCTTCTAATAGTCTTTATTTTAAAGTCTATTTTGTCTGATATGAGAATTGCTACTCCAGCTTTCTTTTGGTTTCCATTTGCATGGAATATCTTTTTCCATCCCCTTAGTTTCAGTCTGTATGTGTCTCTAGGTCTGAAGTGGGTCTCTTGTAGACAGCAAATATATGGGTCTTGTGTTTGTATCCATTCAGCCAATCTGTGTCTTTTGGTGGGAGCATTTAGTCCATTTACATTTAAGGTAATTATCGATATGTACGTTCCTATTCCCATGTTCTTAATTGTTTTGGGTTCGTTATTTTAGGTCTTTTCCTTCTCTTGTGTTTCTTGCCTAGAGAAGTTCCTTTAGCAGTTGTTGTAGAGCTGTTGGTGGTGCTGAACTCTCTCAGCTTTTGCTTGTCTGTAAAGGTTTTAATTTCTCTATCAAATCTGAATGAGATCCTTGCTGGGTAGAGTAATCTTGGTTGCAGGTTTTTCTCCTTCATCACTTTAAATATGTCCTGCCATTCCCTTCTGGCTTGCAGAGTTTCTGGTGAAAGATCAGCTGTTAACCTTATGGGGATTCCCTTGTGTGTTATTTGTTGTTTTTCCCTTGCTGCTTTTAATATGCTTTCTTTATATTTAATTTTTGACAGTTTGATTAATATGTGTCTTGGCGTATTTCTCCTTGGATTTATCCTGTATGGGACTCTCTGTTCTTCCTGGAGTTGATTAACTATTTCCTTTCCCATATTAGGGAAGTTTTCAACTACAATCTTTTCAAATATTTTTTCAGTTCCTTTCTTTTTCTCTTCTTTTTCTGGAACCCCTATAATTCAAATGTTGGTGCGTTTAATGTTGTCCCAGAGGTCTCTGAGACTGTCCTTAGTTCTTTTCATTCTTGTTTCTTTATTCTGCTCTGCAGTAGTTATTTCCACTATTTTATCTTCCAGGTCACTTATCCGTTCTTCTGCCTCAGTTATTCTGCTATTGATCCCATCTAGAGTATTTTTAATTTCATTTATTGTGTTGTTCATCATTGCTTGTTTCATCTTTAGTTCTTCTAGGTCCTTGTTAAATGTTTCTTGCATTTTGTCTATTCTATTTCCAAGATTTTGGATCATCTTTACTATCATTATTCTGAATTCTTTTTCAGGTAGATTGCCTATTTCCTCTTCATTTGTTAGGTCTGGTGGGTTTTTATCTTGCTCCTTCATCTGCTGTGTGTTTTTCTGTCTTCTCATTTTGCTTGTCTTACTGTGTTTGGGGTCTTCTTTTTGCAGGCTGCAGGTTTGTAGTTCCCATTGTTTTTGCTGTCTGTCCCCAGTGGCTAAGGTTGGTTCAGTGGGTTGTGTAGGCTTCCTGGTGGAGGGGACTAGTGCCTGTGTTCTGGTGGATGAGGCTTGATCTTGTCTCTCTGGTGGGCAGGTCCAAGTCTGGTGGTGTGTTTTGGGGTGTCTGTGGCCTTATTATGATTTTAGGCAGCCTCTCTGCTAATGGGTGGGGTTGTGTTCCTGTCTTGCTAGTTGTTTGGCATAGGATGTCCAGGACTGTCGTTTGCTGGTCATTGAGTGAAGCTGGGTGCTGGTGTTGAGATGGAGATCTCTGGGAGATTTTCGCCGTTTGATATTATGTGGAGCTGGGAGGCCTCTTGTGGACCAGTGTCCTGAAGTTGGTTCTCCCACCTCAGAGGCAGAGCACTAACTCCTGGCTGCAGCACCAAGAACCTTTCATGCACACGGCTCAGAAGAAAAGAGAAAAAGTAGAAAGAGTGAATCAGTAGAAGTAGAAAGAAAGAAAGAAAGAAAGAAAGGAGGGAGGGAGGGAGGAAGGAAGGAAGGAGGGAAGGAAGGAAAAAAAGAAAGAAGATAAAGTAAAATAAAATAAAGTAAGATAAAATATAATAAAGTTATTAAAATAAAAAATAATTATTAAGAGGAAAAGAAAAAGAAAAAGAAAAAAATGGACGGATAGAACCCTGGGACAAATGGTGGAAGCAAAGCTATACAGACAAATCTCACACAGAAGCATACACGTACACACTCACAGAAAGAGGAAAAGGGGAAAAAATCATAAATCTTGCTCTCAAAGTCCACCTCCTCAATGTGGGATGATTCGTTGTCTATTCATGTATTCCACAGATGCTGGTACATCAAATTGATTATGGAGCTTTAATGCACTGCTTCTGAGGCTGCTGGGAGAGATTTCCCTTTCTCTTCTTTGTTCTCACAGCTCCCAGGGGCTCAGCTTTGGATTTGGCCCTGCCTCTGTGTGTAGGTCACTGGAGGGCATCTGTTCTTCGCTCAGACAGGACGGGGTTAAAGGAGCCGCTGATTCGGGGGCTCTGGCTCACTCTCAGCTTAGCTTTTTGAAAATACATTTTGGATGCCCAGACACTAGTCTCTGAAGTCTGCCTTATGTGGAGCTAAGTTATTTTAGAATATTTAAAAGGTACCTTAAAATCATAATATTGTATTGTTAGTAGTTTATGGAAGACTCTTTTAAATGAAATGGTGTTAAACTTACATTTAATTTTAGCTTAGGAACTAGCTTTAGGAAGTTCCCGACCCGGTCCAGAAAAGGATTAATTAACTCCTCTTCCTGACACCCCACAGGGCAAGTTCTTACAATTCTAACTATACAGATGCAGTTTGGAAATGCACAAGGAGAAAGAATAGAGCAGAAAGAACCCTTCCCTGAGCACCTCCAACCTGAGGACCTCTTATACCAAAAGCCTATTTTTGATAATTGGGGGAAAGAAATAGTGGGGAGTGAGTGGACCTCAGCTGTAGAAACCTCTTGTTCACTGCTCTCAGGAGCAAGCAGAGGCCTTGTACTGCTGCCTGCATGTGTCACTTCATTTCTTCCGAAATTCCCGTTACGCGATCTGACTTTTTAAATGTATAAACGTATCTATAGGAAACGTATTAAGCATCATTCTTTTCTTCTCGTATATTCAAATACCTAATATTTTTTGGTAATTTTATTCTAGTTCAGCATTCAACCTTGTTTTATTCTTTTATCTGTCTTTTACTGATATTTTACACTTTTATATTATTTATTGTGGATTCATATTATATACTTAATTTAAACCTATATTTAATATTTAACATAGTGATAAAATTATTTTGATCCATATTGATATCTGATCAGATATAAAGTAGGAGACTATGGGATAAGAACATAGTCCGTATTCTGTGTGAGAGAGGCAAAGACTGTCCCTGCTCAAGTCTTTTTTATAACCCATAAGGCAGCTTTCTGTAAATGAGAAAACAGTTGTCTTTCTGGATGGGTGCAGCCCTGCCCTGGATGAGTTGGTGAATAGACAGTATTTTGCATACAGGTGAATGGTACCGGGGGCAAGCCTTACAATGCAGAGCACAAGCTTGATTCTTCCTCTTTCATCCCCCTTGGTCAGGAACCCCCGTGTAATTGCACAAGCTGCGTAAATGTACATGATCATCAGGCTTGCAGAACCTGCACCAATTTCTTCCTCAGAGACCTCCCTCCTTGTCTAAGCATAATCTAAAAGTAAAAGCTAGCAATGTTATGAAATTACTTAGACTGCAAACTGTATTAGTTTATCAGGTCAAAATTTCTACTTCCATTCAAACTCCATATACACCTTCCTAGGATTTCCCTTTCCAACTGCAGGAGAACTCTATGCTTCTCTTGGTATCAGTACCTCAGACCCGAGGCAACGGTTTTGTCACCTTATGTCTCATTTACTGAACGTCCGTGTAGGGTCTGTAGTAGCACTTAGGACCTAGAATGTAAGCTCTCTGAAAAGACCTTAGCACAGGATGAAATAGAATGCAGGTGTGTTCAAGAGGTGAGTTCTCAATGTAAGCCCAGTTGTAATCACTGTAAGCCATTAGATAGTTGAACCTTCTGAGTGGAATTCCCAGGAGAAAGGCACGAGGGTGGCATAATGAAAACTGAAATCTCCTCTTTAATTTTGTAAATTTCCTTTTTTCTTTGTCACTTCCTTTTTACTAAGAAAAAGTTCAGTTCACTTGCAACAAAATAAATTAAGGAAATACATTTTCCCCAGACTTTGCTTCATTTTGTTCTACCAACCTCTTCCAAAATAGGACACCTCTTATGGCAGATGCGTACCCTCTTATTTAAATGTTCTTACACTTGGAAGTCCGTAACTTTCTCTGATCCTATCAACTTAATAAATTCCTCACTTATATTGCTCACCTTTCCTTAAACTTTTGCAGTCCTCTGAACACATTTTTTTCCCACTCTTCTAAGAACTTGCTGTATTGTTTGTCCTTCTTCCATTGATATAGTTCAAAACCCCCCTCTCCTGTAGCTGCCTCTGTCAGGCTGGAACTGCTAGTTCCAGTAACACTAATGGAGAACTTGCAAAGTAGCTGCCTTCTGCCAAAGTCTCTTCCACCTTTAACAACCAAAACAACAACAACATCATAAATGATAAATATTACTTTTATCCTTCCTGGAGGGTAATGTTCCACTTCCTTTGACCATGCCAACCTTATTGAAAGAGAAATTAACTCTTCCCAAGTCCAGTTCCTTTCTACTTTTAATACCACGTATAAAATTCACCTAACTCTCAAATATTTTTATATCCGGAGGTTGCATTTCATTCTTTATTTGGTTCATTTGCTTAGGGTATTTATAAAAAAATCTCTCTTTTTTTGAAATGCCCTTCTTTTCTGGTTTTTATGAGGCCAGACTCTTTATGGGTCATCTTTGTATAATGTGACTATACAACCTCACTCTCCAACGGGCAATTTTTGCCTTTGTTCAACTGTAAAGCATTTCTGCATTATGTTCTCTCTTAGACCTTATTCTCTTCAAACTGTGTTCTTTCCTTGCATGCTCCAGAAAGTGTCAGTAATCATGAAGCAAAGAAAACTCTGTATTCTCTCTCTTTGCACACTTCAAAAAGAGTGAGAATAAGCATGTCTTAGTATAAAGTAATAATTTTTATTTTAGTGGTTAATATTTGAAATGTTTAATAAGGATCATTTAAAATGATTACTCACATCTGTATGCCTTTAAGGTTATATATAGGAATGACACTAATGATGAAGGCTTTATAAGGATTAAATTTCTCCCGTTTTTAAAGAGTTCTTGTCTTTCCTACCAGTTCTATTGGCAGTGACTAATTTTAAATCCTATATTAAATATAGACTGTGTAGTTCAAAAAGGAGACGCTTAGTATCTCAGGTATTGGTCACTCACCCTTAGGTACACATTTATTTTCTGCTTCTGCAGATTACTGAACTGGCTAATTACCTACAAAACAGTGTGTCAAGAATTCATTTCTGCTAAAAGCTGATAATGTTTGAGTAGGAATAAGTGTTTATCTACAAGATGATTTTGAAGAATCAAAATTCCCTGTATATGTCTTTTCATAACAAATAAAAGAAAGGAATAAAAATCCCAAGCAAAAGCTTCTAGTAGCAGTGCTTCCTCTGTCCACAAGTGGCCTTGCTCATGACAGCATGGATTAACAGTCACCAAAGCCGGATGTAAACTTCATTTGATGAAAAAAAGAGCTGGTTTATGAATATAAGAACGTAAAAGTCGAGCATTAACTGAATGGAATGGAGTTATCTTCTAGATAAGAATTATAAAATTTTTACTTTTTCTTTGCCTCAAGAAGAAGAGAAAAAGTTGTTTTTGTTTTTGTTTTTTTTTAATCTTAAGACATTCTTCAAAATTCTGACATTAGTAAAAAACGCACCTGCTTGGAAAACAGTGACATGTTTGTCAATGGTTAAATAATATTTCTTTTGATATGATTTTGCAGGTTAAATCAATACTTATCTGAAGCTTGAAGTTCATGTTTATTAGAAGTGTATTTGAAGCCTGTAAGAGCCAGAAGGACTCTGTCATATACTGCCTTCTGTGGCTTATGTTTTCTTTTGAACTAGGGAGGGACGTGAACACATAGTCTGTTATGGTAGCTTGTGCATAAAGACTCTAACAAGAAAGATGTGGGTGCCTGTGTGGGGAAAGGTTTAGAAATTTTGGCATATTTTCTGTGAATGTTAAGAACTTATATTATTGGAGTTTTGTATTTCCAAATTCAATTTAAGAGACAGATATATCTCTACATATTATGAGAGTGATTGAAACATAGTTGAAATAAATAGGAAATTTTAAAAAAATGAATCAAGTTAATAAGAAATAATGCTGTTCTTTCTAATGAAGACATGATATTATCCTCTCATTTTTAAGTGGAGAACGTAGGATCTCCAGTGTAGTACCTGTGCGATTGATTCTGTCACTTTATTACCTGATATGAAGCTTATAGCATAAAACTATTGAGATCTCATATACATAACTAATTAAACCCATCTCCTCAACAGATTAGTTGTTTTTTTTTGTTGTTTTTTTTTTTCGGTATGCGGGCCTCTCACTGTTGTGGCCTCTCCCATTGCGGAGCACAGGCTCCGGACGCGTAGCCTCAGCGGCCATGGCTCACGGGTCCAGCCGCTCCGCGGCATGTGGGATCTTCCTGGACCGGGGCACGAACCCGCGTCCCCTGCATCGGCAGGCGGACTCTCAACCACTGCGCCACCAGGGAAGCCCAACAAATTAGTTTTTGATATTGAACATCTAAATAGATGCAAATTTGACAATGTAAGATGCAAATTTGACAATGTAAGTGCCCATTTAGACATGGAGTATGGTCACTCATGGTGGTGCTGAATGCAGGAAAACCAAAGGCCTAGATGGAGTACAAGGGCAGAGTTATGAGTGTCTCTTCAGGGGAGGTACACTATGGTTCTTAGAAAAATGAAGGGAAGCACAAAAGTCCATCTTGGGGGAACCCTTAGATATGCTGTCATTATCATACCAGCTTCCTTTAATGACTTTCAGCTCAAATTTTAAAGATATAAAAACCATTGCTAGTTTTAATGGGTTCAGCATCATTAGTGAGCCAAGTATAGCATAGTTTATGGCTCAGTGCCAAAAGCATGTGTTATAGTTGGTTTGTACATTCTCACTACTGAAGAGGTTCTTTAAAGTCAAACCTATGGCTGGAGACATCCACATCGATGTAGAAAATTTCACTAAGTGAAGCTCTTTCTCTATCACGAGAACAAACAAAATATACGATACCATTAGTGAGAACACTGAGACTGTTGGTCTCCTCTACGTTTCTTGTGAATTTGATAAACTCACCGTTTCTTACAGTATTTAGGCCACAATAGCTACTGAGCACCTCTGTGAAGGGATTTACTTTATCGTTCTCCCATTATCCACTCTTATACAATTCTTCCACTTCCCCTCAAAATCTGGATAAAAATATGCTAGTTTTGGTAACACTTCACTGAAAAAAAAATACAATATTTAGATTTCCTTATATTCTAAATATAAGCTGCATGAATATAACTTCACAAACTAGAAGAATAAAATGAGACTCATTTTCCATTTAAATTAGAGTTATTTTCTATGGCAGCAATTAAGAATGTTAAGAAATATAGAGTTTTACAATCAGATATCCATGAGAAAAATTTTTTCCACAGAAATGCACTACATCCCAAGCCTAGATATAGTGCCAGTATTTAATATAAATACATGCTAGAATGAACAAAAGTGAATGCAAAGATGCTTAATAATGGTTAAAGAGAAACCCTTCCAAATAATGTGTATGTGTGTGTTTGGTTGAGAAAGAATATCCTTTCTGGGGCTGCATTGAACCATCTACCCTCATATGGTTTTCCAGTACCAACTTCAGAAGAGATTATTTTTTTCTTTTTATCTTGGGGAATTATTTGACACATTGTCTCAAATAACCAGTAACCTCTAAACACTTTTAATTACCTTACATTCACTGGTAGGGTTAGAAAACTTGAGGAGGCATATTTTTTGAATGTTATTTGTAGCTTTTTGAGCTATTATGGACCCAACATACTTCATTAAGATATGACAAAATTGAAAATTATTATGTACCAATTTAGAGTCTGTTTTTTTCCCCCAAATTCATTGATCATGCTTTTCCAAACCCCTTTAAATTCAATTAAGTTGTCAAGATTTACCTGCTTCTCGAGGTAATTTATATTCCTGAATACAGTGAAACATCCTCAGACATCAGTGTTTGCAAGGAGGCTTGGGTTTCAGAGGTTTTCCAAGGCATCTTTACATTTTAAAAATATCCCATTGGCCAGATGAATGTGTTTATCCACTTTCCTAAACTAAAAGTATCTGCTAATCTGAAACTAAACTAACTTGCTACTAAGCAATCCAGGACATTCTGTACACAGTAGAATTTAAATAAACCAATCTTCTGCGGTAATCGGCACACATGTTAATTTTCTCTGATTTCTTCTGCCTAAAACAATTCACAATTAATATGGACTTGGTTCTTAGAGATAATTCTATTAATTAGTAATTCTTTAATCAGGTCCTTCATATAATTGACTTTCCTTGGCAAAAATAATTACTGTAGAACATTGCCCCGTCATTCTGGGGCCTTGGAAATATTAGATGTTACCTACCACTCTGGCAAAGTCTATATCACATCACAATAATAAAAGATAAAAATGGCCCTCAGCTAAATTTTTGTAGGCATTGCAAAATCATAACTAAAGCTGTTCAAATCAGTCCCTTTTTCTTTTACCTAGGTGCCCTAATTAGCTAGTGTAAGAGAGAAATTCCTCTTCCCACCCTGCAGCCTCTGTCTTGGTTTGCCAGCATACACTATATGTGTAGCTCAGTTTGAAGTACTTACCAATCACTGGCTTATAGCACATAATAGCGGGCCAAAACTTTATACATTCCCAATTCTATCAGATTATACAATGGAACATATGCACATGTATTCATTTCCACAAAACCGTTTTATAAGTTGGTTCTAGGTTTTCTTTTACCCTTGTTAGTTGGGGATAACCTAAGCCCATAACAAATCTACAATCTCTAAATAATTTTACTTATTCAAAATTTTACTAGAATGTAAATTCCTGAACTTGCAGAGAATGTCCCATTTGGACTTTGTCTCCTTTCCTAATACTGCTTCTTCATTATCTCCATAGAGTCCTTCTTTTATTTTTCCTTCTACTCCAATATATCCATCTCCTATTAAAAGAAAACAAAATAAGAACCAAACAAACAAAAAACAAAACTTGAAAATATCTTTAAGAACTCAGCAGTTTCCAAGATTCCTCTTTGATATTATAAATTATACAGGACTGACAATCTTCCATAAATTTCATCTTGACAGATTCTGCTCCCAGAGAGAAGGAAATGGTAACTTTAGGTCCCAGGGGCATACAGGGTAAGAAAACTTGGACTTGCAGTTTTCTATTTTTCCCAAATAACTAGAAGAGTCAAATACATTTATCATTACTAAGCTACTTTTTGAGGCCAAGTTCTTTAAGGATTCACAAACAAAAAATGATTTATACTCTTGTTACATAATCTTAAACTCCTACCAAATAAGTCCTTCACCCTTTCTACCAGGGTCACTCTGAAAGGTGCTGTGCTGATTAGTTCTCTCCATTTATAAATACACCTTTGGCTTGCAAGTTGTTGGTCAGGGAAAAGACCAGGGAAGGTCAGTCAATAGGATTCACACCACATTACTACAAGTGAGGGGGATATTAGTGATGGTTGCAAATGTTACCAGAATGGGAAACCAAAAACTTGTCTATTTATAGGTGAGTATCTAGTATATCAATATTCTGCACTTGCTAAAAGTAAAAAAATAATGAAATAAAAGCTAACAACTAAAGTTCAGAATTTTTTTTCAGATGAGTGGATTTTTCCATTTTCTTTGACTATATGTCTAGATTATTCATTGTATTGTGTTTTTATTTCTCTCCTACTGTGTGGCAGGCCTCAAAACTAACAGACTTCCCCAAACTTATTTTCTCTGATGAGAGGCATAACATTTTAGTTTACACAGGAATTAGGCACAATGAAGTTTGAAAACAATAAAAAATGTGAATATAGACAGTTCTCTGAATGAAAGATATTGGATTCCGTCCAAGCTAAATATGAGGTCATTAACCAACTAACAGAGTTCTTAAGCGAGATGAGGCTGTGAGCAGTTATAAGATGTACAGGAGAATAATTATTAGTGTTTTTTAATTAAACAATTTTATTTTCTCCAAAAGAGTTTTTTTTAAAATCACATATGTATTATTTTTTAAGCTGTTTCAATCCCTTGTGAGAGTTTTAAGTCAAGGTTCAAATTCTTTCTTTTCTGGGATTAAACTTTCAGCACAGAATACCTTCAGTAGGCAAACAAGAGGTACAAACATAATGGCTTAGTTTTACTAAAAAAAAAACCACAAACTAACATATATTTTAAGCTAGATGTATAAATAAGATAATGATTGGTATGCTTTATCATCTACTTGTTTTTTATCATCAAAGATGAAATGACTTTTCTCTGATAATTTTCTTGCATGTTTCTGTGATAATAAAAATATTCATGCTCATTAGTTGTTAAAGATGACATAGTCATAGTGAAAATTAAAAGAACTGGAACTCAAAATCAAATGAATATATTCTACTTGATAAAAATTTTTCCCATGGAGAAAAGAAAGGAAATGAAGTTCTGCCTGCATTTTAAGATGTCCCTATATATACCCTACATATATACTAGAATTAAATAATTAAGTTATATTTATAAATTTCTTTATACCATCTATATAAACATATATATACTTTATACTTATATATATATATATATGTGTGTGTGTGTGTGTGTGTGTGTTTATATGTATATATAAATGGTAAAAAGAAATTTGTCAAGAAGGATGTGGAATCCAAAACCCATAAAAACACAATAGTTATATGCGGACAGAGGGTTAACACATGTCTTTCCTTTTCTGCAAGCACAATTGATCTGGTTAACTACTTAGCTTTGCTCCTCTGATAACCTCATAAGGTGCTATATGACTAAGAAACTAAGTGGAATTATTTCTGTAAAAAGACAATGGGGAAGTTGCAGCTGGCCTGGGAGAACCACAGATACCTAAGAGTAAGCCACAGCTTTGAGATTTTCTGAGCATAGTGATACTTGTAACTGGGTCTGTCCCTCGAGGGAGCCCAAAACTGGTTTTGAGGCATAGTGACTCCTTTCAAAAATAAGACATCTAAGCCAAGGTTTCTCCTGAGAAAGATTTATTATAAAAATTTAAGAGGATATTGAAAAATATCATATACTTATCATGTAATTTAAAAAAATATCTTAGCTCCAAAACAAGTTGCAGTGGAGAATAATGCAAACATGCTTTCAACAAATATTTACTGAATCTCTGCGTCATGTGCTAGGGAAAAGATATATACATTAATATTTAAAATATGTAATTAAAACATAGAAAAGAAAGGCAATATTTTTTCCAAAGGTAGCAACCTAAATTTACAGCCAGAGGTAGGTTACTGCATTCCTGCACACCAGAGTATCACGAAGCTTATAACAGCATTTATGGCAAATATTTTATAGCATGAGGAATTGTTCAGTTAAGAAATAGAGGAATATTTTTAATTTAAATATACATAAACCTGATACCTTCATTTTGAAAAGACAGAATGGAAATATAGAAATGTGTCAACAATATTATTCCCTGGTGAGTGAGATTAAAAATAGGTTCGTTTTTTTTATTTGCTTATATATTTCTCTTATTTATATAACAGTGTGTGCATAATTGTTCAAAATAAGTCCATTTCAGTTATACCATATGCCAGTGAATATTAGAGTTGTATAGTTTAGTGTTGAGCAATATGACAAATATTACCTATATTTGACAATGGTATTGGAAACTGAGTAATTCTACAGTTTATTATTAATTGAAGTGTTTCACAAGAGGTGTTTGAGTATAGTGTTACATGGTCTTAATGAGTATGATGGCAAGCTTAGCAGCTGTCTCCAAAGGACAGTAAAAACTTATACATTAATTCAAATGCAATCTTATAGAAATAATTTGAGTCTGAGTTGGAGTATTAAAATTTCACAAAGTGTCAAGCTCTCTTAGAAGTAAGTCTTTAAGTTCTTTGTATTTTTGACAATTAATAAATACTAAAATAAAATCAAGGTATAAATGAAAACAGTTTAAACATTCAAATTTTCCTTTGTACTACAATTTGTGGTGTTATGGATTGGAAAAATGACATTTATGAGTCGTAATAATTTAACAGATAATTGTACTACATATTAAGTTCATTAGATTGTTACAAATTCATTGAGATTTATAATGTAGATTTAATATTGTGACCCTCAATTTAGAATTATTCATGTACTTAGGCTTAATGTGTATTCTGGAGACTGTTAATTATAAAAAGGATGGTTAAATTTAATACATAGTTCATAGACTCTTAGTATCACTCCCCTATGACACTTCCCTGTCTTTAAATTAATGATCATATGGATAGATAATTTATTTTACTCATTTTTGGAAAACTGCATTACTACATGGGATAAACACAATGTCTTTTCCTTTTTGGTCCATGTTTTTCTAATATACTTTATATTTGATTTTTTATTTGTTAAATTTATGAACATCTGGATAGAGAAGTAGGATTTATTTTCTTTGTGTCTGTCCCACCAGAAAGGTTGTGAGCAGGTGTCTAAATCTAGATACACTTAGAGTCCATGCTTTACTTCTGATAAAACAAACACAAATAAAATAACATACTGAGTCCCTCCCATCAGGAAACGTCCACAAGCCTCTTAGATAGCCTCATTCACCAGAGGGCAGACAGCAGAAGCAAGAAGAGCTACTATCCTGCAGCCTGTGGAACAAAAACCACATTCACAGAAAGATAGACAAGATGAAAAGGCAGAGGGCTATGTACCTGATGAAGCAACAATATAAAACCCCAGGAAAACAACTAAATGAAATGGAGATAGGCAATCTTCCAGAAAAAGAATTCAGAATAATGATAGTGAAGATGATCCAGGACCTCGGAAAAAGAATGGAGGCAAAGATAGAGAAGATGAAACAAATGTTTAACGAAGACCTAGAATAATTAAACAACAAACAAAAAGAGATGAACAATACAATAACTGAAATGAGAAATACAATAGAAGGAATTGATAGCAGAATAACTGAGGCAGAAGAACGAATAAGTGACCTGGAAGACAGAATGTTGGAATTCACTGCTGCAGAACAGAATAAAGAAAAAAGAATGAAAAGAAATGGAGACAGCCTAAGAGACCTCTGGGACAACATTAAACACAACAACATTCGCATTTTAGGGGTCCCAGAAGGAGATGAGAGAGTGTAAGGACCTGAGAAAATATTTGAAGAGATTATAGTCGAAAACTTCCCTAACATGGGAAAGGAAATAGCCACCCAAGTCCAGAAAGCACAGAGAGTCCCAGGCAGGATAAGTCCAAGGAGAAACATGCCAATATACATAGTAATCAAAATGGCAAAAATTAAAGACAAAGAAAAAATATTGAAAGCAGGAAGGGAAAACTGACAAATAACATACAAGGGAACTCCCCTAAGGTTAACAGCTGATTTCTCAGCAGAAACTCTACAAGCCAGAAGGGAGTGGCATGATATATTTAAAGTGATGAAAGGGAAGAACCTACAACCAAGATTACTCTACCCAGCAAGGATCTCATTCAGATTCGATGGAGAAGTCAAAAGCTATACATCCAAGCAAAAGCTAAGAGAATTCAGCACCACCAAACCAGCTCTACAACAAACGCTAAAGGAACTTCTCTAAGTGGGAAACACAAGAGAAGAAAAGGACCTACAAAAACAAACCCAGCAGGGCTTCCCTGGTGGCATAGTGGTTGAGAGACCGATGCAGGGGACACAGGTTCGTGCCCTGGTCTGGGAAGATCCCACATGCCGCGGAGCAGCTGGGCCCGTGAGCCATGGCTGCTGAGCCGGCGCATCCGGAGCCTGTGATCAGCAATGGGAGAGGCCACAACAGTGAGAGGCCCGTGTATCACAAAAAAAAAAAACCAAAAAACCCAACAAACCCAACGCAATTAAGAAAATGGTAATAGGAACATACATATCAATTATTACCTTAAATGTGCATGGATTAAATGCTCCAACCAAAAGACACAGACTGGCTAAATGGATACAGAAACAAGACTCATATATATGCTGTATACAAGAGACCCACTTCAGACCTAGGGACACATACAGACTGAAAGTGAGGGGATGGAAAAAGTTATTCCATGCAAATGGAAGTCAAAAGAAAGATGGAGTAGCAATACTTATATCAGATAAAATAGACTTTAAAGTAAAGAATATTACAAGACACAAGGAAGGACACTACATAATGATCAAGGGATCAATCCAAGAAGATATAACAATTATAAATATATATGCACTGAACATAGGAGCACCTCAATACATAAGGCAACTGCTAACAACTATAAAAGAGGAAATCGACAGTAACACAATAATAGTGGAGGACTTTAACACCTCACTTACACAATGGACAGGCCATCCAAACAGAAAATTATTAAGGAAACACAAGCTTTAAATGACACAAAATACCAGATAGATTTAATTGATATTTATAGGACATTCGATCCAAAAACAGCAGATTAAACTTCCTTCTCAAGTGCGCATGGAACATTCTCCAGGATAGATCACAACTTGGGTCACAAATCAAGCCTCAGTAAATTTAAGAAAATTGAAATCGTATCAAGCATGTGTCCTGACCACAACGCTATGAGATTAGAAATGAATTACTGGGAAAAAAACGTAAAAAACACAAACTCATGGAGATTAAACAATGCGTTACTAAATAACCAAGAGATCACTGAGGAAATCAAAGAGGAAATCAAAAAATACCTAGAGACAAAATGACAATGAAAACCTGACAATCCGAAACCTATGGGATGCAGCAAGAGCAGTTCTAAGAGGGAAGTTTATAGCTATACAAGTCTACCTCAAGAAACAAGAAAAATCTCAAATAAACAATCTAACCTTACACCTAAAGGAAAAGAGAAAGAAGAACAAACAAAACCCCAAGTTAGCAGAAGGAGAGAAATCATCAAGATCAGAGCAGAAATAAATGAAATAGAAACAAAGAAAACAATAGCAAAGATCAATAAAACTAAAAACTGGTTCTTTGAGAAGATAAACAAAATTGAAAAGCCATTAGACAGACTCATCAAGAAAAAAGAGGGAGAGGACTCAATAAAATTATAAATGAAAAAGGAGAAGTTACAACAGACACTGCAGAAATACAAAGCATCCTAAGAGACTACTACAAGAAACTCTATGCCAATAAAATGGACAACCTGGAAGAAATGGAAAAATTCTTAGAAAGGTATAACCTTCCAAGACTGAACCAGGAAGAAATAGAAAATATGAACAGACCAATCACAAGTAATTAAATTGAAACTGTGATGAAAAATCTTCCAAAAAACAAAAGTCCAGGACCTGATGGCTTCAAAGGTGAACTCTATCAAACACATAGAGAAGCGCTAACACCCATCCTTCTCAAACTCTTCCAAAAAATTACAGATGAAGGAAAACTCCCAGACTCATTCTATGAGGCCACCATCACCCTGATACCAAAACCAGACAAAAGATACTACAAAAGAAGAAAATTACTGACCAATATCACTGATGAATATAGATGCAAAAATCCTCAACAAAATACTAGCAAACAGAATCCAACAGCACGTTAAAAGGATCATACCCCATGATCAAGTGGGATTTATCCCAGGGATGCAAGGATTCTTCAATATACGCAAATGAATCAATGTGATACACCATATTAACAAATTGAAGAATCAAAACCATATGATCACCTCAACAGATGCAGAAACAGCTTTTGACAAAATTCAACACCAATTTATTATAAAAACTTGCCAGAAAGTGGTCATAGAGGGAACCTAATTCAACATAATTAAGGCCATATACAACAAACCCACAGCAAACATCATTCTCAATGGTGAAAAACTGAAAGCGTTTCCTCTAAGATCAGGAACAGGACACCTTAAATACATGTAATTTTATTCCAAAAAACCTCTAATTTGCAAAGATTATTCTTCTAACTAAATATTTTGATTATATTGTGGATTTCTGTTTTTAAGAAATCCGTTTTTTTATGGATTTTAAAATTCATGATCGATAAACAGAGTATGGTTTTAGAGCAAAAAAACTTGGTTTTAAATTTTTTCTACTTTAAAATATTCTATTATCTTTGCTTCTATTTTATTCATTTCTGAAAATATATAAAAGTGTTATCTAATTGAATGTTGAAAAGATTTTTGATCAAACTTCTACTTTTCCTATCATCTAATAATGTGGCGGTAGAAAAATAAAATTTAAAAATAAGCTGTCTTTGGCCATAGACTTGGATCCTATTACTGGTATGTGTCTAACTATTCTGTAATTATGATTTTAATCTTACTTGAAAATTTTACTATTAGATTTGAAAGTATTAGTAAAATTCAGAAAGCAATTATGTTTTGCTTTAAATGATATATTGTATAGTAATAATCACAGTAAAATATTATTAAATCTTTTTCTCTGATTGGGAAGAAAAATCACAGAGTATACCAGCAAGATTGAGAGGGGGAGCAAATGACAGACATAAGAAAAAAGTATAATTGTACTTCTTTTAAATATATTTTAAATGAAAGCTTGTCATTTCCAATATTGATAGCTTGAGAGTTCTAGAATATTCAAAGAATTGAAGTTGTATTAAATAATCATGAATTGTACATCTTCCAATTTTTTCAGAGTGAAAATTATCTAAGGAAACAAACAACATTGAAATATTCAAAATGAAAAAAATAAAAATATGTATTTACAAATATTTAGAAATTAAAAAAAACATTCTCAATGGTAGCTTTTGAGTCAATGGGAAAATAAAAGTTGTTTTAACAGTATATTTAGAAATACCAATCATGAGAAAAGTACACAGAAAAATCTATACAATTTGGCCAAATCTATACTTGGAGGATAGCACATTGCCTTGTAATTCCATTACTGAAAATAACTAATAAAAAATGCACTAATCATTTCACTCAAAAAGTTGAAAGTTATAATGACAACATAGCAAATGTAGGGAGAGAAGAATAATTAATACAGACAAAAATCAGAAAAAAAAAAAAAAACTCAGAAAAGAATATTACAAATTTTCTTCAGTGTAAAGCTGAAAGGCTCCATGAATCACTGTAATATGCTGCTCTGCAGTGGGGAATGGGGTCCCCGGAAAAGAGATTCCCATTTTTCCATGGCTCGCCCATACATTCAATTTTGAAATTTTATGAGATATCAGTAATGTTTGTCAGAATTCCTTCTACTTTCTTCCTGAGATAGGTCAGTGTTATTTCAGGCAAGAAATTATTTTTACTTCTTGCTAACTTTTTCTGATTTGTACTGTAGTCAACAAAATAATTTATATTCCTTGGAGGATATATTTTGCTCTAATTCCTACTTTCAACCAAAGTGTTTCGTGTTATCATTGCTCTTTTATGTTTATTAAAATAGTGGAAGATGTGAAATCTTCTCCTTATGCTCTGGCTGTTGTCCTTCCCAGATAAACCTACAATGTGGATTTAGTAAAAATGAATTATATAAGTTAGGAAAAAGTAGATTCCTTCCTTGAAATCAGTATGATCAGGGCAGAACTCATCTTCAAGTCCACAGAAACTCATATTCCATTAATCTTCAAATCCTGTTCATCTCACCTTTGAATTACATCTCTGTTGTATCCTAATTTTTCTATCTCTGAAGTTTTATTAAAGTCACTATCACTTCTTGTTTAGGAGAGTGCACTGGCTTCTTTATCCAGCTTCCCTGCTTTCTATCTCTAGCCTCTACATTTAGCAGTTAAATCTTTTTTAAAAATGAAATTACGGTATTCCCAGCTTAAAGTTAATGATTTCTCACTACACTTAGAATGCAATTAAAGCCTTTTCCAAGACCTATAAATCCTTACACAATCTAGCCCACTTTGTTGACTTCAGCTCTTAGAACTACTTAACCCATTCATTCTCATAATCATAATAGCTTTTGTCAATTCCAAGAACAAACATGCCGCATTCTTCCCGTTTCATAGCCTTTGTGTTTATTATTCCCTCTTTTCCCCTGCCACCTGGCATTACTGGCCCCTAGCATCTTGCAGGTCTCTGCTGAAATGTCATTACTTCTTGGAGGCCATCCTCCTGGTTGTTCTGTATCACAGAATCACAAATTTCCTTTATAGCACTTAAATACTCTGTATTTATTTGAGTCAGTTGTTTTATTATTTTCTGTTTCCTACGCTAAAATATAATTCCACTATGGCAGGTATCCTATCTGTCCTGCTCATTCTATTACTCAGAATGTGAGCACTGAGTCTAGTATTTACATAATGTTGGATAAGTAAGTAAAGAGTGAAGGGATGTTTAATATCTCCTCTGTACTTTCTATCTTATATTAGAAAATATGTCTCTTTCATGTATAAAAAAGAGATGAGCCATTAGGAAGGAAACAATTTTAAAATGTTTTCAATCTGGGACAGAACACCAGAGATAGAGAAACAAGCTTAGCCAAAGATGAAAAGCAAATAAACGAGCTTCTCGTTTCCTATTTGGGCACAATAAATCTATTCTATTGGCAAATATGACCTAGGACTGTTTGAAAATGATCATGTATTTCCTAGAATATCAAAAGTTTTACTTGTTTAACTAGCAGGTTTATTATGCAGATGTTAGTAGGAGTTAAATCACAAAGACCCTCAATATGTTTATGACAGTTATGACAGTCTTAAGCATATTCTATTGTAAGGAGAAGCGTCTTAGAAATTTTTGGCCTGGTTTGAGAATTAAACTGGCATAAAACAGATTAACAGGACAAAAGGATACAAATTTATATGACACAGGAGGTTTCATAAGGAATGAAGTCCCCCCCAAAATGGTGGAAACTACATGATTTTATATCAGGTTGAACGAAGAGAGGCAATTGTGGAAAAGTAACTAAAATATATGAGAGGCTAAAGGAAATTAAGAAATATTTTAACAAAGTCTCTTTGTACAGAATATCTTAGTTTTCATTCCCTGTGGAAGGCTATTTTTTCCTGGTACAGGAAGGGCATCTTTCATGTGGGAGTTTTTATTTCCTATTTTCAGGAAGAAAAGGGAAGATCAGAATGACCTTCTTGTATCTGCTGTTTTTAAGTGCCTTTAACTCAAAATAATCCTTATGCCAAAGTGTCATATTTGGGATGGCATATTCTGCCATCCTTCACTATTATTTTGTGCTTTTCCCTTTACTTAAAAATATAACCTCATAGTGCTTTGCATAATATAGTCTCTCAACAAATATTAGTTACAAAAAGTGAATTTATTAAATGCCATAGTTAAACACAAACCTGATTTCATTATTCCACTATTTAATACTTTTCAATAAATTGAGATTGAATAATACCTAAACTCCTATGGTATTGACTATCATACAGTATATGAGCTGGGATTTCCTCTTAAATACCTGATTCAGATTTATTTCTCTGTGTATCTGTCCCACAAAATTATCTATTATCTTAACTCCTCCCTTCCTTTGTGTCTGTTTGCAAGCTTTCTGCTCATGACTCAAGATTCAGCATTTGTGTAATCTGCTTTGTCCCAACATCTTGTAACTATTCAGGTGAGTTAGACACTCTTTCCCTGAACCCTCAATTGTACTTTGAATTCCACTCTATTCCTACCATCCCAGGGCTTTCTTATTTTTTCATATTTCTCTTCCTGCAATATGTTAATCTCTTTTAAAACAGAGACCAATTTTTTGTTATCCTGGCATAATACTCAGGAAAGTATATGTTGTAGAACAGGTTTTGGAGTCTCAAAATATTGAATTCAAAACTAGCTCCAGTGCTAAAAAAAACTAAAAGAACTCTTTTTTATTCCTTATATTTTCCTGTTTTTTTTTTTTTTTCCTATTGTATTTACTATGGCATGATTCTCCTGTTTGGAACAATTTATTGTTCTTTCTAAACTTTAACCTATTTCCTCTCAAATGATTGTGATGACAAGGTGTCTACACAATGATTCATAACTATATGTTTATCATGCATGTAAATTCTCACATGATTTTAATTTCAAAAGGAATAATAAATAATAGAGTGTTAATCTTTAGCTATAGATTTAAAGTCCTGACATCAGACACTTTTCTCAGAGCTCAAAAAATTTAAAAAATATGTCCCTCTCTCTCCTGCTTATCCTTTGCTGCCTGATAAAACAGATTGGTTTAAAAAGCCAAAATATTTTTTAAATGAAGATAAAGCCATTTAGATAATTGAAAAGATTGGTAGAGCCAAAGACTTGTTAACTTATTTTAAAGTATGTTTTTAATATATTTTTTTTAAATAGGCACTTCTTGAAGTTTTCTTTTTACATTAAAAGTAGCTAGTTCAACAAAAGACCAAATGAAGAAAAACTTTGTAAATCTTCATGATGTAATCAGAAATGAACGTTAACACATATCAGATTGATTTAAAATGGGTAATTAAAAGAATAAGAGGGCTTCCCTGGTGGCGCAGTGGTTGAGAGTCCGCCTGCCGATGCAGGGGACACGGGTTCATGCCCCGGTCCGGGAGGATCCCACATGCCGCAGAGCGGCTAGGCCCGTGAGCCATGGCCGCTGAGCCTGCGCGTTCGGAGCCTGTGCTCCGCAACGGGAGAGGCCACAACGGTGAGAGGCCCGTGTACAGAAAAAAAAAAAAAAAAAGAATAAGGAAGGTTGCAATATGACATTTTACTTCTCATCTTGAAGTTTGCTATCAGGTATGCAAGCTAAAAAGTTATAGATGATAAACTGAAAAATAGGCAGGAACATACTAGGAGCTGGGTATGTTAGGTACTAGATTACAAACAGACATCTGATATTCCTTTATTGCCTGAAGTCTTCATTGTTTAGAAGGGGAAATAATTAACTCAAGTATCTCAAATCCAGTCTTGGTTTAAATGAAAAGAAACAATAGATCACAATATTTGTTTAGTCTTTGGCAGAAAGAATCTTAAGACAATTCCATTGTATTTTCAAAGTACTATACTAGTACCTTTTATGTTCTCTGATAAAGGGGCAAAAATAACAAATTACTTTTAGTTTCCACGACTTATAAGAGCAAGGTTTGCAAGCAGTGCATATAAACAGGCTGCTGATATAAGATGATTTAATAGAATTTTATTGTATGCAAGCTCATTTTTTTATATTGTGACCTTATAAGATGGAAGAAACTTCTTGAGATGAGAAATAACTACGAAATAACTATGTTTTTCTCTTTTACATCTATTTAGAAGAATAAACATTTAAATTTTGCACTGTTCATTTAACGTATTTAACTTTTGTTTTTGTTGTTTGAAGACATGAAATGTGTTCACTAAATTTGTAAAGATATTACTAGATCTTTCAAATGGTGCCACTATTTACTTAAGAGCAAAACCTCAGATTATTCTTAAATTATCATTTTATCTCACACTCTCACCCAATTCATCAGTTAAGCGTATTAGCTCTACTTTCAAATACATCACAAATCTTAACACATATCATAAGCTAAAGGGAGCTTGAGGCTGTATCTAACATATTACTCAACATTTTTTATATTCAAACTAGAACATGAAATCTCTTTTATACTGAATTTTTTTAAAAGTCTACCTCATAAAAATAAAGACATTATAATTGTCTGGAAGAGAATATAATATCAATCATATTGAAAATCCAAAAACAATCATCGTATTGTTAAATCATCATCATTTCTCCCACAGACAACAGCACTAACTTTATAGACCATTCTCATTACTACTAATTTTGCCCCCAATTCTTCTCCCTTACTCCAACTGCTTCTCATAGAGTTACAATGATACAGAAAATGATAATAATCTCTAAGCATTTATTAAAACCCATTGAACTGTATATCATAAAGACTGAACTTTACTGTATGCAAAAATTAAAAAAAAAATCAACCAAGGTATCAGGGGATGCCAGGAAGAAATGCAGAGTGTAACAAATGAAATTAGCTATATTACAAAGGTATGGCATAACCTCGTACAAAGGGGTGGGAGAAAAAAGAAGAGCTGATTCTGGTAACTTTGGAAAAGAACATTTTGACTGAATACTGAAAAGTTAAAATACAAAAGAACATAAAGGCTATAACTGACTAATTTGTTTCTCACAGGGAAGGGGTTAACAATTTTGAAAATACTTTACATGAATACTGGAGTTGAACAGTTAAGTTATTAACAGTGGGAGCCAGGTTTTGTGCTGTCCAAGAAAGAAGTTACAAATATCCAAGAAGGCTAGAGTGAACAATGGTACTGAATTATGGTTGGTGATATCAGTATGAATTCATGTTTATTTTAATATAAATATAGATAGATAGAAGTAGAAGTAATTATAACTACGTGTATATACACAGGATAATATACAATACGTATATGTTTTAGCTCAGTGTACTGAGATGGCTCAGAAAAAGCTAGAATCCAGTAGCCAGGAGCATACCTAGCACTCTTATCTTAGTGTCTAAATACAGTTCCTCAATAAAAGGAGCCTGGGATGGCTGAAGAAATGGCTGATTCTAAGGCTTTAGCTGGGAAAATATGAGTTTGTGGCAGATTGTAGTGCCAGAAAATAAGAAAGTACTCAAAAAGTGAAAGGCATAGGGCCAAATCAAAGGGATACAGGAAACAACCTGAAAGCTCTCCTGATAGCTAAATCTGGAACAATTTGAGCAACAATGTAAATAATGATAGTATTGGACTATAACTCAAAGAATAAAATACATATCTATAAGGCCATGAAGATATAAATAAATGATTTATTAGATAAATAAATGGAGGCAAAGGGACAAATCTTCCTTACAAAAGAATTCCAAATAATAAATTTAGAGGAAATGAAGAAGCAGAAAATCATCATTAGGACAATACAATAATAATTGCTAGAGGCAACCTCCATGGGTGAGTGGTAATATTAGTGGGCAAAACTTTAAGGAAAAGCAGTATATTTACATAGACACAGAGTATCACCCCAAAATATTTATTAAATTCTGTGGTGGTTTGAAAATATCCAGAAAGTCTTTGATGCTCCTCCCTCCAGAGAGGTAGACCCCAATTTTACTCCCTTTTAGGATGGAATGGACTTAGTGACTTGCTTCGAATAACCAGAATATACATGGAGAAACCTGACAGCAGCTTAACCAAGTAATCAAAGTTAACATAACCAGTAGTTCTGTTGATATTATGACCTCCCTCCCCATATGATGCCATGAAAAGCCCTTCATCTCTTCAATTAAAAAGTAAATATTAATTAATTAATATAAAAAATGTAAAAGTACTGGGAGAAAAAAATTAGTTGGATTTTTTATTATAACAATATTAAATTACCCTTCCTAACTTGTCATTTGCACAAAAACTTAGGATATAATCAACTTAATTAAAATATATTTTTGTTTTAATGTTAAAAAATATGTGTTTGGTGATGGCTTACAAAACTAATTCAGAACATGACAGAACTCATTTTATGTGCCTTCTGTAACAGCTTAAAATTTTTCCTCAACTAGATTTTTTAAAATAGATTTTTAATTTTTCATGGATGAAACGTAGTTCAGTCTACTGGGGGCTCTTTATTTTATAGATGAAGATGGGAGGGAGATGCAAGAGGGAAGAGATACGGAGATATATGTATACGTATAGCTGATTCACTTTGTTATAAAGCAGAAACTAACACACCACTGTAAAGCAATTATACTCCAGTAAAGATGTTAAAAAAAAAACAAAAAACGCTTAAAGAGAGTGTGGTACGGGGTAGATAATACAAC
Organism: Grampus griseus; assembly: GCF_964374135.1. Taxonomy (NCBI): domain Eukaryota; kingdom Metazoa; phylum Chordata; class Mammalia; order Artiodactyla; family Delphinidae; genus Grampus; species Grampus griseus. The sequence continues at coordinate 19,695,948 of NC_139012.1, forward strand.
ACAGGAAATTTGCGGGAGTCCTGGAGCTTAGGTTTAGCTCCACAGATTGTCAATTTATGATTGATAGATTATCCTAGCTTCCTTTAAATATCATCTTCTTTGTAAGTATAAACTATACTGTATGCAAATTTCACATTTGGGGGCTAAGGAATGAAAAAGTATTGACTGAGAAAAGTCATAGTAAGTCAAGCTTCACAAAGAGGTAAGACTAATCTGTATGAGGCACATTTTTTTAACTGAGATAAATGAATATAAGTACTTTTAACTTCTTAAGCAAAGAAGTTTCACTAAAGTAAGATAACCCTTTCAGTGAAGAACACGTAAGAGTATTCATGAAATATTAGAAATGGTAAAGTTGATAACAAAGTATGTGACAAAAGCTTAGTATTGATTAAACACAGAAGCAATGACTGCTTTTCAAATATTAATAACTTTTTAAATTGCACATTAAAATCCCATCACATAAATTTATTATTTAAAACTCCAGTAAATTTACTATTATATCTAAAGCAACTATTATAGAGACTTAATGGATTTCTTAATTAGGATATAGTATTAATGGTTATAGAACCCTAATTAAAATGGAGGGTTTGAAAAACAGCCAAAATGTGAAGAAATTATTCAAGCAATGATTTTATTTTTTAAAAAATGGATGGAAGTTTTATTCAAAATGTTAAAAGGAAATGTACAAATCACATACTTCATTTAATCATTATAATGTTTTCCGTAAGGATTAATATATAGTTCCCTTCTAAATATATGTTCTGTTTTACTTTAATATCTTGGAAGTAATCTAATTCGTCCTGTTTTATAATTGGGCTGTATTAATTTTACAGAGAAAAGAAAGTGCATCTATCATGATATTGGACAAATTTGCACTTCTGGAATTTATTTCATAACTTTTCTTATTTGAATACAGATTTTCACTATAAATGTATCACTGCATTAAGAATTTATCTGGATAAATTCGTTTAGAAATGTTCTTCTCTGTAAAGAGTTGATGTGATGATTTTGAAATTAAATAATAGAGTATAATGTTTGACTTCAAATAATATAATTTTATTCAAATAAAAAATATCTTCAGTTATTTTTATCCATTAGTATCCATGTTAATAATACTATTTTTAGGATTCTTTATTAGATAACAATTCCTTCCATATCCTTTAGTCTCTGATTGGATAGTCAAGATGCTTTGTTCCATGTGACAGCAAATCATTTTCAAATAGCAGAAGCAGAAAATAAAATTGAGCATAGGGATTCAGGAGTATTTTTTGGACCAAGAAGCACCAGCAGGATTCTTGTGGGCTGGCACCTGGAACAAGGAAATTTTCAGGAACTTGAGAGACATTCTTCGTTTAACTTTTTAAATTTAACTTGCATGGACTCACATCTCTGCTTCTTTGCGACTCTAATTCATTACTCTCTTTGAACTGAATTTTACTTCCTTAGTACTCCTGTTGAAAACATGTCAATTTCATCATTCCAGAATTACCAAGTCCTGGATTTAAGTAAATCGAAATTATTGAAATGAATTATTTTTCCCAATTTCAAATTCTGGCAAAAAGAATCTGATTGTCCTGACCTGGATCAATGTCCATTTCTGGTACAGTCAACTATTGTCTGGGGTTTAGATCCTGTATAAAGTTAACGTCTAGTCCTATTGAAGGCAAATATAAGACCAGGAAAAGAGAAGTCACAGGCTAGTAATTTTCCTTAGAAGGTATAAAACTACATGTAATTAATTAACTATCTCATGTAAGTTATACTATTAAAATATTTATTTTTATTAAAATCAAGTCTTCATCAATCTTGAATTGGCATTATTAATTTTAAAGATATAAAGATAACATTTTGGTGACTTATACTAAGCTGACATTTTAATGCTCATAATAAAATGTAATTGGAATTGTTTTTGGTGGAGACTAGAATTATTTTAGATGGAGCCTAGATTCAGTTCTACAATATTCTAAGTGTTTAATGCATTCCTAGAATTGGCAGAATATATACTAATTCTTAAAAAGTTGCCAGTTTGTCTCATTACTATATAGGTATAAGTTCACCTTTAATCTCCAGATTCAGGCAAGGCTTTATTGGGAATTGTGCTGCAGCACAGGGGAGTGAAAACAAGTAACAGTTTCCCCTGCTCGCTCCCTGGAGGTGCAGGGGTGAGCTGGTCCCTTAAATTGGGTGACAATAGGGGCAGGTTCAGGGGTTCCGCCCGAGGGATGGCTTGGGTGGGCGCCCACCCCCTTTGGTGGTGCTGTGTGCAGGGATCATGTGCAGGACCCTACTTTTGCTCCCAATACCTCAGAAACGGCAGTTGGGTTTTTGGTCTTTTTGTATCTTTCATAATTTGCCCCAATTGCCCATGCATGCAGTTATTTTGTCCCTTATAGTTTCTTTGTATTCTGTTGCTCAATTTGAAAGAAGAAAACCAAGCACAAAATTTATCAACCATAAAGAATCATTGTTAATAACCCCAATCCTTTTTATATTCATATGTAAATGTAGATATTCGATACATAGTAGTTAATATACAGTCCATAGATAGATAGTATTTTATAAAATTTGATCGAACACAATTCAAAATAAAATATGTTACATTAAATTTTATTTACCATAAGGAAAAGAGACATAAATCTAAAGATATCTGTGAATTTTCAGTAAATATTTCTTCATAACAAGAGATGATAGTTTCTAAAATCCATTTGAATTTATGAAAAATTATCAATAAAAATATTAAATGGATGAATTAGTTTTGTTTTTTTAGCATGTTTCAGCAGTATCTAGTGATTCTCTGCTACAAAAAAGCTAAAATCTAGTAATTCTACCTGCCTTCCATCTCTCATTGCTATATTATTAACATTACGGTGTCAACTTTTATAATATTTATGTCAGTTGTATTACCACGGGCCTTATAGCCATCTTATTTTAGTAGATTTAATACTTACCACTACTCCTTTGGTATCTTCTCCATTTCTGAGTTTGTTGGTTTATACTCATATTGTTTTGTGAGAACTTTGTCTAATATCTTTTTTTTTTTTAATCTTTTTTTTTTTCCCCAGAAAGCCTGAAGCAATCATGGATCCTGTACTCTCAGAGTACTTGCAGGGTTGTTTACAATACTTTAGATAATGCTTAATTACAGCCAAGAATTGTTAAGTCCCTTTATACATTATCTAATGTATTGTCTGGAAGGCACATTTAAGTAGGTACTTTCCTTAAGTACCATTTAAAAATAAGAAAAGAGCATTTAAGGTAGAGAGGCTGATCCTGTTAGCCAAGTTAGTAATAGAAGCTGGAACTTGAACTCTTGTACTCCCAGAATTTGGACCCTCATGTATGACTATTAACTAATACTACAACTTAGCATATGACTTCCTCTTTATGTTCGAGGTCTGTATCATAAATCATGTCCATACACTTGAGTTAATAAATTCACTTGGAAATATTTTTGTAGTAACTGATTTGAAACACAGTCTCTTGGAATACCATTGTTCCTACTCATCAGTGGTTTCAGGTCTTCCTTTCAGGTTTCCTTCTTGTCGCTTTGAGGATATTTTTCAATTTTAATTGTTCTCTTTGCTATTCCGGGAGCATGAATTACTCACGAAGGTATTCTGTCTTCTTAACTCTTTATCTTTTCTTCAATCAGTTTTATAATTTTGTTCTCATTTTGCTTTTGTGTGACTTCCTCAAACATGTCTCCTATGTCTTCCATGGGTTTTACATCATGTTTATTCTATTTCTCTTTGTTCTAATATAGCTTCTATCTCTGTATTTTATTTTTCTCCACATGGAATTCTGAACCGTGCTAGCCATATGGTCGCTAATTTTTAAGCTTATGGAGATCTATCAGTGTGGACTGAGTCAGTGTTCTTAGGCCATATATCATTTAATATTCTTTATTTTTTCTATTTTTTTAATTGGAGTATAATTGCTTACAATGTTGTGTTAGTTTCTGCTGTACAGTGAAGTGAATCAGCTATATGTATACATATATCCCTTTCCTCTTGGACCTCCCTCCCACCCATCCCACCCATCTAGGTCTTCACAGAGCACGGAGCTGAGCTCCCTGTTCTATACACCATGTCCCCACTACCTATCTATTTTACACATGGTAGTGTATTTATGTCAAACCTAATCTCCCAGTTCATCCCACCCTCCCCTTCCCCCAGTATGTCTACATGTCCGTTCTCTACATCTGCCTTTCCTTTTCTTCCTGCCCTGCAAATAGGTTCATCTGTACCATTTTTCTAGATTCACATAAATGCATTAATATACGATATTTGTTTTTCTCTGTCTGACTTACTTTACTCTATGACAGACTCTAGGTCCAACCACATCTCTACAAATGACCCAATTTCATTTCTTTTTATAGCTGAGTAATAATTCCATTATATATATATGCACCACATCTTCTTTATAGGACCATACTAATTACTTTCTTATTATTACTTATCCTTAAAATATAGTTTGGGGGGAGTTGACAATGAAAAAGTTAAATAATTCTATTAGTGTTTCACTGTCTGAAACAATTATCAAATTCTATTTTTTTAAAAAAAGTAAAGGATGTGGAAACTCAATATCTGAATTTATGTTTATACATATGTATATGTCATTATAAAAGTAAACAGTCACAATATGATATTAATATGTTCCCACAGAACATACCCACATGCATTTATAAATAACATGCAAAAATGTATTTTGAGTAGTTAAACTATCCAGTGTATTAGACAGACATGTCTATATATGTGTACTTTTATAGTAAAAAGTATGTTTGTCTCATCGTTATTCTTTAATATCTACTCAAAGATATGTTATAATACTATCAAAGCAGGAAATAGAAAACTATCTCTGTATTTTTTGGAAGAATTTTTTGAATAACAGTAACATTAAATGCATCCTCTGGGAAAGAAGAAGAACATTAAACACAAGAAAAATGACAAGTGCAGCTTAAGCTTCTTTGTGGCTATAAGCCCTGAATTCATGTATAGTGACTCTGACAGAATCAGAACTTTCTCTTATATTTTGAAATGAAGTGCTGAAGTATGAAAAACTACTTTCTGATACAAAGTGTATGATAACACAATAAACCCACAATATCTAAAGTAATCTTATACCTTCAGCGGTACCATTGACTTATATTAAATAAATCAATCTAATATAGCTATCCTCCACATTAAATATATTATTCAACATATGAAATTGTTTTGTAATAGTATGTAGTTTTTCACAAAATCAGGAGCCCAAGCTTTGGAAATGCTGGGGCAAGCAGCTGCAACAAAGGGACATTTGAGCCAGTAAAAACTTTAGCACAAATAGCAGCAATGATAATGGGACCTATTATAACCTTTACTAAGTTCTTGCCATATGCCATCCATTGCCCTGATTTTCCATATGCAAAACCTATTTAATATTTACAACAAACTTTAAAAATTGATACTATCAGCATTGAGTTTTTGAATATTGATTCTATCATCATTTATTCATATTATTTTTATTTTTGAAACATTTGTGTAACTTCTATAATAGAATAATGTAGGATGAATAAAAGCAGACACATAATCACTGGATTTGTGCTCAAAATTATTCATGATAGGTTCTGTGATTTAAAAAAAATGTTTGCAGATCACAGTCACAAGCAATGGGAGATATTAAATTTCTTAAGTAAGAAAATAATTTGTATTTTAGAATCTTCTGATTTCAAGGTTATTTTCTATACTGTCATTTTTGTTGACTACAACATTTCTTTTATAGAAAGAAAGATCTGTCAACCCAAAATATCTTCTGGCTTAATAGTAAGATGTAGTTTCATCATTTGAATTTCTAATTAAATAATTTTAATAGTATAAACATATCTACCTTCTTAAAATTACTTTTTTAGCAATTTGAAGGAGTGCTAAAGTCAATTTCCTTGCTACTAATTTTAGTGGTCTTCATAACTGAAGCAGTTAGCTTATAAAACGTGGTTTAAAGTGGAAGACTTAATTGTAGCCTTGATCTGCAAGTTCAGTTAAAACAAGGTAAAATAATACCTAAAACAATTTAACCCAGAATAACTAAAATGCAATACATCCCAATACATGAAAGCAAAGGGATATTGGAGGACAATCTCTTCTCTGAGGATATCTTATGCACTAAACTGTGTGTAATACATGTAATAAACTGTGATATTTGGGTGAAGAACAGTAATCACTAACGAGGCTGCAGAGAATAAGAGTTTTATTTGTACGTTTTAGGAATTACAATTAGGGAGACACAGATTTGAATAAAACTAAAAGAGTGTTTTGGGGGAAGAGGAAAAAGTCAGGGGCTTATAAAGACAAAAGCCACAAGGTCGATTAAGATGTCTGGTGAGAATTGTAATTGACTATGCTGCAAGTGAGGAAATATTTGCCCTTAAAGAATAGGTTGTCATGAGTTACTTTAGGGTGAGGCTTAGATAAATATCTTGAGTTTCTGAGACATTGGGCAGATGTTTTGGATGCCTACATTAAGACAATAACTGGTCAAAGCTTTAGATTCCATCCAGGCTGAGACATGCGTAAGTCACACTTCTGGCTCCATTTTTGAGAGCTCTCTTAGCAATACTGACTCCATTTTGACTTTCCTTTCACATGGGCCAAATGAAGGATACTTTATCTACCTGCACATTTAGCCACACCAGAAAAAAAATCTCTCTTTCTCCCTCTTTCTCTCTCTCCCTCCTCCTTTTTCTCCTCTCTTGGTAAATAATAGCTAAACAGAATTTTTAATATGTCATTCACCACTGTATCATCTTGGGCCATGCATGGGGTATGCATATTTCACATTGGATTCCACTGATAGAAAATGGAGCTCAAAGTTTATTGGGCACAAGGTCAAGGAATTTTTTAAAGTGTAGATTCCTGGGCCACATGCAGAGGGCTTATGATTCTGTAAATCTTTGGCAGGCCTTGGATTCTGAAAATTTAACAAGCCCCTCAGGTGGCTGTGATGCAAGTGGTCTTTAGCCTACAGGACATCACATTTTGGGATTAAAGCTTTAATTTTTCACCATCTACTTGAGTTCAGTGCAATCTGTCTACAAGTTACCATTTTTGGATCCATTTCCAGACTTGCCCTCGTGTGAACTTTAGTTTGTAGTTCACTCCCACACCATTTATTCTCACACCTGCCTTTGTCCTTTCTATTTTCTCTACTGGAATATTCTTACCTTACCAATCTAGTAAACCTACTCAGTATTCAGTGTCAACTTAAGTGTCAATTCCTTTGTAAAGATGAATGGTGATTCTCTCAACCATACTTTTTTTATATTTCTAGAATACCCCTCAGATCACATTTTATTTCTCTAACATTTCTAACGTCTGTCCTTCTAGGCTAGGTTCTTTGTATTCTCACATAAACACAAAGTGCTCAATAGATGCTCACTGTCATGTTCACAAGAAACACTTAAATTATCAAAAACCATATTATGAAAACAATGGTTCAGTGTGGAAAAGTATATTGGGAACTATAGATTTTCAGACTCCCAATTACTTTCCCTAAAGGCATTCTATATGAAAGGGTTTGTTTTTCTTTTTTCTTTTGTTGTGCTTAAAGTGGACAGATTACTTGGCGACATTGAACCTATCCAGAATTTGATCATATCTAGGTTTACCCAAGAGTAATGTTCTGTCTTTTCTTATCACCACCATTAGCAGTGCACACTACTTATTACCCTTATCACCCATTGTTATGATAAACAAAGCACAAAACCATTCAACCAAAGATGCTGTCTTTAGAGGGTAATAGCTTCTTTATCTACTGGCAACAAGACTCCTGACTTTCTTAGTTGAAGAGTGAAATTTTATTCTAACCACTATCAAACTAGGCAAGTACAAAGATGTTCTTTAATTGATTTTTTTTTTCAACTTCCAAATTCTCTTAAGAAAAAACTCATTTTGCAGAAAAATGCCAATATTTAATACTCTGGGTAGCTGAATCTTAGACCCTCACAAAATATTTAAATTATCTATAGGTGTTATGCGTGTTTTGCTCATGTTGTAGTGTGACTCTGTCAAGCTTTTTATTGAAATTGATTAAAAAATGAACACATAGGAAGTGTTAACATAGAAAGTTGTTAAACTGAAATGAAAGCTTTTATTTCTGGTTATATGTCCATGTATGTTTATTTTAATATATTCATTTAGAATCTGACTTGTTCCAAACAAATTTTTTGAAGTGGTAATATACTTAATTTTTAAACATACGCTTATATATGTTTTGGATATACAGAACCATTTTTTAGACTCCTGACAAAAACAATGTAGTTTGAAGATAATATCCAAAGAAAGGGAAACTTTACCTTTTTCTCACATAAGAAAAATATAGAGCTGTGATTACAAAGCATGGTATAAAGATGCAAAATATTCTGGTGATTGTTGTACTCTTCTATTTGTATATGTCATGATTCTCACATGAATTAATACAAATTTTAGCAGGCAAAAAAATGTGTTATAAGCTGGAAGAGATGTGAATGTTACAAAGAACTCTTATGATATCCATGACAACATGTATTTCTTTGTTGTTGTTGTTGAGGTATAGTTGTTTTACAATATTGTGTTACTTTCTACTGTACAGCAAAGTGAAGTAGAGTTCCATGTGCTGTACAGCAGGTTCTTATTAGTTATCTATTCTATACATATTAGTGTATACACGTCAATCCCAATCTCCCAATTCATCGCACCACCCTGCCGGCCGCTTTCCCCCCTTGGTGTCCATACATTTGTTCTCTACATCTATGTCTCTATTTCTGCCTTGCAAACCAGTTCATCTGTAACATTTTTCCAGATTCCACATATATGCATTAATATACGATACATGTTTTCCTCTTTCTGACTTACTTCACTCTGTGTGACAGTATCTAGATCTATCCACATCCCTACAAATGACCCAATTTTGTTCCTTTTAATGACTGAATAATATTCCATTGTATATATGTACCACATATTCTTTATCCATTCATCTGTCAATGGGCATTTAGGTTGCTCCCATGTTCTGACTTGTAAATAGAGCTGCAATGAACATTGGGGTGCATGTAGCTTTTTGAATTATGGGTTTCTTCAGGTATATGCCTAGTAGTGGGATTGCTGGGTCGTATGATAGTTCTACTTTTAGTTTTTTAAGGAACCTCCATACTGTTCTCCAGAGTGACTGTATCAGTTTATATTCCCACCAACAGTGCAAGAGGGTTCCCTTTTCTCCACACTGTTTGCAGCATGTGGTGTTTGTAGATTTTCTGATGATACCCATTCTAACCAGTTTGAGGTGATAACTCATTGTAGTTTTGATTTGCATTTCTCTAATAATTAGTGATGTTGAGCAGCTTTTCATGTGACTCTTGGACATCTGTATGTGTTCTTTGGAGAAATGGCTATTTAGGTCTTCTGACCATTTTTTGATTGGGTTGTTCGTTTTTTTAATATTGAGCTGCATGAGCTGTTTATATATTTTAGAGGTTAATCCTTTGTCCATTGATTCATTTGCAAACATTTTCTCCCATTCTGAGGGTTGTCTTTTCATCTTGTTTATAGTGTCCTTTGCTGTGCAAAAGCTTTTAAGTTTCATAAGGTCCAATTTGTTTATTTTTGTTTTTATTTCCCTTACTCTAGGAGGTGGGTCAAAAAAGATCTTGCTGTGCTTTATGTCAAAGAGTGTTCTTCCTATGTTCTCCTCTAAGAGTTTTATAGTGTCCAGTCTTACATTTATGTCTTTAATCCATTTTGAGTTTATTTTTGAGTATGGTGTCAGGAAGTGTTCTAATTTAATTCTTTTACATGTAGCTGTCCAGTTTTCCCAGCACCACTTATTGAAGAGACTGTCTTTTCTCCATTGTATATCCTTGCCTCCTTTGTCATACATTAGTAGATCATAGGTGCATGGATTTATCTCTGGGCTTTCTATCCTGTTCCATTGATCTATATTTCTGTTTTTGTGCCAGTACCATATTGTCTTGATTACTGTAGCTTTGTAGTAGAGTCTGAGGTCAGGGAGTCAGATTCCTCCACCTCCGTTTTTTTTCCTCAAGATTGCTTTGGCTATTCGGGGTCTTTTGTGTCTCCATACAGATTGCAAGTTTTTTTGTTCTAGTTCTGTAAATAATACCATTGGTAAATTGGTTGGTATTGCATTGAATCTGTAGATTGCTTTGGGCAGTATAGCCATTTTCACAATATTAATTCTTCCAATCCAAGAACATGGTATATCTCTCCATCTGTTTGTGTCATCTTTGATTTATTTCATCAGTGTCTTATAGTTTTCTGAGTACAGGTCTTTTACCTCAAGTAGATTTATTCCAAGGTATTTTATTCTTCTTGTTGCAATGGTGAATGGGATTGTTTCCTTAATTTCTCCTTCTGATCTTTCATTGTTAGTATACAGGAATGCAAGAGATTTCTGTGCATTAATTTTGTATCCTACAACTTTACCAGATTCATTAATTAGCTCTAGTAGTTTTCTGCTGGCATCTTAGGATTATCTGTGTATAGTATCATGTCATCTGTATGACAGTTTTACTTCTTCTTTTCCAATTTGTATTACTTTTATTTCTTTTTCTTCTCTGATTGCCATGCATAGGACTTCTAAAACTATGCTGAATAATAGTGGTGAGAGTGGACATCCTTGTCTTGTTCCTGATCTTAGAGGAAATGCTTTCAGTTTTTCACCATTGAGAATGATGTTTGCTGTGGGTGTGTCACATATGGCCTTTATTATGTTGAGGTAGGTTCCCTCTATGCCTACTTTCTGGAAAATTTTTATCATAAATGGTGTTGAATTTTGTCAAAAGCTTTTTCTGCATCTATTGAGATGATCATATAGTTTTTATCCTTCAATTTGTGAATATGGTGTATCACATTGATTGATTTGCGTATATTGAAGAATCCTTGCATTCCTGGGATAAACCCCACTTGATCATGGTGTATGATCCTTTTAATGTGCTGTTGGATTCTGTTTGCTAGTATTTTGTTGAGGATTTTTGCATCTATATTCATCAGTGATATTGGTCTGTAATTTTCTTCTTTTGTAATATCTTTGTCTGGGTTTGCTATCAGCATGATGGTGGCCTTGTAGTATGAGTTTGGGAGTGTTCCTTCCTCTGCAATTTTTGGAAGAGTTTGAGAAGGATGGGTGTTAGCTCTTCTCTAAATGTTTGATAGAATTCACCTGTGCAGCCATCTGGTCCTAAACTTTTGTTTGTTTGAATATTTTAAATCACAGTTTCAATTTCATTACTTGTGATTGGTCTGTTCATGTTTTCTGTTTCTTCCTGGTTCAGTCTTGGAAGGTTATACCTTTCTAAGATTTTGTCCATTTCTTCCAGGTTGTCCATTTTATTGTCATAGAGTTTCTTTTAGTAGTCTCTTAGGATGCTTTGTATTTCTGCAGTGTCTGTTGTACTTCTCCTTTTTCATTTATAATTTTATTGATTTGAGTTTTCTCCATTTTTTTCTTTATGAGTCTGGCTAAAGGTTTATCAATTTTGTTTATCTTGTCAAAGAATCAGCTCTTAGTTTTATTGATCTTTGCTATATTGTTTTCTTTGTTTCTATTTCATTTATTTCTGCTCTAATATTTATGGTTTCTTTCCTTCTACTAACTTTGGGTTTTGTTTGTTCTTCTTTCTCTATTTCCTTCAGGTGTAACGTTAGATTGTTTATTTGAGATTTTTCTTGTTTCTTGAGGTAAGATTGTATTTCTACAAACTTCTCTCTTAGAACAGCTTTTGCTGCATCCAATAGGTTTTGGATCATTGTGCTTTCATTGTCATTTGTCTCTAAGTATTTTTTGATTTCCTCTTTGATTTCATCAGTGAGCTCTTGGTTATTTAGTAATGTATTGTTTAGCCTCCATGTGTTCGTGTTTTTTATGTTTATTTCCCTGTAATTTATTTCTAATCTCATAGCATTGTGGTCAGAAAAGTTGCTTGATATGACTTCAATTTTCTTAAATTTGCCAAGGCTTGATTTGTGACCCAAGATGTGTTCTAATCTGGAGAATGTTCCATGTGCACTTGAGAAGAAAGTGTAATGTGCAGTTTTCGGGTGGAATGTCCTATAAATATCAGTTAAATCTACGTGGTCTATTGTGTCACTTATAGCTTGTGTTACCTTATTATTTTCTGTTTGGATGATCTGTCCATTGGTGTAAGTCAGGTGTTAACGTCTCCCACTATTGTTGCATCACCGTTGATTTCCTCTTTTATAGCTGTTAACATTTGCCTCATGTATTGAGGTGATCCTATGTTGGGGGCATATATATTTATAATTGTTATATCTTCTTCTTGGGTTAACCCCTTGATCAATATGTACTGTCCTTCCTTGTCTCTTGTAACATTCTTTATTTTTAAGTCTATTTTATCTGATATGAGTATTGCTACTCCAGCATTATTTTGATTTCCATTTACATGAAATATCTTTTTCCATCCCTTCACTTTCAGTCTGTATGTGTCCCTAGGTCTGAAATGCATCTTTTATAGACAGCATATATCTTTGTCTTGTTTTTGTATCCATTCAACAAGCCTGTGTCTTTTGGTTGGAGCATTTAATCCATTCACATTTTATGTAATTATTGATATGTATGTTCCTATTACCATTTTCTTAATTGTTTTGGGTTTGTTTTTGTAGGTCCTTTTCTTCTCTTGTGTTTCCCACTTAAAGAAGTTCCTTTATCATTTGTTGTAGAGCTTGTTTGGTGGTGCTGAATTTTCTTAGCTTTTGCTTATCTGTAAAGCTTTTGATTTCTCTGTTGATCTGAATGAGATCCTGGGCGGGTAGAGTAATCCTGTTGTAGGTTCTTCCTTTTCAGCACTTTAAATATATCGTGCCACACCCTTCTAGATTGTAGAGTTTCTGCTGAGAAATCAGCTGTTAACCTTATGGGAGTTCCCTTGTATGTGATTTGTTGTTTTCCCCTTGTCGCTTTTAATAATTTTTCTTTGCCTTTAATATTTGTCAATTTGATTACTATGTGTTTTGCCATGTTTCTCCTTGGACTTATCCTGCCTGGAGCTCTCTGCACTTCCTCGACTTGGGTGGCTATTTCCTTTCCCATGTTAGAGAAGCTTTGTACTATAATCTCTTCAATATTTTCTTGTGTCCTTTCTGTCACTCTTCTCCTTCTGGCACCCCTGTAATGCAAATGTTGGTGCCTTTAATGGTGTCCCAGAGGTCTCTTAGGCTGTCTTCATCTCTTTTCATTCTTTTTTCTTTATTCTGTTCCGTGGCAGTGATTTCCACCATTCTGTCTTCCAGGTCATTTATCTGTTCTTCTGCCTCAGTTATTCTGCTATTGATTCCTTCTAGTGTATTTTTCATTTCAGTTATTGTATTGTTCATCTCTGTTGGTTTGTTCTTTAATTCTTCTAGGTCTTTGTTGGACATTTCTTGCATCTTCTCAATCTTTGCCTCCATTCTTTTTCCGAGGTCCTGGATCATCTTCACTATCATTCTTCTGAATTCTTTTTCTGGAAGGTTGCCTATCTCCACTTCATTTAGTTGTTTTTCTGGGGTTTTATCTTGTTCCTTCATCTGGTACATAGCCCTCTGCCTTTTCATCTTGTCTGTCTTTCTGTGAATGTGGTTTTTGTTCCACAGGCTGCAGGATTGTAGTTCTTCTTGCTTCTGCTGGCTGCCCTCTGGTGGATGAGGCTATCTAAGAGGCTTGTGCAAGTTTCCTGATGGGAGGGACTGGTTATGGGTAAGGCTAGGTGTTGCTCTGGTGGGAAAACCTCAGTAAAACTTTAAACCCCTTGTCTGGTAATGGGTGGGACTGAGTTCTCTCCTGTTGGTTGTTTTGCCTAAGGCAACCCAGCACTGGAGGCTACAGGCTCTTTGGTGGGGCCAGTGGTGGACTCTGGGAGGGCTCATGCCAAGGAGTACTTCCCCAAACTTCTGTTGCCAGTGTCCTTGCCCCCATGGTGAGCCACAGCTGCCACCACCACCGTCCCCCTGCCAGGGACCCTCCAACATTAGCATGTAGGTCTTGTTCAGTCTCCTATGGGGTCACTGCTCCTCCCCCATGGGTCCTGATGTGCACACTACTTTGTATGTGCCCTCCAAGAGTGGATTCTCTGTTTCCTCCAGTCCTGTCAGAGTCCTGTAATGAAATCCCTGATTCTCTGGGAATTCCTCCTCCCATTGCCGGACCCCCAGGTTGGGAAGCCTGACGTGGATCTCAGAACCTTCACTCCAGGGGGTGGACTTCTGTGGTATAATTGTTAAGTACTCATTGTGTTATGTTTGATTAAAATGTTTTAGTGTTTCACTTATTTGTGTTTTGTTTTTCTGTAGAGGTGAATTATTTTCCTAACTTTGAATTCTTATAAAAAATATAGCACATAGGTCATTTTATAAAAGTCATAATGTAACATAATAAACAGTCTCCTTAATTTTCTTTCTGCAGTGCATGCATAAAATAGACATGCTTTATAATGAATTTCATCAATTCAAATGCATATTATACAGAATCGTAGCCATGCTAATGGATTGCTATAGGAAGCTGGAGAATATTAAACCAAATATAGAGTTTTAGGGGAGTTAACTTGATAGAAATATAATAGTTAAAAACATTTTAAAAATTGAAAAATGTCCCTTGCAGCATCTCTTATACCTAGTAGATAGCTTTTAAGTGGATTTAAGAATTGTAATGATGAATTTCAATTCTACCTTATGCATTTTCATAGGCTAATTATGTTAAACATTTCACTCTGGTGGCAGTATGGGGAAAATTAAAAGGAAAAATAGATATTTACTATAGTTCTGGCTCCTTCTCCCAACCCAAGCAACAGGGCCCCATATTTTTATGTTCCTGTCATGTCATTTTTAGAATGGATGTGTTTGTCAATGTATGCATAGTTTGTTAATCTTATTAAATTATTAATTGAGTTTTATGATTCCCTTTTATGGGGTCTCACCAGGAAATAAAATGGGCATGAGTAAATCAGGAATAATATGCAAACTGTTGATAATTCTACCTCTTATACAATGATCTTACACATCTCTTACATTGTTTTTTACAGAATAGATTTGATCTTATGAGGTACTAAGGTTCTTTAGTAGTTCCAAAGGTAATTCAATTATATTGTTTTCAAATATATAATTTGACCTCTCTTAAAAAAATTATGGGAATGACTTTCCTACAGTAGATTATATTTAAGAGGCTATGTTAAACAGACGTGTCTGAGGTATAAATATCCTTTACTGTAGGCTGACAAATTTATATATGCTTAAGAAATAAATGATCAAGTTTCATGGTTACAATCTTCTATTGAAAGCTAACTGAGTTGACTTATCTTTCTTTTGGTAGATAGTCAACATATCTTCTCTAGGATATAAACTAAATATTTCTTTAAAAATGATTTAAAAATCTGTGTATATGCTCAAGAACTTATGCTAATACTGATTTGAAACTTGCAGTTAAATTTGACAAGAAAAGAGTAAATAATGGTAATACCAACTATGGTCTTAGCCGTTAAAGACTTCTACTTACAATATCAGATTTTGAATAGGATTACCACCATTTATAGAGTTGGCTGAAAAATATAGACCTGCTGGCTATAAATATTTTATATCATTTATTAAAAAACAATAACAACTAATAACATTTACCAATAACCACAATTAAGATTTTTAGACAATTTATGACTATGATAATTAAATCATATCAAAGAATACATTTGTACATTTGTAAATTTGTCCATTCTGTTTATCCAATTATATAAACACTGATGGCTTGTACTAAAGGGGTATAAAAGAGTATAAAATGAAAGCAGGCTTCTAGACCTTCAAAGTTCTACTGGCAAGAAAATAGTCTGAGGAAACTACTCAGGTATGAACATATGCTGTCTTCTATGATAAAGAAAGGAGGCTCAGAGAGCTGAACCAATAGCTCAGAGGGTGTGACAGAAACTCACAGGTTATTAATGCCAGAACTTGAAACTGAATCAAGATCTGGCCAGAGTTTGCCTGGCTGGATTTCAGAACTGCCTTGGACCAATGACTTATTTTTACTATCCTTTTCCTGCTTTTTGCTGGAAAAAGACCTATAGTGTTTATTTTGTTCCTGTCTCACCATAGTATGTTAGGTGGGTTGAAAGAAGATAATTTGTCCTCTTTAATTTCATGAGTCATGGTGAGAGATTGTGTCCCAGGAGCTGTATCTAATAGATTACACTTACCAGCCTCATCTGAACTTGGACATGACGTAGGTGATGAGATTTTGGACTTGGAGCTGATGCTGTAATGGGATGAGATCTTGGGATGTGATAAATGTGTCCTGAATGTGGTAGGGAAATGAAGAATCACTGGGATCCAGATTGCTCACTATACTGGACACACCATAAGGTGAACCCTAATGGGGCATGTTGTTCTGTAAGTCCATTTCTTTAAGCACAAGCAGAACACTTCTTCTAGCCAACAGATCATGGAAATGGTCAAGGGTTTTGGCAGACATAATTAATTATCTGAAATCAGTTGTTCTTGAGTTAATCAGAAGGGAGATTATTATGGGTGAGCCTCAATTAATCAGCAGAAAGCCTTTAAATGAGGGACTGGACCCCTTCCTGAGGTGATAAAGTCTCTTTCCTGCTCACTGTAAAGAAGGTAGTTAGTTGCCATGAGATCCACATCTGCAAGAAAAGGTATTCTGCCCCACCATCTGTAGCTCGGATGCAGATCTTTCCCCAAGTGATCCTCTAATGAAAATGCAGTCCCAATGATATTTTGTGAAACCCTAAGCAGATGATCCACCTATACTTCACTGACACCTGACCCATAGAAATTGTGAGACAATAAGTGGCTGTTGTTTTAAACCGGTAGGTTTGTGCTAATTTGTTATGTAGCAGTAGAAAACTAATGCAGTGACAATGTTTTTCTTTTATTTTTCTGAGCATTTTTATTTCATTTTTTTATAGTTCCATTTTTCTGCTGAAATTTCCTATATGTTCTTCCATGTTTTAAACCTTTTCCACTGGAACTTTTAACACATTAAGTATTGCTATTTTAAATTCCCTCTTTGATGTTTCCAATATCTAGTTTATGTCTAACTCAGGTTCTGTTGGGTGTTTTTGTTTCTTGACAACATGTTGTTTTTGTTGTTCTGTTTTTGTGACTCACAATTGCTGATGAATTAGTGAACTTTTTATCTAGAAAAGGAGAACAGTAGAGATGAAGCTAAGTAATTTTATGCTTGAAGATGAGAATGCTGCTTCTAGTGTTAGGTTGTTATTGTGTGTTTGGGGAGAAGGTTGCGATAAGCTCATCAAAAATTAAGCTGGGTTTAGGTTTTACTTTTGGTATGACTACTTTTAGTGCACCACTGAATTCAAGCCCTCTAATGTTATCCTTCTGATTGGGTTAGATGATGAGATGCTAAAGAGTTTTCTTCAATTTTCATTTTCTACCTTCAGCTTTCTGCCTTCCTTTTATGCCTGAACCTCAAATAGGAACTGTGTCCATCTCTTTACCTTTTGATTAGAGGTATACTGCTGTTGCTTGTCACTCAGTTCTTATAAGCTTGGTGGTGGAATGGAGGAAAGTTTCTCTGTTCACCTGATCCAACCTCTTTCTTAGGCAGGCCTGTATTCCTGAGCTTGAAAGGGGGATTATTTCAGTAACCCTGCCTCTACCAACTTCTGCCTGTATGTCTTGTGGGCATTATACAATAGAATGTTGTGTCTGTCCTTCAAAGTAGGAGACTTCTAATGGCATGAGCCCTGGCCTCCTAAAGTAGAGGGATTTTTTGGTTTGCTTTTGTTTTTTCCTTTTCCTAGACTCAATAGGTCTTCACCTGTGCCCTGGAGGGTGTCAGAGAATTTCCTTAATAGTTTTGCTGTTATTGCGTTTTATGGCTTTCTAACAGTGGTGGCCACTCCCCTCCATCAAAGGTGGGATGAAAAATTGTTACAGGTATTTGGAAAACAGTTTTCCAGATTCTTATAAACTTATCCAGAAACTTTACATGTGCCACAGTAATTCCAATCTTAGGTATTTACTCAAGGGAAATTAAAGCATTTGTTCAGACAAAAATCTGTGCTTGAATGTCTATAGCACTGTAATTCATAATCACCCTACACTTGGAACAACTCAAATGTCCTTCAACTGGAAAATGGAAAAACAAATATATTATATCCGCACAATAGAATGTTACTTAGAAATAGAAAGGAAAAATTACTGATGCACAAAACTATATGGATGAACCTTGATTACATTATGCTAAGTGAAAGAAGCCAAATTTAAAATGTAACATATTGTACAATTCATTTACATGACATTCTGGAAATGATAAAAACTATAGGGACTGAAAATAGATCATTGGTTGCAAGATGGGAGTTGGGGGAGGAGTTGACAATAAAAGGGTACAGGAAAATTTGGGGGATGATAATATTCTATATCTTGATTTGTTGTTGGTTGCATGACTATGCATTTGTCAATATTCATAAACTGTATCAAAAAAAGTAAGTTTTACTGTAAATTATACCTCAATGAAACAGTTTTTTAAAAGTGCAAATATTTTACTCAAGTATTTAAAAATTAAAATAGCAAAAAAAAAAAGGGAAATAAGATGGACAATAATATAAACTAATTGAAAAAATACAGATGCAGTCTAAAATTCACCTAGAACTTTGCAGTTTCTTTGGAAATGCAAATTAAGTAGACAAGTGTCTAGCAAGATTAATTTTAAAAGAAGACAAAAAATATTAATAAAATCAAAATATAAGATTTATCTATAGCATTAGTAGAAATGTTAAAAATGAGATGATTATAAAAAATTGTATGTCAATTCCCTTGTAAGCTTTTATAGAATGAGTAATTCCCTAAAGGTCATGCCTTTGTGTAATCTCCTCATCCTGAGAGAATATGGCAAAAGTGATGGAATAGCATTTTCATATAAGATTATACTAAATGAAAAGTTAAAGAGATTCTGCAGATATAAATACCTCATCAGTTGATTTTAAGTAAGTAAAAAATGAGATTATCTTGTTTGAGTCTGACCTAAGCAGGTGAGCCCTTTAAACATGAGGTCACAGACTTCTAGAAGAAGCCCTGTTGCTGGCTTTGAAGATGCAAACTGCCATAAATTCTACAACCACAAAATCAGTTTTGCCAACAACCCGATGGAGCTTAGAAGCAAATCTTTCTCTTGTTGAGTCTCCTGATGAAAATGTTGCCTCACCTACCTTTGCAGAATTGGGGACCTTGAACAGAGAAAGCAGCTAGATGATGTCTGGTCTCTGACCTGCAGAAACTGGGAGATAATAAATGGTTTGTTGTTTTAAGCCACTTTGTGTGAGATGATTTGCTACACAGCATAGAAAACTGGTGTAGATTTTGGTAACAGGGCTATTTCTGTTTCTCCCAAAATCCATTTCCTAGAAATCCAGTATATTTACAGTAACCAACTGAGACTAACCAGATGTATCCTGCTAAAAATCTTTCTTTTTTGGATAGGGATCTCATTATATTTCTACTAAATACCTTATTACCTCTCTTTTTTGCTCTGTTTTCCTATAGGACACTATCATGTTAAAACACTCCTCACCCTGTAAGCCCAATTTAGACATTATACCTTTAATATACAAGGAGGTCAGGTCAAAGTCAATCATTTACCAGGGGTTTCCTAAATATAACTTAGTGATCAATGCAATTATAACAGCATAAAAAAAAACTCACATAAAAAGCAGCACTAGACACAGATGAGTTTATAGGTGATTTCAAATACAATTTCAAAAGTTAGAGTTCCTGCTTATACATAGTGTTCTAAAAAAACGAATGAAAGTAAAGTACTCCAACTTATCTATGAAGCAAATTTTAACCATGATATTTAAAACAGATTATAAGAAAGAAAAACTATTAATCATTCTGAATTATGTCTAGATATCCAAAATTAAAGCAACCCCAAAGAAAAAATATATGCATTTTCTACTATGTAACTGATGAGTTATAGAATTGAGGAACCCCAAATCCAAAATTCCCGAGTATACTGTTTATATACATGTTGTTCAAAACTCATCTGTTAATCTGATATTCAATTGCATCCAAACACTGGAGAAAGAAAGGGAAGTTATTTTGGAAGCCGAATCTGGCAGGTTCAGTACCCTCCACTGAGGAATACTTTATCTCTGCCTAAATCCTTTGAATCTGTATCCTTTGAATCACTAGTAAATTTAGTGTTGGTAAGATCTATGTGTTAGTTTTCTATTGGTGCCATAAAAAAGTTATCACAGATTTAGCAGATTGAACAACACAAATTTTATTATTTTACAGTTCTATAGGTCACAAGTCAGACATGGGTCTCACTGGGCTGAAATCAAGCTGTTGGCAGGCTGTGTTCCTTTCTGAAGGCTCTAGAGGGGGATCAGTTTCTTTGTTCATTCGGGTTGTTGGTAGACTCTGATTCCTTGCAAGTACAGAATTGAGGTCCCATTTCCTTTACATCTTTCAGCTGTTCTAGAGACATCCCACATGGCCTGGCTAGTGGCTCCTTTCTACACTTTGAAGGCCAGCAATGGTGGGTGGGGTGCTTCTCACACTTTGACTCTTTCCTACCTGTTTTTCTATTGTCACATCTATCTGACTTATCTTTCTGCCTTCTTTTTCCATTTCAGGGCCCATGTAATTACTTTGGTACCATCAGTTAATCCAGAATAATCTCCCTATTATAAAATCTGTAACCTAATTTTACTTGCAATGTTCTTTTTCCATGTAACATAACATGTTCACAGATTCCAAGGATTAGGGCATGGATATCTTTAGAGGCCTTTATTCTGCCTATCACAATCTATAATCCAGTGGAGGCTGCCTTGATAATTAATTCCACCATGTAAACAAAGTGGGAGGATCTTACATGACAATGTTTTGCCATGGCCTTCAAGATCCTACGTGATCTGACCTTCTACTTCTTCCTTGACTTCATCTCAGGCATTTTTTCCTCACACCGTGTTCCTCCAACACAGCAAATGTGCTTGTAATTCAGTCTTTATACTCTTGCTCTTCCCTCCATCTCAAACGTTTTCTCCATTTTTGCACAAATAATGTCCCCATCTCTGTATAATTCAGCTCTTAATGTAAATGGATTTTAAACCATGATATCTGAATTAACCACTTTCCTCATTCAGTCTCTATCATATTACCCCAACTTATTGTCTTCACAACATTTATTACTTTCTTAAATTAACTAGTAAAGTGAGGATTAATCTAGCAACTATAATTATTTCAAGAAATAAATAACACCAACAACTACAATGCATACAATTCTTGTTTGAATTGAACAAACAAGAAAGCTATTTGGTATTCTTCTTACAGGAGATGGAATAGAAGAGGGCTTCATGGAAAAATCAATCTCTGTGAGAAAACAAAATCCAATATAAAATACATTATACAAATGATCTGTTGCAATAAATGCAAAATAAAATAGCAATGCTATTTTCTAATGGAGTTATGTTAGAAGAGATAGGCAACTAACCAGATGTCTGCTTTTGTAGTTGAGACAGCAGGTCCATGTATCTCTCATATAGTGTTACCATGTATGCAGAGAAGTGGAAATGTCCCACTGACATGCCTTTTATTTTTAACTGTTTGATATTATCGTTTAACTAAATGTAAATTCTAACTTTATAGAGTAAACTTTCCAACTGGAAAAAAAAATTACTTCCAAATTGGCCTATTACATGCAAAAGAATCAGGTATATTGTGAGTAAAATGTTCTATTTGCCTCTGGCTCGCTGTAAGTTCTCCATTCTGGCTCCCAGGAGTTATTTGCTCCTCACACTAGGCCATGTTGAGCACTGAATAATTTGTGAAAATTTTCTATATGTAGATATTGAGAAATATGTCATCCTAATTCCATAAAGGAGAAAAATAAATGCTAGCCAAACAACATATTATCAATTTTATGAAATGGTAGGGTTATGGACTATTTAACATGCTAGAAAATAAAATGCTGTTTTAATAAACATTCATAAGTGCATTGTTCATATTATCTCTTCATTTATTATTTAAAATGTCAATATTTTACAATGAATAAGAAAAATTGTTACTTTGTAATTTAAATTTCAATTCAAATTTCCATAAAATGATTCAGACTGTTCGATGCATATTTTGAATTAATCAAGCTGTATCTTTTAACCTTTCTTAAAGACAATAGGAATGTACTTGTTGAAAGATTAATCATTACCTACTATAATTTAAAATTTTAAAACTAATGCTCTAATGGCATTGTTTAATCCATACTCATATATTTAATCACCAAAAGAGTTGGCCATTTGTCATATTTTGATTAAATGGAATTACATCATGATTTATTTTGGTTACTTCATTCTGATATGTTACATAGGGTTTTACATTTTTCATTTAATTTTAAGGAATGATCTGAAAAATAATATTGGAACTAGATTATAATATTGAAATAAATAAAATGTTGCTTTAAAATAACATTTTAACATAAAAAGGTTTGGTATTTGAATATCTGAGATTTACTTAAAGTAGAATCAAGTAAAATGTACAAATAAGAATAGGAAGGACAAATATATGGGACAGGTAACAACTGACAACTAATTGGAAAAAATGTTCTTATGTATCCATTAGATGTTCTCAGAGTTTATAGAGCTGAAAAATTTCAAGCATTTAAAAGAATTGATGGCCCAATTTTTAGGATATAGTCATTAATGTTCCAAAACATTCTCAATTGACATAATTCTATATCTTAAAGTACAATAGAACAACCACTAATAAAATCATTGCCACCATCTTAAACTATTTTTGGTAGTCTGGGGTGTTCAATTTGTGTCTCTGGTCTTTGATGCACCTTCATAGTTCCTTGCCCTCTACACTGAGAAGCATGGAAACTCCTGGCAACATTCTCAATGTATTTGCCTTAGGTGACTGTCTTGTTTAATTGGCTGATCCACTGTGCCCTGTTCGTATTACTATCTTTCAGGCCTTGCCTCTCTATCTGTGTATTTAAAATTTTTTCCAATTTTAATTAAAAATGGCATACATAGGTATGTATGCATAATATATTCCAGACAAACAAAAATTGTTTTGGATTGCCATTTCTTTTTAAGTGTCTAATGGAGTTCTAAGACCAAGCTTGAGAACAGATTGCTGCATGTCTTGCTTGTAAGTAGAACAAAATTTATAAGTTGTGTTTTATTCTTTACATCAGTTTAGGTGTCAGGAATGATATATGTAGTAATTTGTAGAGTAGCAGACCACACATTGATGAGCTGACAGGTGTTAGATATGTGCTATCTTTTTAAAGATGCTATATTGCATCTGATTAAACTCACACTTCTGCTTTAGCGAGGTATCTGTCTGTACATACAGGAATGAAAAAAAAAAAAAAAGGATGTAATGAGAATCTTAAATCTGTGCACCCTGAGGGTATCATTGAAAAAATAAGATTGGTTTTAAAAAATAATTCATAAAAATCTGAGCCTATAATCAGCAGTGCTGTAGTTGCAAAATTTAATGCTGGGATATGTGAATCAAAGCATATATATTATTTTTCATGCTTCCATGAAATTGGTATATTATTTACTGCAAAAATTCTCTATAAATAAAGTAGGATGTGAAAGGTACTCAAACAATTTCAATTTATAATGGAACAATGCCCTTCCCTGATGCCTTCAGCTGGTGCCCTTTTAGCACTAAACCCCAGCTCCCTTCCAAGTAATGGCATGAGGGTCAAACTACTTGTTACAATAAATGAAACGCTTTCCTCCCCATAGCCCACTTTTCAGGTACTTCTCTCTCAAATCTATGCACTGCTTGTTGTGCTAAAAAACATCTTCACAGCTTGTACTTCAGATTGGAATTGTAATCTGCTCACTAATATCTCCCAGACTGATACATGCAATCCTACAGTTATTTAGTATGACGTGTATGTTCATTTACCAGGTGGTCAGACAGAACACAAATAATGTTGGGATTATTAATTTAATATGAATAATGAATACATTTTTAAAATGGATGTAAACACAAACTTTTTGAGTCTCACCTCATTCACTTAGGTATAGATTCATTGGTAACTGATTATAATCAATATATTTCTTTTCTAAGTTATTGGTATTTATTACACTTTAAATATTTGTTTTCTTTTAATATGGATTAATTTATTTTTATGGATTTATAGGTTTTCATGAAGCTTTACCTTATAATTGGTAGTAAGCATGTGAATAAAATATATCTTATTTGGTATCTTAATCACTATATATATGTGTAGTTAGTAAGATTTTTAGAAAAACAATGGCCTACCTTCAACTTCAGATATATCTCTCAAGGCCTCACTAGCCATATTGTCATAATTTAAGTCCCAGAGTCAACTTTTAACCCAGGTCCCAGACTCAACTTTTAACTCAGTCTCAACTTTTAACCCAGCAAATTTCAATAAAATTTGCTCAGAAAGCCCTAACTGGGCAGAAACATAAATTTTTGCCACAGTTCAACATCTATGATCATTGTCCCCCTTTACTGAATATAATTCCTAAATAATATTATTAATTCATGTATATTATCTATTATGTTGTATGTGACATTTACCTATACCATTTAATTGGACATTTAATTTGCTTATGATTTGTTGCAATTTTAAATAAAATAGAAGAATTGCAAATGATATCTATTTTAGGTGTTTTCCCCCAAATAAATTTAAAGCAGTAGAATTATTGGGTTTAGATTATTTCTTCAGATTAAATTCATATAAGTGAAATTGCTTTGTCAAAGAAACCTTAAATTATAAAAGCATCCCCAAAATAGTGATGGCCATTTATACCTTTGAAAGGACAACATTTGAACCTTAGAATACCAATACTGATTTAATGCATATTGCAATTATTACTTTGTATTTTTTCAATTTTATTTAATTTTATAGTTTATTGAGCACTTTGATCTGTAGACATTTTGAATTATATATTGTTATTTATGCCATTTCTCATCATATATATCCTTCTCATTTGTATTTTAAAGTGTAATGAGAAAAAACAATCTAGATTAAAAATGACATGTAATTTTTATAGTTGTCTTATTTTTTAAAATAATACATGATTATTTAATACCTTTGATTATATCAAAAATAATAAAAATACAAAATGGGAACTTAACAATAAAACTTTTGACTTTATACATAAATCCTGCTTGACTACTTCAGTGACAATGAACCAAAATGGCTTTCTTGTCATTGTTTTAAATGCAGTAAAAATCCAAACCACATTGTATATAGTAATTTGCATGCATTAATAATTTGTATTGTATTGTATGGAGTAATTTGAATGCAGTAATAACCCACCAAAGAATTTAAATGTAGTTATTGAAATGCAGTAAAATAAAATTAAATTAAAAAGGAGGGACCTTCTTTTTAATAAAATTAAAAATAAGAAATATGACTGATTTCCAGATAAGAGAAAAGGTGGAGAGACATAAAAGATAAGAAAGGAGCTTGAAATAGTGGCCCAGGCTCTTGTGGCCCCAGGGGCTCTATCTATATTTCTAGAGGGGGCTTCAACTCTTACATGAGAGAAAAGGAAGTGAGTAGAGGCCACAGATGTGGAAGCAGAGTCAGGTAAACCCTCAAGACTCTTATCTGAGGCCCGTACATGGGAAGAAGAGCAGCATTTCATACAGTTTGGTGTGTGGGAGAGGCTGCTAGACTCAGAGAAGGAACATTCTAGCCCTTTAATAAGGTCAACAAGCCAGTAGTTAAATTCAGAAAACATAGACAAAATCATACCAGGAAACTGAAAATTCACAAATTGAAATTTGTGCCTTTAGAAGGAGACTGTCTTCCCAGGCCAAGCAATGGGAGGTATTTTTACCAGGTGAGGTGATATTGAAGTGAGGTTTTAGTTATCACAGCCTCATTAGTGTACAGTGAAGCAGACAAAACTCCATGTGTGCGAGAAAGGAGGAAGCAAAGGATAGCTCTACCTTTGCTCTAGTAAGATATGGGGCTAATATTTATCTATTACTTTAAAAGGCCATATTTTTACTAGAAGTAAATGGTCAGGAAATACTCGATGACATAGATATAACAATAAAATTTAAACAAATGAATAGGAGTCTTTTTATAGATGAGATGATGGGAATGAGAAGGTAGGCAGGGAGAGACGAAGAACAAGAAAGGAAGAAACATTTAGTCATAAAATGAATTAGGGAAAAATGAAATAAGATTGGACGTCAGTGAATTATTCGATATGTGTATCTCAAGAGAATACATTGTAAGTGATTAAAATGAATTCACATAAATGGATTTATGTGTTTAAACACATTATTTTTGTTAAAGAAAAGATGGGCATTGTTTGATTGGATTGTTTATTTTTTTGATATTGAGCTGCATGAGCTGTTTTTATATTTTGGAGATTAATGCCTTGTCAGTTGCTTCATTGGCAAATATTTTCTCCCATTAGGAGGGTTTTCTTTTTATCTTGTTTATGGTTTCCTTTGGTGTGCAAAAACTTTTAAGTTTAATTAGGTCCCATTTGTTTATTTTTGTTTTTATTTTCATTCCTCTAGGAGGTGGGTCAAAAAAGATCTTGCTGCAATTATATGTCAAAAAGTTCTGCCTATGTTTTCCTCTAAGCGTTTTATAGTGTCCGGCCTTACATTTAGATCTTTAATCCATTTTGAGCTTATTTTTATGTATGGTGTTAGAGAGTGTTCTAATTTCATTCTTTCACATGTAGCATGGGCAAAAGACCTAAACAGACACTTCTCCAAAGAAGACATACATATGGCCAACAAACACATGAAAAGATGCTCAACATCACTAATTATTAGAGAAATGCAAATTAAAACTACAATGAGGTATCACCTACACAGGTCAGAATGACCATTGTCAAAAAATCTACATACAATAAATGCTGGAGAGCGTGTGAAGAAAAGGGAACCCTCTTGCACTGTTGGTAGGAATGTAAACTGATACAGCCACTATGGAGAACAACATGGAGGTTACTTAAAAAACTAAAAATAGAACTACCATATGACCCAGCAATCCCACTCCTGGGCATATACCTGAAGAAAACCATAATTCGAAAAGATACATGCACCCCAGTGTTCATTGCAGCACTATTTGCAATAGCCAAGACATGGAAGCAACCTAAATGTCCATCAACAGAGGGATGGATAAAGGAGATGTGGTACATATATACAATAGAATATTACTCAGCCATGAAAAGGAACAAAATTGTGCCATTGGCAGAGATGTAGATAGACCTAGAGACTGTCATACAGAGTGAAGTAAGTCAGAAAGAGAAAAACAAATATCATATAATATAACACATGGAATCTAGAAATACGATACAGATGAACTTACTTGCAAAGCAGAATAGAGACACAGACAGAGAGAAAAAATGTATGGACACCAAGGGGGAAGAGCAGGTGGGATGAATTGAGAGATTGGGTTTGACTTATATATACTACTATCTATAAAATAGTTAACTAATGAGAACCTACTGTATAGCACAGGGAACTCTACTCAGTGCCCTGTGTTAGCCTAAATGGGAAGAAAATCCGAAAAAGAGGGGATATATGTATATATATAGCGGATTCACTTCACTGTACAGCAGAAACTAACACAACATTTTAAAGCAACTATACTCCAATAAAAATTAATTTAAAAAAAAGAAAAGATGGGCAAAATTGGCAATGAAAATCGGATATTGCAATATAGAGAAAAACACCATTTTTTAAACTTAAAGAGACATTTCTTAAGTCTATTCCTAACAAATGTGTTACCTGTAAATCCTTAACTGTAACTGAAATCTGCAGTGTATCATGCCATTCATTCTGTTCTCTTTACATACGTATGTGTGCATATAAAGAGAGGGAGAGAGGGTGGAATGGGGGGGAGGAAGAGAGACAGTGGGCTTATAACTACTCTGATCATGGCTCAAAGTATCTTTTTCAACAATACTCTTTTTCCTCACTCACAGGGTGAGGTTTTTTGCTCATATTGAGTTGTTCCGTCTCAGACACCAGCACAACTGCGTGGGGTGTTGGAAGGTCTCACTTCTCATGAATAGGGAGTTATGTTATACTGGTTCCCACTGTGCCTCACTGTGTCCTCAGTACTTTTCTTCAAGCTCCTTGCTTGCATCAGCCTCACTTTCATCTTTCTGAGGTTTTGTACTGTTACCCCATTGTTTCTCCACACCCAGGCCAGATCAACTATTTACAAGGGCATCTTTGATGACAGTGGATTGAGTATGCTAGAAAGCACTCTAGAAGTAATCCTTACCATTCATTCATTCATTTTAAAAATAAGCATAATTTCTTTATAAGAAATTCAGGATTTTTATATATGTCCTTAAGGGAATAAATAAAAGCAAGATAAACTTGGTCTGACATTTTATCCCTATTTTGAATCCTATCAGTTTTACTCCATATTTTTGTTTTGTACTTGGCCTCTTCCTAAAATATATTTTTTCAGAACTTTGTGTTTAATTTTTCTTTGAATTTTTGAATTTAATTTTATTTTTTTATACAGCAGGTCCTTATTAGTCATCCATTTTATACACACCAGTGTATACATGTCAACCCCAATCACCCAATTCATCACACCACCACCACCACCCGCCGTCGCTTTCCCCCCTTGGTGTCCATACGTTTGTTCTCTACATCTGTGTCTCAGTTTCTGTCCTGCAAACCGGTTTTCTAAATTCCGCATATATGCGTTAATATACGATACTTGTTTTTCTCTTTATGACTTACTTCATTCTGTATGACAGTCTCTAGATCCTTCCACGTCTCTAGAAATAACCCAATTTCATTCCTTTTTACGGCTGAGTAAAATTCCATTGTATATATGTACCACATGTTATTTACCCATTCGTCTGTTGATGGGCATTTAGGCTGCTTCCATGACCTGGCTATTGTAAATAGTGCTGCAGTGAACATTGGGGTGCACGTGTCTTTTTGAATGATGGTTTTCTCTGGGTATATGCCCAGTAGTGGGATAGCTGGGTCATATGGTAGTTCTATTCTTAGTTTTTTAAGGAACCTCCATACTGTTCTCCATAGTGGCTGTATCAGTTTACATTCCCACCAACAGTGCTAGATGGTTCCCTTTTCTCCACACCCTCTCCAGTATCTGTTGTTTGTAGATTTTCTGATGATGCCCATTCTAACTGGTGTGAGGTGATACCTCATTGTAGTTTTAATTTGCATTTCTCTAATAATTAGTGATGTTGAGCAGTTTTCATGTGCTTCTTGGCCATCAGTATGTCGTCTTTGGAGAAATGTCTATTTAGGTTTTCTGCCCATTTTTGGATTGGGTTGTTTGTTTTTTTAATATTGAGCTGCATGAGCTGTTTATATATTTTGGAGATTAATCCTTTGCCTGTTGATTCGTTTGTAAATATTTTCTCCCATTCTGGGGGTTGTCTTTTTGTCTTGTTTATGGTTTGCTTTGCTGTGCAAAAGCTTTTAAGTTTCATTAGGTCCCATTTGTATATTTTTGTTTTTATTTCCCTTACTCTAGGAGGTGGGTCAAAAAAGATCTTGCTGTGATTTGTGGCAAAGAGTGTTCTTCCTATGGTCTTATATTTAATTCTTTAATCCATTTTTAGTTTATTTTTGTGTATGGTGTTAGGGAGTGTTCTAATTTCATTCTTTCACATGTAGCTGTCCAGTTTTCCCAGCACCACTTATTGAAGAGACTGTCTTTTCTCCATTGTATATCCTTGCCTCCTTTGTCATAGATTAGTTGACCATAGGTGCATGGGTTTATCTCTGGGCTTTCTATCTTTTTCCATTGATCTATAGTTCTGTTTTTGTTCCAGTACCATAGTGTCTTGATTACGGTAGCTTTGTAGAAGAGTCTGAAGTCAGGGAGTCTGATTCCTCCAGCTCCGCTTTTTTCCCTCAAGACTACTTTGGCTATCCGTGGTCTTTTGTGTCTCCATACAAATTTTAAATTTTTTTTGTTCCAGTTCTGTAAAAAATACCGTTGGTAATTTGATAGGGATTGCATTGAATCTATAGATTGCTTTGGGGAGTATAGTCATTTTCACAATATTGATTCTTCCAGTCCAAGAACATGGTATATCCCTCCATGTGTTGGTATCATCTATAATTTCTTTCATCAGTGTCTTATAGGTTTTTGCATACAGGTCTTCTGTCTCTTTAGATAGGTTTATTCCTAGGTATTTTATTCGTTTTGTTGCAGTGGTAAATGGGAGTGTTTCCATAATTTCTCTTTCAGATTTTTCATGATTAGTATATAGGAATGCAAGATATTTCTGTGCATTAATTTTGTATTCTGCAACTTTACCAAATTCATTCATTAGCTCTAGTAGTTTTCTGGTGGCATCTTTAGGATTCTCTATGTATAGTATCATGTCATCTATAAACAGTGACAGTTTTACTTTTTCTTTTCCAATTTGTATTACTTTTATTACCTTTTCTTCTCTGATTGCTGTGGCTAGGACTTCCAAAACTATGTTGAATAATAGAGTGGACATCGTTGTATTGTTCCTGATCTTAGAGGAAATGCTTTCAGTTTTTCACCATTGAGAATGATGTTTGCTGTGGGTTTGTCATATATGACCTTTATTATGTTGAGGTAGGCTCCCTCTATGTGCACTTTCTGGACAGTTTTTATCATAAGTGTGTTGATTTTGTCAAAAGCTTGTTCTGCATCTATTGAGATGATCATATGTTTTTTTACTCTTTAGTTTGTGAATATGGTGTATCACATTGACTGATTTGCGTATATTGAAGAATCCTTGCATGTCTGGGATAAATCCCACTTGATCATGGTGTATTATCCTTTTCATGTGTTGTTGGATTCTGTTTGCTAGTATTTTGTTGAGTATTTTTGCATCTATATTCATCAGTGATATTGTTCTGTAATTTTCTTTTTTTGTAGTATCTTTCTCTGGTTTTGGTATCAGGGTGATGCTGACCTCATAGAATGAGTTTGAGAGTGTTCCTTCCTCTGCAACTTTTTCGAAGAGTTTGAGAAGGATGGGTGTTAGCTGTTCTCTAAATGTTTGATAGAATACACCTGTGAAGCCATCTGGTCATAGACTTTTGTTTTTTAGAAGATTTTTAATCACAGTTTCAATTTCATTACTTGTGATTAGTCTGTTCATGTTTTCTATTTCTTCCTGGTTCAGTCTTGGAAGGTTATACCTTTCTAAGAATTTGTCCATTTCTTCCAGGTTGTCCATTTTATTGGCATAGAGTTGCTTGTAGAAGTCTCTTAGGATGCTTTGTATTTCTGTGGTGTCTGTTGTAACTTCTACTTTTTCATTTTTAATTTTATTGATTTGAGTCTTCTCCCTTTTTTTCTTTATGAGTCTGGCTAAAGGTTTATCAATTTTGTTTATCTTCTCAAAGAACCAGCTTTTAGTTTTATTGATCTTTGCTATTGTTTTCTTTGTTTCTATTTCATTTATTTCTGCTCTGATCTTTATGATTTCTCTCCTACTGCTAACTTTGGGTTTTGTTTGTTCTTCTTTCCCTATTTCATTTAGGTGTAAGTTTAGATTGTTTATTTGAGATTTTTCTTGTTTCTTGAGGTAGGCTTGTATAGCTGTAGACATCCCTCTTAGAACTGCTTTTGCTGCATCCCATAAGTTTTGAATCATCATGTTTTCATTGTCATTTGTCTTTAGGTATCTTTTGGTTTCCTCTTTGATTTCTTCAGTGATCTCTTGGTTATTTAGTAATGTATTGTTTACCCTCCATGTGTTTGTGTATTTTACATTTTTCTTCCTGTAATTGATTTCTAATCTCATAGCATTGTAGTCAGAAAAGATGCTTGTTTGATTTCAATTTTCTTAAATTTACTGAGGCTTGATTTGTGACCCACGTTGTGCTACCCTGGAGAATGTTCCATGCACACTTAAGAAGAAAGTGTAATCTGCTGTTTTTGGATGGAATGTCCTATAAATATCAATTAAATCTATCTGGTCTATTGTGTTATTTAAAGCTTGTGTTTCTTTATTAATTTTCTGTTTGGATGATCTGTCCATTGGTGTAAGTGAGGTGTTAAAGTCCTCCACTATTATTGTGTTACTGTTGATTTCTCTTTTATAGCTGTTAGCAGGTGCCTTATGTACTGAGGTGCTCCTATGTTGGGTGCATATATATTTATCACTGTTATATCTTCTTCTTGGATTGATCCCTTGATCATTATGTAGTGTCCTTCCTTGTCTCTTGTAACATTCTTTATTTTAATGTCTATTTTATCTGATATGAGTATTGCTGCTCCATCTTCCTTTTGATTTCCATTTGCACGGAATATCTTTTTCCATCCCCTCACTTTCAGTCTGTGTGTGTCCCTAGGTCTGAGGTGGGTCTCTTGTAGAAAACATATATATGGATGTTGTTTCTGTATATTTTCAGCAAGCCTGTGTGTTTTGGTTGCAGCATTTAATCCATTCACGTTTAAGGTAATTATCGACATGTATGTTCCTATTACCATTTTCTTAATTGTGTCGGGTTTGTTTTTGTAGGTCCTTTTCTTCTCTTGTGTTTCCCACTTAGAGAAGATCCTTTAGCATTTGTTGTAGAGCTGGTTTGTTGGTGCTGAATTCTCTTAGCTTTTGCTTGTCTGTAAAGCTTTTGATATCTCCATCCAATTTGAATGATTTCCTTGCCGGATAGAGTAATCTTGGTTTTAAGTTCTTCCCTTTCATCACTGTAAGTATATCATGCCACTCTTTTCTGGATTGTAGTTTCTGCTGAGAAATCAGCTGTTAACCTTAGGGGAGTTCCCCTGTATGTGATTTGTCGTTTTTCCCTTGCTGCTTTCAATAATTTTTCTTTGTGTTTAATTTTTGCCGATTTGATTACTATGTGTCTCGGCATGTTTCTCCTTGAGTTTATCCTGTACGGGACTCTCTGTGCTTTCTGGACTTGGGTGGCTATTTCCTTTCCCATGTTAGGGAAGTTTTCAACTATAATCTCTTCAAATATTTTCTCAGGTCCTTTCTCTCTCTCTTTTCTTTCTGGGACTCCGATAATACGAATGTTGTTGTGTTTAATGTTGTCCCAGAGGTCTCTTAGGTTGTCTTCATTTCTTTTCATTCTTTATTCTGTTCCTCAGCAGTGAATTCCACCATTCTGTCTTCCAGGTCACTTATCTGTTCTTCTGCCTCAGTTATTCTGCTATTGATTCATTCTAGTATAGTTTTCATTTCAGTTATTGTATTGTTCATCTGTTTGTTGGTTCTTTAATTCTTCTAGGTCTTTGTTAAACATTTCTTGCATCTTCTCGATCTTTGCCTCCATTCTTTTTCCCACATCCTGGATCATCTTCACTGTCATTCTGAATTCTTTTTCTGGAAGGTTGCCTATCTCCACTTCATTTAGTTTTTTTTCTGGGGTTTTATCTTGTTCCTTCATCTGGTACATAGCCCTCTGCCTTTTCATCTTGTCTATCGTTCTGTGAATGTGGTTTTTGTTCCACAGGCTTCAGGATTGTAGTTCTTCTTGCTTTTGCTGTCTGCCCTCTAGTGGATGAGGCTATCTAAGAGGCTTGTGCCAGCCTCCCTTCCTGATGGGAGGGACTGGTGGTGGGTAGAGCTGGCTGTTGCTCTGGTGGGCAGAGCTCAGTAAAACTTTAATCAGCTAGACTGCTGGTGGTTGGGGCTGGTTTCCCTCCCTGTTGGTTGTTTGGCCTGAGGTGACCCAACACTGGAGCCTACCTGGGCTCTTTGGTGGGGCTAATGGTGGTCTCTAGGAAGGCTCATGCCAGGGAGTACTTCCCATAACTTCTGCTGCCAGTGTCCTTGTCCTCTAGGTGAGACAGAGCCACCCCCTGCCTCTGCAGGAGACCCTCCAACACTAGCAGGTAGGTCTGGTTTAGTTTCCTATGGGGTCACTGCTCCTTCCCCTGGGTCCCGATGCGCACACTACTTTGTGTGTGCCCTCCAAGAGTGGAGTCTCTGTTTCCCTCAGTCCTGTTGAAGTTCTGTAATCAGATCCCAGTAGCCTTCAAAGTCTGACTCTCTAGGAATTCCTCCTCCCGTTGCCAGACCCACAGGTCGGGAAGCCTGATGTGGGGCTCAGAACCTTCACTCCAGTGGGTGGACTTCTGTGGTATGAGTGTTCTCTAGTTTGTGAGTCACCCACCCAGCAGTTTCGGGATTTGATTTTATTGTGATTGCACCCTTCCTACCATCTCATTGTGGCTTCTTCTTTGTCTTTGGATGTGGGGTATCTTTTTTGGTGAGTTCCAGTGTCTTCCTGTCGATGATTCTTCAGCAGTTAGTTGTGATTCCAGCGTTCTTACAAGAGGAAGTGAGAGCACATCCTTCTACTCCTCTATCTTGAACCAATCCCCCCTAAAACATTTTTAAGTGGTTGTAATAGAATCAAAATAGGAAATAGTCTCCTTAGAGCAGTTGGATGCTAGACTTCTGCATTAACCTTGCTTCATCTTTGGTCCCACACTCTTGCTACTCTAGTTGGTCTTCATATTTGGCAGACCTGCCCATTATATGTGCAATATGTATGTGAATGAGGAAAATGAGTGTCTCTCTTGAGCAAATGATATTTCACTCACCTTTCTTCTCCTTTACAAGATAAAGTTATTCAGATTCTAAGCATTCTGTATTCATCCTTTAGTTGTATTAAATTATTAGCTGTGTGATGTTGAACTAGTGATTTAATCCCTTATTTTGTCAAATGTGTCAAATTTACAATTTCTCAAATATTAATAAGTGATGATAGTAATAACACCTAATCAATAAGATGAAGATTAGAATTGTGATTTACTTTAGTAATTTAACTTAAAATTCTGACACATGGTAAGTGCTCCAGAAACAGTACTTACTATTGTTTTCACTGTATCCTTTTTCCTCTGCCTATGGTATCCATATGTCCTCCTGTCTTTTACACTTAATTTTTTAGCCATTCTTGTTTTACACCAACATCCTAGCTTTCTACTCTCTCAGTAAGCAAGCACCTTGAAATAATACTGTACATTCTGTCTTTTAACTCTGGATATTCCTCATAAACAATTTCAAGATGGTTTTAACACATATAACTCTCTTGAAAATTCACCTATGACCTAGTAAGTTCTAAATCAAATTTTACAAAATCTTTGAAGCTTTTGATAAGGCATTTTTATCTAACACTGTCACCTCTGACTTAACTCTCAAGCCAGATAAAAGTACCTGATAAGAGGGTAAGCCTGGAGGCCAAGTTCCTCCTCAGAAACAGGAGATGGTTGAGGTCCTCAGCTTATGACGTGAGATTTCATATGAGATTTCACATGAAACACTGTAACATGTACTGCCTGTCTGAGGATGTGTTTACATAAAGATGACAGTCTCCCACCTACCCCCGAAAAACCAAAACACAATACAAAACAGAAAAGCAATGCTGGACAGAGCAAAGAAAACTACATGGGCCGATCTCTTGGGTTGATGACTGACTGTGTGCTGTTCTTTGTATTACCACAGGGCAGGTGTCCGGAAATTAAATAATTTCTTCAATGTTGCCGAGCACCTAAACTGCACAAAGGCAACTTCAAAATCTACTGAACATGGAGAAGTGTGGAAAGAAACAAAGATGGTTAAAGAGGAAATCAAATCAAGATAAGCTTATGAAGCAGAAAAAATAAAGAAAAAGGTAAATTTAAAAACTAAATATAAAAAATCACATAAATCTGTCTTGAGAAGGATTTATTCCAGGTGAAAAGAATTGACTAATTTACAAAATGAGTGCAAAATAATTGCATGGAGAATATTTGAGAAAGTAAAGGGGGAAGCAGTGCCCTGTTCCAAAATTGTTTTTTTAAAAAAATAATTGAAGTTTTCCTTCCTGACTGCCTGCCCTACTAATTTCAAGCCCCAACATCAGATAAGATGACAACAGCCTTAAAAAAACAGCTTTTCTCTTCCTTCTGGTGGTTCTACTTCTCTGATTGAACATGAACTGATAGTGAATTTGCTATCAAAAATGTTTCCAGAAACAACCTTGATGGAAAAATTCTTTGAATTGATTCTTAGTTATCTGGAGTTTTTTTTCTCATCTGATTAGATTTAAAGGTGTTATTGACCCTGTTTCTACTACTTAGGGGGCATTCAGTGGCAATATATTTATGCAGATAATCACATAGTAATCAACTGGCAAAATGTTCATTCCGTATTCCTGCAATGTTGGACTCTGGTGATGTAGAGTTATTAACCCCAAGTCAGGGATACTTCCACAGCCGTGGCCCCATTCACATAGAAGTTGAGACTACCACATAAACACTCTGAGTTCCCCATGTCAGTAAATTAATTGGCAAAGAAGGGGATTATTGTACTGGTGATTGATTTTGATAACTGAGGTAGAATTGGGGTTGCTACTATGCAGGAGGGGTAATGAGGAGTATGTGTAGAACACTGGAAATCTTCTAGGGCTGTTACTTAATGCTCCCATGTCCTGTGATTGAAGTCAAGGGAAAGCTACAAAGACCCAAGTAGACAGTGTGACTCTTGCTCTAGGGATTAAGGCTTGGGTCATCCCAGCTGGCAAAAACCCACAGCCGGCTGAGGTGCTTGGGCCAGAGACATACAGAATGGGTAGTGGGAGAAGGTAGTTATAAATACCAGCTGTAACTATGAGAACAGTTGCAGACACAAAAACTACAATAGTGACCAGTAGTTTTTTCTTATTTTGATATGAATATGTTTGCTTCTGCATATATGTGTTATGACTTTGTTAAATTAACATTTGTTAAGTAAAATCCCCAGGTGTCGGATGGTAAACCAAGGTTCAACAAAGATCACAAGGGAAATTGAAATAGAGATGTTTATTGCTCACAGGTCCTGGAGGAAGTACACAACACGCCTTGAGAGGCCACAAGGGTAGGTGAAGGTGGGGTGCAGGCAGAGTGGGAGACAGGACCCAGAACAAACGCCTTTATCAGGGTCTGCAGGTGGAGTGTTTTGGGGTTATAGCGCTAAGGTCAGATTGCTCAATTCAAACCAAAACGAGTAGGGCTTCAGAAAATTTCGCAGGACACACCAGGAGAAGACCCTGGAAGACAGAGGAGACTATATATCACAAAAGCTTTTGGTAAAGTCATTTCGGGAACTTGCATTTGCTTGTGACTCTACGGGCTGTTTTCTAGGGCATGCTTGAGCATGAGGGGCTAGTGTCAGTGCAAAGCTCCCACAGTTTGCTTGGTCAATTCTCAACAGTATGTATATATGAGAATTTCCCTCTTATCATACCCTACCAACAACAATAAAGTATGTTAATAGTAGTTAACCTTATATCTCAGTATTTACTGAGACTCGGGTAGAAAAATAACGAACACCAACGAAAGGTGGAAAAGAGCTTTAGTATATCCTTCGGGGGAAAGAGTAAGTTTGTTTGCAGT
Organism: Grampus griseus; assembly: GCF_964374135.1. NCBI lineage: Eukaryota > Metazoa > Chordata > Mammalia > Artiodactyla > Delphinidae > Grampus > Grampus griseus. The sequence continues at coordinate 19,733,292 of NC_139012.1, forward strand.
TACATGTAGGACAGCTGCATCAGGTCTGATGGAACATGACTCCATTACTGTCTTATTCAGGGGCTACACATGGTTTTAGGAGTCCTGTTTGGATGCTGGCGTTATGAGTTGTACTGTGGTGGCTTTATTATACATCCACATGGCTCTGATGAATTATGTTTCCTCAAATTTCCTTCCCGATGTATTCTGGTTAAGATAGGCCATGAGAGAGAATTTGTGTGCCATTTGGAAGGTGAAAGCGAAGCAGCACCCATGCTGCTTTCATAATCGGAAGGCTGGTGAGGAAGCTCCACATGCTTTTTCAGCTCAGCCACATTGATACTTATCTGCTGGCTCACCTCGTTGGCAGAAAGCAGCAGCTTAACAGAAACTGTTCCACCTTCCCCAACTCTTGAGACACATATTTAGGCTCGTGATGAAGTTTGCCAACTTTCCTGCAGGACCCAAACATCATCAAATTTGGAGATGGTGAGACACAAACATAGTTTCCAGTTTACTTGCAGCTTGCACTTTGTTGCAATTTGTCCTTGTCCTCCCCCACTTTATGTCCATGTTCCTTATCTGACTGCCTGCCCTTCATACTTGAAGGTGCAGCATCAAATGAAAAGACAAAAGGTGCACAGAGTCTTTTCACTCGTCTCTCACGCTCACACGTAGTCACATTTCTGCAACATTGCATATAAATGTTCTGCTTCACTGATAGAATTCTGACTGATACACAGGCTTACCAGATACTAAAACTTACTCTAAAATCTCTATATTTTAAATAATAATTTGCTGGAAGATGAGCAGACATTGAAACATAATAGAAAGTTTATATATGGAATCATTTCATATGGAAATATAACATGGGCTAAAAGCAGCATCTCAAATTAGTGGAGAAATGATGAACCAAAAATATATGACTGGATAGCTATTTGGGAAAGAAGATAAAATTGGATCCTTATGTCATCCTGTATACAGGGCTAAATCCCAAATGGATCCAGAATCTAAAGTTTAAGAAGTGAATTACATAAATACTAAAAAGGAAAACACGTGTGCACTATCCAGGTGACTTCTATCATATCCCAGGAACAGGAAAAATCTTCCTAACTCTACACTAAAAAATCCAGAATCTCGGAAAGTCTGTATACATAAATTCAACTGATTATTATCAATCAGCCACTTATTATCTGTGTGAATGTGGGAAATTACAGTTCACCATGTATAAAATATGATTCATATAATTATGGCTAATCCATAGCGTGTTATAAATATGAAGTACATTATCTCAGGTCAAGTGTATATGGTCATATATCATGGCCAGAGAAAGAATGGAAAAATATGTTGCTGTTGTTATTATGATTGTCGTTATTATTGGTAGTAGTAATAACAGCAGCATTAGCATTAGTAGGAATACAGGTATCAGTATTCTATTACATCAGTGTAGGTTTAAGACAATCTGAGTCTAAGGAGAAATAAGGACTAAAACTTGAATATGTGCATGATAAAAATATGGCTTAAAAACATGATTGTGAAATATATAAACATTTCTGCATTGAAATATGACTGCCATCTGATAAGTTTGGATGGCTTGTCAAATAAAATTCAAAAGATTTAAAAGAAGCTGTGAAAACATTTTGAAAGACATGTTGAATAGTTTTTATGAAAAGTAGTTACTAAAGTAGTAATTAAAAGTCACTCTTTTGTTTTTTTTTTTGCGGTACGCGGGCCTCTCACTGTTGTGGCCTCTCCTGTCGCGGAGCACAGGCTCTGGACGCGCAGGCTCAGCGACCATGGCTCACGGGCCCAGCCGCTCCACGGCATGTGGGATCTTCCCGGACCGGGGCACGAACCCATGTACCCTGCATCGGCAGGCAGACCCCCAACCACTGCGCCACCAGGGAAGCCCTAAAAGTCACTCTTAATGGAAGATCCGAAATTTTCAAAGCATTATTAAAATTCTCTAGTAAATAGCTGAGACACTAATAAAAACACAAAGATACAAAAATCACTTTTGTATTTAATTCTCTTAACTGTTTAAAAGAAACCAAGCATTATTTTTCTCTTCTAATTTCAAAAGTTTCATACACCCATAACAAAACTAGTTAATGCGCTTTGCTGCTTTTCTTTCTAGCTTAACAATATGCTTACAAATTTGAAATCATTGTACTTTCCTCAACAATCTTTAATGAAGATATATTGCTGCTAATCTCACATGAAGCTGTCTTCCGTATCATAAAATTGCATTGAAGTCTAATACATGAAGCTCTGTGATTAAAGATGCAGTTTGTTTCTCCTCAACATCCTATTATTACAGGAAAAAATAAGCACGCTTTAATTAATAAAATAATTTACAAATTAGGTAAAATTTAATTAAGAGCAGTAAGAAATATGGGAAAATGGCACTTTGAATTAAGATCAAAGTCTGGGTAAACAAATACAGTATTCTGATGCATTGATACAGGATTAGTGAAATGTTTAGTGAAATGTTTTACTTGATTTTTTTTTTTCACATTTTTTAAAAAAGGAAGGCATATAATTTACTGGGGCATGCACTATTTTTTCTTGCTTATTCTTTGGGGATACAACTTCTATGAAATATCAGACATTTCTCTTGGGAGTAGTGTATTTAAACCATTATAAACACGAATATCTTACTTGAATTAACGAATCAGTCTGTCTCTTTTCCCTCAAGATATAGGCACTGTGGAGGAGGATAAATCCCTTAGATCTGGAGTCATAGAACATAGTTCACGTGGCAGCAAGAGTGTCTTTATTATTCTTCCATCTTTTGGAATATGACTGAGGTTGAATCTGTTCATTTGAAAAAGTGACATAATATCATTATATAATTCATATATTTGGACTATGATTAAATCAGAGATATATGTCAAAATCACAGTGTACATCATAAAGTAACAGCCAGATATTCTCTATTACTAATATGTTGCTACCTCAAAATTGTGTTTATTAGATCTTTAACTTCCTGGATCCTAGACAGCCCTACACAGAGTTTTTAATTTTGATTTCAATTCTCCATGAGTATACGGTTGAGATTTTTTTTCATGTCCATTATAACCAATTTTAAACACTTAGACATTATCTAAGCTAAAATACATATTTCTATGACCAACTAACTGAAAATGTGTGACATTTTATTTTTATTTTTTAATATTTTTGAGCTGAATCTTAAAAATTTGATTCTGCTTCAGGTGTATCTTATGTTCATATTTATTCGTAACCAGAGCGGAAATCCATCTAGGTGAGGGTCTAAAAATGTTCTCTGTGCTTTATTCAAGGATGCCAGGTTTATTATCTGTTCATCTTATTTTCACGTTCTTTTTTGAAATCATCTGGTTAGCAGACCTCAAGCCATTCTCTTCCAATTTTTCAAATATTACTTTGGGAAGAAAAATATCAGCATTCACATTTACACTAGCATTAACTCAACATTGCATCTCTACCACTACATGAGAAATGTACTGTTGTATCTCCATTTTTCATACAAAAGAACACGGAGAAGGTACACACAAATTGTCCAGTATTGTCCCAATAGTAAGTGGTAGAGTGGCCTTGCAAACACAAGCAGTCAGATTGAAGTGATTAAATCCATATCGCTATACCTCTCCAATCTATAAGGCAGATGAAGTGGAGTTGAGAAAAATATTCTAAACATAATTTTTCTCAGTACACACACACACACACACACACACACACACACACACACACCCATCTTAAAATAAGAAGACAATGAACCTTCTGGTTGGGCAAGTTGTCAACTTGCTATAAAATATGAGGCCAATATGGCTCTCTATTTGACATGCCTAAATCAGGATTTTGTTTGAATCCCACTTAAATAGGTTCATAAATAGGTTTGATCACAGAGGGAGACACTTCAATGCAAGCCAAAGGTCAGCAAGGAAGGGAAGGCATAGATTCTCCTGATCTGCCCATCATACCACAGAAAAGCAGAGAAGTAGGTTGACTTTATGGCAGCCTCCAAGAAGCCTTCCTGTTTGTGTTCAGACCAGTGTAACCCCCTCTACTTGAACTTGGGTGGGAGTCTGTGATTACAATGAAATGTTACTCCAGTGATGAGGTTATGTTACATGAGAAAGGGCGAGGTTTTCAGATGTAATTAGGAGCCCAAATCAGTTGATTCTGAGTTAACCAAAAGGGAGTTTCCAGTAGAACTGACTTAGTTAGGTGAAAGCCCTCCAAAGAGGGCATGGGCTCTTCTTGAGGTGAAATGCACTTTATTCTTGGCCTTGAAAAATCAAACAGCATATTGTGAACTGCCTCTGGAGAGGTCTGGTCTCTAGGAGTTGAAGCACAAGGGAATTAATTCTGGCAACAGACTGAGAGAGTCTGGAAGTAGGTCTTTCCCTGATCAAACCTCCAAATGAGACGGCAGCCCTCCTGACACCTGGATATCAGACTCGTGAGACATAGAGCAGAGAACACAGCTAAGGAGTGCCCAGTCTTTTGACCAGTGGAAATTGTGAGATAATAAATGTGTGTTGTTTTAAGCCATCAAATTTGTGAATCTGTGCAGCATAGAAAACTAATGGGAGAGAGGTATGTTCAGGTCTTTGCTGGGCCAGTGTAGATCTGAATTCCTGTGCTGGGACCCTTTTCTCTCTTATGGCTCCTACTTTTAATAGGATAAGACTAGTCTGTGAGGAATGTAAAGGCTGCTTGACACAAGGTTATCTGGAATTGGTGTGCCAGCTACTTGTGGTACTGATCTGGGAAAGCCAGCTTCCCTGTGCCTGGGAACTTTGGTAACCTTGAGAACCCTGAGACATGCAGTTTTCTCTGATGCAGGAAGCATTTCCTTATTCTGGTGGGTAATTGAGATTAGGTGCAGTCCTCCCTCTGGGAGCTGGAGAAAGCAAGTGCCAGATACATCATTGTTCAGGAAAACCTGTATGATTGCCTGAATGGTTTTCAGATAATTCTACTTCCTTCATCTCTTTACCCCACTATCTATCCCAATCAACTGGGACCCACCCTGTGTGCCCTTTACAAAATAAGACAGTTATTTCTCTTACTCAGTGCTGGTCAAGTCCTATTCTTCCTTTGCTCCTGAGATCTCTGTAAGCATTGAGAGGTAGTAATTCTCCCAAAGCAAGGAAGCAAGGATGGAGGTGGACTGGCGTAGGTAACGGCCTACATGGAGAGGATGTGTATAATCCCTCTAATAAAGGTCTGTCATTACTATGACTCTACATGATAGAAGACTGGTTATCACTTAATCTCACTCCTACCACAATAAATAGAATGTTTTGCTTTCCCATATCATTGTTTGCACACTGGTACAGAGATGTCATTAACTTTTGTTTTCATTGTGCTACCACCTGCTTATGGTGAATATTTCAGTTGTCACCTCTCAGATAGAAGAATATTTACATTTAAGTAAAATAGAGTCTGCGCTCAGTAACAGAACAGGAACCAAGAAAGTTATAAATTTAATTACCTTGATCCTTGAAGAAGGAAGAGGTCAGGGACAATGAAAACTGCACCTTCGAAAATTCACCTACAGTCTTTCCTCAGTATCCACAGAGGACTGGTTCTAGGACCTGCCTCAGATACCAAAATCTGGGGATGATCGAGTCCTATGGTCAGCCCTCTGTATCCGTGGTTCAACATCTTTGGATTCAGCAGTGGATCATGTTGTAGAGTGTGTAACTGAAAAAAACCTGTGTACAAGTGGACTCATGAAGTTCAAATCCATGTTGTTCAAGGGTCAACCATATGTTGATTTTGAACTGAATAGCTAGGTGGAAGGGAAAGTAGTTAATACATTTTATTACTTATTTTCAAATTTTAAAATATGTCTGTTGTGTTGTTATCCCATATGATATTTCTATTTTTTTATATTTAATTTGTACATTTTTTATGAGTGGCAAGAATTGTTAAAATTTAAAAAATGATATATTTAATGCAACTGTGAATATTTGTAAAGAATCCTTACAATATTCTTATTTCACTGTTTTTTGAAATGCACATTTCACTCCCCACACAATTTTATTTATTTATTTTCTATACTGTAATAAGCAGAAGCTTTATGAATTAAGATTTATATGTAATTATCTAAAGTAAGAAACAGAAGCCATTGCTGATTTGTGTCTCCAGATGTTTTATGTCAGATGAAAAACATTATATAATGCCTTGCTAAAATATAGTACACATCCAATGTGATTATAATCATTTCTGGAAAATATTTTCTCCAGTGTTAAAATTATAAACAAATCAGAAAACTAAAACATCTGTGAGTCATCATTTCAATTCATAAAACTTCAAGTAAAAATAGTAAGTTATCTCTTGCATTTGTCTAAATTAAAAACAAATATAAGTTAATTACACATAAATATAATCTACACATGCTCTTTTAACCTAAATTATCTTATATTTTTTGTCTATAATTCAAAAATTCTTTATTTTAGATTTATAGGTTTTCATTTTTCCTAATCCTTTCCAAATACATCTTAGATCCCTTTTAATATTTTTATCATATCTAACATATGGTTGCAAGATGATTTCCTTTTGTTGGTTTATTTTAGGACATAAACAATGTGTGTTATATTGTCTCCTCTAAGTTAAAGATCTATAGATTTTTAAGGTACAATTTATGCAATTAAATATAATTTATGCAATTATAATTTTAGGAAAATACAGAAAATGATGGTCAAATTGGTGAAAATGTTTGGTTATTTCCCTAAGTCATGTTAACATGAACGGTTGATTACCTAATATGTGCAGAACTGGCAGTTTTTGAGGGTAGTCTTTCAGACTTGTTCTGAATCCAGGAGGGATTCTTGTCTTTCTCACTGGTTTTTGCTATTAAATTAGCTGGCCACGTTTAGCTTGTTGCTCATGTGGAACCACCAGCTCTTAATTGCTTGCCACCAAATCCCCACTGTTTTTGAGAGCACCCTTAGGCTGGAACTTCCCTGCGTTCTGTCCCAAAAAAGTTGGGCACTTGGGGAGAGCTTCAGACCTGTTTTATGGCCTGCCTCTCCCCATGGGAAAAATGTCTGAGTCACTATTCCAGAGCTGGGTGCAGGGACAGAGGACCACGTCTCTCAGAGTGATGCCCCCGTTCTGTGAGGAAGCAGCCGGTCAGGAGTGGTAGTCTACGTTCAAGACTTCCTTCTCAGAGTGTGGAACCTCCCACCCCACAAGCGAGTTGAAGTAAGGGTGATTGGGGTCCCAGTCTCTTGGCCTGCTATGTCTGGTGTATAAGTTCCATCCTATGAGTGGGGACTGGATGGAAAAGGGAGTCCCTGAACCCTGGGCTGCTCTCGCCCATAATTTAGTCTCCGAAATATGGAGATGTGGAGGTGAGACCTGCAGGTACCCTGCCTCCCCTGGGGAGGCACTGCTGCCCTTGACTGGAATCTGTAGGAAGAGATTCTTGGTCACCCACTCAGAATGTAGCTTCTGTCTAATTCATTGGGGCAGAGGGGTCATGGCTCAAATGCCACAGACTCACAGTTTTACAAGATTTAGTAAATTTTCTTCAGTACAGGCCTCACATTTATTGTATGCCCTTAGGTCAATTTACAGAGACTTTAAATGGCTGGTTGGTTATTGTTCATTTATTTATATATTTTTCTAATTTTTACTAGTTAACGTTTGTTTCAGTTGGGTGAGGGTCCACAGAATTCCCCAAGCCATGATTCCAGAAGTCATGCGTCCCAGGTATTTCTTTGAATGCATGTTTTAAGTTAGCTTCAGAACTGAGATAAAATAAAGAAGACTGGAAACACACTTCAGGCTGTGTAAAGAGCATAAGCAGAGTTTCAAATGAGATTGTAAATATAGGGCATATTTAAGGAACAGCAGATAGTCCAGTTTTGTATAGGAAAGTATTGAAAGAAGAGACTGGGAAGACTTAGGGTCAGTTTCTGCTGAGGATTATAGAAGGATGCATATTTCATTTTGTAGACAGTGTAGTATTGTTGGTGACTTTTAACATATAGATTAACATTTTATCAGGCAAGATAATGACAGTTGCCATAAAAGGTAGAAGGAACTAATGCTTTATCATAATTGAATATTAGCATCATTGTATATATGATTCTGAATTTTATGTATGTATATATGAACTTTATTTATGTGTACATGATTCTGAATTTTATGAACACACAAAGGCTACAAGAGATCCCCTTCTTGAAAGCAAGTTAAGAACTTTGGTATTATTTAAAGCTTGGAAAGAAGAGGGTTATGAACTTAAAACTCAAAGAGATCTCATCTTCGTGATGAGAACTGAATTCTTTAGTGAACAGTAGTCTTTTTTTTCACATTCACAGGTCTTATTCAACATGTAGGGATGTAGCATAAGCATGGGTGGTGGGAGATCTCAGGTAGAAGTACCACTCTGGGTGTCAGCTTAATCCAAGAGTAGAAAAGCCCATTTCCCCATTCAACAGTCTATCAACTCAGTGTCTTCCAGTTCTCATTAGGGAAGCCTCTGTTAGATTCAAGTCCAAATGGGACTATAAGAGTAGATTTCTACCTTAGGCCATAGCCCCAAAGACTCTGAACTTATATAAATGAAGAACTGCAAAGGGCACATGGCCAGTCTTCAGAAAATCATAACGGAATTCCCATGAATAATTTTTTTTCCATAGAAAAACATCATTAACAACTAGATACACCTAAATATATGTAACACATCATTAAGTTTTAACACTATGGTTGAAAGTGATGTAAATGTTGTCAAAAATAATTATTTAATCTGTTCACACCCTTTTGACATGACCCTCTTGTGTGAGGAGTGATGACATTCCCACTGAAAAAATTTAATGACTTCATACCAGAGCACAAGAAAAAAGAACAAGAAAGATGCCAGACTGTTTGCTGTGCTGTCACTGTTTTCTTTCCCTAGCGCTGTTGCTAACAGCCAAAACTGAAAATATGCTGAGTTTCCTCAGCACCTGATGTTCCTAGATACTTCATGTCAGAGGCACAGATCCTGAGATAGGTTAGCCGATCATAGCAAGGGAAATAGAAGCGCATTGAAACATCTGAGGCCAAGACCACATGCTTATTGCCAGGAAAATTGAGGAAAGAGTGCTCAAGATTGCTCTTCCCTCCTCTGTTACGGATTTCGGTCTAAGAATCTCTTCCAATGACTGCTACGTCATGTCAGAGGAACACACTTTCAAGGCATGAGAACGTTTAGATTTTGAATATGCTAAAGAAATGCTGAGGGTTTATTTTATTGTAAATTGACGACCAGAAAAACAAAAAGTAGCCATAGAGAGATCTTTTTGGAACATGAGTGATTCTAGATATATGAAGACAAGGTCTAGATATATGATCTTTTCATTGATGTTTGCTTGGACTGTGAAGAATATTAATTCATATGATATTTTTGCTTACTTAAATTATAATTTTTGGAAAATTTTTGTGGGACATGGTTTCTTGGATTTTGATTAAAATATAAAAATCAAATAAGCTTAGTAAGGGTAGTGGGGTCTCATTATGTATTTGTTCGCTGGAGAGATGGATGACCTTTGTAGGGAGAGCAATAGAAATACTCATTCATAACATACTTTATCAGGTCTTTACCAACACAAGGTGGCACCAGGTATAAACATACCTTCAAACAAAGTGATGGAAATGAAAATAGGAAGGGGCAGAATTGGAGAGAATGTAACAGAAGATAAAATGAAAAGTATACCACCAATTCCATGTTCCTGAATTACTTAAGACCGAAGAGGCAATTGTCCTCTTGGTCAGGGGAAATAAGAACTAACTTACGTAAGATCAGTGACAGTTGAGGAATTGGAAATATTCTTCAATACCCAAATTTGCCCATCCAGCTTATTTATGGTATTTCTGCTGATGCTTTATATATATATACATATAATACACACATTTGTTTATATGTATGTTCTTCCTGTGAAGGTTTTTAAGGTCAGGTTGAACTTTTAGCAGTAAAAATTGCTTCTTTTCCCTATTTTAATATGAAAAAAGTAAACATACATAATACCTAACTCTCCTATCGTTCACATACCATTTTATCCACCCTCACATTAATTCTAATCCAAACTTTAATTTATCTTTTCAATAGAATAATTTTTCTATTAACAGTTTTAAAAAGGGAATGATTCAGAATTCACCTTAGATATCATGAGACACACGATTAAAAAGTCAACTATTTACTGTAATTATTATATACAGTAAGTCAATATTTACAATAAAAGTGATTCTTATCTTTTGGAGGTCACCTTTTCTCAAACCTCCTAAGCAAACTAATGCAAAAATAGCACACGGAAAAACAGTTTCAGATAAAGTAATACTATGGGATAAAACATGATTAGACTGATGAATTAGGAACTTTGAGGCCGTTCACTTTCGTAATTAACTTACTCTCAGTGGTTACAATAAAAATTCATGTTGTTAGACACTTACTCTCCATGAATCCTTCTGTTAACTCACAGACGCCTCATCACTCTCCAGCAACTGTTACCAACATTTATTGTGCTTGATAAGCCTGGAATCCAAGGTAGGCAAATTAAAGTCCACAGGCCAAATTTGGCCAACCAGCTGTTTTTACGTGGCCCTTAAGCTAAGAATTATTTTTTACATTTTATAACAGTTGAATAGGAAAAAAAAAGTACTGTCTGTGCCTGAAAAATACGCTCCCTGAAAGCTTTGATCATGACTGCTTTCATTCTAACATCTCTATTTTCTTGAGTTTTGCATCTGTTGTTTGTCCTTTTTCATTTGGTTTGAAATCTCCCAGGTTCTTGGTATGACAGGTGATTTTCTTATTGGAAGTTAGACACTTTTATAGTATATGTTATAAGACATCGGATATTATTTATTTAAAGCTTTTGCTTTAGCTGGTTTTTTCCACCACCATTCCTTCAGAGGAAGGGGGCAGTGTGATGCCTCATTACTTCCAGGTAAAGGAAGAATTCTACGGTCCCCACCCGGCATGAGTACATTGACAGGAATTCTGGTTTCCCACATTTTCTCCACTGACACCAAGGTGGGGCTTGCCTTGTTCAAGAGTGAAAGTCTTCTTCACCCACCACTATGCTTCCCCTGACTCTACCCCAGATGGGAGGAGGGCTACAGAAGGACCTCATTATTGTCAGGTGTGGGTATAAGTCCAGGCTACCCTTGTGGTTTCCAATGTCCACCAGTCTCCCCATTTCCCCCCAGCCCCAGCCTCTGGCAACCACCGTTCAACTCTCTGTCTCTATGAGTTTGTCTTTTTTTTTTTTTTCAGATTCCACATATAGGTGAGATCACACAGTATTTGTCTTTCTCTGTCTGACTTATTTCATTTAGTGTAATGCCCTTGAAGTCCATCCTTATCATAAATGGCAGGCTTTCCTTTTTTCTCATGGCTAAATAATATTCCTCTGTGTGTGTGTGTGTGTGTGTGTGTGTATATATATATATATATATATATATATATATATATATGCCACATCTTATTTTCCATTCATCCGTGGATGGGCACACTTAGGTTGTTTCCATATCTTGGCTATTGTGAATAATGCTGCAATGAATATGGGAGTGCAGAAGTCTCTTTGAGAACCTGAATTCATTTCCTTTGGATGTATACCGAGAATTGGGATTGCTGGATCATATGCTTCTATGTTCATTTTTTTTTTTTTAATGTTCATTTTTTGAGAGACCTCCATACTGCTTTTCTACAGTGGCTGTACCAATTTACATTCCCATCAATAGTGCAAACAGATTCCCTTTCCTCCACATCCTCTCCAACACTTATTACTTGTCTTTTTGCTAATAGACATCCTAACACATATGAGGTGATATCTCATTGTGGTCTTGATTTGCATTTCCTGATGATTAGTGATATTGATCATCTTTTCATGTATCTGTTGGCCATTTGGAGGCCTTCTCTGGACAAATGTCTATTCGGTTTCTTGCCTCACCCTTTCTTAAAATTAAACTGTTTGTTTTAAGATAGATCTGCTGGTGACGAATCCTTCATCTACAAATATACTGATTTCCCCTTCATTTTTGGAGTACATTTTGTTGAGTATAAGATTCTGGATGAACAGTTTTTATTCTTCAGCCCTTAAAAAAAGGTTTTGCTATTAAATTGTATGAATTACTTTTGCTATTAACCCCTTATCAGATAGGCCATACACTTTCTATTCATCAATGTTTTCAAATAGTATTAAATCTCCTCCACTGCACAAATATTTTCCTTCCTTCTCTCATCTTTCCTCTTTACTCGCCTTACCACATTCCATCACTCCCTCCAATAAATATTCACAATATTCACAGTATAGTAGCTACTGGTCACATGTGTCTACTGAGTGCTTGAAGTGTGGCTAGTCCAAAATGTGAAGTATCATAAATGTAAGACGCACACTGCATTTCAAGTACTTAATTGGAAAAATAAAATGTGAAAGATAGCATTAATATTTTTTAAATACTAAGATTCAAATGCTCCAAGTCAATGCTTTTCAGGTAGATGTAACAGTTTTTTTCTCCCTCTCTCCTTTCCTTCCTTCATTCTTTCCAACTTCAAAAAAATAAACTTGTAAAGCAGTTGTAAGAAATAATACGGAGAGCTCCTAGATACATTTTATCCAGTTTCCCATGATGGTAACATCTTAATAAACTACAGTACCATATCCTAATCCGAATATTGACTTTGATACAGTCAAGATTCTCTACCATCACAATGATTTTTCCCTTTGATAGCCACATCTTACTTCTCTTCCCACAGTCCTCCTACTTAATTCCCATCAACTACTAGTTTGTTTTGTATTCTTATAATTTGTCATTTCAAGAGCATTATATAAATGGAATGATACGGTATGTAACGTTTGGGGATTGGCTTTTCTCAGTATAATTCTCTGGCTATTCTTCTAGGTTGCTGGAGGTATCACTAACTCATTCCTTTTATTATTAAGCAATACTCCATGCTATGGATGTATCAGTTCATTTAAACATTTTCTCATTCAAGTGCATCTGAGTTATTTCAAGGTTTGCTGTTACTGTAAACCTGCTATAAACATTTGTGAGCAGGTTTTTGTGTGAACATAAGTCTTCATTTCTCTGGGATAAGTGTTCAGGAGTATAATTGCTGTGCTATACGGTAAATGCATGTTTAGTTTTAAAAAGAAACAAACTCTATCACTGTTTTTAGGAGGGATTATACCATTTTACATTCCCGGCAAGTTATGAGTTACCCACTTTCTCCACATCCTCAACAGCAATTCGAGTTGTCATGATTTTTTATTTTTGCCATAGATAGGTATATAGTGCTATCTCCTGGTGGTTCTAATTTGCATTTCCCAAATGGTTAATAATGTAGAACTTCTTTTCCTGTGCTAATTTGCCATCTGTTTATTCTCTTAAGTAAAATGTTTGTCTTTTGCTCATTTTCAAATTGAACTGATTTTCACTATTGAGTTTTGAGGATTCTTTATATATTTGAGATACAAGTCTGTTGCTAGATATGTGTTTTGCAAACATTTTCTTCCACTCCGGAGCTTGTCTTTTCATTCTCTTAATATCATCTTTTGAAGAACAAAATTTTAAATTTTGATGCAGTCCAATTTATCAATTTTTCCTTTTATGGATAGTGTTTTTGGTATCAAGTCTAAACTCTTTGCTTACCCCTGGACTTTCTCCTATATTGTTTTAAAGACTTTTATAATTTCATGTTTTGTATTTAAGTCCATAATCCACTCTGAGTTAATTTTTTTTTTTTTTTTTTTTCAGTACGCGGGCCTCTCACTGTTGTGGCCTCTCCCGTTGCGGAGCACAGGCTCCGGACGCGCAGGCTCAGTGGCCATGGCTCACGGGCCCAGCCGCTCCGCGGCATGTGGGATCTTCCCAGACCGGGGCATGAACCCGTGTCCCCTGCATCGGCAGGCGGACTCTCAACCACTGCGCCACCAGAGAAGCCCCTGAGTTAAATTTTGAATAAGGTGTGAGACTTCCACTTAGGTGAAGATTATTGATTGAATGATTGATTGATTGATTATTTTTCCCAAGAATTGTTTGGTGCATATTTCTATGTCTTCCTTGTTGGATTGGCACCTTTATCATTATATAATGTCTCTGTTTGTCTCTGGTAATTTTATTTGCCTTGAAGTCTACTTTATCTTATATAATATAGCCACTTCTACTTTCCTTTAATTAATATTTTTGTGATATATGTTTTTCCATGCTTTCAAACTGCCTATATCATTAGATTTGAAGTGAATTCCTTGTAGACAGACTATAGTTGGGTCATGATTCTTAATCTCCTCTGCCAATTTCTGTCTTTTAATTGTTGTGTTAAACCATCTGTATTTAATGATCTGTTAGGACTTAAGTCTGCCACTTTACTTTTCCAGTTTCTATTTTTTCCCCTATGTATTTTTTCTGTTTTTATTTTTCATTTTCCTGTCTTCCCATAGGTTATATGAACATTTTGGGGTTCCATTTTTACTTAGCTATAGTATTTTTGTGGTTGTTCTAGGTATTACATTATTTATACACATAACTGAGGTGATCATTTCACCAGTGTGAGTAAAGTATAGAAATTTTATCTCACTTTGTAGCCCTTCACTCCCCTCCTCCCTTTGAGAATATAATTGATCCAAATATTTCCTAGCCATATATTTAGAAATGCATCATATAGTGTTACATTTTTACGTCCACTGCCAAACGTAATTTACAGCCTCAAGAGAGAGAACTCCTTTTGTATTTATTCATATTTTTGATTACCGTGTTCTTTCTTCCATTCTGACTTTCCAATGTACCTTTTATTAAAAAACAACCATTTTCTTTCCTTTTAGACAGCTTCTTTCTTAAGCGATACTTTGACAGGTATGTGTAGACATGATTTGGGGGTGACTTGGAGAGTGAACAGCAAAGGATGAATGAAGTCCGTGGGTCATATGTAAGTAACTCTCCAAATTCTTGTGTGAGAAGGAAAGCCCAAAATAAGTCATAGCTAGAATGAAGGAAGGTAAGTGTTTAAGGCAGTTTTGTTTGTTTTTAAAATGGTAGAATGTGTGTTTCTTAATTGAAATGATACAGTACAGGAGGAGAGGATAAAGTGCACAAAAGAAAATATTAACTGAAGGTGTTGAATACGTGACAAGGCATGAGAAATCTAATTTCAAGCAGTAAAAGTACATGCCTTTGGCAGGAACGATCTTTTCCTTGCTTTAACAGGAAGGAAATAGAAGATAACATAGGAGGCAAATATTATTTGATGTCACTTAAATATGGAATCTAAAAAAATAGTACAAATGAACTTATTTACAAAACAGAAACAGACTCACAGACATAGAAAACAAACTTATGGTTACAAAGGGGAAAAGGGGGTAAATTGGGAGTATGAGAACAACAATGCACACTATCATATATAAGATAGATAAACAACAAGGACTTAATGTATAGCACAGGGAACTATATTCAATATCTTGTAAAAACTATAATGGAAAAGAATCGAAAAAAATATAGATTATATATAGTACATATGTATAACTGAATCCCTTTGCTGTATACCTGAAGCTAACAACTAGTAAAATATTGTAAATCAACTACACTTCAATTAAAAATAAATAAATAAATAACATAGGGATGTTTGGATATCTCATGACGGGGAGATACAGTTTCCAACTGTCATATTTTTTTTCTCAAAAACCTATAAGACAGTTCACTTCCTGAAAGGAAGGGCAAAGGAGAAAGTATATTATAAGGTCTGATGTAAATTAGAAAGACGTGAAATGGGTCAAATAGATAAATGAAGACGAAGTTATTAAGGAAACATAGTAAGAGACTCTCAGACATGTTGAGGGCCCATTTTCACTTCAAACTTTAGGGGAAAGTTATTAACTATGATTATCAATCTTGTACTTAAAGCTTTTTGTATTTTTTAAACTTATTTTTACTGTATGGTTTTCTTGTATATCCTGACTCTTTCTTGCTCAAGGAATTCTGGCTTTGTAAAGGGAGATCTGAAATAGTAAATGGATTCCTTAATTAAATATTCAAACATAATTACATTTTTATGATTGGAACAGATAGTAAGTAGCAAAATATCTGAATGTAGATTTTTTTTTAAATGCTTACTTGGCTTGAGATTATTGCAGCATCTGGCTTATGGTTCTTCAACAGTATCAATAGAAAAATAAATACGATATGCTACTTTGAGCTATAAATCATATTTAAATGTCCTCTAAGGATATATAAATGCTTGTGTGCATAAAATCACACTCAAATAATTTCTCCTTACTCAGGGATGTAGTAATATGTGCTAATATATTTTTAAAATTCTGGCTTCAATTTAGAAAGTTTGTTGTTTTAAGATCTTGCTTGAGTACCTACATCATGCATTTGTAAATCCCTGTATGCAGCTTTGTATTTTTCATGTGACTTTCTATTCCAATAAGAACAGCTGGTGAAATTAAGGTTACTGTCCTAAATTTCAATTCGAAGCCATTGGTGTAAAGCTATTTTCAGGATCATTTACTTGGCTCTGGAATAAACTTCTTTTAGTTGTTAGAAATGTAACCTCACTTTGCTAATGTTCAGTTTACGGATGGATATCACCAAGAAGCTCTGAAAAGTGAGTTTACGTTGGTGGATAAAATGTATATAGTAGATTTTTTAATAACTTGGCCTGGACATCAATAACTTTGTTGGCATTATTTGTTAAAATATATTTTTTTATTTTTATAATTATTTGTTTATTCCCTTTTGTTTGCAATGGGGAGTTTGTTTTTCTTTCAGTTGTTTAAGAAAGGACCTCATGATATTTATAAAGGACTTCATAGTTTAAAACCCCAAAGGTCGGACTTCACTGGTGGCGCAGTGGTTAAGAATCCACCTGCCAATGCAGGGGACACGGGTTTGAGCCCTAGTCCAGGAAGCTGCCACATGCCGTGGAGCAACTAAGCCCGTGTGCCCCAACTACTGAAGCCTGTATGCCTAGAGCCCGTGCTCCACAACAAATAGAAGCCCCGCAATGAGAAGCCCACGCACTGCATTGAAGAGAAGCCCCCACTCACTGCAACTAGAGAAAGCCCGCACGCAGCAACGAAAACCCAACGCAGCCAAAAGTTAATTAATTAATTAAAAAAAAAACCCCGAAGGTAATCTGGTCTAACCCAATTATTTTACAAGTAAAATCATTGGAGAACATAATAATCAGAGAACGTAAATAATATGTACCAAGAGGTAACACTGCAAAGTGACAGACCTCTAAATTGCCTTTGATATTCACCTTTTCCAACAGAGTACTACTCCTTTTATTTTCTGATATAACTATACTTATCGATTGTATATTCTTATAGTAGAAGGGACTGTAAGAAAAGAGAACAGATTTCCTATTCTAAAATTGAATGCCTTGCGTTGGAGCTCTGAGGGTTCAATAGATAATACCTTCTTCCTTTTCCCCACACGCAGTTTGAAATTGAATGATACATTAAAAGAACAGTTAGAAATGAAAAGAGCACTTTTTATGATAATAAAAAAATTGGAAAATGTGACTTAGGTCTATGGTTATCTTCAAATTAAAATTATACCCCTAGTCATTGGTCAATCCACTTTGATGACCATAGGCTATGAAAATCAGAGTATGGAACTGCAGAATGGTTTGCAGAAGACAGATCCTAAAGAGAATCAGAAGGGCTTGAACATTAATTCTCTGTTCATCTTACCAAATTCATCAGATAATTTACTTCTTCCCCACAGGAAGTGAGGGAAGCAGCATGGCAATGCCAGGGGTAATGCTCTAATGGAAGCTCGCGCTCCATGCAAAAGTTAGGAGCAGAAAAGAAATATCCCACACAAACACACCAGATAGTGTGAAAAACCTGTGTTATTAATTGAGCCCCTTTAAATCCCAACAGTATTGTACTAAGCATGACTGTGGCTGTGATGTAAATATTTTGGAAGTATAACTTCTATTCCTCTAGAATCTGGAAAATTATTAGACCAGGCATTGAAAGTTAAGGAAATAATCATACCACACACAC
Organism: Grampus griseus; assembly: GCF_964374135.1. Lineage (NCBI taxonomy): Eukaryota > Metazoa > Chordata > Mammalia > Artiodactyla > Delphinidae > Grampus > Grampus griseus. Next base: position 19,751,267 of record NC_139012.1, read on the forward strand.
ACAGAGTCTCATTCATCTTCCATCTTTGCCAAATATTGGATTTATTTTAGACATGGTAGAAGCTAGTCTATGGTTAAAAATCTGACAATATCAACTAACAATTTGTTAAGTAATAACAATTAGTACTTTTAAAAATAAAAATTATAACTAAATAACTACTATTGCTATTTTAAGTTGAAAAATATTCCAAACAGTTATATCATGGACTGATTCTAAAACATATTATAAGAATAAAATTTGGAACAAAATTATATTTTATTACCTAAATAATATAAAGCCCCACTGGCTTTTAAAATCATTGACCAATTTGTTAATCAATGATTAATTACTTAACTCTCAAAATAAACTTCTTTAGTGGTCTAAGAATAATGAAAATCTGTTACCAGAAGTCAGTTGCATTCTGAACTTCTAGATATGTTTACTTTATATAGCCATCACTGAGAGAAACCATAATTCAATTCATGCATTTCACAGGTCCATAGATTTTTCTTTCTCTTGATGTAATTTTATGAATTTAATCGCTTTCCAAAGATGCTTTTAGACTTACGTTCATGAATACTTTTTTTCTGTAAAAGTAATGTGTTAAGGATGGAATGTTTTCCCTCCTCCCCCAAATTCATGTGTTAAAACCCTGTCCGCCAGTGTGATAATATTGGGATATGGAGCCTCTGGGAGGTAATTAGGACAGATGAGGTCATGAGGGTGGAGCCTTCATGAATGAGATTAGTGCCTTTATAATAGTGGCCTAATAAGAGGCTTTTTTCTTCTTTCTGCTTCCACCAAGTGAGGACACAGCAGCATGTCCTCAGTCTACAACCTGGAAGAGAGCTCTCACCAGAACCCAACGATGTTGGCACCCTGATTTGGACTTCTAGCCTCCAAAACTGTGAGACATAAATTTCTGCTGTTTATAATCCACTCAGTCTGTGGTACTTTGTTGTAGCAGCTTAAATTAAGACGTAATGACTAAAGCTTAAATAATAAAATATGGATTAACATAGGATTTTATCATTTAATTCCACATGTTTAGAATTTTTTAAAAATCTATGTTATTATGAACATCTCTTCCATTTCCCATGTTCACTGAATCACAAAATTCTATTAATATCTAATGTAATTTTTCCTTTTACTTCTCATAGCCACTGTCTTGGTCTAGGCCCTCATCATCTTAATTTGATCCATTGATCCAGTATGACCTAATAGAATGTTCCACCTGTATTGTTTTCACTCCTTAATCTACCAGACTTTTGCTAATGTAATATTTCTAGATGTTTACTGTGATTAAGTCATGTCTACACTTGAAAATATTCAAAGACTTAAAAGTTGAACACTGATGTCTACTATAGTAGCCACTAGCAACAATCAGATTGGTTCAAATGATTCACTACAACTGATGTAAGTGCTTCTCTGGGGGATGTAATGTTATAAGTTGGAGACAGCCAGTTATCATGAAGCCAATATAGGAACTTTAAGTTAAACACATCCCACCATCTCCTAAAAATACTGAAGATGATAGAAAAAATATACACACAAAAACAAAATTAGACCAGAAACTAGGAGAAAATTCTGGTACATTTAACATATATTAAACAGGGTTAACAGATATCAAAAAGGTATAAAATAAAGGAAATAAAAATTGTGTTTTGGGGCTTCCCTGGTGGCGCAGTGGTTGAGAGTCCGCCTGTCGATGCAGGGGACACGGGTTCGTGCCCTGGTCCGGGAAGATCCCACATGCCACGGAGCGGCTGGGCCCGTGAGCCATGGCCACTGAGCCTGCGTGTCTGGAGTCTGTGCTCCGCAATGGGAGAGGCCACAACAGTGAGAGGCCCGCATACCGCCAAAAAAAAAAAAAAAAAAATTGTGTTTTGTCTAATGCTATAGTAAGATCACAACTCAAAAAGAAAAAAAAAAAAAAAAAAAACAGAGAAAAATGAGAAAGACAGGCCATATTTTCCCTACTCAGTCTCCCTGCTTGAAGACTCAGGTCCTGTACCAGAAAATTAGATCTTAGTCCTTCCCAAGACATTCAAAGGAGATGAAGGAAGTGAGGAGGCAGTCATGTTTGCTGTGATGTCCATCATGGAAGATGAAGCCCCCATGAAAAATAGAAGTAGTAATGAAAAAAGAAAGGTAAAACCCATTCAGCAGAGCATGCTGTAAATGTGCTTGGTAACAATACAGTGAAAGTCTGAGACACCATTAAGTTTTTTGTGTGTGAGGAAGTATACTGGGTAAAGGCTTCTAAAAAGTAGGAGTTTGAATGCAAGTTTTAGATATCAATCTGATATCTGGCTCAACTTGTACTGCTGAATTCAAAGCCATATGGAGCATCAGGGCAGAGCAATCCATTCAGACAAATCATTAGAGAACTTTGAAGTGGACCCATATTGAACATTGGTAGATGTTGGTTAAGGAAACAAATCAAACATGAGACATCTACTTGCTGAACACATTTCGAAGTAAAGGCAAATGAAGGGAAGACAGAAACAAGAAGATAAACAGAAGACTAGCACACATCTAAAACATTTTATTGATCAATGAGGAAGAAAATTCCACAAATCATTAGTTTCAGCAATAGCATGTGAGAACAATTGGTCCCTATGAAATGAGAGTATATAGCCTTAAGAACAATGTTCAAATAACAAAACAGAATAATAGGAAGAGAGAGTACAGTTGAAAAAGAAAATAAAAGAGAAATGGGGAAGGTTAGCAGGTTTGCACTGTGTAACACTGATTCAGTGAAATGGACAACAGATCTGATTGTTCTCAGGAAAAGGCCAAAGAATAAAAAATACGAGATGTGAGATATTAATAGAGATGACGGGTAATAAAGGACCAATAACTCCCAAACTAGTTTTCTTGAAAAAGAGTAGAAGAGGTAGAGCAGGAGCCACAATTTCATTAAGGTGGAAACTTCTGAGGGGAAGAAAGACCAGTGTGTGTCCATGGCTCTTAGAAGACACGGATGTGTGTGTCTGAACCTCAGATGAAAGGTCAAGAGGTGAGAGACTGGCTTGAGCAGCTCTGTAACCGGAAGCAGAGAAGGCCGCCCTGAGAAAGGGCACTTACACTTAGGCTAAGAAGAAGGGGTTTTCTGTGTACTTAGTGATTCTGTAGAAGATTTCTACCCTAAGTTTTCCTATCAGTGGTGAGATTACCCAACAAACAAAGACACATAATCTTGGAAACTCATCAAAAGATATAGAAGGAAGGATGGGTGGCTTGGACAGAGAAGATTATGTCACCGATGCCAGGGAGCTCAGCTGAGAGGTCTCTGAGAAATCCATAAAGTTGCTCCATCCTTTGGTGAATATTTGAATATCTCTGCACATGGCTCCCTGTTCTTGAATTTTTTGTAAGCCTACAGTGGTAAGAAATAATGTTTTTTTCTTATTTATATTTTTCTGTATCACTAATTCTTATTTCTAGTTGTGCATATTTTTTTCCCCTGGAGTTTAGGAGGGAAGGGACACTTTGACATCTCAACCTCTGGCTTCAAGCTCTCATTCCCCCCTCACATGGAACAAAATAGTAAACTACTCTGCAGCACTCAATTTCCAGCAGCAAAGGCCTAACCCAGGACCCAGGACAGTCCCATTTAGTGCACATATGTGGAAAGGGGAAAGAGTGAATACCCAAATTGCAGGCCACAAGAGAGGAAGGAAAAGAATACAAAGACCAGGGCATAAATGGATTTCAAATGTACTGCCTTTATTGTCCTGAAAAGATACTATTTTTAAAAAGTCTCCTGAGGCTCACAGCTGAAGGACAAGGCTATGCTTTCTAGACTGCACGTATGGCTACATTTTCAAGACTGTAGAGTCACTGACTCTCTCCCCTCCAAACTGCTATGCGGTAATGATGATGCATGGTTCCACACTCTTTTTTTTTTTTTTTCCCCAGAAATTATATCTGACTTTATATCGTTCAGTCTATTCTCAGAATTCTTCTTCTCACCTTTCTGTCTCTCCATCACTGGCTTCGCTCTTCTACTACCATTATAAGTACTGGCTTCACTCTTCTGCTACCTACTGGCTTCGCTCTTCTGCTACCATTATAAGTCTTTCGGCTTCTCCTCTGATGTTTGAAGGTTCTAAATTTTTTGAAGGTGGTTATGCATGTAACAGTGCTTGGTGTTGAGGAGGTTCACTAAATCCTAAAGGATCAAAGTGAAATACCAGGTTTCTAAGTCCAGTAAATTAACATCTATTGGAAAGGATGCCTATATGAACAGAGCTGAAGTAAGGCTGGTTTTTGTTTGTTTGTTTTTTGTTTGTTTTTCTGGACTGGGCATTCTAGGTTAAAGGTTTTAACAAGAAGCAAAAATTACCTGACCAAATCTCCACTTCTCAGCCTGAATTCTTAGATATATTGCTAGTTTTTAAATCACAGAAACACATTACGTATTTTCACCTTCAAAATAAATTTCTTTTTTTTCCTAAAGGAAATAGAGTTTGCTAAGGTGATATCTGCATATGTCTGAGAAGTTGGTTTATTGAAACTAGATAATGTGTTTCAATAGGAGATATTTTATTACAAATACTCTGGTTAAAAAACTTTCTTAAACTCTGTGATTCTCATTTATTGCTGGCTTTGTGGCTGGCAATACCACTAAAGAAAAAAATATTCTGACATTTGTTAAAGATTATAACTCAGACTTTATGCAGGGAGATTATTATTGTAGGGTTTTATAGGAGGGAAGTTGAACTCAATCTCTCTCCTCTCTCATCCATTGTAGTAACCCCTACAAAGGGCAGCATAGCCACCTTTGTCCTCAGTACCTTAGGGGAGACTTCACAAATCAGTGATTCCCATGCTAGCTTTGTCACTACATAGCAGTAGACAACCCAGGAAACTTTCAAACCTCAGTAAAAAAAAAAAGTGCCATACAATTTAAAGTACTAGAATTTAGGATGCTGTGATTCTAAAGAAATGAGTCGCTGTTCCCCTTTTCAGGTAGGAAATATTCTAGAATGGATTTTGGTCTTAGCATCAAAATCAATCACAATATTTTTATTATTTTATTGTTCTTTCTTCCTCTATCTGGTAGTTCTTAAATGATTATAATGAGGATTATCTTTATTGTCCCTCTTTCAGTAGATAGTTTTTTTCTTATGCTACAATTATTATTACTGCTAATATTTGCTAATAACACTTATTACTACTACTAATTATTACTGCTAATATTAGCTAATAATATCTATATATGTTAGAACCATTCTAACTCCTTCTCAGATACCATCTTATAAGTCTTAATAATATATCAGTGAAATTATCTTTATTCCCAATTTTAGATTAGAAAATGGGTTGGTTGGAGAGACCAAGTAATATTTTTTTCAATATCAAAATGCCAGCCTGTGATCAAGCCCAGTCTTCAGCCTACATTGTCTGAATTCAGAGCTTTTGTTATTTATGTTCAATTGTTTCTTATATGTAAGAATGTAAACCTTAGAATTCCAAAGTTGTATACTAGTACCAATTGTAAGACACCTTATCTGGACACTTTGTCCTGATATAAACCTAAACTAGATGTTTTTCATACCAAGATAGGAACAGAGAATCTATAGTAACTGAATCTCTCCTGTGTGGTAAACACAGTCTAGTTACTTTAGTAAACATCATCTCAATTGTTTATCTTGTCAACAAACTTTGGAATTACTTATTATTTATTATCTATTATTTTATATGAGAAAACCGAGGCACAAAATATTTGCAATTATCTTTTGAAAAGCCCCTGGTGCTCATCTATGAAGGATGATGGATAGATAACCTCTTATGTAGTAGGAAGACACAGTAAATGGTTGAGAAGATCAAAGGGATTTAGTTAATTTATTTTTTTTTTCGTATGCAGGCCTCTCACTGTTGTGGCCTCTCCCATTGCGGAGCACAGGCTTAGCGGCCATGGCTCACGGGCCCAGCCCCTCCGCGGCATGTGGGATCTTCCTGGACCGGGGCACAAACCCGTGTTCCCTGCATCGGCAGGCAGACTCTCAACCACTGCGCCACCAGGGAAGCCCAGTTACGAAAATTTTGAAAACTTCATTAAAGTCTTCTATTAGAAAACTTTATAATTAGAAACCTGATTCTTCCTCCATTCTATAATGGAGGATTGCAATTCATTCTGGTTCTTTGATATTTCCTGCTTACCTGTTTTTATTGTTTTTAACACATTCCATAAATATGTAAATATTCTTTAATAATGGAGTTTTTCTTGCATCTATACTGTGTTCATCAAGTTTTGTTGTTTGTTTTTTAGATTCTTACATTTATGACACCACCTGTTATGTGTCAGATGAAAGCAGGTTCCCAAAATCTGGCAGTGACTGGCAAAATGAGGCAAGAGTTTATGTTGTTATATTTATAATATTAATATATCAGTATTTTATCAAATAATCTTATAAATTAATAATTCAGTTATAATCAATAAAATGTAGAGATAGAATATGTATTTTTCAAACCAATATTTACTTTTTAAACTAAACATTATTTTCTCTGGCCTGTGTCATAATTCTTATACATATTTTGACAATATTTGATCTTATATATTCTTGTCAGTTCTTCTAAAACTCTGTGATACCAGGAATGCACACATACTCGTACATGTGTAAGTATGTATCTGTGTCTATGACTTTGTCTTTCTAGACCTAAAAAATTATTCCTGGACCATAACAGAATGATAATACTTATAACTGGAAAACTAACATCCACAATAATCAGTATGTCTCCTCCTTGGACATTCTTGTATTCTTCTTTTTCTTCATATTTTTAAACTTATAAGCCGAGCCTTCTCTTTCATTCCTTCCTTAATCTCTTGTTTCCTCAGGAAAGTATTATTTTAATGGTTAAGGATTAGAAAATGTACATATTTAAAGATCAAAACAAGGCAATAATTACCACGTTGAACTTCAGAATTTACAAGGCGTGGCACTAAGTGTTAAAAAAAAAAAAATGGGGCAAGTGTGAGTCTCTATTTTTATTTCTTAACTTGAAGTTTTATAAAATTCATCTGCTTATGCATATACTGTGACTCCAAAGTGTGTTTAGTAATTACCAACATCCAAGTAGCCCAGAGTTGAGGATACATTAAAAAAGAAAAAATGAGGCATTTCCATTTCACTCCTCATACACTAAGGAAAAGTGTCTGGCAATATTACTTATAGGTTTAGACTCATGACAGATGAAAGTAAACCAGTGTATTTTGTTAAAGATTTAGAAGAAATCACAATTTCTTTTCAGTTAATATATCACTGTCTGCATAGGTCCTAGTGTGTAGTTAATTAATAAAAATATTTAGCTTAATTCTTCAGAAATTTTGCAATTAATTCAAAGATTACCAATAGTGAAAAAAAATCATTGATTTATGTATATCTCCCTTTCCTCCCTCCTTCTCCTCTTCCCCTAACTCTTTCCTTCCCCCCTCTTTCAATAATCATTCCTAACAGGCACACACAGTGTCTTAATGATTGAGTCATACATAATGAAACAAATAATTCGTACTACTTTACTGATGGGTCTAAAATTGCCTTATCAAGATATGTTATGCACTGCATTGATTAGGACTTATTCCAGCTGCTAATTAGAGACTTGAGGGATTTAAATAAAATTATTTCTCTCCCACATAAAATGGCAGAGATAGGTTCCTCCACCATGTGTAACCTCCATTCTCAAAGTCACTTCAGGGTCTAAGGCGACTGCTCCACCTCCAGACTCCCTTGTCTACATTCCAAACAGCAACAGAAAGTAGGAGGAGAAAGTCACACACTTTCCTTCAATGGCAACTGCTGGACGGACGTGGCATTCACTTTTGTTTACATTCCCTTGGCCAATGTCACACTAAGCCTCAATGGTGTCTGCAGAATGAGGTAAACACTGTGAATTACCTACCAAAATTAATCATTGGCTCTACTAATTCTTCATAAAAATGTAGAACAGATTTTGACTCATCCTATCTTTATCACAAAACCAAACTGCTTAATGAATACTAGTAAATAAAATTGTTACTAGAGCTTTATTTAATGTTGATTTATAGATTGCATTGTTCTAACCCTAAGGCTGTTAACAGTCAGCCATTTGTTTTATACTATTAACTGCAAGATATTTTCTAGATGTGTGATTAATTATGCCACAATGCAAAAAAACCTTGCTTAAAAATTATCAGTTACTTCAATAAGCTAGAGTATTATATCTGGCAATCTTAACTTTTTTTTCCTGAGTTTTATGTCAACGATGAGTCTTTTTAAGGTCAAGAATGTTATTAGATTTTACAGTTTGGAAGTGTATAAATAACTTGGAAGTTGTGTAAATATTTATTTTTATAGTGATTTCTCACCACCAACTTAATCTCCTGAGAGGATTATTACACAGTGATTTCAACACCTTAAGAAGAAAACAAATCAAGACAATTGCCATCCAGATCGATTAATACAAAATAATGTAATGATGCATCACACTTTCTCACCACACCTTCTGGCTTATCTGTAGTAATTCTTGATTTTACCATGCATTATGAGTCAAAATGACTAATGCAAACAGACGTAATAAATGGCCGCTTAAGGTACAAACATGGGAAATTAGAGTTGCATTGTCTGCCTAACCATTTAATGTGAGGATTAACCTCAAAATAAAAATGGGCTTGTTACTATCAGTGGATTTTAAAAGTACATTATTTTCTTTTTCTGTGTAAATTTTCACTACTTTATTAGACTAGTAATTTACTTTTATCGCATCATTTTCCAACATAAATAAAACACATGTGGAAAATAATGGAAAATAGGGAGAAACAACATCTTAGTCTTTTTTAAAATACATTAACTGTACATGAGACAAATCTCTTTATAATATTAGTTGTATAAAATATTATACATAAATATTAATGAAATACAATTAATTTCAATCCCCCAAGTTATACCTGGTTGTCATTGTTAAGACACTTTACTTCTGGTCCCTGTAGAGTATAATTTCTGTGGTAATTCTGCCTAAGAGTTTCATATTTCAAACCTCATCATTACAAATTTAAGGAACCTGCAGTTTAGTCCTGCTGCTGATCTGGACTCCACTTGGGGAATAAGCCATAGGTCCCACATGCCTAGTGATCGGCAGCCTGCAGTGTATACTGACATCTATTCCACATAATCTATTATATATGCTCCTCTGTTTCTTGGCGTGTAGTCCGTTTACAGTGTGTTCGAATATGCTGCAGAATCCTAGCCAAGAGAATGGCTGTGTGTTGTATGAAGTATCCAGCCAATGATTTAAAGAAGCTATACCTCTCTAAATTTTCTCCTTTCTCTGAGTAGACGAATCAGAAAACAAGGTCATAGTGGTTGACAGAGCATAAGATGGAAAGAGCCTCAGGACCTGACCCGCAGGTTGGATAAGGTCCACCTGGTATCCTGTAACACGATTATCAGTGGAGTGGAAATGTACTTTACCACACTTACTGCTTATACTATTTAGGTCTATTTGTTATTGCAGCCTGTTCTACTTTAGCTAAAACATGGCCAAACTTATTCTTTTTAAGGTTAAGCTTTTACTTCAATTCTGTATTTGAATACTCCAAATGCATTAGCTTCACTCCAAATGGACCAAAGTGTGTTTTTCTGAGATTAGAGAAGACATGATTGAAACAAGTAAAAATAAAGTTTTCTATAGTGTAAAAATATACAGTATAAAATACAGGATTAAGTAATAAGTATTTATCTTCCAAGTACTTGTATTAACAGATGAACATAAAATGCTTATGGTTCTAAACTTTTCGTACACATTTAAGACATTAAAAAGCCTAATGAATTTTTAACAAAAATATAAAAGTATTTCTCTTCCAACTATTCACATTAACATATGGACATAAAATGTTTATGGTTTTAAATTTTCCTACAAATTTAAGATATTAAAATGCCTAGTGAATTTTTAACAAAATATAAAATGTATATAGTACCATAGCAAGTGTTAAGAATTTTTGTCTTGCTGATTATTTAATTATCACTGAATTAAAATATTTAAGAAATCTTAAATAATACAACTCTATTTTTCAATAAAGACCATCATTAAAAGAAAATTCTTCAGAATTTGTTTCTAATACAAGATCCACAGATATAAATTTGAATACAGAATAAGGGGATCTTTGCTTAAAATTTACCCTTTCTAATTTATGGATTGATATAAAGATAGAAAATATCTTTATTTATTATAATGATCCTTTTATATGTAATATTCTATTTGAGTCTATCTTCTCCTAAAAATATTCAAAAGGTATCAACAACTAAAATCAGAAAATAGGGAATAGGTTATCTTATTAATGATTTCTTCTTATAGGAATACATAATGAGATGGTAGTAGTCAAAAAGGCAACTAAAGCCAAACATAAATTGAGAGTGAATTGTAACAGTGCCTTTGTTTTTCTCAGTCAAACATTTCAATTAAACTAGAAGATATATTAAGTTAGTAACTGTACTAGATTTTTAGTAATTTTTACATACACATCTTATCAATCATTGTGACTGTTTGCATTTTGGTATTTAACTCAGAATTTTAATTGATAACTAATGCCTTTTACACATTGCCAGTTAAAATTTTCCTTTTTTTTAATTAATACTGCTAATGTGGGAAACTGCTGACAGTTTAAGGCTCACCACTCCCTTTTCCTCTCTTGTCCCACATAAGGACAAACAAATAAGAGAGTCCAGTATTCCTTCCTTTGATGCTGGAAGTTCAAACCACACAAAGCTTGGCCAGTGGAAACCCTCCGTATCCACAATAAAAAGTCAAAGCCAGAGGACCACCTAGATGGTGAAGTAAGACATGGAGATCACCTTCCTCCCCACAAATACATCAAAAATACATCTACATGTGGAACAACTCCTACAGAACACCTGCTGAACGCTGGCAGAAGACCTCAGACTTCCTAAAGGCAAGAAACTCCCCATGTACATGGCTGAGTGGTTGACAGGGTCTTGGTGTTCTGGCCTGGTGTCAGGCCTGAGCCTCTGAGGTGGGAGAGCCGAGTTCAGGACATTGGTCCACCAGAGACCTCCTTGCACCACATTAATATCGATCAGCAAGAGCTTTCCCAGAGATCTCAGTCTCAACGCTAAGACCCAGCTCTACTCAATGACCAGCAAGCTCCAGTGCTGGACACCCCATGCCAAACAACTAGCAAGACAGGAACAAAACCCCACCCATTAGCAGAGAGGCTGCCTAAAATCCTAATAAGATCACAGACACCCCAAAACATACCACCAGAAGCAGTCCTGCCCACCAGAAAGACAAGATCCAGCCGCATCCACCAGAGCACAGGCACCAGTCCCCTCCACCAGGAGGCCTACAAAAACCACTGAACCAACCGTACCCACTGGGGGCAGACAACAAAAACAATGGGAACTACAAACCCACAGCCTGTGAAAAGCAGACCCCAAACACAGTAAGTTAAGCAAAATGAGAAGACAGAGAAATATGCAGCAGGTGAAGGAGTAACGTAAAAACCCATTAGACCAAATGAATCAAGAGAAAATATGCACTCTGCCTGAAAAAGAATTCAAAGTAATGATAGTAAAGATGATCCAAAATCTTGGAAATAGAATAGAGAAAATACAATAAGTGTTTAACAAGGACTTAGAAGAACTAAAGAGCAAACAAACAATGATGAACAACACAATGAATGAAATTTAAAATTCTCTAGAGGGAATCAATAGCAGAACAACTGAGGCAGAAGAACGGATAAGTGACCTGGAAGATAAAACAGTGGAAATAACTACTGCAGAGCAGAATAAAGAAAAAAGAATGAAAAGAATTGAGGACAGTCTCAGAGACCTATGGGACAACATTAAATGCACCTACATTTGAAATATAAGAGTCCCAGAAGAAGAAGAGAAAAAGAAAGTGATAGAGAAAATATTTGAAGAGATTATAGTTGAAAAATTCCCTAATATCAGAAAGGAAATAGTCAATCAAGTCAAGGAAGAACAGAGAGTCCCATAAGGAAAAATCCTAGGAGAAACACGCCAAGACACATATTAATCAAACTATCAAAAATTAAATATAATGAAAGAGTATTAAAAGCAGCAAGGGAAAAACAACAAATAACATACAAGGGAATCCCCATAAGGTTAACAGCTGATCTTTCAGCAGAAACTCTGCAAGCCAGAAGAGAGTGGCAGGACATATTTAAAGTAATGAAGGGGAAAAACCTATAAGCAAGATTACTCTACCCACCAAGGATCTCATTCAGATTCAATGGAGAAATTAAAACCTTTACAGACAAGCAAAAGCTAAGAGAATTCAGCACCACCAAACCAGCTCTACAACAAATGCTAAAGGAACTACTCTAGATGGGATCAATAGCAGAATAACTGAGGCAGAAGAACGGATAAGTGACCTGGAAGATAAAATAGTGGAAATAACTACTGCAGATCAGAATAAAGAAAAAAAGAATAAAAAGAACTGAGGACAGTCTCAGAGACTTCTGGGACAACATTAAAGGCATCAACATTTGAATTATAGGGTTTCCAGAAGAAGAGGAGAAAAAGAAAGAGACTGAGAAAATATTTGAAGAGATTATAGTTGAAAATTTCCCTATATGGGAAAGGAAATAGTTAATCAAGTCCAGCAAGCACAGAGAGTCCCATACAGGATAAATCCAAGGAGAAATACGCCAAGACACATATTAATCAAACTGTCAAAAATTAAATACAAAGAAAGCATATTAAAAGCAGCAAGGGCAAAGCAACAAATAACACACAAGGGAATCCCCATAAGGTTAACAGCTGATCTCTCAGCAGAAACTCTGCAAGCCAGAAGGGAGTGGCAGGACATACTGAAAGTGATGAAGTAGAAAAACCTGCAACCAAGATTAATCTACCCAGCAAGGATCTCATTCAGATTTGATGGATAAATTAAAACCTTTACAGACAAGCAAAAGCTGAGAGAGTTCAGCACCACCAAACCAGCTTTACAACAAATCCTAAAGGAACTTCTCTAGGCAAGAAACACAAGAGAAGGAAAAGACCTATAATAACAAACCCAAAACAATTTAGAAAATGGGAATAGGAACATACATATCAATAATTACCTTAAATGTAAATGGTTTAATGCTCCCACCAACAGACACAGACTGGCTGAATGGATACAAAAACAAGACCCATATATATGCTGTCTACAAGAGACCCACTTCAGACCTAGAGACACATACAGACTGAAAGTAACAGGATGGAAAAAGATATTCCATGCAAATGGAAACCAAAAGAAAGCTGGAGTAGCAATTCTCATATCAGACAAACAGACTTTAAAATAAAGACTATTAGAAGAGACAAAGGACACTACGTAATGATCAAGGGATCGATCCAAGAAGAAGATATAACAATTGTAAATATTTGTGCACCCAACATAGGAGCACCTCAATACATAAGGCAAATACTAACAGCCATAAAAGGGGAAATCGACAGTAACACATACATAGTAGGAGACTTTAACACCCCACTTTCACCAATGGAATGATCATCCAAAATGAAAATAAATAAGGAAACACAAGCTTTAAATGATACATTAAACATGATGGACTTAATTGATATTTACAGGACACTCCATCCAAAAACAACAGAATACACATTTTTCTCAAGTGCCCATGGAACATTCTCCAGGATAGATCATATCTTGGATCACAAATCAAGCCTTGGTAAACTTAAGAAAATTGAAATTGTATCAAGTATCTTTTCCGACCACAACGCCATGAGACTAGATATCAATTACAGGAAAAGATCTGTAAAAAATACAAACACATGGAGGCTAAACAATACACTACTGAATAACGAAGTGATCACCGAAGAAATCAAAGAGGAAATAAGAAAATACCTAGAAACAAATGACAATGGAGACAGAATGACCCAAAACCTATGGGATGCAGCAAAAGCAGTTCTAAGAGGATAGTTTGTAGCAATACAAGCCTACCTTAAGAAGCAGGAAACATCTCGAATAAACAACCTAACTTGCACCTAAAGCAATTAGAGAAAGAAGAACAAAAAACCCCAAAGTTTAGCAGAAGGAAAGAAATCATAAAAATCAGCTCAGAAATAAATGAAAAAGAAATGAAGAAAATGATAGCAAAGATCAATAAAACTAAAAGCTGGTTCTTTGAGAAGATAAAAATAGATAAACCATTAGCCAGACTCATCAAGTAAAAAAGGGAGAAGACTCAAATCAATAGAGTTAGAAATGAAAGAGGAGAAGTAACAACTGACACTGCAGAAATACAAAAGATCATGAGAGATTACTACAGGCAACTCTATACCAATAAAATAGACAACCTGGAAGAAATGGACAAATTCTTAGATATGCACAATCTCCCAAGACTGAATCAGGAAGAAATAGAAAACATGAACAGACCAATCACAAACACTGAAATTGAAACTGTGATTAAAAATCTTCCAACAAACAAAAGCCCAGGACCAGATGGCTTCATAGGCGAATTCTATCAAACATTTAGAGAAGAGCTAACACCTATCCCTCTCAAACTCTTCCAAAATACAGTAGAGGGAGGAACACTCCCAAATTCCTTCTACGAGGCCACCATCACCTTGATACCAAAACCAGACAAGGATGTCACAAAGAAAGAAAACTAGAGGCCAATATCACTGATGAACATAGATGCAAAAATCCTCAAGAAAATACTAGCAAACAGAATCCAACAGCACATTAAAAGGATCATACACCATGATCAAGTGGGGTTTATTCCAGGAATGCAAGGATTCTTCAATATACGCAAATCTATCAATGTGATAAACCATATTAACAAATTGAAGGAGAAAAACTATATGATCATCTCAATAGATGCAGAGAAAGCTTTTGACAAAATTCAACACCCATTTATGATAAAAACCCTGCAGAAAGTAGGCATAGAGGGAACTTTCCTCAACATAATAAAGGCCATATATGACAAGCCCACAGCAAACATCATCCTCAATGGTGAAAAACTGAAAGCATTTCCACTAAGATCAGGAACAAGACAAGGTTGCCCACTCTCACCACTCTTATTCAACATAGTTTTGGAAGTTTTAGCCGTAGCAATCAGAGAAGAAAAGGAAATAAAAGGAATCCAAATCCGAAAAGAAGTAAAGCTGTCACTGTTTGCAGATGACATGATACTATACATACAGAACCCTAAAGATGCTACCAGAAAACTACTAGAGCTAATCAATGAATTTGGTAAAGTAGCAGGATACAAAATTAATGCACAGATATCTCTGGCATTCCTATACACTAATGATGAAAAACCTGAAAGTGAAATGAAGAAAATACTCCCATTTACCACTGCAACAAAAAGAATAAAATATCTAGGAATAAACCTACCTAAGGAGACAAAAAACCTGTATGCAGAAAATTATAAGACACTGATGAAAGAAATTAAAGATGATACAAATAGATGGAGAGATATATCATGTTCTTGGATTGGAAGAATCAACATTGTGAAAATGACTCTACTACCCAAAGCAATCTATAGATTCAATGCAATCCCTATCAAACTACCACTGGCATTTTTCACAGAACTAGAACAAAAAATTTCACAATTTGTATGGAAACCCAAAAGACCCCAAATAGCCAAAGCAATCTTGAGAACGAAAAATGGAGCTGGAGGAATCAGGCTCCCTGACTTCAGACTATACTACAAAGCTACAGTAATCAAGATAGTAAGGTACTGGCACAAAAACAGAAATATAGATCAATGGAACAGGATAGAAAGCCTAGAGATAAACCCACACACTTATGGTCACCTTATCTTTGATAAAGGAGGCAGGAATGTACAGTGGAGAAAGGACAGCCTCTTCAATAAGTGGTGCTGGGAAAACTGGACAGGTACATGTAAAAGTATGAGATTAGATCACTCCCTAACACCATACACAAAAATAAGCTCTAAATGGATTAAAGACTTAAACGTAAGCCCACACACTTTCAAACTCTTAGAGGAAAACATAGGCAGAACACTGTGTGACCTAAATCACAGCAAGATCCTTTTTGACCCACCTCCTAGAGAAATGGAAATAAAAACAAAAATATACAAGTGGGACCTAAGGAAACTTCAAAGCTTTTGCACAGCAAAAGGAAACCATAAACAAGACCAAAAGACAACCCTCAGAATGGGAGAAAATATTTGCAAATGAAGTAACTGACAAAGTATTAATTTCCAAAATTTACAAGCAGCTCATGCAGCTCAATAACAAAAAAAAAACCCAATCCAAAAATGGGCAGAAGACCTAAATAGACATTTCTCCAAAGAAGATATGCAGACTGCCAACAAACACATGAAAGAATGCTCAACATCATTAATCATTAGAGAAATGCAAATCAAAAACTACAATGAGATATCATCTCACACCAGTCAGAATGGCCATCATCAAAAAATCTAGAAACAATAAATGCTCGAGAGGGTGAGGAGAAAAGGGAACACTCTTGCACTGCTGGTGGGAATGTGAATTGGTTCAGCCACTATGGAGAACAGTATGGAGGTTCCTTAAAAAACTACAAATAGAACTACCATATGGCCCAGCAATCCCACTACTGGGCATACACCCTGAGAAAACCATAATTCAAAAAGAGTCATGTACCAAAATGTTCATTGCAGCTCTATTTATGGTGGCCCGGAGATGGAAACAACGTAAGTGCCCATCATCGCATGAATGGATAAAGAAGATGTGGCACATATATACAATGGAATATTACTCAGCCATAAAAATAAAGGAAATTGAGCTATTTGTCATGAGGTGGATAGACCTAGAGTCTGTCATACAGAGTGAAGTAAGTCTTAAAGAGAAAGACAAATACCATATGCTAACACATATATATGGAATTTAAGAATAAAAAATGTCATGAGGAACCTAGGGGTAAGACAGGAATAAAGACACAGACCTACTGGAGAACGGACTTAAGGATATGGGGAGGGGAGAGGGTGAGCTGTGACAAAGCGAGAGAGAGGCATGGACATATATACACTAACAAACGTAAGGTAGATAGCTAGTGTGAAGCAGCCGCATAGCACAGGGATATCAGCTCGGTGCTTTGTGACCGCCTGGAGGGGTGGGCTAGGGATGGTGGGAGGGAGGGAGACGAAAGAGGGAAGAGATATGGGAACATATGTATATGTATAGCTGATTCCCTTTGTTATAAAGCAGAAACTAACACACCATTGTAAAGCAATTATACTCCAGTAAAGATGTTAAAAAGAAAAAAATTAAGAAAAGAACTACCATACAATCCAGCTGTCCCACTTCTGTATATTTTTCCAAAGAATACAAAAATACTAATCTGAAAATATATACATACCCCTATGTTCCCTGCAGCATTATTTACAATAGCCAAGACATGGAAGCAACCTAAGCGCCCATCAACTGATGGATAAAGGAGTTGTGGTGTGTGTGTGTGTGTATATATATATATATATGTATGTATATACATATGCATACATACATACACAATTGAATACTACTCAGCCAGAAAAGAGATGAAATCTTGCCATTTGTTAGAACATGGATGGACCTTGAGGGTAGTATGCTAAGTGAAATAAGTCAGGTGAAGAAAGACAAATACTGTATAATTTCACTCATATGTGGAATATAAAAAACTAATAAACTAAAAAATAATAATAATAATGAACAAAGCAAACCAAACAAAAACAAACAGAAACCCATAGATATAAAGAACAGAAGAGTGGTTACCAGAGGGGGAGGGGTGGAGGGAGGGTGAAATGGGTAAAGGAGATCAGTCTCCTTTACCATACATGTCTCCTGTATGGTGATAGACGGAAACTAAATCTTTGATGGTGAGCACTTTGTAGGGTATACAAAAGTAGAAATATTGTACACGTGAAACTTACATAATGTTATATATAAATTTTACCTTTATAAAATAAAAAAGACATTCCCCCTCCCCCCAAAAATAATAATACTGATAATGTATTTATTGAGTAATTGACACGTGGCAGATGGTATACATATATACAGCTTTTCCTGCAGTTTTATTATATATATATATATATATATATATATATATATATATATATATATATATATATATGCAATTTAACCAGTAGATACTGTCAAGGGCTCTTTTCTGAGTGCTGATTTTTTTTTTTTAATTCACCGAAGCTAGCGTCTTGATAGAAACTTAACATTGTATTTAATGCATGGCCTAATTTCGAATTCCCTGATTTTATTTATTGTAGAAGAGAAGAATAGGTAAGGGCTTATTTGGTCTCTGGCTGTAGTCAGATTTCTGGGGAAATATCTGTCTTCCCATGGAATTTGGAGTTTTAATACCATTTTTACTTTTGCTTTTTCAACCAGCATGACTTCTGAGCATAAGGAACACAGGGCTATTGGCGGGGATCAGCAGTGGAAGGCAATTAAGTAAGACAGAGCCAAATAGCAGTCCAGAGATCTTGCTAATGTTCTCCTGTGGAAGTACATGCCCTATTGCGCATTATCATAGTAGCCTGGCTTTATAGTTCACTGTGCAGTAATTTCTCCTTCCTCTATAGGAGGGGATCATTCTATCATCTGTTTTGCCTATACATTTTACTCATGCAAAAATGTGTGTTGTTTCAGGTTCAGGTTGCTCAAATAGGAGAAAGTGAAGTGAGGAGTGTTATACTCCTGTTGATATGGCAAGTACTGTTCTCACTGTAACCTTACAAGTTGGAAGGGGCAAGTCAACTTTCTAGGGCTGCTTTTATAAGGGCACCCATTCATGAGGGCTCTTCCCTCATGATCTAATAGGCTCTTAATAGGCTAAGATTTCAACATAGGGATATTGGAATATTCAACAAACACTTAATCTACAGCAAATGGAAAGCACAATTCCCCAACAGGTCACTAGAAGGATGGTGACTAATCTTACTCCTTCTTCTACCCTACTGGTTCCAAGACCCAGGCTCAGGACTTAAATTTGTGAGTGGCAGAGATTCAGATAAAGTTGAATTTTAAGACCTTCCAGATATCTTCAGTCAAAGTCAGGAACCTAGTAAAGCTAGATGGGCTCTTCAGTCTTGGAATTGATATGCCTGAGTGCTCTGAACAGGCTGGACCTGGCAAGGAGTCCCCTCTGTATTGACAGAGTGTAGTGGCTTCTCATACTGAAATACGCATGCGCCTCTAACAAGGGAGGTGCCTCATAAGAGAAACTTTTCTTCACCTCCCCTGCTGGTAATCAGTTCAATGATAAGGGTCAAATCTTTGTAGCATCTGACTGGAATATAAAAAGGGATTTTATGCTGAAAGAGCTGCAGAATCTCTCTATGCACCAGCAGCATCTGAGAGAGCAAGGAAGGGACTGTGCCTGTGGATCAGGGAATAGAAGAGCATAAATTTGGATAAGCACAATTTTAATAATGGGGAAGCACTTTTCCGTGATACAAGATTTAACACTCTGGAAAGGGCTCTGGGAGATAGTGCTAATATACTGCTGAGATAGTTAGAAACTTGGAAAAAAATTATGGCCCTTACTAAATGGGGTAGAAATGCTAGAATTTCCCAGTGGACAGGAGAAAAGGGATCTAAAGGCACAAAAAGAGGGTGTGCTAGCATGGGTAGTCTACCAAATGCCAGAAGACTCAACAGTCTACAGCTTTTCCTTGGTGGGCCAAGAGGACATCCCATTTATTAAAGCAATAAGGAATGCACTCATGCGAAGGCAAGAGCTTTATTAAGAAATTAGGTTATGATTGTTCTCTGTCATCCAGCGCTGATGGTAGGAGATGCTATTACAGAATTTGGGTTTCTGAATCCAAGTGGAATAATAGGATACTGAAATAAATAAGGCTAAATGGGGAGACAACTCTCAGAAGCAAAATTATAGAAATCAGTGGCAAAATCTAAGTGGCAGTGAGTCCCAACCCATAGAAATTTATAGAGATAGTTAATAGAATATGATCTTCTCAGAGATATGATGAGTAATCATCACAGGGTATTACTTAATTTACTCAATAAAAAAATTCACAGAGGATAATTAGGATACTGATTTTAAAGTCATAACTCCTCGATCAGTTCCAGATCTTAGCCATTTCTCAAGTTCAAATGCATTTTCTGAAGATGGAAACTCCATTCTGCCTGTCTGATTTCTGGCTAGAGAAGGTTCTGGTATCCTGAAATTTTGCCAGGGATGCTTTCTGGTATTCAAACTTTTTTCCTTAAACTGATGATTAATTATCTTGAACCTGACATTCTCCCTTTTCAATGGATCCACAGTGCTCACCAATAGGCACCAAATTACATATTTTATCTACCATTCCTCCATTCCCATCCAGTTTCAAAGGTATTTCACCAGCCAGTAATCTTCCTTTCCCTGGTGAAAATATTAACAATTGTACTACCAGAGCATGCCAGGAACACCTACACATACTCCAGTTACCATCAGTGATTGAAGAGATCTAGCCAGCCAGCATGTGATACATTTCCAAAATCTCCAAAATTTGCTTCCTAAGACCACCCCAAATCTAGTACCAATTGGTTTAAAATCAATTTACTGGAAATGAACTCTACTTTGGAGAATATCATGCAAGAGCTTTATTGAAGTGTATTCTTAGGAGATATACCTAAGAAGAAGTTAGGAAGGCAGAAGGGGGTAGAAGGAGAAGCTGTTAGATAGTGACTCCTATATGAAGCTGTGAAGCTTGGATGACCCTTCAGAGTTGACCGAAATTGAGGGAAAGGACCAGACCTTTGTATCTGTCATTGGCCTCCAGCTCTCTCCAGGAGCTGAGAGATGGGTTTGGCAGCTCTTGGGATGTCTGGAAAAAATCATCAAGGTACCACCTATGACAGTGTTATTTGTGACTTTATTTTGCATTTCCATATTGATTTATGAATTTTAGCACATTATCAGAAATCATAATTGTGTTTTTAAGGTCCTTTACATGATTGTTCATTTGTTGTCTGATTTTTCTATCAGCTATTTTAGAAATATATGAAAGTATTAAATTATGATTGTGGATTTGTTTATTATTCCCTAATTCTGCTAAATTTTGCTTTAGATAATTTCACTACGTTTTGAGTGCATACATTCTCAGAATTGTTCATACTCTTGTTGAATTAATGCTTTTTAAGCTCATTGATGTCATATGGCTACACTTATCCTTGGCCAACGATTTGCTTTATTTACTATGCAAATGATTCCATTTATGTTGTATATATTTTAAAACAGAAATAAATTGATAGACACCTGGTCAACATTGATGAGACCTTGATATCAAGTCAATTATTTAAAGTGCTTTAAATTATAGTTGACTGTGAGAGTTGTCATTCACTTATAAAAATTTAAATGAAAAGATACACGCTACCTTTTCCACAAGAGTGTGAAGAAATATACTCATTTAAACTTCTCACATTTCTTTAGTTGTCAAATATATACATAGAAGTAACTTGAATCTTTTCAATATTTCTGAATTGGTTTGATTACCTCAAATTGTTAAATAAAATAATAAAAATTAGCTTTAGTAATTAAACAAATATAAATTTCTTTGGTTTTTTGAAAATTGGAGATTTCTAGAAACATTAATCTTAATTAAATGAAAAATAATATACTGGCTCTTTCAGAGGAACACAGAATAGCAATGGAGTATGGGAAATCTTAAAGACACACATTTCTACTTTCTCTTCTATTTTACAGAAGAAGAAAGAGATATAGAAATATTGAGTACACATCCTCAAGTCACCAGTAAACTGACTGGCAAAAATAGGTCCAGTACCCATATCATGTGATCTCAACCCACACACAGTCAAGTAAAAGCTTTATTTGCTTTCGATTTCTTTCACTCATCAACACTGAATTTGTTTCTCTAAAGTGACATTTAGCATTGTTATATTATTCAATAAAAATATCCAGTATATTTTAAAATATATAATTAAATAATTCATTGAGCATCAAATTACTGAAGCATATTATACATGATCATTTAGTGTATGATCATTTAGAGTACACTGATTTGGAAATGTTTACTATTTCTATTAAATAGTAGTTGACAGTGATTTGAATTTATTTTTTGGACTGTTTTTTATGCTGTAGAGTGTACGCAGAGGGAAATAAAGCTGGGCAGGCTTCATATTAATTTGAATAGGGAGCTATAATTTTGGAAGTGCAAATGTAAAATTTATATCCAGGTCAAGTGATTCAAACACTAAGTAGAGCAGTGGGGGAAAAAAAGGGCAACATACAGTCTCAACAGTGAAATGTCAGTGATGTAAATAACACCAAAAAAAAAAAAAAAAAAGGTGTATTCTCTTGCTTTCTGCCGGCAGCAAAGCTTAATTTGCCACAAGTTTTAAAAAATGCAGAAAAGGGAATAAAAATTTGCTTGAAGAATAAGTAAATAGAAAACAATTCCACACCTTAATTTAGAAGCTATTTACACATTTTTATCTGTTTTAGCAAATCAATGCATATATGCTGGTTTAAAGAAGGCAATTTTGTATTCTGTAAGTGAGTAATCAGTGAGGGAAAATACAGACTAAAAATGTTTCTTCAGTGTTCGAATTAGAATGGAGGAGAGAGAACTACAACTTTTATCAGTGTTCATTTGAATTACCATCTTATTCAAAAAATCAGTACTATACTGCTGACTTTGAATGTTTCACCTCTCTCCTGTTAGTCGGGAAAATAGAGAAAATATTTTCTCTACTCCCAGTACCTTTTCTGATTAAATTTCACACATAGAAATGAGATCGGAATCAGAAGAGTGAAACTTCTTGTCTTAATTGGGTTAGAATTCTAAATAGCTGTTTCATAGGAATTGATACCAAATTAACTGGATTTAAATATCTCCATCTCAAATATTTTTTACATTTAATACAATTGATACTTGGTATTTACCCTTATGTCCTTAAAAGAGTAATAGAAAAAAGTTATCAAATATGAAATGCTTCGCTCTGCTTAAAACCATATCACCTGTCCATAGCATTTGAAGAATTTCTGAAACGTACTGTGGCAGAGACGTGGTAGTACACTGCTCACATTTAGGAGAGAAGCTGCTATGTGGAACAGAATCAGCTGACAGCCCCAGCTCCCATGCCTTCACAGTTCACTGCAACACGCCAGCCAAGGTCCTGGGATCTCTGGGCTGTCCCAGTCAGCCAGTGACTGGAAGCAGCAGAGGTTCTAGGGCTGAGCCCTTGCTGTCCAGCGCAGAACTCCTCTAACAGGCAGCCTTTGCTCTGGACCTCTCCCTTTGCCTGAGCTACACTGCAGTCCGGGGCTTTCCATGACCTCTCCTTCTCCCTTCCCTATTTCTCTTCAGTGGAGCCAGACCTGACTCATGTTCGGAAACTCTCTCTAATTCTCTTTCCTCCTCCGTTTATACTTTACAGGAGCACTCAAAGAAACATTTTATATTTCTGATTAAGTCTTGGTACTTGTTTTCTGGAGAACCCAAGCTAACACACACACACACACACACACACACACACACACACACACGATGGAAGTCAAAATTGGAAAAAACCTGAAAAATTCACAATGGATTCAGACATAAGACAGAACCAACAAATAAATAACTCTTAAATGAGGCTGTGAGTGAGGAACCCAAACCAGGGACAACCAGGGCTATGAAGAGACTTTGCTAACCGGCAATTGCAAGACCAATTAGCTTTAAAAAAGGCTACTCCATGTATCAGTTCCTTATTTGTAAATTGTCTGGCTCATGCATTTAAACTTGGACCTAATACTCTGAGATTAGCTTGGTAAATAAACAGAATGATTGTCCTGGATGTTCTAGAGTGCATTTTTATGTCTGGATAGAGTCTTAAGTAAGATTTGGCTGCCATAATGGGCAAAGAGCCATCTCTTCCAAAAGTATAGCTCCACATTTAAACTAATACAAAGCATACCCAGCTTCATTTCCTTCTGAATTTCCATTTAGAGCAAACATTTAAAACATAATTCTTTTCTAAGAGAATGGTGATTTTTCCCTTAAACTGACTGCCAAGAATTTTAAAATATTTCAGGAAACGTACAATACAAAAAGAGGAAACTTAAAATGGGTAACTAGAGGAAAACAAACTTAAAGATGGAGACAAGACAAATTATGTGTGCTCATACATATAAATATACAAATGTGTATTACATAAATTAACATTTGATATAAGTTACTTATTATTAGTGTCTTCAGAAAGATGATATAAGATATTGTATCTGTTAACTGGGCAAGATTACTTTGGGGTAAAAAAAAACTCTCTCCTCTCTCTCTCTCTCTCTCTCTCTATATATATATATATACACACACACACACACACACACACACATACATACATAGAAAGTAAATTATATACTGTTAACTATAACAAGATCAAGAATTGAGTGGGCTCAAAAAATAAAACTATTTATCTTTCCTAATCTCTTCAGATCTCTCCAGAATCTCTAAATGACTCTCCAATTAAGAAGTGGTTTCCAGGAAAAAATCACATTCAGCTTGCTCTCAGGAAAACATGGTGTAAAAGTATAGCCAAGGGTGTGACTCTAAAACTCTTAGTTAAAGTCAGAAAATTTTATAATGGTGTCTATGAACTGTTCAAACAGACCACAAACCTATAAAGATAGTAAGGATGTGCCACACAGTCTCCATTAATTCCTAAGATTTCTAAGAATCCCATAATGGAATGAACTCCAATAAGATTTATAGAAAACTCACAGTGTTTAAGAGGAAGAGATAGTAAAAAATAAGAAGATACTTTGGAGCCCCAAACTACTATGTGCAGGAAGCAGCCTGAGAAAAATCACTCACCTGCAAACCTGGGTTACATATTATGTTAAAGGAATTTTAATGCTAAAGGTGGAACCCAAAGCCCAGGGTAGAGCCAAGATTGATGGAGAATGTTCCCAGGCAGTAGGATTGAGCACTAATTGAGAAACTGCCAACATACGCTAGCCTGGATTTCAGAAGTGCTACTGACTGTTGACTGCTCTGTGCCTCTCCTTGCTTCCCCTTTAGAATGGGAGTGTCTGTAGTAGTTACTTTACATTGATCCTACTATTGAATGTTGAGATGAACAGGAGTAAATACCTTGACAGGACTTCTGATTAAGAGGAATGGTATTCGGGCTTCCCTGGTGGCGCAGTAGTTGGGAGTCTGCCTGCCGATGCAGGGTACGCAGGTTCGTGCCCCGGTCCGGGAGGATCCCACATGCCGCGGAGCGGCTGGGCCCGTGAGCCATGGCCGCTGAGCTTGCGCATCCGGAGCCTGTGCTCCGCAACGGGAGAGGCCACAACAGTGAGAGACCTGCATACTGCAAAAAAAAAAAAAAAAAAAGAGGAATGGTATTTAAGGAGTAGTACCCCAAAAATTATACCTAAGAAGCCTCATCGGTTCCTGAATCTGAATTAGATGACAGGATCCTAAAGCTCAAACCTGATACTAATGATATAATAGATGAGACCTTTGAAGATCTTAGGTGGTACAGAGTTTAAAACGCACGTGGGAAAAAAGTAAATAATTTGTGGTCAGAAGCTAACTGTGATTGCTTTAAAATACTTCAGTAAACCACTTGATACTTCCACCAATATGGAGGTCTAATTTACCTTCCCTTGAATATGAGCTGGCTTTAGCGATTCACTTTTAACCAATGGAAGGTAACAGACTGACGTTGTGTGATTTGGGAGGCTATGTTAGAAAAGATGAAACAGCTTCTACCTGTTTTTTTCTATTGGGATAGTTGTTTTGTTTTGTTTTTACTTTTCAAGTGGCCATGGATTACATACCCAATTGTCCTAATTTTATACCACTATAAAAATTTCACTACATTTTAACAATTCAAAACAGCATAAATCATATTCTCTGAGGTTCGGTGAACTAAAACAAGGAATGTGTATCTTGGAAATATACACAAATTGCTTACAATTGATACAATATGATTTGTGGTGAGGGTGACATTAGATCTGAATCTGGAAGCATTGAGACTAAAGTCCCTGACACCTAGTAGGCAAATAGTCGATAATAATTTGCTGAATCAATCAATGCACACATGCTTGGTAGAGACTTAAGGGCATTTGAGATGGCATAAGTTTATATAAATAGGGAATGAGCTGGAAATGCCTATGCCATACAAAAAATCGGGAGAAATTTGTATTTTAGACTGTAGAAATTTTAAAAGAGTTCTCTCATTATTTTTTCCTTTTTTTTTTTTTTTAACTGTGTTAAGTAGCAAATTATAGTACAGGAATGGAATCAGAATATGCTACTAACTTACCTATCAATATTTATTTGACTGATAAATTTTAACTTAAACTAAAAGAGTGAATTTGTAAATCTTATGCACAATTTTGGGTCTCATACAACAAAGTATGAATAAGTAAATGTTATTTAGCCAAAAGGCCAAATAAATGATAGTGGAGTGTCCTGATTCTGATCTTTTTACATATTCTTCCCCTCCCATTTCCCCACTGAAGAATAGTACATGACAATTCGGAAGAGCCAGCATATTTGCAAGTTTCTCTGATTATCTCTCATAAATCTTCATATTGGCAGCTGGAGATACCAGAAACAAAATGTTTTAAATAAAGTACACTGTATCTCCACACAAAAAGAAAATATACTCTAATTGTTCAGGTCACAAGCTTCTAGTTCTGACAAAGACACAATTTTAAACAAAACAAGGAGCTCTTTTAAGTTATATAAAAATCAAATAAAATGAGCAAACCTGTATAAATGTCCATTTTATGTGTTAATGTTCTTAAATGGGAACTGATTTCTCCAGTTTTGATTGTTTCCCGTTATGTACAGAAAGAAATACTCCAGGGAAATGAAAAGATTTCTAACACAAAGTACACGGCATGAATCCATTCAGCTGACCACAGGATACTGCTACATCTCTGCTGGATTAAAACTTCGAACCCATTAAACAGGGCGGACGCACTGTAACTTCCGAAGTCAAAAGTTCAGCAGGGAGTGTTTCAGGATGCTTCCTACCTCTAATTTTCTCTAATTTTCCCAGACGCTGTTGTCATCTCCTAGGGCACAGTGGTCAATAACTGCCATGACTCTCTGTCCATGTTAAGAACCTATTTTCTCCATTAATTGGCGACGCAGCAGCGACTCAGGGAAAAAAAAGGAAAGAAGAAAAGCTGCTTTAAAATATATTGTGGGGCTTCCCTGGTGGCGCAGTGGTTGAGAATCCACCTGCCGATGCAGGGGACACGGGTTTGTGCCCCGGTCCGGGAGGATCCCACATGCCGCAGAGCGGCTGCGCCCGTGAGCCATGGCCGCTGAGCGTGCGCGTCCGGAGCCTGTGCTCCGCAACAGGAGAGGCCACAACAGTGAGAGGCCCGCGTACCGCAAAAATAAAATATATTGTGATACGTTTTCATTCTGAAGTCAGGAAAGGTTACGTTAGGGAAGCTATGTATGATGCTGTCACCTTTGAAACCTTGGCTTTCCTTGCTGATTATAGACAGCTCTGAGGTGGGACAAAACAAATTAGTCACACTTTGTGGGACTGACACTTTCTTCTTTTGCCATATGGGGTAACCGAGGAACTAACTATGTAATGCTTTCTAATTTTCTGGCTGTGAATCTAGCAAGTAGTTTTCCAAATGTAATAATCTTTGAAGGCCATATAATGGTCACATTTTCTGAATCACCATTATAGACACGCTGCTTTAGAAAAACAATTGATTTTATCTATCTCCCCATAAACGACCTCCAATTTTACTATCTCTATAATAACTTTTGTAGATGTGTGTGTGTGCGCACTGTCTAATCTAATAAAAATACTGATTATTAATTACTGATAGTGCTGCTGCCTATCTCCTCTTCCCAGAGTGGAATTACTCAGGCAGTTTAATATTGGAACTTTTTTTGGCAATAGTTTTATAGATAGACACATGCTTTTTAGTAAATACTCATCTGCAAACTGCAAACTGAAAATAGTTTCTTTTTCTGATTTGTATAAATATTTTATAAAATAAAATTACTCACTAGAGAAAATTAGTTCAAAGGAAGTATATATATATTCTTAAATATACTAATTACATATTTCATGTAATTCTCATACTGTTTATATAGACTGAATAAGGTACAAACATACATGGGTGAAAAATACAATTTTAAGTAATTATATGCATTTTTTTTACATATGGAGAAAACACATTTTTAATACATACAACCTCCAGGGACAATGCTTAAATAGTATCAACACCTAGTCTTATAACAGAATTTTAGTTCTCAAAAATTACACCATTGAATTTTCAAATGGCCTGACTGTACATATTATGTGTATTTATGTATAAGTATTCATTACATATATATAATAATATACATATATATACCTATGTATACACAATATATACATATATACACATGCTATTTCAGTTTAGAACTTCAACTAATGTCCATTGATAATAGAGCATTTAACAGAAGTCTTTAAACAGAACTTGGCTCTGCTGAATAAATTCCATTTATAGTTCCATTTAGAGGAGTATCTCTATTATAATTTCCCATCAGGTTGTCTCTCAATGAATTGCAATATCAATGTACTGAAAAATAACATTCCAGTTTCACATATAAAAGCCATAGAAATCCAACAACACCTCAAATTATTTCCAAATCTAGTATAAATAATTCTTCAGATTTTACCATTTCTGAATCCTGATAACTTGATTATGCTTACTTCTTCACCCACAAGAGAAAGCAACACTGCTATACAGTAGTATCTTTATCAACATATTAACAGTGCTTGTATATGATACTTAGAGAAAACACTGATAATGAATTAGAAGTGCACAAAAATTACCAGTAGAGCTCTGTAAAATATTAAGATTTCACATTAAATATTTGCACCCCATGTATGCATTTTCACACCCTCTTGGAAGTTCACTAAAATTATAGTAAGAGATAGAAAAAAAAAAGATGTACCAAGACAGACACCATGAAGGAAAAGAAAATAATTAATTAGTGATATTGACCTTTTTTTGAGGGTGGAAATAAGCAAAGTGAGGCAAATTACACCACCAAAACTATCGATAGAACTCCAGAGAGCTCAGAGCTAGGAGGTCCAAGGTTTGTAAATCATAGTGCGAGCAGAAAGGTCTGGACAAGAATATGGTTAAAGCCATTTGAAGAGTAGCTAGGATCCTCAGGATTGTATGCCAGCCTCCTCATGCTCAAAAGAAAGGAGTATGTTTTAACCCTTTGTAAAATTGAAGTATAATTAATTTCAGGTGTACAGCAAAGTGATTCAGATATATAGTCTTTTCCTGTTATAAGTTATTAAAACATACTGAATATAGTTCCCTGTGCTATACAGTAGGTCCTTGTTGTTTATCTATTTTATATGTAGTAATGTGTATATGTTAATCCCAAACTCCTAATTTATCTCCCCTTCTACCTCTGCTATCCCTTTTGGTAACCATAAGTTTGTTTTCTATGTCTGTGAGTCTATTTCTGTTTTGTAAATATGCTCATTTGTACCATTTTTTTTAGATTCTACATACAACCGATATCATATGATATTTGTCTTTGTCTGACTTACATCACTCAGTATGACAGTCTCTAGGTCCATCCATGGTGCTGCAAATGGCATTATTTCATTCTTTTTTATGCCTGAGTAATATTCCATTGTGTATATATGTACCACATCTTCTTTATCCATTCATCTGTCCATGGACACTTAGGTTGCTTCCATGTCTCAGCTATCATAAATAGTGCTGCTATGAACATTGGGGTGCATGTATCTTTTTGAATTTGTATCTTTTTTCTCCGCCCAGTAGTGAGATATAAAAAAATAGAGTTACCATATGATCCAGAAAAGCTGAGAAATTGAACAGAAGAGCCTCCCTCTCAGTTTATTAGCACAGTGGAAAGTGAGTGAATCTGCATATTCCGTCATGGACATCTGACATACCCCTCACTATTCCTCTTCAGTCTGGAATTCTGACAACCAAGTGTATACAAGTGCTTGGGCATATCCCCTCATGCACAAACACACATCTAGAAATAGATTGGAGTACTTCCGTTCCCCCCCAACCCAGGAGAATCTGAATTACATCTGAAAGAAGTCCTATAACTATTGACACTTAGGGGTTCCCTTAGTAAGAAAAGCTGCTTTCTGCTTAGTCACTTTGCTGAGATCAATCACTCTATAATTCCTAATATTAAACATTAACTTTCCAATCTCCTTTTAATAAATTTCCCTAAATGTGTACTGGAAGCAGAGGGTCACCAAACATTACAATAAAGACTAACACTTGAAAAAGAGATTAAAATAAAACAGAAACCAGATGGAAACATAGATGATTCAAGAAGCAGACAAAAATAATCTTAAGAATTTTTTTAGTATACAAGAGATATGAAAGAAGGTGCACACATGAAACAAAAATATATACGTTCACCGAAGAGGATATATAGATAGCAAATAAGCACATAAAATGTTGCTCAGGAAGATGTAAAGATAACAAATAGCATACAAAAAGATGCTTCATATGTCATCAGGGAAATGTAAATTAAAGCAACAAGGTACAGCTCCACATCTATTAGAATGGCCAAAATCAGAACATTGACAACACCAACTACAGGCGAGAATGTGAAGAAATTTGTGCTAGTTTTGCTGTTGTACCTCAAACTGCAAAAGTTACTGCTACAGTGCATGATAAGTACTTAGTTAAGATGGAAAAGGTGTTAAATTTGTACAAGATAATTATGGGGGGACGAAAGACTACATTTATATAACTTTTATTACAGTATATTGTTATAATTATTGTATTTTATTATTAGTTATTGTTGTTAATCTGTTACTGTGTCTAATTTATAAATTAAACTTTAAAAATATAGCCTATGTAGGGTTCGGTACTATCTTCAGTTTCAGGAATCCACTGGGAGTCTTGGAACGTATCCCCTGCAGATAAGGGGTTGGGTGGGTATGTATGGTCTATTTCCAGTTAGTTCCAAAACTACCAATTAAATTGATGGGTCCTGGTAATGTGGAAAAGATACATACAATTTCTGAGATTCAGATTTTTTTCTCTCCAGGGAAAGAATCAGTATTGTTTTGAGGGTAGGAAAGCACTTAACAATTCTCTAACAGTCTATTCCAAAGGAAAAGTATAAAAGATTTCTCTGTATAGAAGTAAACACCCTTTCAAGGGCCACACAACAGGCTATTTCAGCATTGCTTTTGCTTTCACAGCCCTTGCTGGTCAAGTAAGTTGAACATGCTGTTTGCACTGGTCTATTCTCCCACAGGGAGGGGTGGTTTCCAGTTGATGTGTTTGATTGCTTTTCTGTATACAATTTAAACCCTGGAATTTTGTAGCTTTTAAACAGCAACCTAAGGTAGATTATGTCTTTCCCAGTACGACTGCCAATTTCAGTGTTTTTGAGAGGATAAGAGATAGGAGGTGGAGTGAGAACCAGGGGAAATCATCAAAGGAATGTAAAGGGAGCCGGGGCACAGAAAGAAAAGTGAAAAATAGAGATCACAGGGAAAATATTCTTGTTATGCATCGGCTGTTTCCAGAGTGGGCGAGTATGTTTTCAACTTCAGATCCTATGTTGAATCAAATACTCTTCCCAGCGCTCTGTTTCCTGCTGATGATATTCTTGTTCCACACTCCTGACACTGCTGAGCAAGTTCTGCATTTTGATAAGGTCTGATTGTAAAATGAGTGACCTTAAATCCATTGCTACCAAGGGATTCCTGCTAATGGGTTTAGTCTGAATTATAGTAGTAGTAAGATAAATATGTCCACTCGACCATGTGTTTATACCTTTCTCCATTTCTTTTTTTTTAACATCTTTATTGGAGTATAATTGCTTTACAATGGTGTGTTAGTTTCTGCTTTATAACAAAGTGAATCAGTTACACATATACATATGTTCCCATATCTCTTCCCTCTTGCGTCTCCCTCCCACCCTCCCTATCCCACCCCTCTACGTGGTCACAAACCACCTAGCTGATCTCCCTGTGCTATGTGGCTACTTCCCACTAGCTATCTATTTTACGTTTGGTAGTGTATATATGGGGAGGGGGAAGGGTAAGCTGTGACAAAGTGAGAGAGTGGCATGGACATATATACACTCTCCATTTCATTTTATATCTTAGTGATGAAATTGAATTAAATTGTCAAGATTCACAGTAAATGATCTGGTGTTCAGGATTCTCTAGTCCTAAAAACACCCCAAATTTCAGAAGCATACTATTTTTCTAGCCAAGTGAAAAAATATTTAAAAGCATGAGGCGCTTTAGAAATGCTCAGGGCTCAGATAAAATAATTTAATGCTTTTCATTCTTGATGTGTCCTCCTAAATCTGTCCTTATTTCTATGAAAAGTATCATATATGAAGGTGATATAATTGCTGAGATGCTAACTGTACAATAATTCAGAGAGAGAAGAAAATGCTTTATTAAAATAGTAAAGGATGCCCCATGAAATAGGTGGGGTTTAAGGTAAGTAATGAATACAATTTGGATAGTTTTTTTGAATGATGGACACATATGCCAGTCTCTCCCACAAATGGCTAATGGTAACATCAACCGATTTTTGTTTGTTTTCAGCGGTACATTGTTTCTCATAAATACTTATTTCAATTTGAACGTGGAGAAACATCAATCAAAGTCATGCTACATCACCACCAAGAAAACCTTTATGAAAAACGGACAGAATATTCTAGCGCATTCCTTTCCTCACGTCTCAGCAGGTAAAATCTCATATTGCACACTGCAGACTGAATAGTCTTCCTAGCTTTCAAAAATTAAAATCTTAATATGAAAAATCACTTTCTCAAAATTTATCGGTACTTCATCCTCCTTGTAAGATACAGTTTACATTCCTTGCCATATCATGAGGCTTCCATGATCTGTTTCTTTGCATATCTTATTCTCATTTCCAGTCACCTGCTACAAAGCCTACTCTCTGGTCACATCCCAGAATATTTCATAGGTTCCCATTTCTCCATGCTCTTAAATATAGTTCAACTTCAGCTTTCTCACTTTGGTGACTTCCCTTAAACACTCCTAAAGACTTGGCTCAAATGTATCCTCCCACGCAAACAAAGCCCTGATGATTTTATTTACTATTTCTATTTGCTCTAACCATTGCATTATTCTCATTTGTGTACAGCCTGTCATTTCTTCAATAACTTGTACTGCCATCTTTGTCATAAATATAAATTACCCATGTATGTAACTACTTCTCAAATCTCTTCATCATTCCATTGGTGCCTTTTTCTGAGCTTATACTGTTTATCCGATCTGTATCTTTATGACAAGTACTTTCGTGAGGTAGAATAAATTTTCCAGCTCTGTTGTTCTTCATGATTTTCATGGCTCTTCTTAGCTAGTCCTTTGCATTTCTATATATGTTTTAGAAACAGTGTTTCAGTTTCCTTATGCTATTGATACATGTTCATATTTGGTGGGGGGGATTACATTGAATCTCTGGATCAATTTGAAGAAAACTGATGTTTTCACATTATTGCATCTTTCAAATCATTAATGTAGAAAATCTACCTCTTTATTCCTCTTAATAAAGCTGTATAGTCTTACTATAGGGGCTTTGACATCTATTTGACATATTTTATAAATTAGATTCTTTTATTTCTAGCAATATGCTTGCTTTAAAGTCTTCTCATACTGTGATAGCTAAACTTTGTTTCGTGTGGGTATGGTATAACCTTTCAATCATTTACGAGTAAAATTTTCAGTATTCTTACATTTAAAATCTGTTTCTTATGACCAGATTTTTGAAAATTTTGTCTTTCATTGAGTACTTAATATATATGCTTGATTTGTATTGTTGATATTTTTACATTTAAATCTATCATTTTAGTATTTTATTTCTATCATTCCTTTCTTCTCTATATACCTTTCTTTCATTTATTACTTTCTTTTGATTACATTATTTTATTATCCCATCTCCCCACTCCATAGTTTCTTTGTGATTATTTGGTGAATACCATGTGCTCGCGTTACTTACTGAAATGCAATATAAATTAGTACTTTTACTACTTCTCTAACATTTCAAAATTGTTAGAACATTTTTACATTATGTACCTTTTTTTTTCAACTAGTGTACAGCTTTTTTTATCATGGTAAAAAACACATAACCTTAAATTTGCTATCGTAACTATTTTTGTGTAGAGTTCAGTAGTTTTTGCATTGGTGTGTTACAGATCTCTAGAACTTTTTCATCCAGCAACACTGAAATGCTATGCATGATAAACAACTTCCTACCTCCTCCCCCTAGTCCTTGGCAGCCACCTTACTACTTTCTGTGTCTGTGCTTTTGACTGCTTAGATAGTTCATATGAGTGGAATCATACAGTATTTGTTCTTTTTGACTGTCTTATTTCACTTTGCATAATGTCCTTGAGGTTCACCCATGTTGAAGCATGTGATAAGATTTTCTTCTTTCTTAAGTTTGCATAATATTTCACTGTATGTATATACCACATTTTCTTTATCCATTCATCTGTCAATGTATATATATATATATATATATATATATATATGTACATGTGTGCATGTGTGTGTGTATATATATATATATATATATCTCCAGAAGTGAGACCACTGAATCATAAGGTAATTCTATTTTTAACTTTTTTTTTTTTTTTTACCATTTTCCATAATGGCTGCACAATTTTAGATTTCCACCAAGAGTGCACATGGTTCTAAATTCTCTGCATCCCTATCAACACTTTATATTTTCTGTTCTGTTTTTTTTGCAGTACGCGGGCCTCTCACTGTTGTGGCCTCTCCCATTGCGGAGCACAGGCTCCAGACGCGCAGGCTCAGCGGCCACGGCTCACGGGCCCAGCCGCTCCGCAGCACATGGGATCCTCCTGGATCGGGGCACGAACCCGCGTCCCCTGCATCGGCAGGCGGACCCTCAACCACTGCGCCACCAGGGAAGCCTTTTCTGTTCTTTTGATAGTGGCCATCCTGATGAGTGTGAGACAATATCTCATTATGGTCTTGATTTGTATTTCCCTAATGATCAGTGATGTTAAGTATTTTGTGCGTGTGCTTATTGGTTATTTGTATATCTTTGGAAAAATGTCTATTCAAGTTCTTTGTCCACCTTTAATTGTATGTGTTCTTTTGTTTTTGAGTTGTAGAAGTTCCTTGTATATGATGGATATTAACTCCTTATCAGATACATGATTTTATTTTTCTACCCTGCCATAGATTGTCTTTCCACTCCATTGATTGCTTCCTTTAATGCACAGAAGTTTTTAAAGTTTTATGTAGTCTCCTTTGTCTATTTTTGCTTCTGTTGCCTGTGCTTTTGGTGTCCTATCCAATAAATCATTGGTATCCTTCCCCCTTTTGGTACTTTTGGCACCCTTGTCAAAAAGTGTTTGTCCGCTTATGAGTTTATTTCTGGGCTCTCTAATCTGTTTCACTGGTATATATTTCTATCTTTATGCCAGTACTTGTGCACTAATTTTGGAATATATTTTTTCTTTATATGTATTATATCTATCCACAATCTGTTGTTATTTTGGTTATTATGTTTCTTGTTGTTTTTGTGCTATATAATCAATTTTTGTTTAACTATACCCACATATTTATGCTTCCTCTTGCTCTATATGTCTTCCTCTTACATCTAAGATTCTATCTGGCATATTTTCCTTGTGCTTAAAAAACATTCTTTGATATGTCCTTTAACATAGATCTGCCGAAGAAAAATTTACTGTTTTTATTTGTTTAAAATGTCTTTTCTTTTATAAGCCTATTTTTTTTGACATTTTGTATTCTAAATTGGTTATTTTCTTTCAGCATTCTGAAATTTTCATTAACTGGTCTTCTGGCTTCGATTGTTTTCAGCTGAGAGATCAGATACCAGTCACTTTTCCTGATTATATCATTTCTTTCTTCTGCAGTTGTGCTTTATATTCAACCAATCTTCATAATTTATTTTCTTGTTTCTCCCCTGTGACTCTAATACACCAAAATGTGATTTTTTGACTTTTATTTATCTGCTTTAGATTTATAGTGATTCTTGACTCTGTAGCTTGAAATTTTCCAGCTACTATTTCTTACAGACATTATTTCTTCCCCATTCTCTCTCAGCTTTCATTATGGTGATACAATAACAGATATGTTAGACTTAACCATAATATCTATCCTTTTGAATATATGTATTTTCAGTTCCAAAATTTCTGTGATTTTCATTGTAATTTAGTCACTACCAAAATACTCCCTGACACTTTATTCTTTGAACATATCAATGAAAGATATAATTATTTGAAAATACATGTCTAATAACTGTATTATCTGCTCTTCCATATGTATCTTGTATTGTTTGCTTCTTGCTTTTTTTTCAATTATATCTTTTCATCACACAATTCAGCTTATTTTTAACAAGTTTCTGGTATTCAATATAATATATT
This sequence comes from Grampus griseus, assembly GCF_964374135.1. Taxonomy (NCBI): domain Eukaryota; kingdom Metazoa; phylum Chordata; class Mammalia; order Artiodactyla; family Delphinidae; genus Grampus; species Grampus griseus. The sequence continues at coordinate 19,787,622 of NC_139012.1, forward strand.
GGGGAGATACTATGAGATTCTGAATGATATTATCTTCCTCCAATGATGGTTTATTTTTGCTTTGTACAGGAAGCTGTGCTAAAGTTGGTTCACTTTAAACCAATGAATTATCTAGTAAATTTAAGTTGGGTTTCATCTCTTGTTAAGGTGGATTATTTACAATTCACCTTGCTACGAGACTGTGTCCTTATAAGGTCCTGACTGAAATCATGTGTCCTCATCAATTCCTCCCTTTTCTGGCATCCTGTGGTCTTCATTTTTTAAAAAAAATTCTTCCCAGCCCTGTGAGACTGTTGAAAGCTAATTCAACTTCTCTAAAACCAATTTTGAAATAAATAGTATCATGGAGGGAAAAAAACACAACAATTTCTGAGCACCCACTCTTGGAATACCTCCCCTCTTGTATCTGAGCCATGCAAATTCCCCCAGCCTTGGAATTCTTCCAATATCTTTTCAAAAAAAGAGCACACATACACAAAATTTGTTCAGTTTAGCCTACTGTTCTCTGTGAGAGGGGTTTCTGGAAGAGGAGAGTCCAACATTTCCAGAAGTGAAGTTTTATTAAAGGTTCTTAATATGGTACTCCACTGTTTTCCTATCTGCTTTCATTGAAGATTAGTGTTTTTATTTTTCTTTTAAATTAAATTATTGTTACTTATTTTATTGTTATCTAATCTTCAAAGAAGACTCTTTTTTAGGGAGAGTCTCACATGTGGCATGGTTTTGAAGCTTCAGAATATTTTGTTCCTGCCCTGCTTTCCAAGCGTATAATCAATCTCAACTAAGTTTTTATGTTTATTTATGACTTGTGGGTTTCCATCCACTGTAAATCTTTAAAATAGTTAATAGTTACAATGAGTTTTGCTGTGGGGTTTGATTTCTCTCAGAAGACGTTCACCCATCAAAGGCACAAAACAAAGACTTTTCTTCCTTGCCCTGAAATGGGGGCAGTTCTATAATTCTTCTAAACTGAGGATAGAGATCCTTGAGTTTCTCAGTTTTCTCAAGGGTCTAAGTTTCTTGTACCCATGGGAAACTGTAACATATTGTAGTAGAGCAGTGTTGGGAGATGTACTGAGTTTATATAACCTGAGCTTGAGTTAGGCTTAATACTTTGGGCTTTGACAGGCTGTTTCCTGATTCATGGCAGCTGCCCAGACTCTACGACCTGCAGAATTAAATCTTAACTGAAAAATCTCTTGCATCAGGAAGCTAATTTGTAATTCTTTACAATGAACTACTATCGCTGTAATAACAAAAATACGATTTTTAAAAAACAATCTTTTAAATGGTTAATTATGGTACTAAGATGCAGTATCTTGGGAGGAGGAACTATCATCTATGTAAACTGTTTTTTTATTAAATTCTCTTTGAATGTGGCATTAAGTCTCTTTCATGTTCTGCATATTTTTAACTTTTTAGTCTTGTCACTTCTAAACATTAGGCATTTTTGAATAGATTCTCTCACCTTTATTGCACATTTCCAATTTTTGAAACGTCTTGATTTTTCTTTTCATTCATCTTTATTTCCTACGACTCCTTTCCTGAATTGAATATGTACTTGCTCCCTACAGAATTGTGATGGTACCCAATATTTCCTCTGAACAGAACTCCAGATTTTAAAAAAAGCAACTATTTAAGCAATATTTATGTGTATGCCCTGTTACTCTACTTCTTTTATCTATGTATTTTTCAACCCCACTAAGATCTCAAGTTTTACTTTGCTCTGAGGGGCTACTACTGGTGCTTCACAAGTTTCTTTTGCAGGGACCATGTGAAAAATAATATATTCTTTCTCCAGTGCACATTCACATAACCTCACCTCCTCCTAGTTTTTGAAATACTACAAACACAATGCATATCCCTTTCTGCCATCACCTTTCCTGCTCCATACAGGAATGAGTCTTTCATCTGAATTAATATGCTAGTCACTCAGTCCAAGATGAGAAACATGATCAAGTGGAAGCGTCCCTGGAAGAGCAAATTCAATGCTCATCACTAGTTCAAAAGCTGCACACGTTACTGCTCTGTCTAGTTTAAGGTGAGCTTGATCTTATTCCAAAAATATTCCTTTATGCCCAATAAAACCAGCTCCCTCCTTGCTTCACTTTGCTTAACAAGCTTATAAATACATTTGTGAATTATGGTCTTGACTGATCTAATTGACTAAGACCGTGACTACTAAAATTAAAGAGGATTCCTTCCAGATGGAAGATCCTATATGTCACATTTGCTTGTGGATTGAGGACATTACCATTGGAGGACCTTGCACAATTCATTTGAACTGATCTCTTTCCACATGGGAGTTGCAACTGAGAACTATAGTTCTACTTCCATCTGTATTGCCCTGCATGAACTTGCTTCATACTTGTCAGTGTAAAAATACTTCCTTTTCTGCAAAATGCAACAGAATGCTAGATGTGTAACAGATGTGAACAAATTTAAATCAAAACTCTGAATTCTTGAATTACATGTTGCTAACCAGCTAGCCACATAACACCAAGGAAAATGGAGGCATATCAATAATGCTGTCCAATTAAAACAGTATAAATGCAATTTTAAATAAAATATAGTTCAAAATTTAGAATGCAGTATATTTAAAGTTTCCAAAATTTAGAACTTAGAGAACTCAAATTTTAAAACAATTAATTGATTTTCTATTAACAATTATTATTTAGTCCTTTACTTTAAGCCTATGATATTAATTACATACCCTGAAAATAACACCTAAGTTTTCACTGTTTATTTTTAATCTCCCTATTTTTTTTTCCCTGGTACCAGGAATGTGTAAGTTATACTCATGCAGAAAGGCATAATCTATGTGGAAATAAATGAACAATCATTTAAAACATATATTCACTAGGGCTGACTTATGGCAATTTAAGATGTTTACCATCCTTCCTTAATTCTTGTTCTCTTTTTATTTTTATATTGTGATATCATAGACCACACAGGTTCCACACAGATTCCAAATAGGCATATGAAAGTCCTGGAAGTCCAGATATTAGTAGTTTATCCTTGGTAATCAGCTTCATGCCCTCACTCACTTCAGTTGAGTACAGACGGTCTAGTACATGTTGTACCTTATAACTTGTATGTACAGGTTGAAAAAAATAGGCTTTCACTTACTGAGAATGTTGGTTTAGTTTATACTATATGGCATAGCCTGTTTTGTGGAAGGTGCATCATTTAAGGACGCAAGAAGTAACTTGTGAAGCCTTGAGTTTATGGGCACCATATATGTAAATTATACAAGTGATGTATGGATTGATTGCATCCTGGATAGCTGCCTGGCTGGCTGCCCTGAACCCCTTGCTGCTACCCTAATACTGCCTTCCCTGCTGGTCTTCAGGCAAGACCACTCAATATTAATAGCTCGATAATTCTGTAAATCCTCATTTGATGTTTTTGAAATAAAATTCATATTTTATGGCAAGACAAGAAAAATTTTCTCTGCCCTTTGGCCCCCTCTCTCCCTTCTACCCTGTGATGTATATCCTCATCATGCATCAACAAGATCTCCCCCACGGGCAGAGATAAACGCTCAACCATAAAGAGCAAGTTTTAATAAATGCCAGAGTGTTCCAAATCCAGTACCTTGGGAACCAAGTCTCTGCTAGGTGCAGCTGTGCTGGCTTGAAAAAAACTATTACATGTATTGAAAAGATTTCTTAAAAATAACAAAACAAAACAAACAAAAACTTTGGCTCCCTCTTCTAATGACTCCATCTATGGTGCTCATCATTTAATAGATAACACACTGGATAAATTATCATTTAATAGATAACACACATGCTTATTTTTCAACTTACTAGTCATGGCTATTCTTATTCAATTTTCAATTACAGTGCCTGGCACTATAAACACTAAAAATGCACAGTCAAATAAATTAGTCCTACAGCTATATAAAACCTCTGAGTCCTAATCTGTAATGTCAGACATTTTCATTCATTATGAAACCTAGCAGGGCCCTACAAGGCGCTCCTAAGTACAAAAGGCTTTCCATGTCCCCATTTCTTGTTAGTAGACCTTCCCTGATTTCTAAAGGGCAGATTCAAACAGTTAAAAAAATGAGAGAATGCAGAAACAAAGGAAAAGCAATCAAGAAACAAGGGTGCAACAATAAAGCAGAGTCCTAGATCCTCCCCAAGGGATATACATAACAATATACTCTTGATTTTTTTTTTTGTTTGTTTGTTTGTTTGTTTTTTTGCGGTACGCGGGCCTCTCACTGCTGTGGCCTCTCCCGTTGCGGAGCACAGGCTCCAAACGCGCAGGCCCAGTGGCCATGGCTCACGGGCCCAGCCGCTCCGCGGCATGTGGGATCTTCCCGGACCGGGACACGAACCCGTTTCCCCTGCATCGGCAGGCAGACTCCCAACCACTGCGCCACCAGGGAAGCCCTTGATATGTTCTTGAGGTCTTCTATTGGAACTAAGGTCCCTATCCAGATGAAGGACTGTAACTTCAGACTGAGCACAAAATTCGTGGAACACGAATTTCACTGCTACTTCACCACCAACCAATCAAGAGAAAGTCACACATCTGGTAGCACTCACCCCAAATTTTGCCTTTAAAAACTCTTCTCTGAAAACCATCAGGGAGTTTGGTCTTTTGAACACGAGCCACCTTTTCTCCTTGCCTGGCCCTACAATACACATTTCTCTGCTCCAGACTCTGACATTTCGGTTTGTCTGGCCTCACTGTGCATCAGGCTCAAAACTTGGGTTCAACAACAATTATTGAAATTATTTAAACAATTATTTAAATCACATGAAATAATACTGGTGAAAGTGCTTTGGAAATATTGCCTCAAATGGAAAGAAATATTGCTGAAATGGATAAAGCCAGGTTATTCAGTACAGGGCTTAATCCTAAGCCTGTTGCTGTATCATTATGGTTATCATTATCTGTGAGTGTGTGTGTACATGCGTGCTGTGTGTGTACTTGCATGAGAGATAAAGAGGTGTTATCTTAGGTTGGGTTCTCCACAAGCAGGTCTTAAACAAGAATTTGCATCCAGGGGACTTCTTAGGGACAGGCTTGTGTCAAGACTGTTAAGGAAGTGAAGGGAACAGAGCAGGGCATGGGACATAGCTGAGCAAACTTGTGACTTGGCAAACTCCCAGTGCAGGTACGTCCTGCTCACTGCATTTGCCAACACAGCAGTTCCATAGCTCAAGGGCAGTCCTCAGAAGAGAGCCACAGATAGACAGTTAGTAGCAAAGTACTTAAAAATAGAGGATGGGTACATAAAAAGAATAAAAGGGCTTGATTTGTATATGGGTAGAGAACTGTTCTGTCAACTTCACCCTGTAGATGACAGTAAAGAAAACTCTTCCTCACTTAAAACAGCATTTGACTATTCACTGTGCCTGCCACTCTTCTTAGCAATGCAGCATCTTTCATTACTCAAGTGTGGATGAAAAAGACTTAAATACAAATATCCTTAAAGAAAGATAAGAAATCCATTAAAGTATTCATTCAAAGGTGTTTTCAACCAGCCTCTTTAGATTCTTTCTTCATAGACATAAAAAATGGAGAGAGAAGGAGAGAGGAAAATTAAAGGAGTATCACATCCAGAGCATATGATGTCATCATAATTTGCCTGGAGTCTTCTTGATCTACATTACTAACAATCACAGATATGGAAGTATTTTATCTGTGTAGTTTGTTGTCTTTGCTTTTTCATGTAACAATAGGCAATTAAGGTACACTTTGTACAGAAATTTTCTGCTTATAAGAAATTCAGAGAAAGCTTAAAATGCAAACATAAGAGTCCATGTTATCGACAATAAAGTCAGTAACTATAGTAACTACAAGGTGGATTATATTCTTAAATTGCCTTTGTAATCTAGATGCCAAATTCAGTAAGATGTGTTTATTTGTTGTGTTCTGTTTTCCAAAAAGTATTCATTGTCTGACATAGAACAAAATTATAGGTTATTTACAAAGTAGAAATGTGTTAAACTTATTTTTAAATAGTACTTAAGTTACACATTCAAATAATATATTAAATATGTTTCTTTCCAACCTCCAGACATCTTTTCATTGGAAGGACTTCTTAAGCATAAAATAATAAGCTCAATTGTTAACCTGAAAAAAACTGAAATAAACATTTCACTGTGTATCCAAAATGTGTGTACTCTGTGTTTTTGGATTTAGTAGAAACGATATTGTGATTCAGCAAGTAAAATCATTTAAGTTACAGAATTAGAGAAAACTCTTAGAGAATGTTGTACTTAAATATATTTTGGTTAATATAAACTGAAACTCACTCAAGCTTGTTCAGACAAAGGGAGAGTCAACGTATGTAAAAGCTAATCTCGGGCTTCCCTGGTGGCGCAGTGGTTGAGAGTCCGCCTGCCGATGCAGGGGACATGGGTTCGTGCCCCGGTCCGGGAGGATCCCACATGCCGCGGAGTGGCTGGGCCCGTGAGCCACGGCCACTGGGCCTGCGCGTTTGGAGCCTGTGCTCCGCAACGGGAGAGGTCACAGCAGTGAGAGGCCCGCGTACCACAAAAAAAAAAAAAAAAAAAAAAAGGCTAATCTCATGAACTTCAAAGGACAAATCTAAGAGACTACAGCTGGAAAATCAGAAACAGAGACTTTCTTTTAGGGTCTACATGGTCTCTCAATTCTCTTTTCATCAAACTTGTATATTGTGCCATTTTGTCTCTTGTCCTGACTTTACATAATCAAGGTTTACCTCAAATAGGTAATATCATCAGTCATTTCTAGATCTCAGTAAAAATATTTTTCTAATTAATTAATTTATTATTTTTGGCTGCGTCGGTCTTTGTTGCTGCGCACGGGCTTTCTCTAGTTGCAGGGAGTGGGGGCTACTCTTCGTTGCAGTGTGTGGGCTTCTCATTGCGGTGGCTTCTCTTTGTTGTGGAGCACAGGCTCTAGGCACCCGGGCTGCAGTAGTTGCGGCTCGTGGGTTCAGTAGTTTTGGCTTGCAGGCTCTAGAGTGCAGGCTCAGTAGTTGTGGCGCACGGGCTTAGTTGCTCCATGGCATGTGGGATCTTCCCGGACTAGGGCTCAAACCCGTGTCCCCTGCATTGGCAGGTGGATTCTTAACCACTGTACCACCAGGGAAGTCCCTCAATAAAAATACTGAAGAATGAGAAACACTGTTTTGATCACCCTGAAGAACTTGATTCCAATTCAGATGCCCATCATTGATTGTATCAGGTGGGATAGAGACATAGATTTGGCCACATAGTCCTAGCTCTACTTGAATTTTTTTTTTTCCCAATCCATACACAAAATGTGAAAAACTACCTTTCATCAGCAAACAGTCACACAAAGCTGTAGACTCATTTCTGAGCCAGAGAGGACTGAGAGACACATCTAGCTACTGCATTCAAAGAAAAGTTTAGAGAGCCAATTCCTTCTTATGTGAAGGCCCAACTGCAGTTCTCCATAATGTGTTTCTATACTTTGATTTTTAAATAATTTTGGAAATACAGAGAATGATGAAAATACAGTTTTAAAATAAGTTATAATGCTCTTTTTTTTCAAATAATGTGTAATAAAATTCGAATGTGTTTATCCACCTACACATATCTCCTCAATTGCACCCAACAAGAGGTAACCGTGTTAACAGTTAGGCTGGTATCTTTCCAGACTTCCGTTTATGTTTATGCACATGTGCGCGCGTGCACACACACATACACACACACACACACACTATTTAATATCAGATTATACTCTACATATTTTATGAAATATATAGAACTGCATCATCATTTTTCATTGCTGATGAGGAAGACACCACATGTATATAAAACATGTTATTTAGCCTACACTGTAGTTAGAGATATTTTATTTATTTTACTATTTTTTATGGAAAAATATATGAAATTATATATTTCTGTATATATGTTCACTACCTAAAATGACTGTTTTCTTGTGGTAGCTTCTTGAAAATAGAGAGCAAGATTATGGATAACTTATATTTTTAATAATGGTAAGTAAACTCAATCTAAATGTACAAATTTATGCTCCAACCAACAGTGAACAGTGGAGAATAGCAACCACTGCCCCACATTTTCACCAAAAGTAGAAACTATAAATTTTATATTTTACACACATTGTAGGCAAATATGGTTTTTCACTGAGTTGATTTCCTTTTAGTAGTGAAGTTGATTATATTTTCTTAAGGAGTATTTTTTTAATCATATAAATTTTATTACAAATGCCAGTGCCATTGTTTCCACTGGATTATTTATCTTTTATTTATTAATGTTCTTGTCTTAAAAAGTCGTGAGAAAACTGAGTTTGTCATTTGTATTTTTAATGTTATTCATGGTTATTTCTTCATTTATAGATAATTTAAGAATGATTTTCAGATACAATTAGCAGTCACACTTATTTTGGTCTTGCATTTTTGTTTTCTAGAATAATTTTTACAATTTAGTAATTACCAGTGCTTTTGAAGTTACATATAAAGTCACTGAGTTTTGCTGTTATTTTAGTATTTGGTAACTTTTATATTTTTTCCTACTGAGTCACCTTCAGCATATTCAATTTTTTAAAGCATCAATTTCACCTAGAATTTCAAATTTTGAGGCCTAGAATTATACTCATTATAAATCACACCACTATGCAAAATTGTCAAGTGAAACTACAGGGCTTATGGCAAAAATGAGATTGAAGCAGAATATAGAAGGAAGTTGATTTGTTAACTTTTGAAAATCTTATGCATATTAGTAATGTTATTCCTGCCTTATTTTGTTATTGGTTTAGCTGTTTTAACAAACACCATCTTAACAGTGGCTTAGGGAAGCTGGAATGTAGAAGGGAAAGTTCTCAAGGAACAAGGAGTTAGGAGAGCTCTTTTCTACAAAGTCATTCAGGGATCCATCCTCCTCCTTCTTGTTGTCTTGTCACCCCTTCTGATGCCACATAGACCTGGCATATGCCATCACGAAGTTTCAGTCTTAGAGAGGAAGTAGAAAGCAGAATAATGCCCTTTTTTCTTTTAAGAACACAGCCTAACATTTGCAAATATTACTTCCATTCACACGCCATTGCAAGGACTTAATCCAAGGATATGGTCACATAACGGCTGCAGGCAAGACTGAGAAATGTAGGCTCTAGCTGGTCAGTCATTACAGAAATTAGAAGATACTATTATTAAAATGAAGAAGTGGGGATATCAGGAGAGAAACAGCAGTGCATGCAGTGAGCACATTTCTCTTTCTGATGCATATGTTTGTTTTCACTTCTTTTCTTAGTCATTATTTCTTGCTATTGTTTTTGTTTATTTTGTTTTAGGAAATTATACTTGCTTTCTGATTCATTAGCTTCAGGCTTTGGGTTAATTACTTCTTCTTATAATTCTCGTGATTAACTTTTCGTACTTTCTCTAGTTTACCATAACAAAATCATAGTAATTTTCACCATTTCTTTAAAGTACAAAAAGTCTTCTTAGCTATAATTTTTCCTTGAAGTATCCCTTTAGCCTCCTCTCAGAGCATCTCATAGGACATGACTCATTTTCAGTTATTCTGGGATAATTTATAGTTTTAACTTTCAGAGATCGTTGTATGTGATTGAAATTCCTCACATGTACATGAAAAAAATTCCTAAACGTATCACCTACTATAGGACCATATGCAACACGGACCCAATTTTTCATATTACCTTCTTTACTTAATTTTCCTATTTTGTCTTCATTTATTTCCCTATAAATTCTTAAAAATCAGCATAAAAAATCCCCACGTGTGACAAAGGAAGTTTACAACTTAATGAACCATTATAAATCTTTTTTTTTTTTTTTTGTGATACGCGGGCCTCTCACTGCTGTGGCCTCTCCCGTTGTGGAGCACAGGCTCCGGACACGCAGGCTCAGTGGCCATGGCTCAGGGGCCCAGCTGCTCCGCGGCATGTGGGATCCTCCCGGACAGGGGCACGAACCCGCGTCCCCTGCATCAGCAGGCGGACTCTCAACCACTGCGCCACCAGGGAAGCCCCATTTTAACTCTTGATGCAGCGTTTTTAGTTTCATGATATTTACTTGGGTTTCTTGGTTTCTCTGAACCCTCACTTCCCCTTTTGCTGAGAAGTAATCAGTATTGCTTAATTGGAGAAATTATTTGTGGCAAACAAAGAACAGAATGAAGCACCTAAATGAATGTTATTGTTTGGGGGGAGATTAGAAGATTTAATTATTTGGAAAAAGACTTAAATGTATGAAGAAATGTAATCATATTTTCCCAGGAAAACTCAGGATTTGTTCCCTAAAATTTACGCCAGGTTTTCTCATGAGTTCTTCCATTTTAAAAAATATTTCTATATTTTGTCTTTATTTAAAATTTCTCACCTATTCATGTTCTGTTATTCATTATCTTTTTTGTAAAGTCTTATACATTGATCACGGTGACATTCTGTGTTTACAGTATTACGTCTTCTCTCAGTATCAGTGGAAAAAAAATTGATAATGAATGTTTATATCCATCATATTCCTAAGACTTGAATTGTTGAAAACTATCTTTATATGTCCAATCCTCATTCCTTGGTATATGACATTAAGATGTAGAGCTAAGTCAAATCACAATGTGTTCCTTTGGTCTTTGTCTTTCTACACTACTTTGTTTCAGATACTGTGGAAGAGTTGGTTTGTAGACCAAGAGAGTAATTAAGTAGTTCACTGCTATCAGGACATAAAAATATTTAGTTAGGACCTAAACTATCACCAATTTCTAACAGTTGATGAACATCCCCTTCTGGGATTTTTTTTACATGAGTACTTGTGGTTGAGAAGAGGAAGTAACACTGACATTAAATGAGTCTTAGCTTTCAAACTACAAATGTAGTTTTAGGACCAATGAACAGCTTCTCAAATATTTTAGACTAGATTTTACATTTACAAAAATATGTTTTATTTTGTTTTCATTTGGTTTTGGAGACAAAGTTCTGATTTTTGCAAAATTTGTTTGCCAGATTGAACAGCTACTACACTTCATGGGAATAAAATTCCAGCCTGGGAAGAAACAAGGAAACTAAGCTGAGATTGAATAGTGTTTAACTCTATGTGAAATGCTGGCATTGAAGAGTGTCTAGATTTTGCTAGTACTGCATTTTATTTCTCTTACTTTGACTATATTCTCCATAGAATAAGACATACTCAGTTCTGCTATAATGCAACATGTGTATCCCTAAAAATCATGATAGAGGCATGAATTTATAAAGACTCAAACAAAGGCACAACTAATATTTTGATAGGAGGTTTCTGCTTTTAGAATTTTGAGTTAGTTTGTCGTGAATCTAAATCAGTTGACAAGGATTGACAAGGATAGGTTAGCAACTGAGAAAAGATCTTTTCTGTCTCTCCTTTCTTCTGGATAACACGAAATGGTGCACTGATCCACAGCTGGAAGGAAAATAGTGGTTCTTCCTTAAAATGTGTATTATAGTTTTTAAATCATCAATTTAGCTAGTAATTACTATCACACAAAGCAGGGGGAGGGGTATACTTCCTAGTTTTTAAGATAGGCTAGTGTTTCTTACCAAAATAATTGATGGTGTTGATGAGAGCTTATAATTGCTTCTGTGCTATTAGAAAAGTGAAACAACTGATCATTTTGGAGTTGGAATAGTTCAGTCTTAGATTGCTGACAGATATTTTGGTGGGGAAAAAAATCCATGATGAGGCCAACAAGGGAAAAAAAAAACTAACCTCCCAAACAAAATTACTATTATAAGTTACCAATTTAGAGATGAACTGACAAATGACTGCAACTTGGAACTTTAGAATGAATTGGATTATCGACTACTTTCAGCCATTTGGGGGAACTTTTCCAGCTTGAATGAAATTAATTAGGATCATTTTATTACTGTTGTCATTTTCAAGTTTCTGGCTTCCCTCTCTAAAATCTTCATGCCTGAATTTAACGCAACAGATGCAAAAAGCAGGTGGCCGCATAGTTTTTGGAAACATTCAGGTTAAATTTCATTGTAACTGAGGGCAGACTGATGCAGTTCACTGAGTTTGCTTTATATTTTTGATTTCATTTTGAGTACCCAGAAGTTATAGTTACCAGTGCATTACACTCTTCAACTTCATTGAGAACCAAAGAAGTTTTATTTGTCTTAGCTTTCTGTGCGATCTGGCCCATCTAATTCTGATGGAATGTAAAGATGCATCCTGAAAATTTTTTAGGGCAAAGCCCAGTGGATTACTGGTGTAAAATAAAATATAACTGAGCTACTAATTAATGAGGTTTTTTTCTTTTATACTTTTTTCCTTATAATGTGAAAAGATACGTGAATTGATGTGACTTTTTTCCCTCAGCTTTTTTGATATATGACAAATAACATTGTGCAAATTTAAGGAGTACCATGTGATAATTTAATATATGTGTATATTGTGAAATGATCACCACAATAAATTTAATTAACATACCCACTGCCTCACATATTTGCCGATTTTTGTGTGCCTGATGAGAACATTTAAGATCTACTCTCTTAGCAAATTTCAAGTGTAAAACATAGTATTGTTATTGATAAATATAATCACCATGCCATTATTATTATCTTATTATTATAGTCACCATGTTAAATATTTGATCCCCACAACTTACTCATCTTATAACTGGAAGTTTGTACCCTTTGACCTGCATCTCCCCATTTCTTCCACACCCGCTCCATCCCCTGGCAACCACCCATATTGTCTCTGTTTCTATGAGTATGGCTTTTTTAGATTCCACATATAAGTCAGACCATACAGTGTTTGTCTTTCCCTGTTTGACTTATTTCTTTTAGCAAAATGCCGTCAAGGTTCATTAATGTTCTGCAAATGGATGAATTTCATTCCTTTTTTTTTTTTTTTTTGCCTGAATAATACTCAATTGTATATACGTACCACATTTTCTTTATCCATTTATCCACTGATAAACACTTATGTTGGTTCCATGTCTTGACTATTGTGAACGATGCTGCAATGAACATGAGGGTGCAAATATCTCTTCAAGATAGTGATTTTATTTCCCTCAGATATATACTCAGAAGTGGGATTGCTGGATCATAATGTAGTTGTATTTTCAATTATTTTGAAGAACCTCCATATTGTTTTCTAAAATGGCTGTACCAATTTACATTCCCACCAACAGTGTACATCAATTATTATAGCTTATCTTTTTTGATAATAGCCATCCTAACAGGTATGAGGTGATATCTCATTGCAGTTTTGATTTGCAATTTCCTGATGATTAGCAATGTGCTCAACATTTTCATGTATTTATTGGCCATTGTATGTCTTTGGGGAAATATCTATTCCGGTCCTTTGCTCATTTTTTAATTGGATTATTTGGTTTTTGTTATTAAGTTGCATGAGTTCCTTACATGTTTTAGATATTAAAACCCCCTACCAGATATCACAAATAAATAGAAAGATATGTCGTGTTCATGGGTTGGAAGAATTCATATTGTTAAAATACTCATACTATCCAAAGCGATCTAAAGATTCAATGTGGCTTCCCTGGTGGCGCAGTGGTTGGGAGTCCGCCTGCCGATGCAGAAGACACGGGTTCGTGCCCCGGTCTGGGAGGATCCTGCGTGCCGCGGAGCGGCTGGGCCCATGAGCCATGGCCACTGAGCCTGCGCGTCCGGAGCCTGTGCTCCACAACGGGAGGGGCCACAGCAGTGAGAGGCCCGTGTACCGCCAAAAAAAAAAAAAAAAAAAAACGATTCAATGCAACCCCTATCGAAATTCCAATGGTATTTTTTTACAGAAATAGAAAACACAATCCTAAAATTTATATGTAGCTGCAAAGAACCCAGATAGCCAAAGCAATCTTAAGAAAGAAGAACAAAGCTGTAGGCATCACTCTAGACTTCAAACTGTACTACAAAGCTTCCGTAATGAAAACAGTATGTTACTGACATAAAAAGAGACACAGAGACAAATGGAACAGAATGGAGAGCCCAGAAATAAACCTGGTATATACAGTCAACTAATATTTGACAAGGGGACTAAGAATACACAATGGGGAAAGGATGGTTTCTTCAACAAATGGTGAGGGGAAAACTGGATGTTCACATGCAAAATAATGGTTTTGGACTTCTATCTTACATCATTCACAAAAATTAATTCGAAAGACTTAAATGTAAGACCTGAAACCAAAATACTCCTAGAAGAAAACAAATAGGAAAAGCTCTTTGATGTTGGTCTTGGCAACTAATTTTTTGAATATGACACAAAAAGCACAGGCAATAAAAGCAAAAATAAGGAAGTGGGACTACATCAATATTAAAACCTTGCACACAGCAAAAGAGAAAATCAGCAAAATGAACAGGAAACCTATGGAATGGAAGAAAATATTTTAATTTATGTGTTTTTAGCAAAGAAGGATCTATGCTGTTATCTCTCAGAAACGTGAATCTATCTTTGCCTATTGTTTCATATTGAAATATGATGATTTAATCCACAGCTGCTGTAAAAGACAGTGGTTTTTTTTTTACAAGCAGGTTATTTTCTTTGTAACAAAAATTTCTTCAGAAAATCATGAGATATAAGCAGAAAGGTTTTTTTAATTATGTATTTTTTTTCCTGTTTTGAGTATATCAGCTGATATAATAAATGCCTGAAAAATAAAACTATTTGTTTTCTTTCTTGGTAAAATGTAATAGAATCATAGTGCTTTTCTCTAGTAGAGGACCAGACTCAACAGTGTTTATTTTGTAAAGATCTTAAGTTGAAGATAAAATCAACAACAAAACATATTTAGTTTCATAGAAAACATTTTAATGAAATGAAGTAGATGGCCATACATTCTCTAATAATCTTAACAATATTTGCACTGTCTGAAAAATGTTTGTGGAGCAATTTCTCACAAATGGAAATTTGGGTAAATGCCTACATTGACCAGTCAATACCTTGTATTTGAGAGGATGTATGGCTTCCATGACTGTTGGCTGTTTTCTTCCTTGAAAATTTCTACCAGATCTGACCGTATTGATGTATTTTACGCATGCTGAAATATTGATCCCTTTATGTACAATTTTAATGGAATTGCAATGTTCTTTTATCTAATTAGTCAGGATTTTTTTTTTAATTCACACCAAAGAAGTGACTATGTGACTACTTGCTATTTTCTCTGAAAGAATAAACTGTACTGATTCAATGGGGTGGAGGGGCAAAAAACACCCCTCCTACTTCAGTGTAAACAATTTTCTTGTAGATTTAAATATTTACTTACTAGCCAGGTTTTATAAAATTGTGAAGTTGTATCAAGTCAAATGCCTGGAAAAACTATACAGTTGGGAATTTCTTAGATTGTATTTATACTGGGGATAAACACAGACTATATATTGAATTCTCTGAAAGTCATGATGCAGCTCAGATGAAGACTCTATGGTACTACTGTTTTAGTTTTTGTTTTTTTCCCTGAGTCAGCCCCTATTGAAATTTCAACAAGGTGTTCTACTAGCCTCTGTATAGAACTTGGCAGGGGTTACAGTAGCAGTCGTCATTTCTCTTTGACAGAAACCATAAAGCCAAACACTGTAATAACTTCTCTGATGGAAGTTTAGTGGTGAAGCTCTTTGTCTTGTTACCATTGCTATTCACATTCCAGCTGGGCCTTCACCTGGGGGGAATGACTATGATGCTCTGTGGTTTCTGTTTCCACCTGTGACCCCTGATCAACTGGAGAGTGGCAATTTTTCCTCAAAATGAATCTGATACTGGGAAAATTATGTTGTCAGAGAAATTCCTCATTCTCTAAGGACCTCTCTTGAGTTGCAGCAGTGGCCTTCTAAAGTAACAAGAGGCAAAATCATCCCTTACTGCATGCTCTTCTTTTTCTCTAACCTTCAACATAGACAACAGAAAGGATCATTTACAGCAGCCATCTACAACTTCAGGCTAAGATGCTTGAGAGGAAAAGAAAATAATAATAATTTGCGTTTTCTCCCATTTCATATGCTGGATTTTAGCTTTACATGTGTTCTTATTGTAATTGAACTAATGGTAAAGTTCAGCAATGAATTGGGATGTTTTATTCTGAAATTTTGAAATTGCTACCTGGGAAGTCCTTATGATTATACTTTCAACTCAGAAGCATGGTTTCTCAAATTATTAGCTTAGGATATGCTTACTTGAATAAATCATTACCATAAGTATGAAATAGAATAAAAGACTATATAGTATTATGAGTCTTAGA
Organism: Grampus griseus; assembly: GCF_964374135.1. Taxonomy (NCBI): domain Eukaryota; kingdom Metazoa; phylum Chordata; class Mammalia; order Artiodactyla; family Delphinidae; genus Grampus; species Grampus griseus. Next base: position 19,803,797 of record NC_139012.1, read on the forward strand.
GGACAGTGCTTCTTACTTCATGATTTATTGATACTTCTGATATGGCAACAAAACCAGGTCTAATAAATGAAGCTCTGTAAATTGGACCATACCAACCCAGATGATTAAAAACAAAATAAGTGGGTTGGAAGAGTCAACATTGTGAAAATGACTCTACTACCCAAAGCAATCTACAGATTCAATGCAATCCCTATCAAACTACCACTGGCATTTTTCACAGAACTAGAACAAACAATTTCACAATTTGTATGGAAACACAAAAGACCCCAAATAGCCAAAGCAATCTTGAGAAAGAAAAATGGAGTTGGAGGAATCAGGCTCCCTGACTTCAGACTATACTACAAAGCTACAGTAATCAAGACAGTATGGTACTGGCACAAAAACAGAAAGATCAATGGAACAGGATAGAAAGCCCAGAGATAAACCCACGCACTTACGGTCACCTTATCTTTGATAAAGGAGGAAGGAATGTACAGTGGAGAAAGGACAGCATCTTCAATAAGTGGTGCTGGGAAAACTGGACAGGTACATGTAAAAGTATGAGATTAGATCACTCCCTAACACCATACACAAAAATAAGCTCAAAATGGATTAAAGACCTAAATGTAAGCCCAGAAGCTATCAAACTCTTAGAAGAAAACATAGGCAGAACACTGTGTGACCTAAATCACAGCAAGATCCTTTTTGACCCACCTCCTAGAGAAATGGAAATAAAAACAAAAATAAACAAATGGGACCTAATGAAACTTCAAAGCTTTTGCACAGCAAAAGGAAACCATAAACAAGACCAAAAGACAACCCTCAGAATGGGAGAAAATATTTGCAAATGAAGTAACTGACAAAGGATTAATTTCTAAAATTTACAAGCAGCTCATGCAGCTCAAAAACAAAAAAACAAACAACCCAATCCAAAAATGGGCAGAAGACCTAAACAGACATTTCTCCAAAGAAGATACACGGACTGCCAACAAACACATGAAAGAATGCTCAACATCATTAATCATTAGGGAAATGCAAATCAAAACTACAATGAGATATCATCTCACATCAGTCAGAATGGCCATCATCAAAAAATCTAGAAACAATAAATGCTGGAGAGGGTGTGGAGAAAAGGGAACACTCTTGCACTGCTGGTGGGAATGTGAATTGGTACAGCCACTATGGAGAACAGTATGGAGGTTCCTTAAAAAACTACAAATAGAACTACCATATGGCCCAGCAATCCCACTACTGGGATTATACCCTGAGAATAGGGATAGTCTATAAATAGAATAGAAATATTCTATTTCTCAGGACTATACCCTGAGAAGACCATAATTCAAAAAGAGTCATGTACCAAAATGTTCATTGCAGCTCTATTTACAATAGCCTGGAGATGGAAACAACCTAAGTGCCCATCATTGGATGAATGGATAAAGAAGATGTGGCACATATATACAATGGAATATTACTCAGCCATAAAAGGAAACGAAATTGAGCTATTTGTAATGAGGTGGATAGACCTAGAGTCTGTCATACAGAGTGAAGTAAATCAGAAAGAGAAAGACAAATACCGTATACTAACACATATATATGGAATTTAAGAATAAAAAATGTCATGAAGAACCTAGGGGTAAGACAGGAATAAAGACACAGACCTACTGGAGAACGGACTTAAGGATATGGGGAGGGGGAAGGGTGAGCTGTGACAAAGCGAGAGAGAGACATGGACATATATACACTACCAAAAGTAAGGTAGATAGCTAGTGGGAAGCAGCCGCATAGCACAAGGATATCAGCTCAGTGCTTTGTGACCACCTGGAGGGGTGGGATAGGGAGGGTGGGAGGGAGGGAGACGCAAGAGGGAAGAGATATGGGAACATATGTATATGTATAACTGATTCACTTTGTTATAAAGCAGAAACTAACACACCATTTTAAAGCAATTATACCCCAATAAAGGTGTTAAAAAAAAAAAAAGCGTAAGGGGCAAGGAAAAAAGTCTACTAGGATATTTTATATTAAAAGATAATGTCAAAAGGAAAAAAAAAATTAAGAATTTACATTAAATACATATACATGTATGCATAAGTATATGTGTATATATATTTTAAAGAAAATGTTTTTTTCTGGTCACTACAAAATCAGTTTTAAGGTTTCACATTTGCAATTTATATTTTATTAGGGCATAGCCAATGAGAAAATTTTAAATCTGGAAATATTTTGCCTTTTCAAATTATAAAAATTGGCTTGACCTAACTGGAAGTTATGTATGCATATTCCCCCCAAAATAGAACCTGACCCTGTATTATGAAATAAGTAATACAATCATGGCTTAAATATATTGATATTAACATAAATCTAAGCTTTGAGTGTGTGGCTAATAAGGTTATTCTAAAATGTGATAAATTTGATCAATATGATAATTGACCACTGGACTGGCTATTCTATATATGAAGTTAAATGGTAAAATGAATATTGATAATATGTAACAGGAGTACTGGAGAATTTATTATGATTTACATAATTTTAGAAGGAAAACAAAGGTGAAATTTCATGTTGAGTTGAATTAATTGAAAATCTATTAAATAATTCTAATCAAAGATTAAACTGTTATCAGCAAGTTTCCAGTTTTAACAACTTCTTTATTTCAGTAAATTGAATGAGAGACCGGTCAACTTTATGTTTAAACAAACGCCAAAATTTTTTTAAGTTTTCTAATCTAAATCTGAACTTTTACTAGTTTGGTTTATAAATATCACATAAAACTATTAAATTATCATAATTTTAAAAATTAATTATTAAACAAAATAATGCCTGAACATAATATCTTAGGTCTAAAAGGAAATTACAACTATGTCTTAGAACAAATATAACCCTGTAACTGTAAAAGGTTTTATTCTTTGTGAAATAGCATGTAATACAGCAGAAATGAATTAAATTAATAAGTAAAACCTTATTGTTCAAGGCTGATCCCATCTTTTCACCCTGCTTCAAGCTAATCCTCACTAAGGAAGAATGATGATGAGAAGGAAAAATGAGGAGAATATTTATAATAATATTGGTCATTATAATAATGATGAAAGCCTGTCTCACATTTCTGTGTCGCTTCTCTCATGACCTCCAAACACCCTCAGCTTGTATTCTCACAGAAAATGACAATATTACAAAAGCTTATCGTTCTTTTGAGTCACTGAGAGCTGTACTCTCACCCTCTGAGTCTTCCCAAATCCCAAAGACTTATTTATACTCTAACATACATTTAAATAACTACTTGCTAACATTCCATCTCTTATAATTTAAGAGCCTATACCTGAATTTTGTTGGATATAGAAAAAAACCCATCTCTCTTCTTCAATATTTTGAGATTTAAACAATGGAAAAATTCTGAATTTGCCCCTGAATCTCTAGACATATGCTACAAAAACATTCTTCAATTTAATATGGATCCTCTGAGTATTTTCCTTAGTAAAAACAAGTATATGTGATAGCTAAATAGTTGCAGTGGCCTTTTTCTGGCTCTTTCTTTTCAGGTGACTTTCTCTAATTTTCTGATGGCTCTAGTTTCCCTATGTCCCTCCCCTTGCTTTCCTTCCCCTGAGAGAAAGAGAGTATTCTGTGTTTTCTTTTTAGAGTTTTGGCTGGTTTATCACTACTGGTCTTTTTAAAAGCCTTTTGGGATTATTTTGTTTTATGTGTGTCTCTTGTATATTGTATCTAGTTGAATCTTGCTTTGTAAGCAAAGTAGAAATTTATTTTCTTTTAAGAGAGGAATTAAGTTATGACCTTTGCCAAGGGTCCAAACTGTGTCATAGTAGATTTTTATCTTTATTACTGTTTTATTTACTTAATATCAACTGTTTCTTTTTCTATGAAATTGTTTTCTGTTCTTTTTATTGTAATTTGCTGTTTTAGAAAATGTACTTTTTGTATAGTATTTGTCTTTGAATTTATGACATTTTGTAATGTTATTTTCTTGTTTCATTTAACATTTTATGCTTATTTTATGTTTTTAATGATATCTGCATGTAGCCTCTACAACTATCAATGAATTTATTCTCCTTTCCTTTTTTCCTCTTCACTCTCTTTCTATTTTTATTATTATCATGTCTATATATTTCTGAAAACAAAACATTTACATAGTATTCCTTCATCTTTCCTTTATTTTAGTCTTACATTTACAATTGTCTATATATTTGATGCTTACCATTAGACTTTTGCTGATTTCCCACCTTATTTCTTTGTTGTGTGTAAGATATTGTTTTATAACTTTGTTCAAGAATGAATATAATTTTTCTGAGTTTATGCATGTTTAAATAATATTTGTTGTGACTTTGATAATTAAAGCACAGCATTTATTGGTTCACAGTTTCTTTAAGATTTTTGAAACTGCAGCTACATTGTTGCTTTTGTTTACATGCTTTTGAAAACTGTGTCTAACTCTTGTCTTTTTAATTACCTGTTTCTTTTTGCTAGAAGATGTAAGGTTGCTTTTTGTTGTTTGTTTTTTTCCTCTAATCTACTAGTCTGACTTAAATGTGTTTTAAATTGATTGATGTGAGACAATTTTCCCAAGTATTAAATGGTTCCATTCAGTTTGTTAATACAGGTCTGCTCCTCTACTCCTTCTTCTTCATTCCTGTTTTCTTTTTCCTCTCACTTTTTAATCAATGAGGTTTATGGTTTGTTATTTTTCTTTCATGTTTTTCTTTTTCAGGAATTCCAATTATGCCTATATTGGCTCTTTTTTTTTTTTCCGGTACGTGGGCCTCTCACTGTTGTGGCCTCTCTCGCTGCGGAGCACAGGCTCCGGATGTGCAGACTCAGCGGCCATGGCTCACGGGCCCAGCCGCTCCACGGCATGCGGGATCTTCCCGGACTGGGGCACGAACCCATGTCCCCTGCATCGGCAGGCGGACTCTCAACCACTGTGCCACTAGGGAGGCCCCTATTGCCTCTTCTTTGACTCTCCTTCCTTTTACCTATTCTTACTCAAAATTCTTTTACTTGTTTTTCTATCTTATTAGTATGCTCTTGGTTACTTCCCTGCTTTTCTTCAATGTCTCTAAGTTTTTAATAGAATGCATTCCTCTTAGTTACCTTGTAATGACTTTTAATTACTTTATGATCTTACCTTAAAAAATTTTTTTAAATGTGTTTGTACTCTATTTTGTCTATTTCTTTTCTTAGTTTTAGAATTTCTGATCCATGTTGCTTTTTTTCATATAACTAAATACTTGTTTGAGCATATTTAATTCATTCTAGAGAGGTTTTCCAGTTTATTTTTTCTATATGTATGCTTTTGGGGTTTTCAGCTAATGTGTAATCAGCTAACGTGTTTTCATTTGAATGTTTTATATTTTTGTTACAATAGCTTGTGGATGCATGTTTTTTATGAAGTGCTTCTGACAGTGTGGAATAATTTTCGGATACTTATATCAAGAAAACTCTCTTTTCTTAGTGTTCTGAAATTTGATATCTTTAATGGTTGATTTTTTGTAGAATGGGAGGAAGGTGTGTGTTCTTTTTTATTTTTTTTTCCTTTTTCTTGCAGAACATTAAGTTCCTTCCTCTCCCGTCAGTTTTCCTTCAAACTCAGCTCCCAAATAGTTTCTCTCCGTTCCAACTAAACATCTTCTCCCCAGAAATGTTGCCTTAACAAAGACTGTTCTTTGGAATCCTGTTTGCCTTTTTAAGTCTCTTCTGTGGAATCAGTGTTTTGTTGTACAAGGACTTTCTCTTTTCAATATTTTTATATGCAGGATAAACTTTCTCTTTTGAGGTGATGTTTACTCGATAGTAGGAACTCTGCTGCTCTATCTTCTCTTCCATGTTTTCTTCACCACCCAACTTGCTCTACATAAAATTTGAGCCATGAGTTAAGGGATATAACTGGTGAAAATGGTTACTATTTTTTCTACTTATGGGATTTGTTCTCTGTTTTCTGCTTACACTGATACATGGGTTTTGTGTGGTGTAATTAGTACTTCTTGTTGACTTATATAGTTTTTAGATATTATGCCAAGAGATTCATATTTACACATCTGCCTTTACCTTGGTTACTAACAGTTTTGTTTAATTTATTTTATGTATAACACTTACGATGTATTCGTTTAATTCTCTAAAGGTTTTGAAAATGTTTTTTTAACCATGGCATCTCAGAACTAAATGCCATTTAAAAGTGGTAAAAATAATCACCAAATTGTGGTAAGCAGCATATAGAGCAATGGGGCAAAGGCTAGAGGTCAGTAAGTCCACAAATGTACCACTTTTCTGCTTGTTTAAATCTCAAAATTAGATGCTTTAATTAGTGTAATGTTTACTATATATGCATGGACATTCTACTATAAATATTTAACAGAAGTATCCTAAAATTTCTCAGTAAAATGAACAATTTTTATTAGCTGAGACTATTTAATGCTGTAACTCCAATCTGGTATGACATAATGTGGAATAGGCATTAGTATTTAAAATGAGATTTTGGCCTCATGCCTGCATTTCACCTCTAATTTTCCAACTGACAAAGTGTCTCTCTTTAAGCATCAAAATGTAAATGGTATTTGTGCTTGTCTCAGAACTCTTCCATGCTTTACAGCTGTTTCTGAAAATTATGCTGAGGATTTAATCACTTACTTCAGAATGTGAAGAGACAGGTGCTCAAAAGGTGTAAAGCATTTAATATAGAGCTTATGCTGGACTGTGTGTGAGCATATTTTAACTTTTATGCTTTCATGAGACAACAGTTTTATTTCACTCTCCCATAGAATACAATTGAGCACTCTGAATTTTTTTTAATTCACCCTGCTTGATTTCACACTATGTTTGTAGTCCCTACCATAACAAAATATACAGGAGATAGGTCTTGAATACTAAACAAATACTTACTCTTTTTTGGTATATGACAGACTGGAGAATACATTTTATACAGAGTATAATTTGAGCATCCTTCTCCCTTCCTAAATGTGTTAACCTTAACAATTGTTAAGAGTCTTGAAATCAAAGCACCATCAAAATATAATGTAAATATTCATTTGTCACTTAATGAACAGCATCATATGTATTTGTCATGTTTTCAAAATATAAATATTCTTGTGTTATACATTTAGTTCGCAGAGATTTTCTGAGCTATTTCAATATGACATCAAAACTGAAAATAAATATTAATATAATAATTAAATTTGGAGATATATACAATGGAGCTCTTTTTCACAAATGCGTATAAAGCAACAAATATTCACATGTAAGAAGCTGTAGTTCTAATAATATATTGATGAAGCTATGCATATTCCATTTACTTATCTATATTGGGGAAAATTTTATTTTAACATGGGGTAGGGAATATAATTTTGTCCCAGAAAGTACGAACATGTTCAAATAATGATGGTGGCATATCAAAAGAACACAGGAGACTTTCAAAGAGGGTCCTGCTGATCAATTTGGGGACAATTTTAGCATCAATCTAAATAAAGATATTGGGATATTATTATCAATTAATAGCCAAAAGACAACAAACTCATTGTAATGTAATAAATAAATGAGGAAGAAGGGAAAACTCCTTTACAGAAGAGTGCCAAATAGTAAAGAAATGACCAAGTTAATGGATCAGTGGCTACTAAAACTGGTAGAAGAAAATTTTCATGACAAATTGGAAATTTACATAATCTTAGATTATCCCACTATAAATTACTTATTAATTACAAAAAGAAAAGTGGTAATTTTGCAAAAGAGAAATCTCAGAGGTTAAAGTTACATTACCTATATTATGTAAAACTGGCATTATGTGACAACTGATGTGATGTACTTAAAAAGATACAGTAGTATTTTGTGGCATTCATTCCAAGAATTCATAACATGAATATAATAAATCCAATTTGAAAGACATTAAAAAATATTGATCCATTTTTTTCAGTCATGTAAAAGTCATAGAAAGACAAAAGGAAACTAAACAAAAAAGACCAGAGAACTGTCTTAGATTAAAGGAGATTAAAAAGACATGAAAGCTAAATGTTATGTATGACCCTTCATTAGATCCTGGAACAGAAATAAATTAGTTCCCCAATATGTTCAGATTAATACATGAAATTTTGGCTTGTTTTTAATTACACATATTGACTATCTGTGTTTGCATCTTTTTATATGTATAAAGTTTGTTCTCTGTTTCTCTCCAAGTGTTCAACTTGAAATTAAAATATTTCAAATTAACTTTTGTGTTAAAAATAGCTGATCTTGTTACTCTTCTCCCTAATTTTCCCTAAAATATACATTTTAATAAAGAAAATTATACATGGTTTCAATGCTACTAACAAGGTAATATATATTCTTGATATCCTCAATATTATTTCTGTTAAGTGAAATCATGAATGAGGGTGGTCTAATTGATCATCAACCATCCTTTGTAACCAGGTGAATAACACAGTTAATTGGAAAAGTACAGAAAATATTTTTGAACAACAGCCATTATTGTTTCACCAAACAAAATATTAAGCAGTATTAGTCTTACTACTTTGAAGGACACAGATAAATTTTTCCTCCTTGTACTTTATCACTTTTCCCCTTTCCTTTCTCCTTTACTATTTCCTCCCCCTTTTTCCCCTTTCTTCTTTCTGCTCTCTTTTTCCTTTCCTCCACACTTTCTGTCCACTTTTTATAATTTACAGAAACTAGTTCTTGACAATTTAAAGATCCAGAGCATATATATGGTCCTGATTAATAACTCAATCAATATTAGATGAAATGATAAATACAAGAGAAATATTGATTTAACCCTTGCATTATTTTGGTTTTGAATTATTATTGTTGTTATTATTATTATTTGATTACAGAAAATTAGCCTTTGGCTTAATACCTGAGTATGTTAATTATGTAAATTGGAAATTTGACAAGGCTGTAGAATAACTTTGCCAGTATTTCCCAGCAACTACTAGGTGGTTGCTTATATCTTTGAGCATGTTTGTCTTGCTGAAAATCCATTCACTTAGCGAGTCCTGCATACAAGTGGGTGTAGTACCTGTGTAGGAAGGTAGAATAGGAGGGATGATTCTTCTAAGTATGCATAAAGAATCTGCTTCAATACTGCTGAGTAGTACCAGATGTTATTGAAATAAAAATGTGAGAAAAAGAAATTTAGTGATTTGAAACTGATTTTTTTTTCTTTTTAGAGAGGCTTCTTCTGAGATGCGGTGAAGTTGATGATGATGTCAAGTGGACGTGAATTCTGTATTGTGACCTGGAGATCATACCGTAAGACATGAAACCATGCAACATAGTTAAAATATCATACAGGGAATTGTATGATATTCTTTAAAATACTAGCTCAGCCACTTACATGCTCCATGACCCTAGGTAAGCTGTAAATTTCCTCTTGCCCCTTTGTAAAGTTCAGTTACAAATGCCTAGGATTCCCAGGCAGCAAACACATATCCATCACACAAATTGATTGTCTTGTATGATGCTGACCTCCTGAGGGTTTTAAATTATTTTTAATTTTTCCTAACATTAAACAGCTGTGGACTTCAAGTACAAAACAGATCACTGACTTCTTTCAAAAGATAAGAAGTTTGGCAACATTGGGCTAGCATTTCAACATGGCAGAAATCACCTGGAACTAAAGGCTGTCTGCTTTACAATAGATGCATGTTCTCCACTATGAAATTGTCCCAAAACTCCTTGTTACTTCCCCTGCTCTCTTCATCTATGTGCCTGGTTACTGTAGACATCTATGCTTTGTCCCTGACCCACTTGGAGTGTTCAAGAAATATAATTAGTTAGCAAAAAATGATACACAGCTCATATTTAATGCTAAATAAAAGAAAGCCTAGAAAATTACAGGAAATTTAACATTAAAATTAACATAAAACATTAAAATTATAGCTGCTGCTGCTGTGGCTAATGATATCCTGAGTGGAGTTAATATTATATAATCATCATAAAACGTTTTGAATTAGATGCTATTATTATCTCCATTGTAACAATTTGTAAAATGAATCAAAGAGAGGCTATATGGATTGCTCATGTCCACAGAGCTAGTAAGTGCCAGAGACAGGATTGAAACCTCTGAGTCTGGCTTGAGAGTCTCTCATTCAAGTTCTGCTATTACTACACCCAATGTACTAATTAGGCAAGTATAATTTCAAATTCTGTGCAATGTTAGAATACTCTAAACAAGTATTAAGTTAAATCTTATAAATTCAAAGGAATAAATGCAAATGGAAGGGTCTTTATTATTGAATACTTAACTCTTATTCTATACAATTTACATGCAAATTAAAGACAAAAATATATATTATTGAATAAGAGTAAGAGAATACCTAATTCAGTTAACTACTGAAATATTAGTATGTGTATACCTCATAGTTTATCATAATAGATTCATAAAGATTTTGCATATAATCATATATAAAAATGTAATAGGCCGCTTGTTTTGGGAATGACTTCTATTAAGCTTTTTTTTCATAACTGTACTTGTATCTTCTTCTAATATTTCTTTTGACTGCATCCCCTCCCGTGCTTTCACCATGATTAAATAAGGGGTTTTAATTGTAATTTTAATCTGCTTTAACATAAGATTACATTCCAATTTACTAAAAGCTTGTTAAATTAACGAAGATACAGGTAACAAGGGGAAAAATATTTGCAAAATTTAATGTGAAAATTTAGGCAGTAAACGCTTAATAGCCTGACATATATTGGAAATCTTAGTATTTTGGTATTTGGCAATATAAAGTAATCTTCAAAACAATAACAGGCTGGCCTCTGTGGTCTGGGCAATTCCTGGTGAGCAAATTGTTTTCCTGAATATTGGTAGTGGAATGACTGAATTATTACAACAAGTTGCCTCAGTTCTCTCTGAGTTATCATGTTTTTTGAGGAAATCCTATCAACTGATGGTTTGATTAATTCCTTTATCCTAATCATTACTGGATTCTTCACCATTTCCTTTGGTACAGGTCATAGTCAATCAATACATTTTATTCTGCATACCTCAAAGAATTTCAATCTTAATTAGTTCATTCATAATTAGACAGAATTGAAGCATTAGCAAGTTCATAGGAGTCATCAAGATAGGTAAGCAAGGAACTTAACCTTGATGATACCACAGAAAATTAAAATAATAATACTGTTTAAATAAGGCCAAAGAACAAAAGTGGTCATTAGGAATTCAATATGGTCTTACCTGTGATATACTGCACCAATTATTGCACATATAGTGAAAGGTTTTTTCCTTACATAGTGAAAGAAGCCATACTTTAATTAATACGTATTTTTTCATGAATACAATTTAATGTAGAAAGTCTGTTCCATACTAATCCCGTAATGGATTACTTTACTTCCTGAATCATTACCAAATAATAGTGGAGTTCTTAACCAGTTCTGTATGTACTGGCACATTATTGTATTGTTACCATTGTTTTCTTCCAACAACTACTATCCAAATCAACCCAAAATATGAAACCCCAAAAATGTTTGAGGTGTTATATATGTTCAAAAGTAATAACTAATTCTTCAGTAGGGAAACTTTCAATAGAGAAAAAGTGCTAAAACCAAACAAACAATAAACCAAAACCAAAAACAACTGTGCTGTTTATTTTTCTGCCTTATATCTTTGATGTAGAAAGGTATGCTTCAGAGTTTTTACCCTGAATAAACTCCAGTCAGCTTTCTCTGCCTTTTATCCTTGTCCCATTAAGTGTGATTGGGCCACTGCTACTTTTCTAGAATGAGAAGACAGGAAACAACTGCCAACGGGCTCACCTGCCTGAGGCATTGATAAAAATAGTCAGTTGCAGGACTTCCTTGGTGGTGCAGTGGTTAAGAATCTGCCTGCCAATGCAGGAATGGTCCAGGAATACCTCACATGCCGTGGAGCAAATAAGCCCGTGTGCCACGACCACTGAGCCTGTGCTCTAGAGCCCACAAGCCACAACTACTGAGCCCACATGCCACAACTACTGAAGCCCGCTCACCTAGAGCCCATGCTCTGCAACAAGAGAAGACACCACAGTGAGAAGCCTGAGCACTGCAACGAAGAGTAGCCCCCACTCGCTGCAACTAGAGAAAGCCTGTGCACAGCAACGAAGATGCAACGCAGCCAAAAATAAAATAATTTATTTTAAAAAAAAAGTCAGTTGCTGATTCTCTTGCTTTTTTTCTTCTGATGCTGGCCTCTTTGTTTTGACTTGGCCTTTTCTGACCTCAGACATGAGTTTGAGCATCGGTACCAGAGAGAGGGAGAATACAAGTTGGCAAACATGTTAACAGAAAGCCCTGACATCTGCTTTGGGTTCAGGCCAGCAAACCAATCTAGCCCTTTATATGGTGCTTCCTGACTCAACAGAGTTCTAGATTGGACTGAGAAACAGTGCCAGGTTTCCTTGTAAAAAACATTTATCTTTTCCCCTTTTGGATCTTATTTCTTCCTTAGGGACCTTACTCTTGTTCAAGCTGTGAATCAAATGCTTCTGAATTCCATGGCTGAACACAACTTTCATATTTGCTCTTCTTTTATTAAGATTTTATATTACATTAACTAAATTATGATACTTTGAATATAAATTAAATGAAAACTTTACACATGCAGTGGTGAAGATAAGATCCTTCATTTTAGTACAAGAGTGATGTCAAATAACTCATCACAATGAAAAAACGGAATATAATGGACATTTTCCTACCATACACAGTAATAAGAATTTGGAAAACTCTGTTACAACTTAAATGTACTTTAACATATTCTAGAGTGTTTAAAGATATTGGGGGTAAATAAAATGTTACTTTATCTGTGAATGATTATAAATGCAAACAGCAATATAAATAGCAGGGTATAAACTTAATAGCAGTCAGTTAAAAAGTACCTATTGATCTGAAATTATGCTTTAATTAAATTAACAGATGTAAACTATATTTATATATTTCAAAGTCATAATTTTGATTTTCCGACAACTTAGCCTTTGATAAATAAGGAACCATGAGTCAAAAATATTTTAAAAATTACTTAGGGGAGTGATAGAAACATAATTAGCTACTGAATATCAGGAATTAAAATATAAAAATTTTAAAGTAATATATTACTGTGCATTAATTTAATTACAATTAGGATCTTTCTGATTTAGACAGCATTTCTAAATTATTTTATATGAGGATTTTTCAATCAACTTTCAATTTGATGTCATTATTAAATTAGATGGACAAGAAATATCTAGTTACTATTTCTACTGGAAAACAAAAACACAATGCACTTTAAATACCTGTAAGAATAATATCTGTGTTTCTATATAAGAGACCAATATGCACATAGATATCTAACAGCACTCTCTTCTTGGTAAAACAAAAAATTCAGTAAATTACTGTAAATTAGTAAATGATGCATCAGTGTGCTGCTCGTTTCAAGAAATTTCTAACATCAGGCTAATTGAGAGAAAAAGTTGAGCAATGTTCACTTTTCTGTCACTATGGAATGTCCCTCTTCATTTCTGATAACAATCTATATTTTTACTTAATTTCACACTCTAGCCTTCTGATACTTATTGTTTGAATATTATGTATTTGTCTATTTTATAGCTACCTCTGTCTTTATATTAAAGTACGTTTCTTGTATTCAGCATACAGCTGAATCTCACTATTTTATTTATTCTGATACTATCTATTAATTGAAGTGTAAAGCCCAGTAATATTTTATGTAAATTTTATGTATTTGGATTTAGGTATACTTTTTAACTTTATTTTTCTGTTTGTCCCCTCTGGTTTTTATTCCCCTGTGCTCTTTTTCTATATCAATATGAATTATTCAAACAAATTTTTTGTTCCTTTTAATTTTTTTTTAGCTTTTTAGTTATAGCTCTTTGCTTTATTTTCGGTGTTAGCTCTAGAGTATGTATCGTGCACTCTTAACTTCTCAAATTCTGATTAAAGTAATATTACACAATTTTTTTAAATTAGCAAGAGTATTGGGTTGACCAAAAAGTACCTTCAGTTTTTAAGTAAAAATAAAATACACATTTTTCATTTTCACCAAGAACTTTATTGAACAACGTATTCACCCTTTTGTTCCACTACCTTCTGCCATTTTTTTCAGGCAACTTCATAATTCCATCTTGCCAAAGAAGAAAGTGCCAAAAAAAAGGCACTGTTCCAGGTGCCTTTTACAGTCTTGCAGGGAACTGAACCTTTTTCCATTAAGAGAATTTTGTAAAGACCGAAATACATGGAAATCTGAAGGTGCAATGTCTGGTGAATATGGTGGATGAATCAAAACTTCCCAGCCAAGCTGTAACAGTTTTTGCCTGGTCGTCAAAGAAACATGTGGTCTTGCATTATCCTGATGGAAAATTATGCGTTTTCTGTTGACTAATTCTAGATGCTTTTCATCGAGTACCGCTTTCAGTTGGTCTAATTAGGAGCAGTACTTGTTGGAAATAATCGTTTGGTTTTCTGAAGGAGCTCATAATAGAGGACTCCCTTCCAATCCCACCATATACACAACATCACCTTCTTTGGATGAAGACCGACCTTTGATGTGGTTGTTGGTGGTTCATTTTCGTTGTCCTACGATCTCTTCCATTCTACATTACTACAGTATCCAGTTTTCATCGCCCGTCACAATTTGTTTTAAAAACGCAATGTTTTTGTTAGAGAATCGCATGTGGAAATATGGTCAAGAAAGGTCTTTTTCCGCTTAACTTACGTGGAACCCAAACATCAAAGCTATTAACATAACCAAGCTGTTGCAAATGATTTTCAATGCTTGATTTGGATATTTTGAGTATGTTGGCTATCTCCCACGTGGTATAACATTGAATGTTCTCAATTATTGTTTCAATTTGATCGCTATCAACTTCAACTGATCTACCCGACCGTGGAGCATCATACAGGGAGAAATCTCCAGCACAAAACTTCGCAAACCATTTTTGACACGTTCGATCAGTCATAGCACCTTTTCCATACACTGCACAAACCTTTTTTTGCACTTTGGTTGCATTTTTACCTTTCTTTAAATAATAAAGCATAATATGCTGAAAATGTTTTTTCTTCCATCTTCAATATTAAAATGGCTACACAAAATTTACCAATTTTGATGTCTTTTTTTACATGCACACTGATAAGACAGCTGTCACATACAATCTAACAAAATTGCTTCGAGTGAAGTTACAGACAACTAAGTGCTACTAGAGCCATCTTACAGAAAAAAGCGAATGAACCTTTTGGCCAACCCCATATATATATATATATACACACATATATATATATTTCTCTCAGAATGTGTGCTATTTAAATGGGGAAAATAACATTTTACTATACTATATTGATATATTTCTAAATAAAAATGAAAAAATTAGATATATAGCAAATAATATATGAGTAACTAGTTTGTAAATAAAATACAGCTGACTGGAATTGATTTCCATGTCAAAATTATTATAATTTGGGGTAGCAATAGTGTTTTTTGAAAGCATATCCTTTATTTGGGAGTATTTTATTTGACTATATTTAAAATATTTTAATCCTTGTGTTATCCTTTATGAATAATTTGCTCATTATCTTTAATTGACCATTAATAATGAATCATGATTTTATAATATAGCACAATTGTAATAAAATTGTTATCCCAATTACTTTCCTATTGAATGTAGCCCACTCATGAAATTATTTTGTATATATTATATTGCAATAAAAAATCTAGTTAGTTTCAAGTATCTGAAGTTTAAAATCAAATGTATGTTAATCAAATCTTTTTTTTTTTTTTTTTTTTTTTTTGCGGTACGCGGGCCTCTCACTGTTGTGGCCTCTCCCGTTGCGGAGCACAGGCTCTGGACGCGCAGGCTCAGCGGCCATGGCTCAGGGGCCCAGCCGCTCCGCGGCATGTGGGATCTTCCCGGACCGGGGCACGAACCCGTGTCCCCTGCATCGGCAGGTGGACTCTCAACCACTGTGCCACCAGGGAAGCCCATTAATCAAATCTTTAATTCAACAAAATAATCTTTGGCTAGTAACCATGTCTCATGTTCTTTTCTGGGTGTTAAAAATAAAACCCTAATAAAGAATTTCTTTCTAGACTATGTAGCTTTCAATATAGTGGAAATAATAGACAAGCATAAAATAATCAGTTTTGATATGAGAAAAGTTAGGTTACATACAGAATGGTATATGAACTAGATGGAAGAAATAGGTATATTTCATATTATGTCTAAAACTTGGTGTAAGAAGATATGACAAGTTGAATAAATTATAGGTACAAGTACCAATATCATGCCCTGCATAATGAAGTATCAACAGATGGAGACATTTTCCAAAGTGTCTCTGTTTTAACATTAATATTCAGTGAGATTCTAGAACTCAACATGTTCATTATTTTTCTAGCAAACTCTGTTCAAGAGATCTTTTTGTTTGTTTTTATAAATAAATGAGACTTTCTGATATGTAGATTATGCAAGAAAACTGGAGAAAAATAGATTCTTAATATAAATGGAAAATGCATTTTGGTATTTATGATTTATAAATTTAATTTAATACTCATTTTGAAAAAAATTTTATTCTGATTTATTTTGAAAATAGATTCAGTATGTGAGCTAAAATAGTGCTTATTAGCATAGCATTAATATTTACCAACATAGATATAAATATATCTTTTTCCCTTAAGGATTATGTTTTCTCATTCTGAGATATATAATTTCTGACTTTTTTTGGTGTTTAAAGTTTGAGATTGAGCTTTTGTTGCTGCTGTTTGCTTGTCCTTGTTCATTTTGTTTTATTGATGTTTATTAAGAGGCATTTTAGATCAGCTGCTTGAGCATCTCTCATTTTCTTAACAAGAAAATTTATTTTAAAATAAATTATATTCTCATAACTGAAATCAGGTTTTAAAGTCATTTTATCAAATTTACGTTCATATCAACCCTATTTCTCCTCAGTCATGATCATATAACACCTACAGATCCTTTCTGCAAAAACTCGCTAGAATTTTTCCTGAAAGAAAAGTGGTTTTCTAATAGCTGAAAATAACAGGCTATGAATTCTGATTTGGTTTTACCTTTTTGCTTTTTAAGTGAAATCATGCCACCCCTTTCTCAGAACTCTTGATCTACCCATCTAGAAGAACGGGCAACTAACTGACTTACACCTTCTTCAGGAGCTTAGTACCACTAATTTTCTTATCTATATGCTTAATGGAGACTTTTTATAGATTATTCAACCATCAGCTGTTCTTTAAAAGTATGCTTTCACCTTCTACACCAGTGGATTTCAATCCTTCTGAACCAATGCTCCCTTATAAACATCGTGTAATTTTATTTAGTGAAATGAAATCCATATGTTGCAATGAAAAGTTGAAAAAATTGGGGGGAAAAGATTCTTATTCAATTATACCACATGGCCAACACTCATCTAGAGGTTCCTGAAGCTTTTAATTCCTGTCATTATAATACAATTTGATATAAAATGTATAATATAATAATAGCAATGTTTCAGGTATCAGATATCGGTTGTGCATTGTCTGCCTCTCCCACTGCATTTTCACATCATCTTGAAATCAAGATTTCTGCCACAAATAAATTGACTTCAGTTTTAAGAACATGAAAGATAGTTTCATTGTTGCTTCTAGTTTTTGTGCCTTATTTCCCACCTGCTTGTTTTGTCTAGTGGAAATCTACTCATGTTTTAATCCTCTGCTCAATGGTAACCTTCCTTATGATGTTTAAATTCCGAGCAGAATTTACCTCTGTATTGTTTTATTCTGCTAGCTTCTTACACCGTGCTGTTCTGAATGGCCAATAGATAGCATCCCTTAATTTCTCTCTGTCATTCACAACTATTGGAGGGGGGAAAGATATCATGGGAAACCAATACACATAGAGAGAAGACATCCTTTATTACTGATTAAGCAGACTGGAGACATAGTTTTGGATGTGGAGCTAGTGAGCTGGCTAATATATTTCTTTAGTGTGACACATTTTCTCAAAGGGTCACTGACAAAGCTGGACTCACACAATGCCTTTGTGAAAGAGAGTTGCCACCGTAAACTTGACACAAAGGGTTAGCTAATATAGTCTCCTTTATACCAGGCATCTGAATCTAAAAGAGAGAGCTTCCTGAAGGGGCTGGCCCAAGCATACTCTTTTCCTTCTCTTAAACCCAACAATCTCGTTAAGTCACAGTAGAAGGATAGGTAAAGAGCCAGAAAAAAAAAAGAAGAAAAAAAAATATCCTTATGTTTATTTAGGAAATATAAAGAAGGTAAATAATAGAGTTCAGTCCTAACGTTCCACATCACTGATATGATCTACTAGGATCATTTTAGAGTTTAGAATTATAATTTAGAACTAGAGAGACCTATGATCAACCTTCTCCAAGATCTACAGCTTGAAATATGGCAGTCTTTCAGTCACTAAGAGAGCCTAGTGCAACCCAAAATAGCTGAAGAGGTCATGCAAGAAAATTCCTATCTTTACAGCCATCTCTTGAGAAATAGAGCTAACCTTGGCAGACTTTCATTCTTGGAAGCCTGCATCCGAGCCTCCATGTGTCTTTGCTGAAAGATATAGCTAGATCCTATCCTGGCTCATATAAGAAGACAAAAGTGTTTCTGCACTTCCTACTCTTGTTTAATTGTGTCTTTTACAACTGGTCAGGAACTATGGTCTGGGTACTACGGAGTTTGTCTGGTTTATTCACCACATCACTTAAAGCTAGATAATACACACACACACACACACACCACACAACAGGCTCACACTACAGGGAGCTGTGACCATCCTGGAACATCCCAAATACTGTGGATATGAAACTGTAGATGTTAGTGGTATGTCCTGTCCTTCAGTGCTTTGAAAACTCACTGGTAGAGGGGGCAGTGAGACTGTGAGAGAGTAAGAGCAGCCTAGAGATGAGAGTATCCTGAGTAGCATATTTAGACACCTGGAGTTATTTCACCAAAACTACTCTTTTGTGGTGAGGTCCATATTCAAAAGAGGGTAACTATATGAGATCCTGGTAAATAATTTGATGCCTTAGAGAGAAGAGAAGCAGAGGACTCTATACACATGGCACTGATGAAATGGATAGTCTGCATTCAGGTATTTCCAATCAGAAAATATAAAACCCCAATTAGTGTGTGCATATGGGTGGATAATATATTCAAATTCCTTCATGGTATAAATATTTGCAAATCATTTAGGTTGTTAAAATTTCAGATACATGTGAGTATGGCATAAAGGGTTTTGTTAATTTTGAAGAATTTGAAGGTAGAAAAGAGTTAAGCGTTGTTTTATCAATGATGTTAGAGCTTCGATGTGCTTGTGTGGGTAATATGTATTTCAAAAAGAGGAAAAACATTTATTTTATTTCTTTGCAGCAATAGTCTTTGGACACTGTGCATTGTATCAGCTCTGCACTGGAGATGGGTGCACCATCGTGAACAAAGAGTACACAAAGTGCTATGAACTAAATGTTTGTGTTCCTCCAAATTCATATGTTGAAACCTAATCCCCAATGTCATGTTATTAAAACATGGGGCTTGCAGGAGGTGATTAGGTCATGAAGATGGAGCCCTCATGAATGGGATTAGTGCCCTTATAAAAGGGACTCCAGAAAGCTCTATCATGCCTTCTGCCCCACCGTAAGAAGCTTTCTATGAACCAGGAAGCAGGCCCTAACCAGACACTGAATCGGCCAGCACCTTGATCTTGTACTTCCCAGACTCTAGAATTTTGAGAAATAAATTCCTATTATTTGTAAGGCATTTGGTCTCCGGTATTCTGTCATTGCAGCTCAAACAAACTGATACACATAGTGAGTAAAATCCCTGCCCTTATGGACTTGATAGCCAGGTGGGGAAAGACAATATTTTAAAAATCTTCCTCTTCCTCTTTTTCAGTGGTGTCAAGTGCATGAAGTAAATGTAAAGTGAAATGACAGAAACTGAAAGAGACTAATTTAGTTGGTAATTCAGAGAAGATCACTCTGAAAAATTACTTTTTAGGTTGAGACATGAGACATGAATGGAGGTCAGTTAGTCTATGATAGAGCTGCTTCACTTCAGAAGAACTCTCTTCTAGAGATATGAGGTACTGTTCAAGGATGCAGTTACGAAAGGGATGTAAGGCCAGTACCAGCTATCTTAGTAGACTTCTTTAAATAATTAATGGTCATAAAACTCCAATTACACTTAACTGAGCTATAAATTGCTCCAAAGATCTGTGGAAAGACAGGGCAAAGAATTAAGAGTAGGACAATCAGACAGTATGTGGTCCAGAACAGGAATGTATAAGATCAGCTGCTTTAGAATAACCTTAAGTGTAGAATATGAACATAAAAAGCATTACCCAGATAAGTACTTGAGAGACATGTACTTAAAGAGAGTTAAAAAATTTGTGGTGTAGGCAAACTGACAGATGTTTTTTAAAGCTTCTGGATATAACACACATTGAATATTGCTGTAGATTCCATAGAGGTTAGGTCAAAACTTTTCAATCATTAGTTTTATACTTTAGGCAAATTTTTCCTTCAGAAAAGTGCCCCCAAAAATAGTAATATGAGATTTTGGGAGTTGTTACATTTAAAGTGCTATTGTAGAAATGATAAAATTGAGATTTCAGTAATCAAAATGATTGCAAGAGTAGCAGAAATCTAATAAGTCTCCTGAGGAAAGAGAATGTTCCTAAAAGAGGTGGTCTTAGTACTGAATTTTTATGAAGTAAACGTATTGATTGTGTATATAAGCTTTGGCAGGGTTTTTCAAAGTAAATTTAGAGAGATAGGAAAAGCAAATATCTATTAAGTAGACACAAAAGGGAATTGAATTGAAATGATTCAATTGTTTTGGTAGCATAATTTTTGAGAAACTCTCAGCAACTAAAATATAACATATTTGCTTGTATAAACTTAACAGTCTACAGGCTATATTACTGATGATTGATTATCAAATTAATTGAGAAACTTCTTGAGAAAATAATACCTTTTCCTTGATCTATTAGAGACCATCAGCTCAGAGAACAAATCTTACATAGAAAGTAAAAAGAGAACAGGCCTTCAGTGTCACAGGTTTCATTCATTTTTTAGATAAAAGAGATATGAGACACAAGGAAAGGGATAAATTTTCTGAGGTTGGTTCCATTCTTGTTATTGATGGTTACTGAAATCTGAGAATTCCATGCAATTGAGATTAGCAGGTGGAAAAAAAATATTTTTTTAAACATGATTTTATAGCATATCATGGTTAGAAACAGAGGGAATTAGGAACAGTAATAAAATCTTGGGTATTGTTTTTGGGAGTGAATTTTCCTCTTCTCGTAAGTTTTAGAATGAGGAAGAAAAACCTTGTGACCCAGGAACTGCCATAGAAGTCAGCATCTCAGTAGTTCCTGCTGGTTAAGAGGGTTTAGTTCTTCCAAATTCTTGCCTCCAGGCCTTAAGGAATTGAGGAAAAGAACCAATCTGAGCTTTGTGGTCTCTTTCTAGGATGGGATTGATGAGAAATAGCTAGAATCTGCTCAATGTCAGAATGAAAAGTACCAATTAAGCTTGTTAAAAATCGTTTGTGTTCAGGAAACAATTTCATATATACAATCAGAAAAGTATACAAATATGTGTGTACAAATGTATTCACATAGTGTATATTTACACACACACAGAGTCACAGAGTCTATCTTCGTTATTCATGAATTCTGTAATAGCGAATTCACCTACTCACTAAAAGTGATTTGTGTCCCCAAACCAACTGCTGTCTAATTGAATCTGCTCTTGCAGATGTGGATTTTTTACTAGAGCAAATGACAGTCTCTGGAAACCTGTTTGAGACTAACCATCTGTCAAATACAATTTTTTAAAAATTCTTAACAACAAATATCACCAGAAACTCTTTTCTTTCAGCTGGCAGGATAGGAATAGACCTTCACTACTTTAACTCAGAACTATGATACCTTATAGGCTTTCCATCATAAACAATTTTTCAAAGACTTTGACAGTTTCACAGGAGATCATGTTGGTCCATTACACTGATGAAATTAAGCAACTCGAATTTGATGAGCAGCAGGAATCACGGAGAACTTAGATAAACAGTAAGACAATGGACTTCCAGAGTGTGAGATAAACTCCAATAATACTCCAGGGTCTGGCACCTCATTTATTTTCTTTGGGTTTCTTTGAAAGAGCTGAGATATACCCTAAAAATAATAGGCAAAGTGGCTCTAACTTTCATGTCTTACTACTGTGAACTAGGGAAAATGTTCAGTGAGCCTCTTTGTGAAGAGCTCACCAGTATTTTAATGGCTCAGAAGTTTCAAAGAGCATAGTGCAAGCGGATAATTGTCTCTCTTGAGATGGTTTTCTCCATATTATACACTCTTCTTTGTTCTACACAGGCAGGTAGTTATTTTTTGGCTTGAGAGAGATTTCAAACTACCATGTCAAGTCTTTCTTGAGAAGCTATTATAATCCTCCAGTTTATAAAAATGTTTCTTAAAATGCTTCTGTTACACAGGTTTGGCACTGAGATTTTGCTTACTACTTACTTTGTGACAAACACCTATTACAACTTAAACTTCTCTACAGATTCTGGGCCAACTGTTTCTTTCTTGTTTCCTCCAATGCACTAGAAGCTAGACCTGCAAAGAAATGGCTTGGCTTACTTGTAAAACAATCTGGAAATGCCGACCGGGCTCGGGTGATGGAAAGGCACACATTAAAGATAGATTCGAGGTTGTACAAAGCTGACTCTGAAGACGAGTTGCCATCTTAGAGAATGAATGGCGTTCAGAATTTATGAAAATTAAGTAAAAACAAGCATCCTATCAATTTGGATCACTAGGCCTTGACATCGTTGGCATTTGTTTGCAAGTGAATTCTAACAGCATTGTCACTTTCACAGTGTAATGTAAAATACACTTCCCGGTGGTAAAGTAATTATAAAAATTCCCATGCACAACTGTCCATGAGAGCAAATTGGAAGTCATATCTGATTGAGGTCCATCAATAACTGATGGCCTAAGAAAGGTGCTGAGCCATATGATGCCCGGTGGCACTAAGGACGCTACAAATTACTCCTGGAGAATAATAAGGATATGCTCAGGATAGAAATATTTACAATGGGCAAAAGAGCAATTTCTATCACTATAGAGGCAACACACTAAATAATCATACCCACAGTTACACTTTCCCAATGTTCAATAATACTAGTGTCTGTAGGGACTCTTTACAAAGTGTGTACCTTTAATCATATCATCCAATATTTGGGAAAGAGTCTTTTTAAAAGTTATTTTTTAGAATAGGTAAAACATTGTTAAAACATTTACAAAGTTCAAAATAAATATAACATAAAAAAGTAGAAAGTGAAAGCCCTTTCCCCTGTTTCTGTGTATTCCACATCTACTCCCTGACACTGGAGGGAATAATTTTTTAAGTTTTAGGAATTTCCTTCCAATGTTTCCTTACACAAATAGAACATTTTTGTTTTCTCCCTTCTTGCACTATCAGTAGTATATTATGCACATGGTTCCATACCATATTTTTCCACTTAGCAATATATCCTGGAAAAATTTCTATGTGAGTATCGAGATCTTTATCTGTTTTGGTATAACTACTAAGTATTCCAATAAGTGGAATATTCTATGCTATAGCATAGAATATTTAAAAAGATACCTAAAGATAAGCATTTTGACTTTTTTCATTTTTAAATGCAAAGAATGTGGCAATAAATAACGATGTACAAACAATTTTGAGTGTATATGGGTATAATCATAGGATAATATTCAGAAGGAAAACTGTAGAATGAAAGGGAAAATTTAATTACAATAGATCGCAAATTTTCCTTATTAAGGTTTATATCATTTTACATTCCCAAAAGCTGTATTTGAGAGTGCCTGTTTTTCCACAACTTTATAAACAATATGCTGTCAACTTCTGGATTTCTGCTAATAGGTTGAGAAATTTCTCCTTATAGTTATAATTTTTATATATTTTATTGAGAGGTTGAGTACATTTTCATATATTTTACTACTATTTATATATTTTATTTTAAAACTTGTCTATTCATCTTCTTTATGTTATTTTTTTTTTTATTAAAGGGATGTTTGCTCTGTTCTTGTTGATGTCTAACAGCCATCTGTATTAGGAGATCAATGTCTGTGATGTAGAATAGTTACTGAGCTCAATGTCTGCCTCTTAATAATCACTCAGTCCATGTTAGCTATCATTTATATGCCCCCAAGGTAAAAGCTACCACTGACTTGTGAAGAAACTGGTATGAGACATCCTAAGTAACTCGAAATCTCTAGCTGTCCCAGATCATTGCTCTCCTTCTACTTCTTCAGCACATAACTGGCCTGTGCCTATAAAGAAAATCGTCTACAGTGGGAAAATGAAGCTGAGTTGAGATAGTATTTTTCTCAGCATCAAGCTCCATGAAACAGGGAGGCAATATCGTCAGAATTCTATTGCAAGGAAAGTATAAGCCAATCATTTTATACTTGGGTAACAGGTTTTTGGGGGAGAGCAACAGACAGGATTCTCGACATAGACGAAGAGTCCAGAATCATAAGACCTGTGGTCCTTTTGTTTCTTGCGGGGGGCGGGGGGAGGGGGGAAGGGTGCCAAAATATAAAGCACAAATCCTAAAACATAAAACTCAAATCACAAGTGTCAGGATAGGAGAATCTATTTGATGGTGGGAAATTGGAACAAATACAAGATAAATCAAAATAAGTAACGCAAAGTTGTTCACTCTGAGGTCATAAAAAATCAAGCCCTGAGCACTGAATCTGTGTGATGTAGGCAGGCTGTAAGAGGCCCTCTGCTGGTCCCGGCCTCATGGTGTTCATTCCCTCATGTAATTTCCTTCCCTTGAGTGTGGGCTGGATTTAGTAACTTCCTTCTAAGGAACAGAATATGACAGAAAGCAGTTCTAAGATTAGACTGTAAAAAGACAGTGGCTTTCATCTTGGCTTCTCTCCCTTGCTTGCTCCAGAATAAGCCAGCTGCCATGACATGAAGCTGCACTAAGGAGATTCCCACATGGAAGGGAGCTAAGCCCGTGAGAAGCTGAGGGCCTCAGTCCAACAACCTGAGGAACCGAATCCTGCTAACGCTTCTCTCAGTCAAGCTCTGAGATGAGACTTGACTGAGCTTGAGCAGTCAAGCTTGGTCAGATGAGACTGACCAAGAGCTTGACTGCAACCTCAGGAGAGATAATAAACTAGAGGCAAGGTCACACAGCTAAGCAACACTTGGAGTTCTGGCCCACAGAAGCTAAAGGCATACAAATGTTTGCTGTTTTAAGTCACTAAGTTTTGGAATATTTTTTTATACAGCAGTAAGAGTAATAAGTTAACTACAGAGATAATTCTGAATACCTCCCATTACAAAACAGAATATAATTTTTATAAACATATATAAAGTTAAAATGGGTGGTGTAGGTGGAGATAACAAGAAATAACAATGAGTGAAGTTCACG
Source organism: Grampus griseus (assembly GCF_964374135.1). Classification (NCBI taxonomy): domain Eukaryota; kingdom Metazoa; phylum Chordata; class Mammalia; order Artiodactyla; family Delphinidae; genus Grampus; species Grampus griseus. The sequence goes on from NC_139012.1 coordinate 19,829,205, forward strand.
TAGAAAGAAATATATGTTCTAATATTTTTTGTGGATGTTATACTGGAGTAAAAATCCTATCGAGATTTCATAAGTCATGAAACACAAATACAGGCACATAATCTAAGTCACTAGAGTGCACAAGATCAAATAATGTATGATAAAGCACAAAGAATTCATAATAAAACATGGATATCATTAAGAATGATAATAAAGAGAAGAGGAAGCAGGAGAAATAGCTAACATATGTTGAGCAATTGTTATATTTCTGTCCCTCTTCTTAGTCCTTTATATCCATCAATCATTTAATCCTTACAACAGTCCTAGAAGGTGCATGCTATTACGGTCTTCATCTCATAGACGAAAAACCAATTAAAAATTCCCTATATTATAAAACCCATGTGACATAGTTAAATCTGTGCTCAGAAAAAATAATACCCTCAAATATTTGTTATTAGTCAAAGGTAAAATGTCTTCAAATTAATGTCAACAACAACAGAAAGAAAAGCATAAGAATGGAAGGAAATAAAATATTCACCACTCTGCTAAAAACAACCACCAAAAAAACCTCAGTATCATGTTTAATTAGAATCCTTCCCAACTTAGGACCTTTGCAATCACTCTTTTCTCTGCCTGAAATCCTCTCCCCAGGAACCTGGGTTTTCATGGTATCTGAGTCACATGCTGTCATATGCTCTTTGCCTCTTAATAGCTCACATGTCACCTCCTTATAGAACCTTCTTTGAACACCAAAACTAAAAAGCTTTTCATGCAGTCTTTCTCTCTGGAGTTTTCTAGTAACTCAGGTACATTCAAATAGGGTAATCATATCCATCGTATATTGGCCATTATTTCTCATAAGTTGATGGTTGTCCTAATTTTGTGGTCAATGCATGCTGTCAATTAGTCCTTTTATTTGTATCACTTCATTAGTTTTCTCTTATGATGCTATACTTCCTCTCCATCTAATTTCTCAGAAGTCACCACATATAATATTCTTGCAAAGAATCATAATGAATTATTTAGGTCTAGCAATTATAACTCCAAGTAGGATAATAATTCTATCCCCCAAAATAATTTTATTACATTTTAAAATTTAATTGTAAACAAACACAAAATGTTGAACTCGGTTAAAGAAGTGTCAGCTTATTCATTATCACTACTACTGATTATAGTAAGAATTGAATTGATGTGTAAAAAACAGACACCTCACCCGTCATTTCCTTGTTGATAATAAAAATCCTCTTGTCAGAAAGTCTGAGCCATAAATACATCAAGGTCAGCATATACTTATTTAAGGAAAAGTTTAGCAGGTAATTATTTAAGCAGTAGGAGAATAGGCAGTTCACAAATACAAACACATTTCAGACAAATGTAGTAAAAAATGAGACTATTTAGATTTTTTTCTGCAAAAATTTTTGTTTGTTTAATATAATTCTTGTGAAAAAAAATCTTTCAGTGGTAAAAGAATTATCCACATGGGAAGTATCATGACTGTTTGGGTTATACATGGGAGTATTTTGAGGAAAATTCAGGGAATGGTGAGAAAATTGCTATATTCCATATTTTGAGTTTCTCTTTTTTTTCTCCTATCCCTCAGATATACCCAGAGTTGGTAAAATGGCAAGGCTCACTTCGTTAAGTAGAGAAGTGCAGACAGATAAGATCTACAAAAGTAACAAAAAAGGAACTGGTAATAACAACTAATAGCAACACTTCTAGAAATTCTGTAGTGCCCCTAGAGGGAAGCTGACCCTTAGACTAGAAAATAAACCATACACATATTGAAGTTACAAAAGAAAAGGCACCAAGTGTAAATAAATAAAGTTGTACATTTTTTAATATGGTATTTCTTTCAATCCTTGTTTATATAACTGAAACCCAAGCCTTCAGAGCTATATAAAATACCTATTATTTTTTCTGTTTAAGTTTTCAGTTAAAGAAAATGATTTATAGTTAAAACTTTCTGTAACCCAAAGTATTTTCTTAATAAATGAACAAATGAAAGGTTTTATATTTTAATTTTTAGCAAATAAAAGACTTTCTCATTCTTTATACTTACTGTTAAAATGATTTTGCCATCAAAAATTTGAAACAATTTAATTCCCTGTAGCTACTCCCATGTGCCACTGTTATTTTTATTTGATTTATGTTTGTAGAGAAATGAAACTGACCATCCATCCCTTTATTTATTCTTCCCTTCATATATTTCAAGAATAAAATTAAAAGAAAAAAATCTCTGGAAAAATGTAATTACCAAAGAGGAGTTTTTCTGTGAAATTTCTTTCATACAACTGAAAGAAAAATAATCAAAGGAAGTCTGCAAGTATGCTATCATCACTGAAAATTAAGAGTGCCCATATTGAACTGCAACTTTGTGCTACAAAACAATTTGAATCCAAATTGATAGAGTAAATGAATTGACACACATCTCTCTGTCATGATAAATTCTGTGAAAGTGCATAAATGATGAAAATTATGAAAGAAAATCATTAATAATCTCCAATGTGAGGAATAGGTATTTAGTGACCAAGGAAACATTACCAAATTCCCTGCAGCAAGCTGTTTTCCTCCAACCCATTGTAATAAATACCTCAGATGCCAAAAAATGAAACACAGAAGTTTGAAAATCTATGCTTCACAGGAAAGTCTATTTGGTAAGAAAGTAAAATAAAGTTAAAAAAAAAAAAAAGACAAATTTTAAAGAGGATAAAATCAGGATAAATTACTGAAGTCTAAAGTCCAAAACTTTTATTTTGTAGATGGGGTAACTGAGATCCAGTGAGATTAAATGACTTGGCCAACATTGTGGGTAGCAAATTCAATAAAACCAAATTCCTGCATCCCAGTTCATGCTGTTTCCACTAATTCAGACTGACTTCTCTATTTCAGGGATAATAAAATTAGGTAGAGTCCCGAAAAGATTTCTTCAGGGAATATCCATGAATACGCTTTGTAGTTTCTCAAACACAGTGTTAAGAGTATTTCTGAGTAAGTCATATGTAAAAGAGAGTTTACATGTAAAGAAGCAAAACTTGACCTTAGAATAATTATAAAATGGAATATATGTTTTGCTCTACTATGGGAAATGTTCTATGTATTTTGAAATAAATAAAATGAGAAGTTAGTTATGATTCCAATAATGCTTAAGAGAAAAATTTCACAACACATTGATCTTTCATATTAAGAAGGAAAGATGTAGACAGAAAACATAGGAATAATGAAGGATAAAGCACATAAAATATTATAAATATAAAGGATTTCACGTGCAAGAGTTAAATGACATATTAAAAATAATTATGTTGAAATCAACCCCTCTAAAATTCCAAGTAGAAACCATACATTTGAAGCTAAGTGTGCACTTGTAAAATGTATAATATAAGCATAATATAATCCAAAAAACAGGGTATCCAATCATGCTATGAAGATATTTGGTTAAACCCCAATCTAAGTGTCACTACAAAGGTATTTTGTAGATGAGTTTAACATTTAAATCAGTAGACTCTGAGTAAAGCACATTATCCTTTATAATATGGGTGGGCCTCATCTAATCAGTTGAAGGTCTTGCAAGAAAAAAGACTGAGATTCCCCAAGAAAGACACAGTTCAGCCAGCATTCTGCTTTCAGACTGAAACTGTAGCATCAACCCTTCTCTGGGTCTCCAGCCTGTCAGCCTACCCTGAAGATTTTGGACTTGTCAGCCTTTATAATCATGAGCCAGTTCCTTAAATAAATCTCTCTCTATATATAAATGCACATTTTATTGATCCTGTTTCTCTGGAGAACTAATACAACATCCATCTATCTATATCTACCTATCTACCTACCTATCTATCTAATTTAAAAAAACTGTAGTGGGCCACTATAGTATTACTTGTTCCAAACCCCTTTTCTAGAAATTTCACCTTCAGGAAGGATTGAAAACAGAGAAACACCACTCCCCAACATACTGCACTGAAATTCTTATGGCATAATAGAACAAATAAGTGACTGTTAAATGAGGAGCCTTTTAGAAATAAAAAAAGAAAGACTCAGATAACCATGAATTTTGGTGAATCAATGCCATACAGCATTTTTAAACCTAAAATTAGAATGCTTGCTAAAAAAACGCTGGAACCCTATGCTTTGGAATGTAGGTACCCCTGGGCATTCTCAGAAGTGATGATAGTCTAATCCTTCTCTAAACTCCTTCCAATGATTCCAATGAGGGCTACATTCCACCCTGACCGTCCTATGTTTATTTTTCCACTAACTTTAAACAGCATTGGATTGGAAAACATATTGAAGTTTGTGGCAATATTTCAAAGAAGAATATTAGTCATACCATATAAAAACACCTTTTTAAAAATTTTAAATTCATGCTCTTTGGAGCAATATTTCATGAATAGACAAAATGATGAAAATAAAATCCAGATTTCCTGCTAAATATAAGTAACTTAAAGCACATACCCCAGCTTTGGCTAATGGTTTTAGCAATTTGGGGGATTGCTAAAGGAAGCAATGATTAAGGAAGAGTTATGAAACGTAATTTTAATAAGTTAAGCCCATAATATGAAGTAAGAAGTCAACTGATGTTTACTTAAGAGAGTCATGATTCCAACAAAACACCAAGTGTGGTGAACAAGAGATTGTTAATGTTACTCTTTATGGAAAATGAATGATCCCTGTACAGGGATCTGCAGAAATCAGTCAACTAAGGCAAATAAGATAAAACTGGATATTCTTCCCCAATATCTTACTCATTTTATAAAAGGGGGGAATCAATAAATTGTCTGTTGTTTGTTGCTTCTTATTTTCTAGTATAAAGGCCATTGCAAAAATGCAATTTATCTCCCAATATAGTAAATATGAAAGTTGTAAGCAATCTATCTTTAAATGCCTATTGCATATGTGGTACTTGGGGTGAAAAATATAATCATTAAAACAAGAGTTTGCAGAACCATTAAAACAAAAACCAAAACAAGTGTGTATAAACTCACACAACAGTGGCCATATCTCATCCCTCTGGTTGTAATACTTGGACATTCCCTTAGATTGTCTTGCATTTTGTGTTGTATGATCTGAATGGGATAGGTAGGGGTATGTCTAAAAATGATTTGTGGCTACCAGAGTGTGTGTACATGTTAGTTGCTGTGTTGGTTACCTGGTGACAGGTTTGCAAGCAAACAATGGCATTATCTGCCCAGCACAACTCTTTCAGGCTTTCCTCTTCCGCCTTCTTTCTATCCCTCTTAGTATACCTTCAATATTTTCCTGACATCTGCCATTGTTGGCCAGTTGTCCTAAGATGAAAGGGTTCTCAACAAAAAATTTGAAGCAAGAATACAGAGAGAATTTGGTGTCTTGGCTTGTCAGATACAAAGCTTTGAGGAGGTCTTATCTTTATTTACTGATGTATGAACTAGAAAAATGGAGAGTTCCAGAACCCAGTCAGAAGAAAAGTATATAAAAATAATTCAGTGAAAGTGAAGAGGGAGGCAGAAGCAGGCACACAGAGAGACACACAGACAGCAATCAAGTTCCGATGTACATTTATTATTGATGCTCGACCATTTTTATGAGTTTCATGATGTTTCCTAGCATCTTTTATTTTTATTCCCTTATTTTTCTTATGTTTCATATCAAATTTAATTTCTGTCCTTGCAAATGGATGGCACTGTAGGCAATATTTCCCAAATTCAGTTAGTGAGTCATAAATGGGAAACTTTCAACAACATTTTCACCCACATGAGGGAAGGTTAAGGAACTTTTGATGATATGTTCACCTATCACTTAAGATGTTGGGAAAAGTTTTGTCCATCTAATTATTTTTTTCAGTGCTAGGTGCAGAGTTTTATTTGATGTTGAAATTCTAACTTTCATTTATCTGTATTTATGTATTGAGCTAGATTAGCACACCATGTGCTATGCTCATTAGTCACTTTTTATGACTCTTGTTTCTTTTGCATTGGTCCTGAATTTTTTTCAAGAAGGTCAGGTATGTTATTTGTTTCATCTGCCATCTTTAAGTTAACCAGGGTAAGGTTTTACCTTGCTTCCTTCCCTATCCCCCTCCAACACAGGCACAGACACATCCTCCACTTTCTTGATCTGTCTTTGGGCAAATCAGTGTCTGGCATGTTTAGAAAATTTGGCTACATTTTGCAGTGAGGCTAGTAGAGTCCTGAACTAATGCAATATTGTATTTTGATCACTATCTGTATTCTTGTTTTTATACTTTATTAGTTTTGAACAGAGAGGGGAAAAATGATGTTTAACCACCACCGCTGATATCCAATATTGTCTGAGGAATATCCAACTGAGTTTGAATATATTTTTATATTCATTGTATTTGTAGTAAGAGTATGAAATCATTCACGTATATGATGAACACAGAATTAGAATATGGGTGATGGGGTAGGAGGATGAGATCAGCTGCCTCAATTTTAAATAACGTATTTTTTCATTAATCTGTAGAATGTACAAAAATATATTCTAGGGGCTTCCCTGGTGGCGCAGTGGTTGAGAATCTGCCTGCTAATGCAAAGGACACGGGTTCGAGCCCTGGTCTGGGAAGATCCCACGTGCCGCGGAGCAACTAGGCCCATGAGCCACAACTACTGAGCCTGCGCGTCTGGAGCCTGTGCTCCGCAACAAGAGAGGCCGCGATAGTGAGAGGCCTGCGCACCGCGATGAAGAGTGGCCCCCGCTTGCCGCAACTAGAGAAAGCCCTCACACAGAAACGAAGACCCAACACAGCAAAAATAAATTAATTAATAAATTCCTACCCCAACATCTAAAAAAAAAATATATATATATATATTCTATATTGTTGTTTTTACTTTTGAAGTGTCTGAATTAATGTTATAAAATATTTGAAATTAATTTTTAAAAACAGCATTTGCAGCATATCTCATGCTTACTACTATTCACAAAATTAAAAATAACAGAAATGTAATTTCCTATGCACAGAAACATGTTCCCCACATTTTAATATATTGTATATATTATTTCAGTTTTACTCTTAAGTATACCTTCTATTTTTAGACAAATGGATATTAATTAGAAAGTAAAAACTAAATCAAAGATTATAATAATAAGTATTGATGATTATGAATGAAACAGGCACTAGCATACACAAATAGGTTTTTGTGTGTGTAATAGTTATAATACTTATTGTGTGTATGTATCATTAAAATAAGATATTAACTCTGTTATTTGATTTCTATATAATGTCTGTTATTTCTATACAATATTATATAAAATATACTAAATATATTTAAATATATAAATATATATTAAAATAAATATTATAGACTATTAAAATAGACTATAACAGTTATTTTGTGTATGTAAGTTATCAAAATTTTTGAGGGAAATTTGAAGATATTTTTAATAGTTAAATCTAATAAATTTCTTCATGAAAATTTAAAATAAATATACTCAGAGACCTTGGAAGATATTTCAGTAGATATTTAAGTATTTAAAGAGCTAATTATAACTAACATTTTTAAATGATTTATAATAGTACATTTTAAATGCACATATTTTAGAAAAAATTTAGTGAAGCAGAGATAAGGAGATAAAATAACACAGAAGGCTAGAGTATTAATATACTAAAACAGATAAAGTTATATCAAATAAATATTGTGGTTAAATGTGTGAATACTTCATCCTAGTGCTTGGCTTGGCTTCACCAAGACAAATATCTTTTATATTTAACAGCGTGTGTCCTTGAGTAAGTTACTAAATTCTCTGACGCAGCTTCTCTTAACATAACATAAATATAATGGTATCTATCAAGTAGAGTTCTTATGAAAATCGATTGAGAAAATACAATTAAAGGACACAGCAGAAAAGTTCAATACATAATTATAATAGACATTTTTCTACATCATTATGCATCATTTTTATAATTAGAAAAAAATGTAATTTGAGGTCATTCATCTACTACCAAGCTTCTTTAATGTCAATTTTTCAACTTAGGATTTAGAAATTATAATTGTCTTGCCTTCCTGGCAACTTGCTGTTGTTATTTACTGAATGCTTGTCATGTGATTGGCCAAATAGCTCCACTCTGTGCTTTCATATTCAATTGTAATTTTATATTGAAAAGCTCTCTATAAGTATAAATCCTTGCTACTGCTCTTGCTAAGTGAGAAGGGCCATAAATAGACAGATGAGGTATTTTATTTACGTACTCTTTCCTTCCACAAGGAGAAAAACAATGGGCTCAGGCATGGAAGCTACTGGGCTTATGCAAATTAGATGATTTTAGGAGCATTAGAAACACGAGTGTCCATGAAGTATAAAAATACCTATTTCGAAAACATTTTTTGTTTGTTTCTAGAAAAATTAAGAATGTGTTTTGAATTTTTTGCCTTCAAATTTCGTTAAATGTATATCTCTCCTGTGTCTTGTAATTCCCTGTCAGCTAATGGGCTCCAAAATGTATTGAAATGAAAAGTCCTGTGTGGAGTTAGTGGAGAGAGAAACAATAAGGCAACTTTAGTGAAATCGTCACAGACCTGCCTAAAGATACAGTCAGTGCAGATAATGTTTTCAACTCTTTCTCACCATTCCTTGTATCCCCTGATGTTTATGTCCCAGCTGCCTCCTTGCCCATTGTGGGAAAGCATTGGTTGGAAGAGAAGTAGCACTAAAGAAAAACACTGATACATAAACCATGTGTTCATCATGTGTTCATCTTTAGTTCATTAAAATCTACATTAACTACTGAGAAAAAATAATTAGTTGTTCTCAAAGGCGGCTTTCAGATAATGGGACTCTATTTTACCACATGGCAATGATGCAGGAACTCTGTATTCAGTTTGTTTGGTACCACCCAGGATGATGAGATAAAAATAGTACTTAATGAAAAAATTGGTCTGTACATGCCACAGATTTAAAAAAAACAAAAAAAGGTAAGCTTAAGGCTAGATGATCCATACACTTAATTTACAAGTTTGAAAGACATATACTAAGAAAACAAAGACATGAAAAAATAGGAAGGAAAAAAGAGAGGGTGCAAGGGAGGAAAGAAAGTAGTAATGTAATAGAGACAAGTACTTAAACTGATTTGTAAATTATTTTAAAACTGATTTGTGAATTATTTTATTCAGTGAGCATATGCCATGGAATAAAAATGAGATGGGAGATGTTAACATGGCTTTGCCTTAGTTCAACTCATTCCCCTGCACCTCTCACAGTGTGATAGTCTTACTTTCCTGAATGTGATTCCAGTATTTAAAGAAACAGTGAAACACAAGTTACTCTATAGTGGGCTCAAACACAAGTTACTCTATAGTGGGCTCAAACACAAGTTACTCTATAGTGGGCTCGGCCAAGAAACTGTGATCTGTTCTGTTGCCGGCAGAAAAACCAGGTGAGACAGACTTGTTGGTAGATGGCCCTGAATGTATTTTATGGCTTATTTAAAGGAGTGACAATGAGTAATTCTCCTTATAAGAAATGCTTGCCTTACCAGAAGACATTAGGACCTAATTACCATGTGCAAAACATGCAGTCTCTCATCTGGTAGCATACAGCTTCTGAAAACTCACATGTTTACAAAGTTTGGGCTACAGTTATTTGTTAGTTTCAACATCTGCAACTGATACATTGAACTGGTACAAATAGATCAAAAATTTTTAAGAAAAGTTTTTAAACAAAATACCGAATACAAATAAGTGCTATATTAAAAAGTGCTTCTTAAAGGGATATCAAACACGTATTATTAGGCACTCAATCAGAATGTTCCATCGAAAAAGAGTTTTTGATACCTTCAATGAAAAATGTTCATAATAGGATATAAAAATTATTTTAAGTTTAATTTAGACATGATATAGGATTCTGACTGATTGGTTATTCTACTTTTCAGTATAAAAACAGAATGCAAAAATTAATTCTTTATCCTGCCAGTGTCCTTTCCAGAGAGTAGGTTGGCATTTATCATATAGCTAGAAAGATAGATAGTACATGTCTATATATACCATATATATAATGTATATATCTCATATATGTAATGTATAGCTACATTTTTATATCTCTATATCTATTTACTGACCTCTCTCTCTCTCTCTCTCTCTCTCTCTCTCTCTCTTATCTTCTTGGGAGAGGTATTATCACAGTGTCTGAAAACTTTGTGGAAGTTTTGACTATACTCTGAAACAATCGTTATCTCAGGAGACCATAGAATATAAACATTGATTTATAGATTTAAAGGATAATAATGAAAATTTTTGCATAGAAAATTTAGAAATTTTCTATTCAGACAAGTTGAGTTAGAATTATTTATCCCCCCACAGAGCAATCCTTTTTCTCAAAGAGAAAAAAATATGCAAATAAATGAAGAGTATTTAATTTCTTCTGAGTAGCAAAATCTGCCATTAATGAATGCATGAAGCCTGAAATGAAACTATCTTATACTGAATTTAGCATTTTATTATTCCAAACATGTGAGTTTTTTAAACTCCAATTACATAGTTACCAAGTGGACTTACATTTGCATTCAAAAGTTATTTTCTGTTTTCATTTTTCTTTATGAGAAAATTTAGTTGTACTATTTCCTTCTTAATCTTGCTTTTGAGTCACATTAAAAAAAAAAAAAAAGAGGTATACTCCTTCGTTTGTGAGAGTATGGTTTCAGGGTGTTAGGAAAATTCCTTAACTTTAATCTAAGTGTAGACTAAATCATCCAATGTCTCTTTCACTCTCCCATGGTTCAAACAGACAAAAAAGAAGTCCAAGAAAAGAAAGGCATAGGTTAATTTGACATTAACCTCATATATATATTAAAGCATATAAGTCTGTATTAGAAAGACTACAAATGTGCCATGACACACCTTCAGTGATAATGTTTTGTTGTTTTTTGTTTGTTTGTTTTCTTTTGTGGTACGCGGGTCTCTCACTGTTGCGGAGCACAGGCTCGGGACGCGCAGGCTCAGCGGCCATGGCTCACGGGCCCAGCCACTCCGCGGCATGTGGGATCTTCCCGAACCGGGGCACGAACCCGCGTCCCCTGCATCGGCAGGCGGACTCCCAACCACTGCGCCACCAGGGAAGCCCCATGTTTTTAAAAATGTAATTTCCTTACATACATTATATTTTAGACCACAAGAATGAATTTAGTAACTATTTCTCTCTTTTCCCTTTATTGGTGCTACTATAATTTCTTCCTAAGCCATAAATTCTTTTTTCAATATACAGAATCTGATAATTCTTATTCACTCCAAATATTCAGTTACCGTTCATAACCAATAACCTGTAAGCTTCATCCTAGATCTCTTTGCTATAATTTAGAGTGGTATATCTAAGTTCATATTGGAAATATTCCTTTCATTTACCCACAGTCACCTCAAACTAGCTATGCACCAAACTTAACTAATTTCTCCAACCTCTGTACTGTTGGAGAGAGTGAGGGAGAAAGGGAGAAAAAGGAAGAAGGCAGGAAGATCCATGATTAATACAAAAAACATAAGAATAGTAGCAGACAAGCTCACTAGGTCATATGTAAACTATCAATTTATGTTTAAATAGCATATAAAAGCAACTAAATGAGTCAATATGTAAACACTTTAAATAATTATTAATTCTGAATAGTCCCTTTGAGTCAATATTGCATTTTAATAAAATAAGACAAATGGTTCTGCATAATTCTACGTAGATGATCCTTAACAAGATAAGATATTCTACAAAGTTATTAATGCAAGAAATATGCTTCCTGTTTGCATTTTGAGTAAGTCACTCTGTCTCACATGCTTTTCTGAATACTTTGTCAACAATGAAAGTTTTACATAACTCAAAAGACAAAATGCACATGTAAATGTGATTAAATCACTCAGAATATATTGACAAAGAAGTCCTTGAACTAAGAATGACATGAAAGATGGCATGTCTATCAGAGTAATATTTAATATCTTTCTTAATAAAGAGTTCTAGCACTGTATCATTTAACTTAATACATTTCCATTTCTTTTCATTTTAGTTTCCTAAAACTTTCCCACATACTAACCAGGTGTCACATTTTAAAATAATTGAAATATTTAATTTACTAAATAAGCTAGAGAAGGTGGCTTTTCACATCAAAAAATCACATTTGTAGACACATACACAAAGTGTAAGATTATCTTAACTTTAAATTAAATCACACTCATTTTTTTTTACTCAAATATTTATTTTGAATAAGGGGTTTTTGTTTTACTTTATAAAAGTACTGTCAGGTTCCACATATTTTGCAAAACTAAAATAAAATCTCTCAAAATTCAAAGCTTGCAGTTTTGACACATTTTCTAGGCTTGCCCAAATAGAAATATTACATGTGGGACTTTGAGAATATTAATTATGCCATTTTCTTCATTAATATTCTTGAGATCAACTCCTGCTGTGTTCTATGATTACTTTTCTGGAATTTAATGTCATCTATGTGAACTGATAAGACATCTTTAAATTTTTGTGTTTCCTTAAAGGTTTTGATATTTTATGGCACAGACATTAATACTACAATGAAAAAGTACAGAGCTTTATTTAAATGTTTCAAAGCTTTTCAAAGAGTCATAAAAATGACAATTAAGTTCATACTGTGTTCATATTAATTTTTCTAATATTCCCTAAGATTTTAAAGCTAACTCAATTTTGTTTCAAATTTACATACATTTTTACATAAAAATTCAACCAATTCATATATTTGCTATTTACATGTGTACTACTTTACTTCTAACCAGGAGCTGCCTAGTATGTCTATGCTCTGAAAACTTACCCAATTAAAATAATTGAAAAAAATGATGTGATCAATATATATTAATATATATGATATATATGTATTATATGTATGCTTATCTTTTTGATGAAGTCAGATTATTTGTTAAAGAAAAAACAAAACAAAAAACATGTAAAGAGTGTGGGTGTCAAAGCTAGTTATTGGCCTTTCCTTTAAAATAATGAGCAATACTGCACATAAGGCTTTAATTTTTTTATGTTTAAAACAGTATCTCAAACCCAGTGTCACACCATCCTTGTCAACTTTTCCTCTCTCTTTTTGAAGTATGTGTGTATGTGAATGTGTACGTGATCATCTCTATTTTATAAGGATATAAATGGATACAATGAAAACCTGAATAAATTGATTAATGACTTGTCTCATTATTTCAAGTGACAGTATTTAAGAACTGTTGCAAGAAGCTTTTAAACTGTGATTTCTAGAGGAATTAAAACAGCCTATATAAGCCCACTGAATTATTCCATCTTAACATCGAGTACTTTAGATAAGAACAAAAAAGGAAAAAAAAGAGAGATGAGAGATATTCATTATTGGGTGTAAGGAATAAAGAAAAATATAGTTTCCTATATTGGTCTATAATTGGACCCAAGGTAGAACATTTTCAAGATCTGGATCTTCTTCCTATCAAATAATGTAGCTAACAATGAATGTAATAGTGGTGACTTTTTTGGGCCCATGTCTGATCTTCTTCAGGGTCTGCCTGTTTTCAGTGACTTAATCACATGAAAACAATCTGTGTAAACTATCAGAACATAACTCAACTCTTTGTGTGTGTGGTTCAGTACTCCAACAATACTCTAATAGATCAAAAAATCTCCATAATTTTCCCCCATGAAAGCAGGGCCTCAGTTCCACAGAACTCTCTCTTTAATAATATTTACATTTGCAGTACTGTGAGGACTTTTTTACCCTCCTATCCTACATATAGCACTCACAATTCTCATTACTATTGACATATCTGCCTTATCTTATTTGGCGTAACAAGTTTTTCCAATGCTAGGTATCAAATTATTCTCATGGACAAATCTTTGTTGTCCTGTATCAATCTCATTTATTTCTTAAAATCCCTGAATTTAAAATTAAAACTTCACTATATATATATATATTTTTTTTTTGACTTTTATGTTTTTACCTTTTCAAAGAGGAAATAATTGTTAAGCAATATTTAGTGAACAATGCCCCATATGCGTTAAACCTGATCACTTTTGCTGTTCCCTTAAATATTATCTTAAACATTAATAAATGTAATATAAGTAATTATATTCAGTTACATACCATTTAAACAATGGGGCTAGGATTCGAATCTACTGGTCTTTAAACTTCTGTTTCACATAAATCACATTATATCTGTCAAATAAATTCCCAAATCATAAAAAGCGCAGATATTATTTCACAACTTTCAAAATTAGAGAATAAACACACCTTTAAAAAAATTGTATAAAGCATCTCTTTCCCTCTCAGTCTCTTTCTCCACACACAAACATTACATATTTTCTGTAATTGTGATTGCCTATTTAAACTTAATCTGATCTCTCCTTTGTCATTAATTACATTTAATGTATTCATATATACTAGTTGTTCTAAGTACCTAAGTATTAACCTAGATTACACACATTGTTTTTTAATAATATCTACTCTAAATTAATGAGTTCTCTATTACAATTATGTAAACTAAGGTTGCTGCTGGAATTAATTTTATAATTTATGCATATTTTTATGTAACTAGTTTTCCTTTTCCTCTCACACAAATAAATAAAACTTAATTTTCTCAATAACATATGGCTGTAGCTAATGTGTGAGAGAAGGACTTCAATGTAATCATAAATATTATCCTTGACTGATAGATGTCCCATAATAATAGTAGACAAGGCAAAAAAGAAAGAAATTCTTTATATAACTTTATTGTGTAAACCCATGATTTAGAGACTAATACAGTGGAGCTTACTGTGCAACTTATTGTGAAATTTCATGATTTATTATGCAGTTCTTAGGGGCTTACTGAGTGTCCCTATTGTCATACTTCATGATTTACTGAGTAATATAGAAGAGCTTATCACATAACTTGATAGTGGAATTCTGATTTACCGTGAAATATTTGTTCCAACCTGTTTTTACAATGGGAAGAATTTATCTAATGTTTCCTAATTATAGATAAGCTTCATCAGACACTTCATTTTCAAAGCAGATAACATCTCTAAGAGAGCTTTGGATACATCTTTTGCAAGAGGAAAATTTCTCCCCTCAAAATGATCATTTATCCTAATTTCGGGAAGCTTTCAAGTCTGTAAGTCAGCCCTAAGAAAATGAAAGGTTGCTGCTACTTTATTTAATAATGTACTATGATAACACATCAATTGATGATACAGTTATTTCTCAAAAGACTAAAGTTCAATTTTTCTAAACACAATGAAGTCTCTACCTTTGAAAAAATTAAGTTTCTAATTATTTTTATAAGACTTGGCTTATCTCTTTTTCCCTCTTTCACTTGTCATCAATCAAAACCTTAAGGGATAATTCTAGAGTAAGCAGAACGGTAAATTCACAAATTTTTACTACAACTGTGAAGTGTTTTGGTAATATGTGTATTCGTGTGTGTCGGGCTCTCTGTTTTCTTGTTTTTTTGCCTCGAATACATGAGGAAATGTTATAACATGAAATGATTTTCTGATTTGTAAACTGTGTTTCTTTTTGTTGAAGTTGTTTTTATATTTTACTTTATGTAAACTTAACAGCTGTTAATTATCTTTAATAAGAAACATGTGATTCAACCCTTGAATGAATATATAATTTTAATGACTACTTTCACATATCTGAAAACTAAACTAAGGCAGATGTAGTTTATTTTATTTAATCCATGCATAGGCATTGATGTAAAAGTCATTATAAATGTAGATAGTATTAAATTATGGAAATGAATATATACTCAAATACAATGTCATTCATAATTTGTGGAATGCCTCCCAGGCACCATGCAAGATACAGAGGCATAATTTAAAACATTTATATGTTTACAAGGAGCAAATCTTTCAACACTGGGAGTAAAGAAAAAGAGAGAGATTTTTAGGGAAATTTTATAGCGAGGAATAAAAGCAGTAATTAAAAAGCAAACCCAAAATAATCAGATCCACAGAACAGCATTAATAACAGCTAATGAAGCCCCCAAAAATGCAGTATGTAGATTAACTACATAAGATATAGACCATATTAATTAATAATGGTATAGAAACTATAAAGTAGAATATGTATATGAAAGTTAGTACATAAAATAAAAATGCATATATTAAAGGAAGAGGGGAAGAATTTAGTTTGATTTTTAAGGATTTGAAGTTATGACACCAGAACCCTACCCAGTAAAGTTGAAAATGGACTAAATAAAAAAAATGTCTAAAATTTCTTGAAATGCATTGTGGGATAGGGCAGCACTCAAGGAACAGGATGGTGGGAACAGGGATGAAATACTGACCAACAACACATCTGTGATCTCTCATGAATCCCTAATGAGAATATATTTGTGGTTTTAACCCAATCACGACCACGTATTACATGCAGGAGTTTTTTCTAACAGAATGATTTCCGAATGCACTTACAATGCATATATGATTTTATTAGTTTGAGACGTTAATTTATTATTTGACATATAAGGGAAACTCCATTCCCCTGAAACACACAGATGCACACACACGCACACACACACACACACATTAGCCGACACTTACACACATTCACACACAGTTCCTCAGCTAGAAACATTTAAAACGTGAACTTTGATGTCTGAAATTCTCTACCTTAGTCAAGTGTTCAAGCAAGGTTGTATGGACTCTTATTTATTCTACTTCATTTCTCTACAGTTCTAGACATGCTGAAAGGAGCTGATATGCAGAGTACTCCCTATGTACTTTTTGTTGCATGTGATTTCAGTCTCATTTCATTCTCCTATCCTTCATTGATTGTTTATAATTACCTAAGTGACAGACTAATACAGAATCGAAGAACTTTTTAGGAGTGTTTTGAGCCAAGAGTACACATGCTACAAAGGCCAAACATGTTAAACCATTCTAAGATATAATTGCTTTAGAATCAGAGCCAGTCCATGTCCCACTGAATGGTTCATTTTACAGCATCACTTACAATATGAATTCTGTCAAAGAATAACCCAACTCAATTTCAACATGTGATTCATCCTTTGTATACTGTGCACCAATGATATCATTCATCCTGTGCCAGTTATAGGAAAACAGGTTTCAATATAGGTTACCTTTTACTGTGTTTCTTTAATAAAGCTTTCAGAAATTATTTGTTTTATAATTTCAAATTACTGGGAATATAAAAGTAGGCTTTTAGTAGTGTGTTTATAATGAAAATAACTGCCTCAAGGGAATCATATACTCAATAGCATTCAAGTGGGTTATTGAAAAAATAATGCCATTATTGTAATAGCGAACATAGTCAACTGCACAAATACCTTGTAATCTCATTTGCAGTATGCAGTGCTCTATATCATGGATTTCTCTCACAGCAGAGAAGCCACGTAGGAGCTAAAACTTTAAAAGCTTTTCATGCCTGTATTGATAGATGATGCATTATTAGATGTGTATTACAGAAGCATGTTTTCATGAAAAGAAATAAGTATTCTATTCAGCAGAAATGTCCTTCTGCTTCTCAGACGATAGAAGATGCTTCGCTTCCTGTGGTAGGCTTTTCAGCCAATTTGTTGAGTCTTTCTAAGGACAATCAATATGAAACCAGAGGTTGGAGCATTTTAGTATCTCTTTGAACCTAATCATTGCTGAAGTACTCAGAAATCTGCAAACTCACCAGCTCTCTTGTGGGCCCTTGTACAGTGTTGATAGTTAATTAATTACTCCCCAGTAATCAACTTTGCAGTGTAATGGCAACCATTTATTTTATTAACTTTTATCAAATGTTGAATGAAATACTAACCTACACTATGTGCTCAAATGAGTTTTAAATTTTTATCCAATTGTAGCAGAAATATGTAGACACAAATTATAAAAAATTCCATCTGAATACAGATAGGAGAAAAAGGAAGTTTAACCAAAAGAACAGCCACAAGTATGTTTAAAGATTCTTTTAACAATTCTATATACTTTGTATATTGCCTGAAAATCAGTAATAGAGTACATAACTCAATCTCTCAATAGCAAAAACCCAATTTCACTATTGAGAGCCATGGCTATATGACATAATAAAAAAACATATTTTGTGAAGAAACAGAAATGTGTCTTCAATTGTATAAAGGAATATATTCACTAATAAAACTATGCTTGCTCTTTTAGATCTTACTAATCTAAATCAACTGTAAAGAAGTGTGCAGTCACACGGCTTCTTCTGATATAAGCATATCGTACACATTGTCCATAATTAAATGGGTAGATGGATGACAGTAGCCTCTGACACAGAAGTTGAGTCAGGGGAAACAGATATATCCTCAGGCACTTACTATGTGTCATGTTCTGACCTAGCGTTTTTTCATGTGCATGTCTTCCACTCCAATAAAAATGGTAACTTCTAATGGAATGATCTTTCTCTGTTTTGTTCATCACTCTTCTTATAGGCTCTTTCCTAGAATATATGAATAAGAAGTTGAATATATGAATTGAATATATGAAGTTGAATATATGAATAAGAAGTAGGGCTTCCCTGGTGGCGCAGTGGTTGGGAGTCCTCCTGCTGATGCAGGGGACACGGGTTCGTGCCCCAGTCCGGGAAGATCCCACATGCCGCGGAGCGGCTGGGCCCGTGAGCCATGGCCGCTGAGCCTGCGCGTCCAGAGCCGGTGCTCTGCAACGGGAGAGGCTACAACAGTGAGAGGCCCGTGTACCACAAAAAAAAAAAAAAAAAAAAAAAGAAGTAAATAAGTATGTAGATGATAGATCGATAGATAACTGAACTAAATATTTTGGTGATTCAGTGATCTATTGTTTGGTCTTCTATAAGCTAAGTTTTAGCTCCTACGTGGCTTCTCTGCTGTGAGAGAAATCCATGATATAGAGCACTGCATACTGACTGCAAATGAGAATACAAGGTATTTGTGCAGTTGACTATGTTTGCTATTACAATAATGGTTGTTTGGTCTTCACGACAACCCTGAAAGAGAAACATTCTATTCAAATATTACAAATAAACAAAACTAAATGCTTTCTACCTCACAATAAATGTCAATCCAAGTTATAAATTATCAACCCCAAACTTAGTATGTTCTTTTATGAAAACATACTTGTTTTGTTGTTACTACGTTTACACATATGGTACATGATCACATTCTACTTTAATAATATATTTACAGATGTTGACTATCGTTCATTTTACAACCATACTAATACTAGTCCCTCTCATATTTATAAGACATAAAATAACTCTACGTTATAAGTACTATTTCAATTGTCATTTTATACGGCGGAGAAATAGAGAGAGACTGAACCATGGAAAAGAAAATGTTCTCTAAATTGTCAAGGTCACAAGGATAGGAAATAGTGAACCTGGGATTTGAACTTATGAAATCTTTTCCAGAGCTTATGCTTTTAGTCACTATGGTCATTATACTCTACTGCCTCTCTGTGAAACAGATTTTCAAGGTCAGGTAGCCAACAATGCAATGTTATCATACCAATTAATAAAGTAAAGAGAGGGCCATGATTAGAATGCACAAAAAAAGAAGGATCTATAAAATAAATAAATATTTTTGAAAGAACATTTAATAACATCTGTATTAGTCTTATTTTCTTTCCCCTCAGCATCACTTCAAACAGAATATCTATGCTCTATTGAGGAATGTGAAGAGAAAAACCAGTGTAATATTAGAAGAAATTAATTGCTTTGTTTCTTTTTCCAATGAAGAAGGTAAACATTGATAGGTTTTTTTAGAAAGTAGAATATCAAAATTATCTACCAAAAAAAAAAAGTTGGGGTGGTCACAGAAATGTTGGTCTCCATCTCTCTTCCTAACAACAGAAAAATCATTAATTCAAGCAGAAGAAAAGTTACCACAAATCATCTTTAGTAATAATATTGCATAGAAACATCTTTTCATGAAGGAGAATGTACTTTCAAGTTCTCCTTTTGGTAAAATAAAAGAAAAAACATAACTCAAAATATTCAAAGATCGTTAATGTTTTGTGCTGGAGTAATATAGCTAAAGCTAATTTAAAAAACCAAACTATATATAAGTAATATAAAAGAACTGTAGCATATCATTGCCTTTTTACTTTCCTACCTCAGCAGCTTACCATTGACAAATTATTTTATATATCATTGGACTCCCAGTACTTGGAACAGGGATCATATACCTAAGACACGAAGTGTTGAGTAAATGAATCCCTGCACAAAATAATGAATCTATCCCAGCCATATACACTGACCTACCCATCTTCTATTTCTTTCTATATTCTTAATTTTTCAGAAATTTACCTTTCATGTCACACACATTGCTTGGTAGTGAATGATCTTAATTCCCAAAATATCTTTTCCCTCTAACTATGATATCTGATATTGTTCTCTCTCTGAGAGCCTGAAATTTCCCTAGAGGTAACATTCTCAAGTAGTTTTTTATCTGAATTTTATAAATTTCACAAAACACTTATGAGGGCTCAGAAACATTTAAAGCTTTTCTTGTCTGTGTGACTTTTGAAAATTTTAGATTGTACTTAAAAGAGCTCTTGAGAGGTCCTCACTATAAATGAAGGCACACAAATTAATTTGAAAATAAATACTTTTAATAATATTATTAGTCTTCAGTGTGTTGCCAAACCATTCTACATGAAAATTTCTATGCTTATACATCAGGTTTTTCTGAGTAAAAAAATACAGGTAACGTGGGTTAAAGGATAAGTGAATGGCAAACAAGCCTTGGAATTTAAAGATAGAGACCTTCAAAGAATTGTACAGGTTTATGGCTTCTGAAGCCATTTGCTTACGCTGGAGAAGGGAATCATCTGCTTTTCTCAAAGAGGATTTGTTTACATTAGAAAGCCATATTCTCTCTTTCTCTGTCTCCAGAGAGAAGGAGCAGCTACGCAAGCTTCTTTACATAAGAGCTGAGATGAATCATTCTGGAGTTCCGTTTACCTAGTACAGCCCCAGCCCCTCCCTCCCATAAAAGCAGATAATGTCTGCCCTCATCGCATTGCCCGGAGTAAGAACTGGAGCAAGAGGAATCAGCACTGAGGTATTCTGTAAGTAAATAATCAGTCTGATCAGTCTGCCTCTGAGCCTGAAATCTGTGTTTTATATATATACACACACACAATGTAGTTGTCCTTAACATACACGCTACATTTACACATGAGATCTCAACTTGAATTAAAAGCTGAAGAGTTCACTCTTATCAAATTGTACTCTATCCATGATACATCAAAGTACCAAGTCTGCCTCAACGTATGTTCATGTTTTTCTTTTTCTTCCTGACAATTGCTAGACATTGGATATTCAAGGCCATTGCATCAATAAAATGACACATACCCATTCTCTACAGCTAATTTTCTGTGTTCCAGATATTCCCAAACATATTAGGAAAATTCCTAAGTCTTCCTTTTCTCCATATTTGAAAATATATCAGAAGCACAAGGCTAGATTACTTGCTTTCAAACTCTCAATATAAAGATCAGGAAATATAAAGTAAACTAAACACAGCTACACAATATGTATATAATTACTCTATACTATACAATGTGGTCCAAACAAATATATGCAAAGGTGCTTTTAAGGGTCAGGAGGTTGACTCTTAAATATTCAAGGATAATTCTTCTTTGGGAAGTGACAAGTTTTACTTTGTTTGTGTAGAGAACAAAGTGCATCCAGAAGAAATAAGAGTGTGAATAAAGAGACGGAATATGCCACGCAGACAAATAAAATATCGGCATGTGTATAACACATACACACACATATATACATACATGCACATGCATGAATATACACAAGAGCACACATATATATGTAAGCATGCACAGTACAGATAGTTTATGTGTGCATACATACATGTGTATACCAACATGCATGCATACACACATGGGGCATTTTACTTGAACAAAAGCTCCAGGAGACAATGCATCTCCCTTGTTTTATTTGAACAGTGCCTGGTATTTTAGAAAATTCTCATTAAATATTTACTGCAGAGAGAATAGATGAAAACAAATACGACTGCATTAAACAAGAACACAAATTCATATCATTTAATGCCACGGTTTTTCTCTATTTATAACATAAAACCATCAAGAAGCTAGTGAAATATTTTAACTAGAAAAATGCTATAATCAGATTTATATTTTTGAAGCAAACTTTATTATAAACAAAATGACTATGTTAGAAGAGAGCATACTAGATACATAATAATTAGGAAACAGGATAAGTCCGTAATATTTTGGGTGCAAAGGAAAAGAAGCCAGATTGGAAATATCTTTGGAAATAACAAGTAAACTTAATAAATGTATAATGTTCAATCACAGAAAGCTTTGAACCAATGGGGAATGATCAGGGATACAGCTCCGTTCTCTGGAAAATCTGAACTAGAGAAATAAATATGGCCAGGATCTATTCATCTATCCCCCCTTCCTCTATCTCTCCTTCTTGGTTTCTTCTTTACATGTTTCTTAATCCTAAATAAAAATGTCTGGCCTTCCTCCTTATACTGTGGAAGAAGACTGCTCAAGAAGCCCTTTTTATCTTTTGTGCTGTTTCAACAGGGACTACCTCAGCTACTTTCTGGTTTTATGTTAAAAAATCCCAGGGAAGTGATACTATTTGCTTGGCTTTTGTTAAATGCTGTCTGCTAGGCTAATCATCTGTAATCTGTAATTGGTACGTGTAAATCACATAGCAACAGTTCTAAGCTCATGCTCTGAATATAAAAAATAAAAAGTGGAACCCTGTTAGTAGAAGGCTTGAAATGAATGCTGCATAAATAAAATATTGTCCACTAGTCTGGATATTTTAGTAATCACACCAATAAATGATGACAAAAGTAAGCTCCCTAATGTAGACATATAAGAAATAAAGACAGCAAGATGAGCAATAAAATTGATGGACTAGTGAGCAACTAATCTAAGGAGATGAATGAAAAGTCTCCCCAATATTCTGTCTTGGGTGACTAGGAGGACAGATGGTTAATTACATCATGGACATACTGTTTTTATGGGAAAACTAACTGGAGACGTCTTGAAGGTATTTGGGTACATACTTGGATTTCCTGAGTATCACCTTGCTTACAGGTCCTCTTTAGTTTTCTTCTATATTTGTCTAAGCAGAGATTCTGAAGAGGAAAAAGGGCTGGGCTGAAATGCTAAATGATAGCTTAGATGGGAGCCGAGGGAAATTTGTCTTCTAAGGTGACTATAATAAAAGGTGGAGAGAAAGAAAAGCAGGCTTAAAATCAAAGAAAAACAAGAAATTTAAGCATTTTACATTCTAAAAATAGTCTAGATTAATATAGAAGGACTCCAGTAAGACGAAGACTGAAAATTTCTCCATGCATTTACCATTTAGGAGATCTCACTGTGGAAACTGACATCAGCAGTACAAGAAGGAGTTGGAGGAGGAAACAAAACTATACTGTGTGAAGCAGTGGATGAACTTAAGAGAGTACAGACTACCATGCCTGAAGCTTGCAAACAGGGAAGGAGTCACAACTAATGATGGACACAATTTCTCGAGAGTGCCTTTCTATTGAACCTATCTCACCTTTATGATAGGTATAATACTCATGATTTAAACATCAGAAAATATAAAAATTTTAATATTTTGAAAATTTTTTCCCATCGTTGCTTGGTTTAAATTTTAAATTTCTGTATTATTAAATATAGCACATACACATGCAATTCATATAATTAAAATGCACTGCTCAGAGACTTATCACAAATCAAACAGTCATGTGATAATAAGAAAGTTCAAGAACTCCTCTGCAATCACTATCCCTCTATCCTTATCAAAGCCACAATCTTAGATTTGTGTGTGTGTACATGTGCATGTGTGTGTGTGCACCACCAAAGCATGCATGACTAAACTGAAGTATAATCTTACCTGTTTCAAATCTGTATGTAAATACAATTACAATGAAAGATCTCTGACAACGAGTGCAATCAGCTGGAATTTGTTGAGACTTGATTTATAGCCACATACAGGTAAATCTTTGTAAATATTTGATGTGTTTCAAAAATGCAGCTGGTTGTATGCACTATCTGAATATGAATATTAGGTTTGCTGATCATATTTTTCAACTTTTCTATTTTTACTTATTCATTATTTTGTTTGGCAGTTTTCCCAGTTCCTGGGAGGTTTATGTTATCTATCTCTCTGAATATAAATTTGTTAATTTTTATTTTAATGTGGCATTTTTGTTCTTTATGTAACTTGAGATGCATATAAATTTTAAATTGTAATTGCTTCCTCATAAGTGGAAACTTTAACTATTATGAAATCTCTCTCTTTATCTTTAGTAAAGCTTTTTGTCTAAGGTCACCATTCTCTGATATTAACATAGCTTTCAGTTTCCATTTGATTTGTGTTGACACGATAAATTGTTCTTTACTTTAGAATTACTTTCCAAATTCTGATATATTAGATATTTCTGTAGTAAAGAGCATATAGCTAAATAAACTCTCATACTTGTAGCTTTAATATGGTTCACATGCTTTACCTTTTTCATTTTTATCTACTCAGATCACTTAAAACCTGTGTCCATACAATACAGTACATTACTTCATTTGGCCATCAATTCTTGTTGAATACCTCATTCTTCTTTGAAGGCGTCCTTGGTTTTGTTCACATTAAACCACTATTCTAAAGATAGAAAACTTGGTGTCAGTGATGATAAGTGACATGGAGCATATACATATACACATTGGTCATTTGTATGTCTTCTCTGGAGAAATGTCTCTTCAAGTCCTTTGCCCATTTTTTAATTGAGTCTTTTGTTGTTGTTGTTGCTTTTGCCATTGAGTTGTAGGAGTTCTTTATGTTGCATATTAACTTCTTATCAGACTTATGGTTTGCAAATATTGCCTCCCATTCCATAGGTTGTTTTTTCATTCTTGATTGTTTCCTGTGTTATGCAGAAGGTTTTTAGTACAAGGTAGTCCTACTTGTCTATTTTTGCTTTTGTTGCCTGTACTTTTAGTGTCATATCCAAAAAATCATTGCCTAGCTCAATGTCATGAAGATTTTTCCCTATTTTTTCTTCTAAGAGTTGTGTAATTTCAACTGTTATGCTTAAATTTTTAACCCATTTTGAGTTGATTTTTGTGTATGGTGTAAGATAAGGGTCCAATTTCATTCTTTTGCATATGGAAAGACTGGTACACTGAAGACTACAAAACATTGATGAAAGAAATTAAAGAAGACACAGGTAAATGAAAAGACATCTCATGTTCACGGATCAGAAGACTTAATGTTGTTAAAATGTCTATATACTAAAAGTGGTCTACAGATTCAATGTAATCCCTATCAAAATCCCAGTGGCATTTTTTTACAGAAATTTTTTAAAAAAAATCTAAAATTCATATGGAATTCCCAAAGACCCTGAATAGCCAAACTAATCTTGAGAAAGAACAACAAAGCTGGAATTTTCCCATTTCCCACTTCCTCATTTCAAAATATATTACAAATCTATAGTAACTGAAGCAGTGTGGTACTGGCATAAAAACAAACATAGACAAATGCAACAGAATAGAAAGCCTAGAAATAAATCCATGCAAATAAGGCCAACTGATCTTCAATAAAGTTGACAAGAATACACAATAGGGAAAGGGTTATTTCTTCTTGCATATAGTTTTACAAAGGAATGGCTATTAGTATTATAAAATTTCTTTTAAAATGAAGTTTACTTCAAGATTTTATGTAAAACTGAAATAAAACTGAAGAAATATGTGTCTTGAATCTTTTCATTATGTTAAGTAACAATTAAAAATGTTCAACCTATTTGAATTACAATGTAAAAAGCATCTGTGAATAATTTGGAAGCTATTAAATGTCTACGTTGTTAGCAAAGTTGTACCTCATCAAGCTCAGATTTTACATTATCAAGAATGAGTGTACTACATCTTATTTTTCATTAAAAATAATGTTCTCTCCAGAAAAAAATGGATACATGAAGATTATAAGATATATTTGCCAAGCTTATCAAATTATGAATAGCAATGATGATATTTAGCTGTGCATAAGGATATTACTTTTAAATGTTTATTTGGGATGAGGGGGGTAGAAATAACAGGTTCTTTAAAAGTTGTAGACATTATGTAATTTACCACATTGGATTGTGGGTGATCTGAGTCATAGTATTAAAACATTTTGTTTATAGATAATAAAATATACACAGGGATGCCAGAAACAGAGGCCAGTTCTGCTATGGCAGAATCCCTGTACAGACAATTCCTCCCACTGACTACAACTAAAAACTCTGAACCAAATAATAGTACAAAATAATAATAACTATTTGAAGACTCTATGCAGGGGAATCAATTTTGGAGAGGTGACTCACAAGGGGAAATAAAAACCAAATTAAGACATTCTGTGATTGAAGAAATCTAAGAAGTCCTTTTATTTTGTTTTGTTTTGTTTTATTACCAGACACGGTCTAGAAAAAGTGCTATGAAGAAAATTCCTTAGGCTGCAGGGAAATTACACCAGATGGAAATTCAGATCCTCAGAAAGAAATGAAGTGGTAACAACAATAATAGTAAATACCTAGATAATGTAACATATTTTTCACATTTAAATTGTTTAAAATATGTTTGACTGTTTAAAGCACAAGTTATAAAAGTGTCTGGTGAGCTTTTCCACACATGTAGATGCAATTCGTATGACAACTTAGACGAACATCAACTGGGGAAGGGATTAAAGAAACTATATGATTACAGGTTTTCTACATTGTATGTGACGCACCTATTATTATAACTTATAAGCCAGGTATATTGTTTTATTATTATATGTTATACAATAGTATATTATTATTATTATATAACCCATATACAGATCATGAAACATTAAGTAGTTACATTTTAATGTCTAGAATGACTAAAAATGTACCAAAATAATGTGTCCACAAAGGTAATAGTTAAATTAAATGGAACACTGAAAATACTCAAATAATCCCCAAAAAAGGCAGGAAAAGAGGGGGAATGGGCAGAAAAACAAAAATAAAAAAGAAGACCACAGAAACAAATATTAAATGATACACCTAAATCTAACCTCATAAACAGTTATTTGACAATTAAACAGTTATTTGACAGTTATTTGACAATTAAATTGTCAAATAAAGGCAGCGATTGACAAAGTGCATTTTAAAAAGTGTGACCTTGCTATATGCTATATACAATAAACACACTTTTTATTTAAATACACAGATAAGTTGAAATGAATGGATGCAAAAGAATATACCAGGAAAACCATAAGCCTAGGAAAACTAGAAAGGTTTTTTGAATATTAGATAAAGTAGGCTTCAAGACAAAGAGTGTTACTAGAGATAAAGAGGGATACTTCATAATGATAAAAGGAAACATTCATTCATAAATGCATGTGAGGTACTAACAGAGCCTTAAAGTATCAATATATGAAGCAAAAATTCACAGACAAATGGAAGGATAGTAGGAAATGGTAACATACATATTTCAGCAATTAACAGAATAAGTAGACAAAAATTTAGTAAAGCCATAAATTATTTGAATGAAATCATTCAAAAACTTGGATCTGATTGACATGTATAGAAGAGAGTGATCCATCCGACAACTACAGAATGTAGATTTTTTTCAAGCGCACATGGTACACTCACAAAGATGGAACATTCTCTGGGCTACAATGATTCCCAAGTACATTTTAATATATCAAAATCATATAGGTCATATTCCCTGACAACAGTAAAATTAAACGTAAAAGGAATGATAGTTTTTTTGAAACCCTAAATATATAGAAATTAAACAGTGTACATCTAAATAATTAATGGATCACAGATTATATCACAATAAGAATAACATGCAGTTAAAACTGAATAATCATGAAAATGTAATATATGAAAATTTATGCAACACTACTAAGGTAGTGCTTAGCTGAAACATAGCTTTTACAGTTTAAAATAGCAACGAAAAATATCTAAAAGCAGTGGCCTAATATTCAGTCTTAAAAAGATGGAAAAACATGATCAGTAATCCCAAAATAGGCAGAGAGAAAAGTAGAGATAAGGAGAAATAATAGGAAAATTTATCAAAATCAAAGCTTATTCTTTCAAAAGAACATTTTAAATGGACAAAGCAATAGCTAGACCAATCAAGAAAAAAAAATAGAGTGGAAATCACCAATATCAAGGAAGAAAGTGGGGTTATCAACAGAGATTTTATAGATATTAAATGAATTATGAGAGAATATAACTACAAAAATTAAGACAAAAAGAACTACAAAAACTAAATATATTCATGAATTTGAATTTCTTACTAAAAAATTTCCCCAAAAGTAAATTTCTGGCCCAGGTTATTTCACCACTGAGTTTTATCAAATATTCAAGAAAAAAAAGTGACCAACCTTACCACAATCTTACCAGAAAATAGATCTGAAGTTATCATTCTCCAGCTCAATTATAATCCTAATGCTAAAATTCGACAAACACATTTTCTTGGATTTTTTTTTTCTGAAGAGTGATCAGTAGTTTTTCTAATTTTTTATCCATGTATTCAATGTATCTTTTTCTGACCCCTATTGTCCAGCTGTTCCCTGTTCATGTTTTTCAGCCTTTTGCTCCCACTCTGCTTCACTCTGGATAGTTACACTTTCAGCTCACTGATTTTTCTTCTGCAATGTTCAAAGTGCTGTTTAGCATGTCCAGGGAATTTTCAATTTCATTATTATATTTCTCAGCTCCAGAAGTCCCTTTTCTGTTTTCTTTTTCCTTTTTATGTTCTTTTGTATAGTCCATTTCTCAACTCTTTGTGGTTTTTCCTTTAAATACGTGAGCATATTTGCAATTGCTCTAAAGTCTTGTACTATTTATATCATCATCTCTGTGATATCCGGAACTATTTCTACTGGTCGATTTACTTCCTAGTTTGGGGTCATATTTTCCAGCCTTTTAGCATTATTGGATGAATTTTATGTTGCTGAGTCATGAATTTGGCTGTCTTCCTTTAAATACTTTTTTTTTCCCCTCATAGGAAATTATCTGCAAATCAGCTTAAGCTTTCTAAAGCCTGTGTTTAATCTTTGTTAGGTTAGTCTAGATTAACCTTTATGAGTAATTCAGCCCCACAACCAAAATCTGATACTCTGGAATCACTACTGAATATTCCGGGTGTTCAATGAGAGTTGTTACTTTGGCTGGTCAGAACTTAAATATATCTCAGTGCCTGGTCTTGTGGAGTTTCATCCAACGTTTGTTCAGGTTACAGTACAGCCAAAGATTTATGAGGATTCCTGTGCAGGTTGCTGGAGACTTTTCTCTGTATAAACTCCCTTTTTTGCAGTACTTTGCTTCACTAATTCCAAATACCTTAGATTTCCCCATTTTTGATACCTCTTTTACTGAATTAGACACCAGTGTGGGCTAGATTTTTCTTTCCTGAACTTGAGTCAGGAAAGTGACCCCAGGCAGAAATGCGTGGCAATGGTAATACTCAACTGATTTGTTTCCATTCTGTCAGGATAGCAGTTACATGGTGTGCATTGTCTAATGTCTAGACAGTAGTTTTATTTTGTAATTCAATTTTCTAATTGATTTTAGTGGAAGAAAGTTAAGAACTAAGGAATCCATCATGGCTATAAAGGGAACTCCACTGTTTTTCTTTTGACATTATTTCAAGGTGTCATGTTACTACTCTTCTAAACCTTTTAAAACTGCGAATACACTGTTCTAACTGGATAATATTATCAGTTATTTCTTTCCCCACTTGAAGTTATTTTTCTATCTAATGAGGTTCAATTACACCTCACTCTCATGTTCAGAAGTCTTGAGTGTTCTCCTTTCATGTTTAAAATTAAACTTCAATTCTGTCCTCTGGTCTTTAAATTTCTACACTTAACTGGCTCCAGTCTCTTCTCCATCCATAGTCATTAGATATTTCACACCTTGGTCACTATGTTGCAGTCATATTGGCCTGCATTCGTCCCTAAGAAGAAACCAAGTGAGTCTCTTTCTTAGGACTTTTCCACAAGCTGTTGTCAGACCTGAACCATTCTTTTCCTACATCCCCACAGTTCAGAATATTTTACTTGTCAATATTGTAGAGGAGAGTAAAATAAGAAAAGCACAAGTCTTAAGTACTACTCAATTTTCATAAAGAGCACATATCTGTGCAACCACAATTTACACAGTATTACTAATACCACAGAACCCTCTTCATGTTTCCTCTCCATCATTACCCCATAAAAATAATTATTATTTTGATTTCCATCACAGTAGATCATTTTTCCTGTTTTTCAGTCTTATATAAATACAATCATATGGTTTGCAAGCTTTTCTACCTAACTTCTTACACTGCCTGATTATTTTTAGTAGAGCATATTTCAGCTTAGTCGGTATGTTCTTAAAAATTCTTTCTTGTATACGATTAGCTAGCTCCCTTTTAAATTATTTCATGATTCTTTTTCTTCCTAGCTCTTTTCATTATCGGTCAGTCCTATCTACCTATTTACCTGTATTCACAGCTATCTATTTCTTTGGGACAGATATCTACTTATAACATAGTATCTAGACAGTGCCTGAAACTAGTAGTTAGTGAAGATTGGTAGAGTGAATGAATAAATAAATTAATGCATATAATACAAAATTAATTCTCAAGAAGTCAGTATTTGAATCAGTACTATGTAATCCCCTGATCCAGTCACTTCTGCATTAAATTCTCTGTAGTTTGTAGCATTTAATGATGTCTAAATTTGTTTCCAGTTCTAGTACTAAGTTGCTACTTTATGACTTTTATACCTTGTGTTATTTAAACTGGGAAATAGGGATATTAGGTAGGAGAATTCAGTATCAGAGCTTATCTATAGGTCTTCACGTTTCTCTTGACTATTTTTCTTACATCACCTTTTCTCATTTGTCAAAAATGAATGTAAGACAGGTATGCAGCAACTCTGCCATGCTAGGAAAAAAAGTTAAAGAATTATAAGGCTTACATGCACACACTGGCCTCTGATTGCCTATGTATACTATGATTATCCACAGAAAAATGAAGGACGCATGCTTGTTCAGTGAATTTCCATAAGCACTCATTCTGGGAAAAAAAAATACTTGGTTTCCAAGTCTCTAGAATTAAATTTTAACATGTGCTAGAATAACGGTTTAAAATGCAGATACCATATCATGGTATAAATATTAAAGGGATACTCAGGCAAAAGTAGAGTACATATAAAACTACTCTTTGTAAGAACAGAATAACATGGGTCATCTTAAGTCACTCCATTCCATTAATAGACGTGTCATATTTTATGATGCATAAAAAGCTAAGAGAATGAAGAAATTGTCTGTATTCTGAGAAAGTTCTCAAGCTGAATTATACTGAAGCAGAAAAATCATAAGTAGTCACTAGTGACAGCCTTTAAAACTTTAACTAGAAGATATTGATATTCCAAGTAAGAATATCAAGTGATATAAGAATGTAATAGAACATAGCACTCAGAAATTTAAAGAAAAAAGAAAGAAAAACTCCCAGCTCATAATGGAAAGAAAATTCTCATTCAATTGTTAAAGAAATAGCTCTATGAAAGATATTTTACTTTTATATATATATTAGCTTTTAAGATTTCACAATGATAGTATGTGACGAAATATGATCAGAAGGTAAAAATAATACAAAGTATTTAAACATTACAAACAAAAAACTCTAGAAATTAAGAAAACAAACCCAGGCTCTTCAGTCTAATTTCATGTTGCCCTTTACTGCAGTTGGTACAATATAGTTAAGTATAAAACCTAGAAGAATAATGAAACTTTACTTTTAAAAATGTGTTCCATATATTTATGAGATAACATACTTGTTACTTTCTCTAGTGCTTTCTTAAACCTTGGATTTTAATCCCTTTGGTACTGAAATTTGGGTCTTCATCCAAGAACACAGACTTGCAGCTGTTGTTTATCCTGGACTATCCACTTTTATTTCTAACAGTCCATGCACAGCTGTGCAGTTGAAGGAATTAAAAAGTGAGAATATTGTTTTGGAGAAAGTTATGCACTGTCTACAGAAAGAATAACAATTTAAAACTCTTCAGAGTTTACAAATGTTAACTTCTATTTCCTGAGGTAATCCTGGTCCCATTATATATTCCTGGACTCTTAAGATGAGCTACATCTTACTTTTGATGTTGGAAATAAAGTATTTCTTGCCTTTAGCAATAATAAAATCTTTACAGAGATGTTACATCCATAGACTCAAAGCAGCATACAAAATATAATTCTTTTAACCATGATCTAGTGCCTGTAGCACTTGAAAAGACTTAGGAACTAATATATAAGTTGTTCTAAATAAGATACAGGAAGAAACAGAAAAAAGGTTTTAGCTCTTGATTTAGTTTTTGGATAATGTTTCTGCACTTAGAAAGACATATGTTTCAACAATCAAGACTTTCACAGGTTTGTTATTAAATACTTTGGTGTACCCAACACTGTTAGAAACCAAGCAGAATTAGTAAGAATGGCAACATCCATGACTGCAAAAGACTACATCAAAACCAGATAACAGTAATCAAAGCAGTATGGTACTGGCACAAAAATAGACACACAGATCAATGGAACAGAATAGAGTGCCCAGAAATAAACACACACACTTATGGTCAATTAATCTTTGACAAAGGAGGCAAGAAAATACAATGGAGAAAAGACAGTATCCTCAATAAGTGGTGCTTGGAAAACTGGACAGCTACATGTAAAAGAATGAAATTAAATCATTCTCTAACATCATGTACAAAAATGAATTCAAAATGGATTAAAGACCTAAATGTAAGACCAGATATTACAAAACTCCTGGAGGAAAACATAGGCAGAACACTCTTTGACATAAATGCAGCAATACTTTTTTTGGATCCATCTCCTAAAGCAAAGGAAACAAAGCAAAAATAAACAAATGGGACCTAATTAAACTTAAAAGCTTTTGCACAGCAAAGGAAACCATTGACAAAATGAAAAGTCAACCTACTAAATGGAAAAAGATATTTTGAAATGATATGACTGATAAGGGTTTAATATCTAACATATATATATATATATATAAACAACATCAAAAAAACAAACAGCCCAATTAATAATGGCCAGAAAACCTGAATAGACATTTTTCCAAAGAGGAAATGCAGATGGCCAACAGGTACATGAAAAGATACTCAACATCGCTAATCATCAGGGAAATGCAAATGAAAATCACATGAGGTATCACTTCACACCTGTCAGGATGGTGATCATCACAAAGAACACAAATAACAAATGTTGGCAAGAATGTGGAGAAAAGAGAACCCTCCTACATCATTGGTGGGAATGTAAATTGGTGCAGCCACTGTGGAAAACAGTATGGAGCTTTCTCAGAAAACTAAAAGTAAAACTACCATATGACCCAGCAATTCCGCTCCCAGATGTATATCCAAAAACGAAAACACGAATTCGAAAAGACACTTGCACCACAATATTCATAGCAGCGTTATATATAATTGCCAAGCTATGGAAGCAACCTAAGTGTCCATCAACAGATGAATAGATAAAGAAGATGTGGTGTATATATACAATGGTATACTACTCAGCCATAAAAAAGAATGAAATTTTGCCATCTGCAGCAATATGAATGGACTTGGAGGTCATTATGCTAAGTGAAATAATTCAGACAGAGAAAGACAAATACTGTATGATATCACTTATATGTGGAATCTAAAAAATACAACAAACTAGTGAATGTAACAAAAAAAGAAGCAGACTCACAGGTATAGAGAACAAACTAGTGATAACCTGTGGGGAGAGGGAAGGGGGAGGGGCAGTGTAGGGGTAGGGGAAAAGAGAAAAAAAGAGTTCTTATGGGATTATATGAAATCTTATGTGTAAAACTTTTGAAAATTGTAAAGCACTATAGAATTTAAAGAATCTTTCATTCAACTGAAAAACAAAACAAAACAGATAACAGAAGTGGAATTCTATTTAGTAAAGAGATCCATTTCTGGCCAGACTAGAACTCCATCTAGCCTAAAACACCTGAGAATAAAAATTTTTAAATAGCTTCCCAAATAAAGTGGTGTATCATCTAACATTTTCCATGTCATGAACAGGTCATAAGTGGATGAAATATTAATCACTTAGCTTTGGGATTGGTGAAAGTTTTGGGGGCAAACAGGAACACACTCCACTCCTACTCAGACTGTTTACTTCTCACAGGCACAGTCTCATTCTTTAACCCAAGCACATTTTACTAATTTTATTGGTGTCACTGTGTGCCACAAGATGAAAACATTTGGGGAGTATTGTATAAATCCGTCTATGATCTGTCATGTGAAAGAGAATCCACAGAGCACCCAAATGAAGAGAAACAAAGATACATCTGAAAAAAAATGAACAATTATGGAGAAAGGTGGAACACATATTGCCATGACTTGTCTACTACAAATCAGGATTTAAATGTGCAGTAATTAAGACAGCATGGTTATGGCACAGATATAGACACACAGGTCAATGGACAAAATAGAGTTTAGAAACAGAACCATGAATAGATGGAAATTTATGTCTGACAATTGTAACATTGCAAATCAGAGAGGGATATACTGATTAAACAAAAATTATTCTATAACACTGGTTATTCAAAGGAACATGAAAGAAACTGGATAGCTATTTTACACTCCTTAAAATTCAATTCTATATAAACCAAATACTTAAATATCAAAGAAAAAGCTACAAAAATATAGAAAATAATATAGGAAACTATTTTATTTTGGTATAGGAATGAATTTCCTAAACAAGAAACAAAGAACATGCTAATCATAAAGGAAAATAATGATAATTTTATTACATTAAAATTAATAATATGTGTTTATAAAAGATACCATAAAGAGATTGAAAGATAATATCAGACAAGAATTAGAATCCAGAATACACACACACACACACACACACACACACATATATATACACAAACACACATACATATATATATAATACATATAGTGAATGCAGAATATATATATATAGTATACATGTGTGTATATGTTTGTTATATATATGTAAACTAAAACAAGAAGCAAAAATATTGGAAAAATGGTGAAAGACTTGAGCAGCCATTTTCAAAAAGAGGAATACAGAGTTCATAACTATATAAATAGATCACTAATTGCATATATTAATCAGATATCATTCAAACCCAGCAGACTGGCAAAAAAATAAAGGTCAGAAAATGCCAAGTGTTGATGAAGCTTTGGAGCAAGATGAGCAACTCATCCATTGCTGGCAGAGGGATAACTTAGTACAAACACTGGGAAACAGTTTGGCCATTCACACCAAAGCTATAGATAAGCACATTCTATGACCCATCAATTTGATTGCTTTGTATGCACTCCAAAAGAACAACTGCCAATGTACATAAAATGGCTTATGAAAACACCCTTCAGAAAAGCAAACAACTCAAATATCCATCAAGATTAGAACATGTCAATATATTTTTTCATACAATGAATAAGCATGGCTTCTTCTCAAAAATAATACCGAGTGAAAAGAAAAAATACAGAAAAATATATTATTCCACTTATAGAATGTTTTCTTAGAAATATGTTGTTTACAGATTCATACATAGACAGTAAAATTATGAAGAAAGGCAAAGGAATAATTTGCATATAGCACACGATTTTTTTTTTCTCCGGTTGGGTAAGTGGTGATAGTGAAAGCGAGAAATGACCAGAAGAGCAAATAGCATTCTCAGGAGAAACAGATAATGTTCATGGCTTTGTACTTTGGAACAAAAGCAAAGTCTCTCATGAGGTGTAGTCATTAGCCAATTTGCCAAAAAGATTCTGAATTCGAATCCTTTTGCTATTGAGACTAACATACACAAATAAACACATTAATCCTTTAAGGTGTAGGTTTTTCATAAATCTACTACAGTTTTCTAGGTGGGACTTTCTTTTAAAAACTGCTCGGGCTTCCCTGGTGGCGCAGTGGTTGAGAGTCCGCCTGCCGATGAGGGGGACGCGGGTTCATCCTCCGGTCCGGGAAGATCCCACATGCCGCGGAGCGGCTGGGCCCGTGAGCCATGGCCGCTGAGCCTGCGCGTCCGGAGCCTGTGCTCCGCAACGGGAGAGGCCACAACAGTGAGAGGCCCGTGTACAGAAAAACAAACAAACGAACAAACTGCTCTACTAAGGCTATTTCAGTTTTTATCTGTTTGTAGAAAACGATCTATTTCCAAGTGTGACTATTAACTTGAAAGTTGGAAAAGGAAGCTATGCTGAAATAGGTGCCTGTATTTTATAAAAAAGGAAAGTTTTTTTCAAACTGTGTGGGCAGTTTTAACCATTTCTTCTCTTGAAATTATTTCTCTATTTATCTGGAGTACAAGTGAGAGATGCACCTTTCTAAGCAAAGACAAGTACCAACCCCACTATCATATCAGGAATCCCAGGGTAAAAGATCACTTCATCAGAAGATGCTAAAAATTATAATTGAGTCAGGCACTTTCAGGTGGTGAACGATTAGCTCTCCAAATTTTGAGTTGCACAGTATTCACTAGATAAATAAGCAGCTTCCTAAACTATAAGCCCCTGGAAAAGATTTCATAAATCTAGGATGATGCCATGAAATCTGTCTTTACAACAAACATATAACTGATTCCAAAGCAGCAACACTGGTCTACACACACACAGGAAGAATATTTGCCGGGTATATTAGACACAAGAAGCCAGTGAGTGATATCAAAGCTAAGGGCAAGAGCTCCCTCAGTAACTACATGCCTTGGCTCTTTGTTTGGCATAATTGTTTTTTATACTTTGGATATATTTGGCTTACCTGGGTCTGTAGCACTGATTAGGTCTGCTAAGAAATCTTACCCCTGATCTTTCTTGGTACATCAGTCTAATCCTTCTGACACTATGGCAGTTCAGATCTATACCTTAGGCCAGGATATAAAATACTTTATATGGGGAATAAGCAGGAGAAAGGAAGTGTGGAATTAGGCGAGGCTGCAAGATTTGAGTTTAGCTACAATACTAAGAAAATGTGGAATTCTATGACTTTGCCAGAGTTAGATTCATTTTACCTGTTCAGTGATTAAGCACAGTGGTTAAGCTGAACTCTCAGTGTTATAAAAAGTGCCTCTGGGGCAACTCTAAATGGCAGATCTGCTGGGCTTTTCTTTCTGTGAGATTCAGAGCTCCTACATATATAATTTTCTTTGAACAAAGCTTCTGTACATAAAATAGATGTTAAATCCCATGTTTTGATGAAAAACACACTGACCAAAGGTACCATTTTATATAAACTATTTAATCTATACCAAAATCCTAACAAAACAAACTGAAAATGGTAAAGAAGCTTATAGAATATAATATGTCTAATAATTGGTAACACTGATGCTCACATCAAGGTTATTCGACCTCCATTTTCATGCTGTAACTACTAACTACTGTGCTTTGTTGCCACACAATTCATTGTGAAATACTTTTTTTTTCAGAACTGAATTCCAATATGATACAAATTTTACCAAAATTCTACATTATTAGAAAATATGTAGCATTATGCTGAAACATTCAGGAAAATGGTAATATATAGAGTGACCTATAGCAAGGTAAAGAGTAGCCTTTCTTAAAATATCCATATTGTTGAAGTTAATCTTTACTGAAGAGTATAAAGTATCAAGTCACAATGTAAGTTTAATATTTTATCCAAGTTGGGTTACACTGTACTAGAAATGTCACTTTGTATATATGTCTAAAAAAATGATGCCTGAACATTATTCTGCTTAGAAGTGAAGAGGAAAACTTATAAAAAGGCATGTTTTGTGGCCACCAGACATCTTCCCTCTTTTATTCACATAGCCTGAGATGAGTTTCAAATATCTGCCATTTTAAGAAGAACCCCAGGTGATTCTGAACTAAGTGGTGAGTGGAAAGAACATTAAGAAATATTGTTTAATGTTCATAAAAATCTTAGAGTATCAGGCTAATCTTTGAAACAAGGCATAAATATGGTTTAAATTATATAGTGTTGTTTATATTTAATATGGAAGTTATTTCTCTTCTTCAAGACTGGATTTATTTTAAAGCTTTCAAAACTCTGAAGTTCCTCTTAAGATTCTGAAACAGAAAGGTCCTGGCAGAAAGTATATGTAAAATAGAAGTTTGAAAAAAACACAGCAGTGCTGTTAAATCTTCAGTGAGTAAACGTACTTTTCAAAGAAAAAAATACAGTTTTAAATTGTCTCTTGGTGTTATAAAATTTTGCTTATAGTTTTGCTTATAGTATATATTCTTCATTCTGGACACCCATAATTAAAACTTATAATGTATGTTTTAATAAGTTTATGGTTATGAATATTATTAGCATAATTAAATAATGCTAATGAAAATAATCATAATATATAATAAGCACAATAAGGCAAATCTGAGTCAAACTGCTAAATCATTAAAAGTAAAGTGAACATCTCAAGTTTTTCTCTCAGAGGGAAGAAAAATGACACAATATACAGCAGAATAAAGAAAAAAATGAAAGCTGT
The DNA here is from genome assembly GCF_964374135.1 of Grampus griseus. Taxonomy (NCBI): domain Eukaryota; kingdom Metazoa; phylum Chordata; class Mammalia; order Artiodactyla; family Delphinidae; genus Grampus; species Grampus griseus. Next base: position 19,867,590 of record NC_139012.1, read on the forward strand.
CTTTTCAAAATAGAGTTGAAACAACAATGTAAACATGATTTTAAAGTGCTAGAAGAAAAAATAAAGCAACCAATCTAGTATTTTATATGCAGTGAAAATAGTCTTCAAAAAGAAAAGCCAAATAAAGACAATATCAAATGGATAAAAGCTGAGAGAATTATTTTTCAACAGATTTTCAGTACAAGAAATGCTAAAAGAAATTCTTCTGGCTGAAAGGATTGAGTATAAGATTGAAGTTCAGATCTGTAACAAGAAATAAGGAGCAGCACAGAATAAATACTTGGGTAAATATAAAAGAGTATGCATATTAAAATGCATATCAGTTTAAAACTTTACTGATATTTTAAAGCAAGAACTACAATATAATTTGGGTTTTACAGCATATTTAGAAATAAAATACATGACAGAATAACTGCAAAGAGTGTGAGGAAAAGATAATTATACTGTTGAAAGATTTAAATGATTTTCATGAATTAGTATTACTTAAAGGAAGCTGTGATAAATTAACAGTGCATACTTTGACCTCTACAGCAACAATAAAAAAATCACAGATAGCTAAAAAATCTGTAGAGGACACAAGATGAACTATGAAATATATTCACTTTACCCAAAAATAAGCCAGAAAGAAGGAACAAAGGAAAAAAGAGAATACAGAAACAGAAAAGACATAATCTAATGAATTTCAAACATCAGTAATTATATTAAATGTAAATATACTAAGTATACTAATTACAAAGGAGAGTTTCTCAGAATGGATTAAAAAAGCAAATATTAACTGTAGCTTAGTTATGAGAAACATACTTTGGACATAAAAATATATAAGTTGAAAGTAAAAGGGTAAAAGGAAATAACCAATGCAAACATTAGATATAAGAAACTTTTGTGTTTGCATTTACATCAGTGAAAAATATGTCAATAATGATTATTAGCAGAGATAAAGACAGAGATTTCATAAAGATAAAAAGAACAATCGTAAGAAAGACATCATTAATACATTTGCATGCTCCTGATGAGTTTAAAAATACATGAAGCAAAAAAAAAAAAAAGAGCAATGAAGGGATAAATAGACAAGTCTATAATTAAATTTAAAGATTTAAAAGTTGCCCTTTCAGTAATTCCAAATACTTGTATAGAAAAATCAATAGAAGTGATGTCTGACACTGATTTGACCCAATAGATATTTTTAGACTATTACATCTAACAAGACCATTTAAAGGTTTTCATCCAAGAAAAATGAAAACATGATTCCCCAGAAAGACTTGTGAAACAACAGCAATCTTATCACAATAAGAAAAACTGTAAAAATGCCAAATGTCCCCAAGAAAAATTGCGGTGTATTCATATAATAGAATACTATTAGGCAATAAAAGAAATGAAGCATAGATGTACTTGCAAAAAAATGAACCATTTTCTCTCTCCTCTCGCCTCTATCTTTCACTCTCCCCATAGATAACAGATAGATAGATAACAGATAGATGACAGACTGATGGATAGACAGCTATCTATCTATTGGTAGATAGATCGGTAACTCCACCATTTTCTGCCTTCTGAGTTCTCCTGGGATTTACGTTTCACAGAACCTCTGCCAACGGGTTCGATTTCATACTCCATAAATGACAGACAATCACACATAACTGATAGGACTGAAGAGAAGCAAATGTGACCCTACCTACAGGAACATATCTGCAAAGTATCCAATTTGTTTTTCAAAGTCACCTGAATATCACAGATCTTTTCCTCTTATTTTTGCAACTTCTTGACCCCCTGAAAGAAAGAGGTGAACTCGGGAGCTAGAGGTGGCTTTCTTGACCTTTTGTTCCTTCAGGTCTTTTGCGAATGCTGAATAACCTTAATTCCATCCTTTTCTGATTGAAGTAGATAGAGTACTTCCTGTTTTTTAACTGAATCCTCACAGAAAGAAATCTAAAAAAATATTGAAAGAATTTCTCTAAAGATATACTTTTTATACAAACATTAAACTTATTTAATTTGATGAGTTTTATCAATCATGTACATGGAATAACCACAATAAAAATAAAAATAAATAGGGTATCTTTATCTTATTGAGAAAGCTTCATGTCTCTCTGTGGTCAACCATTGTACAATTTTGAATTCTAAAATCATAGAATGTGTAAATTGGCACAACCACTATGAGAACAGTGCAGAGGTTCCTCAAAAAAGTGAAAACAAAACAGATATACAACTCGGCAATTCTACTTCTGGGTATTTTTCCAAAGAAAACGAAGACATTAATTTGAAAAGATATATGCACTCCTATGTTCACTGTAGCATTATTTACAATAGCCAAGATATAGAAGCAACTTAAGTGTTCACTGATAGATGAATGGATAAAGAAGATGTGATATATGTACACAACAGAATATTACTTAGCCATAAAAAGGAATGAAATCTTGCCATTTGTGACAACATGAATGGACCTGGGGGTATTATACTAAGTGAATAAGTCAGACAGAAAAAGGACAGATACCATATCATTAGAGGAAAACACAGGCAGAACACTCTTTGACATGAAACCCAGCAATATCTTTTTTGATCCGTCTCCCAGAGCAATGGAAATAAAAACAAAACAAAACAAAACAAAAAAACAAATGGGAACTAATTAAACTCAAAAGCTTTTGCGCAGAAAAGGAAACCACAAACAAAACAAAAAGACAACACACAGAATGGGAGAAAATATTCACAAATGATGTGACCAATAAGGGATTAGTCTCCAAAATTTACAAACAGCTCATGCAGCTCAATATCCAAAAAGCAAGTAACACAAACAATGGGCAAAAGATCTAAATAGACTTTTCCCCAAAGAAGACATAAGGATGGTCAAGAGGCACATGAAAAGATGCTCACCATAGCTAATTACTAGAGAAATGCAAATCAAAACTACAATGAGATATCACCTCACATCAGTCAAAAGGGCCATCATCAAGAAATCTACAAACAATAAATTCTGGAGAGGGTGTGGAGAAAAGGGAACCCTCCTACACTGTTGGTGGGAATGTAAATTGATACAGCCACTATGGAGAACAGTATGGAGGTTCCTTAAAAAACTAAAAACAGCACTACCATATGACCCAGCAATCCTACTCCTGGGCATATATTTGGAGAAAGACATGGTTCGAAAGGATACATGCACCCCAATGTTAACTGCAGCACTGTTTACAACAGCCAAGACCTGGAAGCAGATGAATGGATAAAGAAGATGTGGTATATATATAGAATGGAATATTATTCAGCCATTAAAAAAATGAAATAATGCTATTTGCAGCAACATGGATGGACCTGGAGATTAAGTGAAGTAAGTCAGACAGAGAAAGACAAGTATCACTTATGATATCACTTACATGTGGAATCTAAACAAATGATACAAATGAACTTATTTACATAACAGAAAAAGACTCACAGACTTAGAGAACAAACTTATGGTTACCAGGGGGGAAGGGTGGTGGGAAGGAATGGATTGGGAGTTGGGCATTGACATGTACACACTGTTACATTTAAAATAGATAACCAACAAGGACCTATTGTAAAAAAGAATTAAAAATATAAAAGATAAAAAGAAAAACAATGAACAGATAAAACAAAAACAGACTTATAGATACAGAGAACAAACAGGTGGTTGCCAGAAGGCAGGGGAGTGGGAGGGTGAGAGAAACAGGTGAGGGAGATTAAGAGGTATGAACTTCCAGGTGAAAAATAAATGAGTCACTTTGATAAAAGGTACAGAATGGGAAATACAGCCAAAAATACTGCAATACCTTTGTATAGGATCAGACAGTAACTAGACTTACTGTGGTGAATATTTTGCAGTGTACAGAAATATGGAATCACTATGCTGTAGGTCAATTATACTTCAAATAAATAAATAAATAGGTTTTGAACAAATAAATAAAACTACAGAATAACTTCTGTTCTTGAACTTTTATAAATAAAATCAGTATATAAACATACATCAAATAAAGAACAAGTCTAATTATTTTGGAAATATTTATATAGCAAGATGATTACCTGTTTCTTGAAAGTTTAAAAGAATATACTCATGATTATTCCTTATTTCTGAAAGAGATAACACTATATGCCGGTGTAAAAATGTTCCACTAAATAGAAGGTAGCTCTATGGCTGACCTATTCTGTGGTTTGTTATCCTTATAAGCAATGAGGTTTTTCAGGCTTAAATATAGGGTAATGAATCGTATTAAGTGCAGCTACGTTACAAACCTGCATAAGATGTAGAGGTGCACACTCAGCTTCTCTTCACCTGCATCAGCTCTCTTGTATCTCAAAAAGCACTTTACAGATACCAAATACTCTCTATTTCCTTTTCTGAAGCAGGAGGAAATTCGGCCATAGTAGCCTTTTTTTTTTTTTTTTTTTTCCATGAAGCAGTTTATAGCTCCGGATTGTAAGAAAGTACTATATAGTGAGAATTAGTATTTTTTCTTTCCCTTATTTACTACGTAAGTAATGATTTAGCTTGGAAATATTTTGGTGATTTATAAATAGTTAAATTTCAATGTTGATAGGAAGAAAAATCATGTTTATTGAAGACCTAATATATTTCAGGTACTGGAATAGGTTAGCATAAAATATGTCATACATAATATTAAATATCTGTATTTCTCTTTTTGGGGAGTGTAACTGTGACATTGAAATAATGTCTCTGACTTGATTTTCTAACTATGTTTAAAACTCCGGCCCAGGTACTTAATTGTATAGATACATTTATTTTAATGTTGCTTTCAGCATTTAAGTTACAAATTATTTCATTAAAGTCATAATAATTTCATAGAAATATTTTATTACTAAGTGCTTCTTCACTCTAGAAGGTATGCACTTAATACATATTTTATTGTTTTAAACTTTTATACACTGGTTTTTGCTTTATTAGAAATGGAATGAGAACACTAGTCTTTTCTCTAATGTCTCAGTGAAAAAGCTCAGTTCTAAATCCTACCATAACTGAGATACAGAAGTTCCCAGAGGGGGACACAGAGGATTCTGGCTTTTCTAAAACAATTTCTAAGCAATAAGCCTAGAATAATATAAACTCTGTTTCTTCCTGAGGATGTTCTGATAGTTTTGTTCTTTCTTATTCATGGCATTATTATATTAATAAACTGAAAAGAAGTATTAAAATAATTACAAAAGTTATCTTAATATTCACTTCCCACACTCCTATTTTCCCATTATTAACTAGAACAGCTAATTCTGAAGCAGCTCTTGTGGTTGTAAAAGCCTCAGAAATAAATGGAAAAAGGAAGGAACACCCAAGGTTGGTACAGGTATTATTTTATCAGGGGAGGCTGAGGGAGATGATCCTTTGTAATATTTTACCCTTACCCTTTAGCGAGTACAACACACACAGAGGAATAATACATCCACTCCATATTATTGTGCTGCAAACATAAAGCCAAAAGAATATTTCTAAAATGTAACTGAAAATTCCCAAGCATCTCTGCATCCTCAAATTAGCATTGGATAGAACCACGCTGACAGTCATTAGTAAATCTAAAAAGATAACTCAGTGGAAAAACAATTAAATGCAATCCCCAAACTACCTCCCAGTGAAGAAGCAGGTGTGGTATTGGCTCTCTACATTTTTCATGTATTAATTTGTACCATAAATATATGTAAAAGCAGTTACACTTTTTTTGATATTACCTTTTCTTTCCCAAAATAAGCAACTTCCTTTGCCATTCCTTTCTGTGGTCAGTTTTTTGCTTTTTAACCCCCTCATTTATCATTACAAGGGGGGCTCTATTATCTGAGGTCTGCTTTTATTCAGGGATCAGACTCTCCACCTTGGGTTAGGATCCTTAGAGTTTTCTCTCATCTTTCTTGTGTCCTTCAAAACTGAGTTAGTATCACCAGGTTTTTGTGCTCAGAAAGTAGAATTCCATATTGTTTTTAAATGCTTGTTTATACTTCATATTGTGCGGGCCCATGATCACGTCACATCACCTCTTTGATATCTACTTATCTCCTAGGTACAATTATTTTCATCTTCTGGGAAAGGTGGTACCACTTACAGCTTTTGCTTACATCCTTTATAGTCACTCAGATTTGAAGCTTTGGCTTGATCATTACTCTATCTGTGAATTACTATATACAGCCCTCAATAGATACAAAAATGGTTGGGTCTGTGCATCTTCTCATTTTGGAGAAAAATGAAAACTTCACTTGTTAGAAGAACAGATGTGTCTTTTTAGGTAGAAATACAGAGTTGTTTTGTTGTCATATGAGAGTTAAAATGTGGGACAAAGTGACAATTGTGGAAACCGAGTAACCAAAGGATAAATTACTGGAATTGAATCATGTTGTCAGTTATTAATTTATTGCCTCTCAGCTCTGAATGCAACCTATAATAAATGCTCTAGTATAAACAACAGGATTCTTTAATTATTTCTCCTTCGAAGTGAGCACACTATTAAGTTTTCTTAGTACTGTAGAGACCTCTGGAGGGCTATCGTTCAAGAAAGATCTCCTGCTAATTATGGTTCAGGCAGAGTAGAGCTGGTAGTAACCTTTCTGTAGCCATCTGAACACTCCAAAGTCTGTGTACTGGGCTAGGGCTCAGACACCCTATGTGGCCTACTCATTGTGAAGGTCTCTTGCCCTGACCAGTACCTGGGCTCCCCCGTAAGCCTCTGCACAGCCTTCAGGCAGCCTATGACCTAAAAGGTCACCCACCAAGCTGCTGCTGCATCTGGAAGGACCCGCACAGACTGCACACTCTGAAGGCCACCTGCACCCGCCAGTATTCAGACTCCCACTGCTCATCTGTGCCACCTATCATTAATTTCCTGCTCCCCACCTGTACTCTGGAGGGTGGCCGTTGTTTGCAAAGCAACAAAGGACCAGCTCCAGCCTGGTCAACCAGAGAACTTCACAGTGAGCCAGACTGTATCTTCTCCAAATGAGTCTCAGCCCTTCCCAGGGTGTCCTTCCTTGGGTATTATCCGATATTACGCTTCCATACATGCCATATTACTCTTTTATCACAGCTATTGATTATTTACATCCCCGTCCCCAACATGTAACTTACTATGTGGTTTCTATCTTCTGATTAGACCCAGACTACTATATAAGCCAAGTATAAAGTAATGCAAAATATACAAAGCCTAAGAATTTAGGCTTTTTGTTTAGAATTCAGCTTTTTGTTATTATTATTTTTGTTTGTTAAAATTTACTTCCCTGGGCTTCCCTGGTGGCGCAGTGGTTGAGAGTCCGCTTGCCGATGCGGGGGGCATGGGTTCGTGCCCCGGCCCGGGAGGATCCCGCGTGCCGTGGAGTGGCTGGGCTTGTGGGCCATGGCCGCTGGGCCTGCGCGTCCGGAGCCTGTGCTCTGCGGCGGGGGAGGCCACAGCAGTGAGAGGCCCGTGTACCAAAAAAAAAAAAAAAAAAAATTTACTTCCCTTATACAAAGATAGCCTGAAATGTGTATTTTGTATCAGTCCAAGTTTCATAATACTAATTGTGGTGGTGGCCAAACTTTGCTCCATCCTGTATCTGTGGCATAGGAGAGCCAAAGGTGCTTTACTCTGTGAGAGTGGGTTTACTGTGAAGTTCATAAAGATTTTATTGACCACTGAGGGACAAAAATTTCATGTCATGAAGTCAGATAAAATTCCAGGTTCAACCCTCATTGAGGACAGAGCCTGTACAAATTGTCAGCTTGAATCTCTACTTGAACAGTCCTCCTTGCAATAAAACCCTTCCATTCACTCACATGGGGAAGGATGAATGGAAAACCAAAATCCAACTTTATCATGGGAGACAAATAAATTTCCTTATTATTTTGATCTTTGTCCTTTGCTTGGGAATATTTTTTAAAATATATCTTGAACAATGATGGCTACACATTAATATCAGAACAGTCCATGATGCAAGCAAAACTAAAACGTTTCTAAATTTGTAATATAGTTTTAATTATAGGACCATTAAAAAAGGAGATTTCTAGATAATAATATGAAGGATAGTTAAGCTAAAATAGTTAAAAATAAAGGTATAAAATGTAGTCATTATACTACCATCTTGCCTTTAAAGCAATACTACTTTAAATTTCAGTTAATGAGAGAGAGAATTTACCAGAACTTTTATTCTCTTCTACACTTCTAAAACGTATAATGAAATCCAACAGGTAGTAAAAAAATAAATAAATAAAAACATAGAGAAACTAACTTATTGCAGCAAAACATTAGTTGAAATATGGCATAATGGTATCAATTGATTTTATATCAGGCCTCTGAAACAGTAATATTATCAACATTAACGACATAAAATATTACCCAATATGATTTAATAATTTTATTATTATCAAATTATTCACTTATAAACCCCACACATCAAAAGCTTACCCAAAGACTGGGGTGTTTGCCAAGGGGTGTCCTTGCTTGTGGTTGCCGTGGGGTAGGAGGATAGAGCTATATCCCTATGAAGCCTTGTAGATATCAGTTCTATGACTGTACCTGTATATATGAACATGATCTGAAAATAAGCACCATTTTTCCTCTAATAATCTACTTCCTCTTCCCACTTTCTCTCCAATCTCACTTTAGGAAAATTCTCCCCAGATGTGTCTTCTTCATGGGATTTAGTGTGCATTTCTTGCTAAGGCAGTTAAAGTGCACAGTCAATGGATTGGGAATGATGTAGGCTTAGCAATAATGCCTTCAGTATTCTGGAACTTAAATGACTGAAACAAAGACTGGGGACCAGGGTATTCTTTCGTTGTAGTGACAGCTGTAATGTGTGGACTAGTTTGTTTATCCGTGTGACCTTTGCTGTAGTTTCTGCTGCCTAATCCTCCAGAGTTCCTGTGGGAACTGCCACTTCCCCAAGTCCAATCTTCCATCATCTTAACGACTCCAAGAGACTCCAGTATCTTCCCACTAAATCTTCTTGCTTAAAATTACATAGAGGCGTTCTGTTGTTTGTGGCCAATTATTTAAGGAATGTTCTCTGCTCTTTTTGTCTGAGGATATCACATAAGTAGATCCATTCTCAAAGCCCCCCAAAATGAAACATAGTCTAGAAGGTGAAATTAGATCATATTTCTACTAATGGTTTGCTCCATGTTAATGATTCTCTGTTTTTATTTCTCCTTTTTACTAACTGTTGGATTTTATCATATTACACTTTCAGCTGAGACTTTTGAGGTGATTTTATTTAGCTTCAGCCATTCATTTTTTAAACACAAGTTAATTTCTTTATGCATTTGTCATATTTATGATTTTAATCTATAATCTCAAATATTCAGTAAGGAAAAAAAGATGTAAAAAGGACAGATGCAATAACATCTTAAGCTTTAAGCAACATTAATTCTTTTCTACGCTCACATATTTGGCTTTGCAATTTTCCTTATACCTTCTTAAATTAGATTCTGTTATTACTTTATTACTTCATTAAGTCAACCCCCTTAAACATATATCTAGATATAGATATACACAGACGATCCCCAACTTACGATGTTTTGACTTAAAATTTTTCAAGTTTATGATGGTGTGAAAGCAATTTGCATTCAGTAAAAAATGTACTTCAAATTTTGAATTTTGAACTTTTCCTGGGCTAGCAATATGCAGGATGATACTCTCTTGTAATACTGGGCAGCAGCTCCCAGTCAGCCACGTGATCACAAGGATAGACAACCAATACACTTGTGAACATTCTGTACCCAGACAACCATTCTGTTTTTCACTTTCAGTACAGTATTCAATAAATTACAGGAGATATTCAGCTATTTATTATAAGATAGTCTTTGTGTTAGATGATTTTGCCCGACTCTACGGTCAAAAACAAAACATGGTCTGAACATATATAAGGTAGGCTAGGCGTATTAAATGCATTTTTGACTTTTGATATTTCCAACTTACAATGGGTTTATTGGGATAGAACCACATCACAAATGTATATATATGTAATTTATATAAATATTATACTTATTATTAGAAGTCATTATATAAATTACATAATTTGTATTTTAAATATAATATTTAAAACTATACTTTATATTAAATATAAATTGATTCATTTTTATGTTTGTAAAGATAACACAGAGGAAACACTAGTCAGTTTGCCCTGAACACACTTAATTAACAGGGTAAAGTCATTCTGTTTGGTTGATTGGTTTTATTTATTTATTAATTTTTAAATTTTACTTACTTTTGATACAGCAGGTCCTTATTAGCCATCAATTTTATACACATCAGTGTATACATGTCAATGTCAATCACCCAATTCATCACACCACCACCCCCAGCCCTCCACCGCTTTCCCTCCGTGGTGTCCATATGTTTGTTCTCTACATCTGTGTCTCAATTTCTGCCATGAAAACCAGTTCATCTGTACCATTTTTCTAGGTTCCAAATATATGCGTTAATATACAATACTTGTTTTTCTCTTTCTGACTTACTTCCCTCTGTATGACAGTCTCTAGATCCATCCACATCTCAACAAATGACCTAATTTTGTTCCTTTTCATGGCTGAGTAAAATTCCATTGTATATATGTACAACTTCTTTATACATTTGTCTGTCGATGGGCATTTAGGCTGCTTCCATGACCTGGCTATTGTAAATAGTTCTGCAATGAACATTGGGCTGCATGTGTCATTCTGAATTATGGTTTTCTCTGTGTATATGCCTAGTAGTGGGATTGCTGGGTCATATGGTAGTTCTATTTTTAGTTTTTTAAGGAACCTCCATACTGTTCTCCATAGTGGCTGTATCAATTTACATTCGCACCAACAGTGCAAGAGGGTTTCCTTTTCTCCGCACCCTCTCCAGCATTTGTTGTTTGTAGATTTTCTGATGATGTCCATTCTAACTGCTGTGAGGTGATACCTCATTGTAGTTTTGATTTGCATTTCTCTAATAATTAGTGATGTTGAGCAGCTTTTCATGTGCTTCATGGCCATCTGTATGTCTTCTTTGGAGAAATGTCTATTTAGGTCTTCTGCCCATTTTTGGGTTGGGTTGATTGTTTCTTTAATATTGAACTGAGTGAGCTGTTTATATATTTTGGAGATTAATCCTTTGCCTGTTGATTCGTTTGTAAATATTTTCTCCCATTCTGAGGGTTGTATTATCGTCTTGTTTATGGTTTCCTTTGCTGTGCAAAAGCTTTTAAGTTTCATTAGGACTAATTTTTAAATTTTTGTTTGTATTTCAATTACTCTAGGAGGTGGAACAAAATGATCTTGCTGTGATTTAGGTCAAAGAGTGTTCTTCCTATGTTTTCCTCTAAAAGTTTTACAGTGTCTGGTCTTACATTTAGATCGCTAATACATTTTGAGTTTATTTTTGTGTATGGTGTTAGGAAGTGTTCTAATTTCATTCTTTTTTTTTTTTGTACGCGGGCCTCTCACTGTTGCGGCCTCTCCCATTGCAGAGCACAGGCTCTGGACGCGCAGGCTCAGTGGCCATGGCTCACTGGCCCAGCTGCTCCGCGGCATGTGGGATCTTCCCGGACCGGGGCACAAACCCGCATCCCCTGCATCAGCATGCGGACTCTCGACCACTGCGCCACCAGGGAAGCCTTAATTTCATTCATTTACATGTAGCTGTCCAGTTTTCCCAGCACCACTTATTGAAGAGGCTGTCTTTTCACCATTGTATATCCTTGCCTCCGTTGTCATAGGTTAGTTAACCATAGATGCGTGGGTTTATCTCTGAGCTTTCTATCTTGTTCCATTGATCTATGTTTCTGTTTTTGTGCCAGTACCATATTGTCTTCATTACTGTAGCTTTGTAGTATAGTCTGATGTCAGGGAGTCTGATTCCTCCAGCTCCGTTTTTTTCCCTCAAGACTGATTTGGTTACTTGGGGTCTTTTGTGTCTCCAGAAAAATTTTAAGATTTTTTTTGTTCTAGTTCTGTAAAAAATGCCATTGGTAATTTGATAGGGATTGCACTGAATCTCTACATTGCTTTGGGTAGTATAGTCATTTTCACAATATTGATTCTTCCAATCCAAGAACATGGTATATCTCTCCATCTGTTGGTATCATCTTTCATATCTTTCATCAGTGTCTTATAATTTTCTGCATACAGGTCTTTTGTTTCCCTAGGTAGGTTTATTCCTAGGTATTTTCTTCTTTTTGTTGCAATGGTGAATGGGATTGTTTCCTCAATTTCTCTTTCTGATCTTTCATTGTTAGCGTATAGGAATGCAAGAGATTTCTGTGCATTAACTTTGTATCCTGCAACTTTACCAAATTCATTGATTAGCTCTAGTAGTTTTCTGGTGGCATATTTAGGATTCTCTATGTATAGTATCATGTCATCTGCAAACAGTGACAGTTTTACATCTTCTTTTCCAGTTTGTATTTCTTTTATTTCTGTTTCTTCTCTGATTGCCATGGCTAGGACTTCCAAAACTATGTTCAATAATAGTGGTGAGAGTGGACATCCTTGTCTTGTTCCTGATCTTAGAGGAAATGCTTTCAGTTTTTCACCATTGAGAATGATGTTTGCTGTGGGTGTGTCGTATATGGCCTTTATTATGTTGAGGTAGGGTCCCTCTACGCCCACTTTCTGGAGAGTTCTTATCATAAATGGGTGTTGAATTTTGTCAAAAGCTTTTTCTGTATCTATTGAGATGATCATATGGTTTTTCTTCTTCAATTTGTTAATATGGTTTATCACATTGATTGATTTACATATACTGAAGAATCTTTGCATCCCTGGGATAAATCCCACTTGATCATGGTGTATGATCCTTTTCATGTGTTGTTGGATTCTGTTTGCTAGTATTTTGTTGAGGATATTTGCATCTATATTCATCAGTGATATTGGTCTGTAATTTTCTTTTTTTGTAGCGTCTTTCTCTGGTTTTGGTATCCAGGTGATGGTGGCCTCATAGAATGAGTTTGGGAATGTTCCCTCCTCTGCAATTTTTTGGAAGAGTTTGAGAAGGATGGGTGTTAGCTCTTCGCTAAATGTTCGATAGAATTCACCTGTGAAGTCATCGCTTCCTGGACTTTTGTTTGTTAGAAGATTTTTAATCACAGTTTCAATTTCATTACTTGTGATTGGTCTGTTCATATTTTCTATTTCTTCCTGGTTCAATCTTGGAAGGTTATATACCTTTCTAAAAATTTGTCCATTTCTTCCAGGTTGTCCATTTTATTGGCATAGAGTTGCTTGTAGTAGTCTCTTAGGATGCTTTGTATTTCTGTGGTGTCTGTTGTAATTTCTCCTTTTTCATTTCTAATTTTATTGATTTGAGTCCTCTCCCTCTTTTTCTTGATGAGTCTGGCTAATGGTTTATCAATTTTGTTTATCTTCTCAAAGAACCAGCTTTTAGTTTTATTGATCTTTGCTATTGTTTTCTTTGTTTCTATTTCATTTATTTCTGCTCTGATCCTTATGATTTCTTTCCTTCTGCTAACTTTGGGTTTTGTTCTTCTTTCTCTAGTTCCTTTAGGTGTAAGGTTAGATTGTTTGAGATTTTTCTTGTTTCATGAGATAGGCTTGTATAGTTATAAACTTCCCTCTTAGAACTGCTTTTGCTGCATCCTATAGGTTTTGGATCATCGTGTTTTCATTTTCATTTTTCTCCAGGCTTTTTTTGGATTTCCTCTTTGATTTCTTCAGTGCTCTCCTGGTTATTTAGTAACATATTGTTTAGCTTCCATGTGTTTGTTTTTTACGTTTTTTTCCCTGTAATTCATTTCGAATCTCATAGAATTGTGTTCAGAAAAGATGCCTGATATGATCTGAATATTCTTAAATTTACTGTGGCTTGATTTGTGACCCAAGATGTGATCTATCCTGGAGAATGTTCTGTTCGCACTAGAGAAGAAAGTGTAATGTGCTGTTTTTGGATGGAATGTCCTATAAATATAAATTAAATCTATCTGATGTATTGGGTCATTTAAAACTTCTGTTTCCTTATTTATTTTCATTTTGGATGATCTGTCCATTGGTGTGAGGTGTTAAAGTCCCCCAGTATTATTGTGTTATTGTCAATTTCCTCTTTTATAGCTGTTAGCAGTTGCTTTATGTATTGAGGTGCTCCTATGCTGGGTGCACATATTATTTATAATTGTTATACCTTCTTCTTGGATTGACCCCTTGATAATTATGTAGTGTCCTTCCTTGTCTTTTGTAACATTCTTTATTATAAAGTCTGTTTTTATCTGATATGAGTATTGTTACTCCAGCTTTCTTTTGATTTCCATTTGCATGGAGTACCTTTTTCCAGCCCCTCACTTTCAGTCTGTATGTGTCCCTAGATCTGAAAAGGGTCTCTTTTAGACAGCATATAGATGGGTCTTGTTTTTGTATCCATTCAGTAAGCCTGGTCTTTTGGTTGGAGCATTTAATCCATTCACGTTTAATGCAATTATTGACATGTATGTTCCTATGACCATTGTCTTAATTGTTTTGGGTTTCTTTTTTTAGGCCCTTTCCTTCTCTTGTGTTTCCCACTGAGAGAAGTTCCTTTAGCCTTTGTTGTAGTGCTGGTTTGGTGGTGCTAAATTCTCTCAGCTTTTGCTTGTCTGTAAAGTTTTTGACTTCTCCATTGAATATCAATGAGATCCTTGCCGGATAGAGTAATCTTGGTTGTAGGTTCTTCCCTTTCATCACTTTAAGTATATCATGCCATTCCTTTCTGGCTTGGTGAGTTTCTGCTGAGAAATCAGCTGTTAACCTTATGGGAGTTCCCTTATTTGTTATTTGTCATTTTTCCCTTGCTGCTTTCATTAATTTTTCTTTGTCTTTAATTTTTCCCAATTTGATTACTATGTGTCTTAGTGTATTTCTCCTTGAGTTTATTCTGTATGGGACTCTCTGTGCTTCCTGGACTCGGGTGGCTATTTCCTTTCCCATGTTTCAGAAGTTTTCGTCTATAATCTCTTCAAATATTTTCTTGGGTCCTTTCTCTCCCTCTTGTCTTTCTGGGACTCCTATATAGATATGAATGTTGGTGTGTTTAATGTTGTCCCAGAGATCTCTCAGGCTGTCTTCATTTCTTTTCATTCTTTTTTCTTTATTCTGTTCCGCCACAGTGAATTCCACCAATCTTTCTTCCAGGTCGCTTATCCGTTCTTCTGTCTCAGTTATTCTGCTATTGATTCCTTCTAGTGTCGTTTTCATTTCAGTTATTGTATTGTTCATCTCTGTTTGTTTGTTCTTTAATTTTTTTAGGTCTTTGTTAAACATTTCTTGCATCTTCTCGATCTTTGCCCCATTCTTATTCCAAGGTCATGGATCATCTTCACTATCATTATTCAGAATTATTTTTCTGGAAGGTTGCCTATCTCCACTTCATTTAGTTGTTTTTCTGCGGTTTTATCTTGTTCCTTCATCTGGTACATAGCCCTTTGCCTTTTCATCTTGTCTATCTTTCTGTGAATGTGGTTTTTGTTCCACTGGCTGCAGGACTGTCATTCTTCTTGCTTCTGCTGTCTGCCCTCTGGTGGATGAGGCTATCTAAGAGGCTTGTGCAAGTTTCCTGATGGGAGGGACTGGTGGTGGGTAGAGCTGACTGTTGCTCTGCTGGGCAGAGCTCAGTAAAACTGTAATCTGCTTGACTGCTGATGGGTGGGGCTGGGTTCCCTCCCTGTTGGTTGTTTGGCCTGAGGCAACCCAACACTGGAGCCTACCTGGGCTCTTTTGTGGGGCTAATGGCGGCCTCTGGGAGGGCTCACGCCAAGGAGTACTTCCCAGAACTTCTGCTGCCAGTTTCCTTGTCCCCACAGTGAGCAACAGCCACTCCCCGCCTCTGCAGGAGACTCTCCAACACTAGCAGGTAGGTCTGGTTCAGTGTACCCTGGGGTCACTGCTCCTTCCCCTGGGTCCTGATGCACACACTACTTTGTGTGTGCCCTCCAAGAATGGAGTGAGTCTCTTTCCCCCAGTCCTGTCTAAGTCCTGCAATCAAATCCCACTAGACTTCAAAGTCTGATTCTCTAAGAATTCCTCCTCCTGTTGCCAGACCCCCAGGTTGGGAAGCCTGATGTGGGGCTCTGAACCTTCACTCCAGTGGGTGGACTTGTGTGGTATAAGTGTTCTCTAGTCTGTGAGTCACCCACCCAGCAGTTATGGGATTTGAGTTTACTGTGATTGCGCCCCTCCTACCATCTCATTGTGACTTCTCCCTTGTCTCTTGATGTGGGTTATCTTTTTTGGTGAGTTCCAGTGTCTTCCTGTTGATGACTGTCCAGCAACTAGTTGTGATTCTGGTGTTCTTGCAAGAGGGAGTAAGAGCACGTCTTTCTACTCCGCCATCTTTGTTCCTCCTCTCAGTGATTCTGTTTTGCACAGCAATTATATACAAATGTTTGTGTCTGTTCAGCTAAAATTTTATTTTAGTTTTGGAATATATCCTCGTTCCACTTAAAATGGATTAACATACCAAAAATGATAGTGATAAAATATGACTACAGAATAATACATGATCTTATAGGGACAAATAAATTAGTAAGTGTTACACAGACTATCTTTCACACAGATGTCTATAGAAAAGATAAGTACATGCCATGTTATTGCCAAGACACTTATAACATCAAACACAACATTAATGCCAACCTGTGCTGTCTGCGAGAAAGAACAATGTATGTTTGCCAACATTTCTTCCTCAAATGATACTATTAGGTAGTTTATAATATAAATGACACAGTATGAAGAGCAACTGCTGTCATTTGGGCATGGTGGTAGGTACATCACTTTACAGTTTAATAAATCCACTGATGTGCAGTATATGAGTCAGCTCTTGGCATGTGTGTATGTCATATATAAGGGAAACTACTCTGCAAAGTTTTTATTTATCTTGAAACCCATCCCAGAGGAAGAGATATTTTTAACTGTGTCAGGCATTATGTTGAGCTGTAGGTCAGCTCAAAAGAACTGCCTCAGGACCAGTGCTGACAGAGCATCAGCTGTGTCAGGGGCAAGGTGGGCCATTCCTATGCAAATAGAAGTTAGAATGGAATGCCAGTTCACATACTATTTGTTTATTCCAAGGCAACCACTGGTGATCAACTGCATGCCTCATCTGGATTCAGTGTGGAAGGCAATATTTAACATTTTTAATACAACCAAAATCATGGCCACGGCTTATGTACACGTAGCACACTGTGTCAAACAAAAAAACAAAACAAAACAAAAAACCCAGGATTTATGTTTCCATATTGAAGCACTATGTTAAGGGAAAAAGGGATCACATAGTTTTTGCAAGGAGTGAGGAGATTATATATTATTTGTTTAGACCAGTTAATTTCTTTGAGTTCAAGTGGCTTCTTCTGATCATCTTACTGATCATTATCCAAGTAGGCTTATAAATAAATATCTGTTAGGCTTATAATAGATTTCTTTTGAAGAAAATTCAAACCACAATTGTGTTCCTTCTGATGGCAACATGTCTATTTGGATAAAAAATTTTTTAAATAGTCTCCTTTGAGATACCACTCCACACTCTCAGGGATCATTTTCCTTCTGAACATTTAAACCGTATGAAAAAACTTTCAAACACTTTAACTCATACTTGAAAATATAAAATTGTAAATTAGGTAAATCTAATATAGTAATAACAAGGGTAAGAAAAGTAGATGAGAAAGCTGACCTGCAGTTTTAGTTGTCATAAAGCTCATATAATTTGGAAATATTAATAAAATATCAACTATTATCTGGTAGATAATCATTTACCATAATAAATTCTAATATACTACATTTTATAATTTTAAAACTATTTAAAGTATTTTTCTAAAATTGTTGATCCCATATACGATGAATGCCCTTTAAATGATTGCTTAAAGTTTTAGTAACTACTGATTAAGCCAACAGAAATTATCTGGCCAATGTTTTATGGTGGAAAAAACTAGTCCTTTATAAAAAAGCAACCTGAAAACAAAATGACATTAATAAAGAAGCTAAAACTTACAGAACATTGGTGTCAACTCTGAGTTAAGAAAATGTGAGTAGCTATGATGCTCATCTGTTCTAACCAACTATAGACTTTTAGTTTCTGATTTACTTGACTTAACCTCTTGCCAAATCTTTGCTACCTAGAACTTTAATCATTAAATATGCCAGATAACACAACGGTTTTTATCACAATGACTAAATTGGTGACATCTAGTCTAATCATTTGTTTTCCAAATGTAAAGAAGCTGACATGCTAGCTTTTCCCATCTAGCAGGCAATTTAAAATAATCTGAACTTCAGAAAGTGATGTATTTTTCTAAGATTTTAATATATTTTAAAATATTCTGCTTATAAAATGAACATTAGTACAGCACAAGAGTTAAGGGTACAGATTCTGGAGGAAAACTGTCTTGGTTTAAATTCTGAATCTGTCATTTATTAGCACTATATTTTGTGGAATTCCTTAGATAATCCATGCTTTAACTGCATTTTTGTGACGTTAGAATCATAGCAACAGTATAATTTATCAGGGAAATTGAAAAATTGTGTGAAGATAAGAAGGTGGTATAAACAGATCTTAGTGGAGTAGTCACTCAATTGAAACACATAAAGTAATATTTGAATAAATATATCTTATACTTTTGGATATAATATTGCCATACTACAAAGATATCAATATTCTCAAATTAGTCCTCAAATTAATATTCTAGCTGGTTAAAAGAAAATCTCAATATTTTTCTCAACATTTTCTGTAATATATGTACAGAAGAATAATAGCCCTGAGGTCAACTGACAGCAAAAATGGAAACTAGCTTAACAGATATATTAACACATAATACAAAGCCATAATATACAAGAACATCCTTCAAAAAAGCAAGAAAAACAGGAGCTCTTGCAGAAAGAAAATGATACACAGTACGTAAACAAGCATCTGAAGCGATGCTCAAATTATAGTTAGGGAAACACAAATTAAAACAATAATGGGTTCAATTTATCTCTAATGAAATGGCAAAATGTATAAAACTAGACAATGCCTCATGGTGACAGAGAATATAGAAACAGGAACACATACACTGAAGATGGAATTATGGACAGCTGCAGGCCAGGCAAATATGTTTCATTACCCAAGAATCTTATTCCTACTTATATCTTCAGGAGAAATTCTCATATAAGGATACATGTGAGGATGCTCATCACAATATAAATTTTTGAGCCAAGGATTGGAGGTAATCTTGGATTTTTATCACTGGAAGAATGGATAACTAAAGCATTATAAGTGTAGGCTCTAATTATGAATACGTTTAAAAATGTCTGAGTGAAAAGTTGAGTCAGAGAGAGTGTCATAACTTACCATTAAGAAATTGAACAAATGTAGTGATGTATAATATATATATGGAGTTAATAATAAGTAAAAGTTGAAAGGCATTTAATATTCAAAAATGGAAAACATAATAAAAAGCATACTATGCTCTAAGATTATGATGGTAATTATTGATGTGGAAGACGAAAGAATAAACACAAATTACACAGCATGTTTTTTGGGTACAATCGGAATTTGCATATACGTATGGATATACATGTACACATTGTCACCTACAAATTGGCACTTGCCATTGGCACTTGCCGTCTACCTCTACAAGGATCATATTATGAGCTGCTGTAGCTGCTGACCCTCAGCACCCCCTGAACGCAGTTCCAGGTGGAGATCAGGAATAAGGTACTCTGTGCTCCTGGAAAAACTGGCAGAACAGGTCTTCAGATAGTTAGATATTTTCAGATTTTATGAGCCCAACTGTTGCATATCCTCATAGGTAGAAAAGCACTAAAATCCTTCATGGTGACGTCTGCCCCTCGTGAAGCACAGTAACCTTCACGAGACTAGCAGTAACCTTTTGCAAAAAATATGTGCTTGATTGCATGTACTCCCCCTTCACCAAAATCACATATATACTGACTTTCCCCGCTACGTTCTTAGATCAGTTTTGCAGAGTTATCTGAAATGCTATACTGATCCATATACTCATTGAAGGGCCTTGGGAAAAATTAGGGAGTTGGATGCACATGATTTGTGGCTCAAAGACCTCAGAATTTTTACGTATAATGTCAAGGATTAGTCTCTTCTTTCTAATGAAGATTGTCATTTTTTAGAATTTAATTCATTTAGGTTTTACTGAGTCTTCACATATGCAATATTTCTTAAAAACAAACGAACACAACCGTCAACCAAACAAAAAGCGCTCCCTCACTCCCCCCCACAAACTTGTTTATTCAGCATTTTTCATTATTAGAGTCGAATTAGCTATGTAATCATAATTTATCATTGTGTTGAAACTTTAAAAATTCAACTAATGTTCATGAAATGCGTACTGTGCATGTCAGGGTAAAGCAGTATATAATAAGGTCAAAAAAATCTCTCCTTGAGAATAGTTTGGCTAGAACATCTTCTAAGTCTCTTATTACTCTACAATGCTAATTCTACAGTGTAATTCTACCACAAGAGGATTAAGTCTTACTTGTTTTCATTTTATTATACCTGCTGTGTGACCTTAGGAAAATGATTTAACCCATTTGAATATTAGTTTCATTATCTGTAACTCAGTCATGGTGATGATTATTCTGAAAATATGTGCAAAGTACTGTGCACATTATATGTATTCATGACAGCATTTTGATACTGTCATTTAAATTGGACACTTTAAAATTTATTTTGCATCTTTATATAGTACATATAAAATTTAAAAAATAATGCATTATGAAAACAATGCATAAATTTAAATGTCTTTATCTAGTGAAGCCAGTACAATAATATTATGACATGAAAGTACTTTTAGTTTCTTAGCTTAAATGATGACAACAGTATTAAAGCCAATATTGTATCATCCTTGATAAAACTAGTGAGGAATAAAATTTAGGAAATGTGACAAGCAAACAATCAGCAAATAAACAAGAAAAGCCTCAGCAAATGTATAATTCGTGAGTCCTAGCTACTTGTATTATTTTGTACTTTGTTATTCTCTATGTGAATAGATGTGTATCCTAATAAATATCCTCTTCAATGTTTCTATGTAGTGGCCTTCACAAAGGAAAAACAAACTTGAAGTGTTTTCAATACATTAATGGGGTCATGAGAGTTAGCCACCGAGCAAATATTTTATTATAAAAGCAAGTGAGTCATATTTATTAGAGTGCAGAATTAAATTATTATAATGTTTTATAATGGAGAAGGTAATTTGAAGACATAATCACTGTTTCAAGCTATTAACAAATTTTCATTATTATTCTTTATTCAATTGCCTACTCTAATTTAGTTTTCCAACTGCAGAAATGATTCTTAGACTTAAAAGCTTTCATTCCAAATCCAAATACGAGGGAGAAAAGAACCACAATAGCAAACTAAAAGCAGTTTCTTTTTTACTTATTTCTGCCATTCTTCAGCATGAATAGGCAGGATAATGTGAACTATTTTTAATAAGAAGACCAGATAACGATTTAGATGAAAAAAACAGACTGTTCTCTTAGTCATAAAAGTAGATCACAGATCTAACAGTTTTGTCCTTAGCTTTCATATACAGCAGGGCTATGAATTCATCTTAGTATTTTTATTGTATTACAATGGCTAAAATGAGGTTTTTTTTCTTATTATGTATTTTTTTTCTCCTTACACTTTTACATAGGATTATCACTCATTAAAGTAGAAGCTATCATGTTTTCTCTCTGTGTGTGTTTGAAAAAAAAATGTTGTTACAACACATCTAAAAAAGATAGCTAATACTATATAATATGTTCAGTAAAGTTTATTAAAAGGACTGTAGACAGAAAAAGCCATATTTTGAAAGATGATAAATGAAAGTATGATTAAAGTTATATAACTTGCTTAAAGTCACATGGCAAAGCTATGCCTACAATTTAGAACCTCAGTTCCTGATTCCCAAACAAGTGTTATGTCCACAGACCACCATGCCACAAAAATGTGATAAATCAAATTAAGACTATATATTTTGTCGATCGTGAGAAATATATTTCTGCATGAAAGTTATTTTCAGAGATTTATTCAACAACCTACTATGTGACAGACTGCCATTGCTGCTGAGAAATAGACATGAATAATATGGACAAGTTCTTCCTGTCATGAAGCTTCTACAGTAGTGAGAAAAAGAACAGAATAAACAAATAAACACTATATATTTCAGATATTGATAACTCCATTGGGGGAAATGTAATTTAGTACAATGGGGACTTATGGAAGAAGGTATTTTCAGGAGGATAGTCAATGGAGAGCCCATTAATGTAGTGATATTTGAAGTTACACTTAAATGGTAATATTTGGAGGAATCAAATATGTTTGTGTGGAAAAGGAGAGTCACAGACAAAATTGAATAGCTACTGCATACGTACGGCTATGGTGCTTAAAGGACCTGCTGATATACTTGATATTGCAGGTATAATGAAGAATCAAAAATGATTCTATATTTTCGGTTTGAGCAACCGGACTGGAGCTGTGGATATGCAGAACACACAAAAAGGAATGATTTGGAGAGGCAAAGTACTGTGGAGATTCAATAGTTTCAGGTTGAATTTGTTAAGTTTCAGATGTCTGTGCAAATGAACACATTAAGTAGGCAGTTGGCTGAGGGGCCAGGCACAGAAATATTTTTTAAAGACAAGGAGATGAACTGAGATCACTTGAAGAGAAGATTTTAAAGTGAGAAAAGATTAGGTTTCATAATTAAACCTGACTCACTCTAACATTTAGAGGAGAAAACTTAGGAAAAGAGATCGAAAAGAAGTGGCTCTTAAGGAAAGAGGGAAGGGTAGGATAGTGTTATGTCTTGGAAGAGAAGACACTTCTCAAGAAAAATTTATCAGCTGCATCAAATTCTGCTATAAAGCCACACAAGACTGAATATTAGCATGTATGCTGGAAATATGTTTTTTTGGTAATCTTGGTAAACCTGATAGAAGTACAATTGTTGGTGGGATTATGAAAATGAGAAGTTGAATTGAAGACTGAAACAGAGCAAGGTCTTTTTATGAATATTAGTAAAAATAACTGTATGGTACCTTGACATCAACATGGGATAGAGGAAGATATGTTTTCTTTTTCAAATGGAAAGTGCTAGACTGTGATTTCATACAGATAAAATTGATCCAGAAGAGAAAGAAAAGGAATGATGCAGAAAAGAGGATAGTCACATAAGTGAAATATTCTGAAAGAAAAGGAAAGTATCTGCATTATGAAAAAATGAGCCTCCCAAAGAACAGGGGTGTAGTATAAACGGTCAGACTAAACAAACCAGACAATATTATCAAATACAAGTAGTGATTTATTAGTACTGAAAAGATTCTATATAATTGATCCTATCTTTTTCAATTTGTTCATTCAGTCAGTCTTTCAATAAATCTATTTTGGGTTAAGCTGTGTGGAGAAGGACATGAAAAAATAGGTGCATGTCATGTAGTCTACGTTCTAATGGAAGGAGATATGCAATAAAATTAATATTTAATACCATATGAGCCTGTGATAAATGTTACAAATAAAAATAAAACTCGGTTAAGAGGACAGGGATGGAACTGCTCTTTTATATGCGATGGTCAAAGAAGGCCTCTCAGTGGGGATGGCATTCAAACACTTATTAATGAAATGAGAAAACATGCTGTATGTTACCTGGGGGACGGTGTTTGAGAGAAAGCAGGACAATGAGTTGCCCTTAGTCGGTTTCAAGAAGAGCAGAGAGGCTGTCGTGGCTGCAGTAGAATTAGAGTGGAAAAGACTGGTGGGAAATGAGATCAGAGCAGTGGCAAGAAGGAAATTCATTCAGAGTTTTATAGGTCATGCAAGTAAATGTATTGGAAACTTTTGAGCAAAGTAGAGAAACAATCTAATGTGTATTTTTAAAGAATTTATAAGACCCATGAATGAGAATATTCTTTAAGAGGGAAAAGTCAAAGCCAGGTGAATGGTTAAAGGATCCAGAGCAGATAATTAATCAGAGAAAAATAGCTGTAGGTGGAGGAAGTTATGAAATATAATGTCTTTGTAAAGCAATTTACAAATCAGGTCATCCAGAAACCTAGGGAAGGATGGGTGGATTTAGGCCTATGTAAGTTTGTAGGATATGAAGATTGACTATATATCCCAGTTTCACCCTGTTTTTGTAATGTAATTATTAACAATGCTTCTTTTCACTTTTTTTTTTTTTTTTTTTTTTTTTTTTATGGTACGCAGGCCTCTCACTGTTGTGCCCTCTCCTGTTGCGGAGCACAGGCTCCGGACGCGCAGGCTCAGTGGCCATGGCTCACGGGCCCAGCCGCTCCGCGGCATGTGGGATCTTCCCGGACCGGGGCACGAACCCGGGTCCCCTGCATTGGCAGGCGAACTCTCAACCACTGCGCCACCAGGGAAGCCCCTCTTTTCACTTTTAAAAGTGGAAAATTAAGTATGTGGTCCAAGTCAAGAATGAAAGAAGTCCACTACCAATATATGCAAATGATTTTTATAAATTAGAAACCCCAAAATAGGTAGTTATGTGAATTGTTCTGTGTGTGTGTGTGTGTGTGTGTGTATATATATACACATACCACATATTTCTGATATTGTATGTTTGTGTGTATTCTGAAATTGTACCTGGAGCCCTCATATGAGACTACATGAAGTATAAAAACTTACATTTCTCTAATTATTAACTTAGGAAGCTTCTTGATTGTTTGGCTTGCTGCTCTCATATAGTAATCACAGTTAATATTAACTCCAACACTGAAATAAATCAATGAAGAGATTAAATGCTCTCTATCATTTAAATTAGTAAATTTATGTATCAACATTGTGTGTATGTGATTATGTTTATAACTACTTTAGGAAGGAAGAGTAACTATGAGGAGCTATTTAATAGAATTATATTTGGTAGACAAGTTTAAAATTATTACTACATTCTTCAGTTGCATATTTTTGGCATCTGCTGATACATATATAGTTAATTTTGTGACCGTAGTGAAGTAGCTGGAGAGAAACAATATGCAAACAACTATGCAGTAAAGTCTACCTTATAAATATCAAAGACAGAAGTTAAACTCAAATGAAGAATAAATAAGCCTTTTCCATAATTGACTACATAATAAGGCTATATTTTTGAGGCAGTGTTTCTTAAAAATAGTTACATTTTTTGGTCTGTGTTTGCCTAAAGCTACAGTATATCAAAATGCTCAGAATCACAAGAGAGATTCTTATTCAAATGAGGAAAGGCAAGTGATGCACAAAAGCAAAACACCTTCCAAAGAATATCGCCCTTTGGAAGCAAATTAAATTTGGTATAAAAATAATAAAGGGAAGGATAGGTCTGGAAACATATTAAAAGCATTCATCATAATTATTATATGATGTTTGATATAAATGCACCTCATGTTAATATTAAATTAAATGGTACATCCTGTTTGAATATTGAAAAATAATTTTAAAAATAGAAAAAACTTCAGTTTAAGAAATTTATTATTTTTATAAATAAGTCGCCAAAATGGAAGATATATGTTCGTATGAGATAACTAACATGCTCAGATTTATAGCATTTTTCCAGATTGAAAAGCACAGAGGAGACTTTCTAAATTATATGACCACAGAAGGGCATAACTTGGCTCCGATGCCTGTAATAACACTGATAATAAAGGGATTTCATTTTTGTAGTGAACATATTCAAACGAGGCAGAAACAAAATCTCCAGCTCATCCAACCAGATTCAATTCTTGGCTCTGCAATTTCTTTCCATGTGATATATGGGAAACTACTTAACCTCTGATCTTGTCATTACAATGAAAGAATACCATCCACTTGACAACGTGATTTTGGGAATTGTACTTCAGCCTATTGTTTTGGGAGATATATGGAACTTGTTCAGGCTTTTTTGATAAAAGGTGTCTATTTCAAATTGAAATAGAGTTACTTAGTGAGAAAATTATCTTGTAGGGAGGCAAACACTTCTGTAGTGGTGGAATAAAAACCTCCTAAAATCTATTCTTGGGGCTTCCCTGGTGGCGCAGTGGTTAAGAATCCACCTGCCAATGCAAAGTTGACGGGTTCGAGCCCTGGTTTGGGAAGATCCCACATGCCGCGGAGCAACTAAGCCCGTGCGCTACAACTACTGAGCCTGCGCTCTAGAGCCCGCGTGCCACAACAACTGAAGCCCGCGTGCCTAGAGCCCATGCTCTGCCACAAGAGAAGCCACCGTGATGATAAACCCGCGCACCACAACAGAAAGTAGCCCCCACTCACAACTAGAGAAAGCCTGCTCACAACAACAAAGACCAAATGCAGCCAAAAATAAAATAAATAAAATAAATAAATTTATATTAAAAAAAATCTGTTCCTCTACGCAAGCAATAAGAACACAGGCAAATTGCCTATTCAACCTTTTCGTAATTCTGGAAGTTTAACCAAAAGCTTACAACAATTACAGGATCATTTATTCAAGAAAAAACAGCTGAATTCTGTAATGAACTGTGAGCTTTGCGCCTTTTTAAATGTCTATATTCATCTTCCTCTTTCAGCTCCACAGCGCCCTTGACAATCAACACAATATAGGAGCTGTGAAACCGGCAGCTTAGAAGCTACTGGGGAAGGTGGTACGCAGAGCAGGTCTGGAGCTCTCTCAAAAGTCACATTACTAGAGTAATATTTGATCTGTATGGCTGCTCTCTGGAAAGGTCCCTTTTACAGGGCTTACTATTTGGCCTGAAACAGAGCTTGCTCAGTAAGAAAACCCCTATCCCCTGGGTTGTAGTTGTTTGTCAAAGAAATTGGTGGCCACTGTTTAACATTACAGTTGCCTAAAGTTGCGACACCAGTTGGAACAAATGAGGCTAACCAAAAACTTAAAAGGGGGCTTCCCTGGTGGCGCAGTGGCTGAGAGTCCGCCTGTTGATGCAGGGGACACGGGTTCGTGCCCCAGTCCGGGAAGATCCCACATGCTGCAGAGCAGCTGGGCCTGTGAGCCATGGCCGCTGAGCCTGCGCATCCGGAGCCTGTGCTCCGCAACGGGAGAGGCCACAACAGTGAGAGGCCCGTGTACCGCAAAAAAAAATAAAATAAAAAAGATGTGGGAAATTATACAACCACAGGCAGTGTTGAAAAGTTCTGACAAATTCCTTGGGATCTAGAAGGCCATGTGCATGTGCAGGAGTGTGTAAATATCCAAGGATGACCTAGAAGGTCCTAATTTTTTTCTACCTTTGGCTGACTTTTGGCTCTATGCAAGCAGAAGGTGAAGACTAAGGCAGAGATATGAAAGGCCAGAGCATTGAAAGTATGTCCCAAGCACACACAAAGCAAGGGCAGGGGACTTATTGGTACAAGACCTTGAGAAAAATCTCTGTCCAATCATTAGTGACCTAACAGAGCAGAGACTTTAGTGGCTTCACATAACAAACAATGCATAGTTTAGAAATCTAGTCCAGGCAAGTCTCTAAACAAAGAGCTACAACAACTACAAATTTTGCTATGATGAGAACAGCTTTCCAGGCTTGTCATATTTTATTATTTAAAATATCCAGCTTTCAAGTAAAATTTATGAGATATTCAAAGAAAGTTTGTTCCATACACAGAGGAGATAAAACAGTCAATAAAGGTTCTCTGTTTGAGGAACCACAAAAGTTGCGCTTATGGGATAAAAATTTAAATGTTATATTTTGAAAGAACTAAAGGAAACCACATCTAAAGTAAAGAAATAATGAGGATGATATCTCACTAAACAGAGAGTAACAATAAAATGGTAAAAAGAACCAGATAAAAATTCTAGAATTGAAAAATGCAATACCTGTAATGAAAACTTCACGTGTGGCATAACGGAAATTTGAGTAATCAGAAGAAAGAATAAGCATACTTAAAGACAGATCTATTGAGATTAACCAATCTAAGTACTAGAAAGAAAAAGAGAAAGAAGAAAATACTGATATACCAACAGCATACCAACATATGCATGATGGATCCCCAGAAAGAGAGGAGAGTGAGAAAGGAACAGACATTGTATTTGAAGTAATAATGGACAAAAAATTCCCAAATTTGATGAGAGGCATTAATCTACACATTCATGGGTCTCAATGGACTCCAAGTAGGATAAAGTTAAAGATATCCATACCTAAACTCATCCTTGTCAAAAGTCAAAAACAAAGAGGAAGTCTTGAAAGCAGCAAGAAAAAATGACATTACCTACAATTAATTCTCAATAAGATTTACGGGTAACTTCTCATCAGAAACCATGGAAGCCAGATAGCAGCGAGATGACCTATTCAAAGTACTGAAAGAAAGGAGACTACCAAATAAGAATTTTATATCCAGCAAAATTTTTCAACAATGAGAGAGAAATGAAGACATTACCAGAGAAACAAAAACTGACAAAAATTGTTCCTAGCACGCTAACCTACAAGAAATACTATCAGGAATACTTTGAGCCCAATACTTTTTTGAACAATACCCAGAACTCAGGAAACTGAGGGTTATAGTTTTACTATAATAAAAGGATAAAAACAGAACGAGTCAAAGTGAGAAACACATGGGTTGAGGTCTGGGAGGGTCCCCAAAATGAAGCTTCTGCTGTCCACTCCCCATGGAACTAGGAGTATCATGCTGCCAGCACACTTATATGTAATAATATGCACAGAGTATTGCCAATTAGGGAATCTCTTCCAAGTATGCTGTCCAGAGTTTTTATAGGGGTTTCACACATAAGCCTGAGTAACAGAATCATTGGCCACATGACTGAATTCAGTCTCTATCCCACACCTTCTCTAAAGTTTGGCCTGATATCACATAACTCTAAGCATCAATCTTCTAATCACTTGACTGGTCTTTCTGGTGTGGCCAGCCCCTATGTTAAGGCATCTTGTAAGCATAAATTATCAGGGCTCACCATGAATAATGAAAGCATTCCTATAACTTGAAAACTTCCAAGGATTTAAAAGATGTCACCCAGAAACCAGGGACAAAGGCCAGCTAAATTCTTCATTATAGAGGAGGTAACATCACAATTAAATGGGAAAGGAGCTTCAAAAAAAATTTTTTTTTCAACAAATTGTATTGGGACAAATGGATATCTTCACACAAAAGAATGAAGATGTACATCTTCCTCCCATTATACACAAAAATAAACTACAAACAGATCACAGAACTACATGTAAGAACATAACGCTATAGAGACTTTAGAAGAAAACTTTGGATTGGAAAAGGGTTTTTTAGATATGATACCAAAATCAAAAGTGACAGAAGAAAAAAAAACAGGTAATTGGATTCTATTAAATTTCACAATATTTGCCTCCAAGGATATCATAAAGAAATGAAACATCAAACCACAGGAAATACTTACAAATAATACACCTGATAAGGGACTTGTATTTAGAATCTATAAGAAATCACGATTCAATAGCAACAAGTAAGACAAATAATCCAATGAAACAATAGGCAGAGGATCTGAATAGACTTCTCTCCAAAGAAAATACGCAAATGGAAAATAGGCACATGCAAATATGTTAAACATCATTAGCCACTGGAGAAATGCAAAACAAAACCACAATGAGATACCAGTTCACATTCGCTAGGATGGCTATAATGAAAACAGAAAATGGCAAGTGTTAGTGAGGAGGATGGGAAGTAAGTGCTCATGGGTACAGGGATTTCGAGGGAAGGATAATAAAATTTTTCTAAAATGAGATTGTGCTAATGGTCTAACAACTCTGTTAATACACTAAAACTATTGAATCCTATGTTTTAATAGGGTAATTTTAGTACATGAGTATTAAAGCTTTTACTAAATATCTGTTTTTTATACACAGTGTACATATTCATTATAATACTTTCATTAATATATATTAATATATAATAATGGATAATATATTAAAACATACACACATACATATAAATACATATGTATATATGTGTATATATATATATATATACACAAGTGAATTAAATTTGTGTCGAATCCAGCATGTTAGTTTAAATTTCAATTCACATCGACAAGCTTGCACATAACACCCTTGCAGATAAGAAGTCATTTAAATGCATAACCTTATTTTAAGCTGGCATATATGGCCATCCTTCATGAAGACACTGTAGCCTCACGACAAAGCAGAATAATAAAAGGGGGGTTTTATTTACTTTTAAAATGTCCTGGAACCTAGTGCATTGTTTTTGATTCATTTCCTTTGCTGACTTCTTGGGTCTTATTCTCTGTCCTTCCTTTTCCCATTGCATTAAATGTAGCTTTCTATTATTGTTTCTTACTTAACATTAAAAGTTCCTCTTCAACAAACTCCACTTTCTGTGTACTCAGTCGAGTCTGTTTTTCTGCTTTGCTTTAACTTTCCACTAGAACTGAACCAGAACTCCCCAAAGCTTTTAGAGGACTGAACATAATTTGTTTTGTTGGATTGACCTCATTGTTTTGTTAAATCTCAATATAAGAAGAGCCTGATGCTTTTACTCAGGAAAGAATGTTCTGAATTTTTTTTTTTTAATCAGCCAATTATTTTTGGATTATAGGATGCTGCATTTGTGAGCTGGGACAAGTTCATTCTTCAGGTTTTTAAAATATTAACTGTCGAGTGTTCCACAGTTGAATTAGAAACACTGGCTACTTACAGTTCACTCAGGAATTTCTGTGTTTCTGACATGGGTCCATAAAAAAATGACACATCCTTGAAAGAAAACATCAGAATCGCAAAACTATAGTGAATGAGGAACGCTGAATTCAGTGGCCACATTGAAAATAAAATAATAACATTGGAGTTCTTACTAGGACTTCACTATCTGACTACATTTAGCCTTCTAAGTCTGAAATGTTGAGGATCAGCAGAAAAGTTTAAAGCAAAGTCATGTGAATAGAGAGAATCCTATGGTTTATATGCACTGATATTATCTAATAAATTAAAGAGAGTATAGAATATATTAGAATGAAATCACTGGCATTAAGTAGTAAAAGACTAATTTACAAATGACAATTAATCATTTGGTACACATTCTCGTAAAGCGGGGCAAGTAATCTTGCAGACATAAGTATTTTACTTACAGTAGATGCCAGTTAGCAAATGGAGGGAGAGGGGATAATGCAGAATGTTCACATTCGTAACACCATAGAAAAACTAGCCAATGCCTTTAGAGATAGGCCATGTGGGGAAGAAGTTTTGACAATGAATAAACTATACATACTTTGTCCATGGATACTGTGTTTGCACAAGCCTCCCCTTGTTAGTGATATTATAACAAGAGAAAAACCAAATACATAATTAGAGGGCAAATAGGAGAGGGGCAGTACTTTATTCAGTTATCCTACTCCTTGAGGGTCAGAGTAAAATCTTCCCAATTTACAATTCAGTGAATAAACATATATGTTTGTTTCCCCAAATACTGCCCAGAGATAGATATGCTTGACCTTTTTGGGATTCTTTTGGACAGAAAATTATGTCATTCTTGGTTTTGTTTTTATGTATTCATGTACCAATGACCCTGAAGATCTCTTAAATATAGAAATGTATTCAATTTCATGTTGCTTATTGATGCATTTTGTCTCTTATTTCTACTGTGCCCCCTTTTGCTGCAAAAGATATCTGTGTATACAAATTACAGCCATATTTTGCAGTGTGAGTTTTTTTTGTTTTGTTTTAGAGGTATGGAATTTAGTCTGCCCATAATACTCAAATATTACAATCTCTTAAATTAAGCTTTGATATCAAAAATACTGTCCCATACATGACATGAGCATGAAATGTATTTATTTTCTGCTCTACGAGAACCACAAAGCAAGCACATTTTGTCCAAAATAGAAGTTCTAAATGTTTTTGATTAACCTACACTTAAGTTAGGAACAAAAGTAATGCAACATGAATGTAAAGGAGATTATTAACCTACATATCAACTACTTGCTAGCAATTTATACGCACATGTATAAATATAATATTCAATATGTTTCACTCTCTGAAACTCTGTTTTCCCTACAATTCTATATTTGAGTCAACTAATTACCTTTAATATAGAAACTTGTGTCAGTTTATCTTGTCTAGTGGATTAACTATACACAGTATATTAAAAATTCCTATTAAGTAAATAAAATTGAGGAAGAGAAGATATAAAACTATTTTAATATCACTTCAAGATATTTAATATATACTTGACCTCTAGCAATGAATGATTTTCAAGAATTCAAGCTATTAATCAAAACACTTATTATTTTAAAAGGCCTCCAATACAGTACAAATATGTAAAAAGTAATGTAATAGGGAAGAACAAATCTGACTCCATATTAGATCTGTTTCTTTTACTTTAACCTTTGTGCTCTGTTGCCTGTGCTTAGCCATGTCAGCTCTGCACCTTCTGTAAAAGAATGTTGCCTGTATCTTGAAATATACAAGATAGCCTATTCTCAAGCCTCTGACCTTTAAAAGTTTAACACTTTTCCATTCATATGGAGATAAAAAGTTGCACAACAGAGAATAACATTTGTTTTGTTGGAGGTTTACAAGAACATCCTGACCTAGGTGGACAGCTGCAAGAACAAAGTATTCCTGCACCAAGAAGTTTGTAACAACCCACCACTCCCCACCTTTTCAGTATAAAAGAAGCCTGAATTCCGACTGGGGTAATATGGTTCTTTGAGACACTAGTCTGCCAACTTTTCCGTCTGCTGGCTTTCCGAATAAAGTTGTTTTTCACTGCCCCAACAACTCATCTCCCAATTTATTAGCCTGTCGTGCAGCGAGCAGAATGAATTTGGACTCAAAAGCAGAGACAAATTATAACAATCCTATGTAAAAAAGGCAAACAATTATGTGCAACCTAACTTTGTTTTGCTTTATATATGTTACTGTTCTTCTCAAATATAGAGCACAGGAGTTAGATAATATGTTCTGTAATATGAATTTCCCATGTTCAAATCAAGTTCCCACCACTTAACAGCCTTTGGCATGTATCAATGACTATCTTGTAGCACTAATTTTCTTAACCAAAATTTGTGTATAATACTAATAGATAATAGATAACTCATCAGTCTCTAAAAGCAGTAAGATACTGTTTTAAACAGTGTCTGATGCAGAGCAGTTTATGAATATTACTATTGTGATGATGATTATTATAAATTTTATGTCTAGCATATCACATAATTATTGAGAGTATATGATGATCCATTACTTTCTATTTCCTTAAAATTTCATAGTGACTTGTTGTTGTTGTTGCTCTTTGTTCAATAAATATCTTTACTGGCTGATTGTTTCACTGGATATGGCATATTTATTGGATATCTGTTTGACACATTTTAAAAAATTTTACTCCAATAATATGTGCCACTTCCTGTATGGCAAAGAAAGTTTTCTCTGAGTGTGTAGAGGATTTACAAAAGGAGGGTGGAGGGGAAGGAGTTGAAGGTGTATCAAGAACTGCAAAGGGTCTGAGTTTCTTACTCCACTGATTAACAAGTTAGCTGGCCACAGTTTTATGGTTGTCGGCAGAAGATGCGTGGCTTCTGGTTCAGGGGCAAAGAACAAATTATTACAGCAATAGCAGTGGCCAGATTTTCAACATTTGTGTCCGTTTCCTTTGTCCCAATTCCCACAAAATAATTCAAAGTCCGCATGACACATAACACATAGAGCAGATTGTGTTACAGAAGAAGATCCCCAAGTTTGTGTAACTTGAATCATTTTTAGTGTAGAGGAAGCATAGCTGATATTTGTTTCTGAGGGAGATGTTATCTTTATTATACTTTGAAGTAAATAAAACTGTCACTTGTTACAGAGTAAGGCACTATCTCTGTTTTTCAAGACTGCTACCTATACAAATATCACTGAAAAGAGTTTGAGGCAAAGGCAGTCGCCAGTGCCTTTTCTCACAAAAGATCCTCCTTGTTTGAAAATCAGAAGCAATATCTCCTGCAGATGGTAAATGTTGGAGGAAGGCACATGGTTGGCAAGATTATACTGGTTATTACCAGCGGTCTCAGAGGGCTGCTAGTGGGTGATCACTGGAATTAAGACTCTTTTACTCTAAGCTTTGCTTATTTCAGAAAGCTACCTCAAAGAATATGGTGAAAGATTTAGAACAGGGAATTCTCAATCAATATTTCTTCTGATTAACATAAACATTCCACTGCTACCAATATACAGAAATGAGAAAGAAAACGTAACATTACATGGATTTACCATATTTCTTATGAATGCCATAAGATGAAGTCTCCTTGGAAATCAGAGTTGGCAACTGAAAACATGTTACTTAAAGTAGATGGGCAAATAAGTTGTCAGTTTCAACTTAATTAGTTAAATGGATGTATCCTAAATTTGAATATGAGAAGAAGTAATTTGGAGATTCCACTGGATCAAAAGATGTAATGAGAGTTTTCAGAAGAAACAAATACACAGTTGCATAATTTCTGTATCTTTATGTCGTCTATTCCAGTGGTTTTCAGCTTGGCTTTAAATTTACATATACCCAAGGAAGGTGATATCTGTCTAGAACTGTTAAAAATCCTAGATTTTATTTTACTTACCAGCTAACAACTTAGCTTGTTACAGTTTTATGAATGCTGGCAGATGGCATGAGACTCAAGGGTCTGGGATAAATTACAACTTATTTCTCATAATATAGCAGTAGCCAGAATAGCTCCATGATCTTGGGCCAGGTGTCTAAGTTCTAATACACATAGGGTCTTAGAGAGCCAGATGACAACAAAATCAAATCAATGACACACATTGATTTAAGTTATAGGAGACAAAATCCGAGTTTAGGAAACCCCAATCTTTTAATGGGTGGCAAACAAACCTAAATTTTTCCATGGAGGA
Organism: Grampus griseus; assembly: GCF_964374135.1. NCBI lineage: Eukaryota > Metazoa > Chordata > Mammalia > Artiodactyla > Delphinidae > Grampus > Grampus griseus. Next base: position 19,902,277 of record NC_139012.1, read on the forward strand.
GATACTTTCTTTATTATATGGCAGAACAAACAAACCTGTCTATTGCTCCCTAGGAAGAAACTGTGGTCAATTTTAGTGAACATTTACTGTAAAAAGCGATGTTAAGAATTTGGTCCCTTATAAATAGTTGCTGATACCTATGCTCTCAAGAGGTACAGAAACATGAGAGACCCATGGAGAATCATCTCCCCAAAATATCAAGGGTCAAGACATGCTGCTGCTATCACTGAATTTAACAACACATATTCCTAATTGTTCTCTGAGATAGTACATAACCTCATCAGATGTTAATTGAATTAGGACCGTGAATGTGGCTCCTTTACAAAGTGGCAAAGACCGTCGTGTGAATTTTTTTTTTTAACCTATCAAATCCTGTGAACAAATATTAACTCTGTAGAGTTGGAAATGCTGATTATTGGGAGGAAGGTATGTAGGGGTCGAAACTAGTAATAAACACAAACAAATGAAATAGCAGAAAGACAGCAAAGGAAATTTTTAGGTGAACTTGAGTTTGAAAGTGAGATCTAATTATTTTCACAGATGTGATTTAAGGCAAGAGAATGAAACTCTGAGTTATCTCCCTCAGGTCTAGTGCTGACTAATGGCCAGTACTGGGAGACATCTTGAGTTGTGTCTCTGAGGGAAAAATATTTTATTCCTACTGATCCACAAGCTCTCTCTATCTAAAGACTCCTTGTGGATAATCTGGTGGAAACAAGTGACACAACATTGTCTGATGACTCAATTTACAGGTAGTCAGCTACAGCTATCACTTAGCATGCAGTTTATAAGCTGGTTTTTATTCTGTTTATTTTTCACATGCCCAAAGAGAATTATAACCAATTAATAGGATAAGGCATAAAAAGGCTAAATGACAAGCTTCTGCACTCTTTGTGGACATAAACTGAAATGACATATTGCGAAGACAGCATCCTGTGTGTGATATAAAACAGGTTATGGCTATCTGGTCAGTTATATCGCAGCTTTGTACCCTCCTTTTTGAAATGTGGATGTGAATGGAATTCATCTAAGGAAATGAGATTGGAACCCAGTCATCCTTGAGTGAATTTGAGTGCCGCTCTGATGGCCTGAATATTGCCGATTACTCACTTTTGGAAGGACACAAAGGACATTAACATAAATTCTATGGCACACGAAGACAGAAGTACATTTAAGGACAGAATATATTAAACCGACAGTCTTATGGAACAAATATTTCTGGGTACAGTACATTTCCCCAATGACATGGTTTTCATTAATATTTAATGACAATGACATATATGGTGGCTTGCTCAGAACTAGCCCCAAATTGCCAAATGTTTTTTCAGAGGTTAGAAATTTATCTTGGAGTACTGTGCTGAGTCAGCGAAAATAATGGCCCTAGAGGCTTGACATCACGATAAAAAAAAAAAAAAAAGACACAATCTAGGATATAGTTTGGCCTGGAAATAGGCACAGAGAGCAAACACAGCTCAAACCAAATAACTAACTAACTGAATGTTGCCTATAAAAAAACACCATACTGTGAAAATGTTGGAAGTAGACATATCCTCATCCATGAATGACTACTGAATACTGAAATTGGTTTAGAATCTCGTGTTATTGAAGATCAGGGAGTGCATGTGGTAGAGAACAAAACAACAGAACTGAACTTGTGGAAAAATTAAGGTAAGCAATTAGGATTTTACTAGAAATCTTTAATGGCCTAGTTAATATAGTTAAAAGTGAGAATTTATTCTCCTTGCTTAGCAAGCGGCTGGACAAATAAGGGAACATCACTGTGTCATCCATAGTTGGAAGGGGGCGTAGATAGGCAGTGTTCAATAATGACAACTGTAAACCTGTGGATGTAAAAATTTGTCATTATGTGTCTGAAATATGATTAGGTTAAAGAAACAGGTAGGATGTGGAAATGGCTGAGCAATGGCCTTTAGTTACATCCTTAGTGATTTGGGATTTGCAGTACTTGAGGAAATTTTATTTCTGTTAGGAAAGAATGGGAAGTGAAACTGTAACTGCAACTGATTTATAATGTATCAAACACAAATTGATATAAGGTATCACACATAAATAGCTATATGATGCAACAAAGGGTTGCAAGCTGATTGATATAATTAAGTGAAAATGAATATTATACAAGGATGATTCCCCAGGATAAGAAAATATTTTGAAGCTGAGATGAAGCCAGATTTGAGGTAATACCTACAGAAACCAATCAGAAAAAGAAATGTGTTTAGCCTTAGAAAAGTTACACACTCAATAAGATATCTCCATCAAGACATATAGAATAGTTAAAATAACTATGGATGATGGAGGAAAAGAATAACTGAGATGATCAAAGTATTTCAAGAGACCTATAGAAAGATACGGTTGTAATTAGTATGCTTTGTAGAGGGACCTTCTACTCCACAATGGATAGCTCAAGTCCTGGTGACCAGTGAGGTCTTTGTTGACTTTTTTTTTGCAGAAAATATTGTGAGAGAAATAAAGAAAATATATGTGATAAATATGTGCTAAGAAGACATTGACTGAGGTCTATGTATGGACTGGAGAAGAAGGTGTTAAACTCTTGACAAAGTAAAATGGCTAAATCATGCTAGGATTTACCACTTTCACGTCAGTTTCATTGTGTTGCTGGCTACTTATTCTGGAGATAAACAAATCAAGGTGAATTTGGTTGTCACTGATCAATTAAACATGTTTAAAACCTGTTTTTTGTCTTGTTATCATTGCTATAGAAGAACCTATATAGTTTTTCCCTAGGAATGTGGAAATGTTTTATTCTCAGAATCAATCTCACCCCTTGTCTCTAGTAAATACCCATCCCCACAGACACTCTTTATTAAAACTGGATACTGTTATATTCCCCAACTCCAAATCTCCTCACTGTGCTCAGTTAAGGGTGCTCTCGACTAGATTTAAATCAGTGATTCTGAATAAAAGCTCATCAGTTTCATCATATCCTTATCTAGATAGCACCAGTGTTTATCCAAGAATGAGGGTCTAGAAAGACTTTGGGATATTTTCTGCTAAGGCTTCAGAGTTATAACTCCCCTACAATATCTGGTCCTAAATCTTAAGCTTAAGGATACAAGTATCATTTCATTTTCAAAGCCATTTTCATATTCTGTTGTGACTGAGTAACTAGCAAACTTGCAGGGGAATAATAATACACAGTTACACTGTTAAAGTGGCAAGACATCTGCCCTGCTGAGATCTGTAACTCAAAATTTTGGCAAAATGTATTGGGATTTGGTGATCTAAAAGTATTTTGTAAGAATAGGAGAGATATATGTAGTGAATCTCCAGGATATGTAGGCATAGATTTTGGCTGGCAGGCTACCAGGGAGTCATGGAATACATGCTGGTCTTAAGCACAGGGGCTCCAAGGTAGTTATAGATCTGGTAGGACAATCACAATCTCCTATATATATTATTTATATAAATATAATATTTAGTATTGTGGGAAAATATGCTGACAATATGTGTCAAATATTTAAAAACATGAAACCTAGAATAATGGTTGACCAACAATTATTAAGTAATGTTAGAATAGTTTCATTCATACCTGCATTATGCTAGCATTTCTACCATACCAGTGATATGTTTAAAAATACATGTTGCAATGAGGAAACTTAAGCATAACAAATGCAATTAATTTATATGAAATTCATTTTTAAAGTTTTCTGACTCTTCTCAATCTCTGAGGTATGAGAATGCATTTTCTAGGGACAGAGCTAGCCTCTCTCCAGCTATTTCCACAATCCACATCACACAAACAATCTCTCAAACAGACATATAGAAAACCAGTAGTCATACAATCAGGAATCTTAACCATGTTTTATAACATCAGTAATTAATAACAATTGTTCTTAGGAGATATTTAATTCCTTTCTGTCTTGAATCCCTTAGGTTCAATATAACTTGGAAAATATAGCATATTGTATTTATACATACTATTTGAAGTAATGAATGTGTTTGATTCTAAAAATGTCAACAGACACAAGTAAAGGATACAAAGATATATCACAATTCATGACACAATAAAACAAAATATACTCCTAGATGGAAGGACAGTGTTTCAGCTTTCCCGAATCCCTTACTGGCTTAGATAGCTGACACATAATGAGGTTTCGCAGACCAGGAGAAGCACTTGTGCCAACTCAGTGCTCTATGTTTACTATGTTTACCAAGAAAACAACACTAAGGGAATGAGGGTTCAGTTCCCAGGTGTCCCCTAATTTTTACTGCAATCACCCCAAGGGACTGAAGTCTTATTCCTCAAGTGCATTCCATAATTCAGTTTGGTCCACAGTTCACAAACATAGATCTTTCTTTTCTCAGTCTTACAGCAATGTATTGAAGATATTATGATGATAATACATTAACCTAAGTTATTTTCCCTTATAAACCACTTCTTCAAAATTTAAAGGAGAAGAAAGCAAGATACTCTCAGAACTCTTGCTATCATTTAACACCTAGCTTTTAGATTCTGTATCTGGAAAAACTCCAATAATTCTATGTGATATAAATTTAATAGTTTCCTCTGTGATGTTTTACCTAACATTCAGCCTCATTTATTCCCTTTTTTCTGATCTCTGAGCCACTGATAACAGAATCATATTATGTGATAATTAGTGTTTCTAAAACATTAAATTGTCATTTCTTGAATGCATTTGCAAATCTTAGAATTCAGAATGTCTACCACATCGCCTGAATTTTTTATTTATGAATGCATTAAAAAACAAATGACTGAAATTGAATTAAATTTAATTTTTCCATTTTTAAAGGACCAATTTGTTCACTAAATGTCCTCTCAGCTTCTCTATTACATGTTAAACTTATTTTCATAAAATAGATCCTTTCTGATGTTATTTATACTATCACAATTTGCCTCAGATAAGTAATGTTTCAGTAATATTTCCACAAGATATAACAAAGTTTAAAATGTTAATTCAAAGAACCCTCTTCATATGGACACCATCCTATATTTTGCACCTTTCTAATTTGTCACCATTTAAACACTCTATGCATTGTCACATTTCTAATTCTTTATACTCATAATTTCCTGGGTAAGCGGCATCTACCTTCTACCTCTTTACTGTCTTAATCTTTTACCTATTCTGCAAGAATTCTTTCTTGTTTCTCATGTAGTCTCCTAGCTCATTTTTATATTGATATTATTTTATTCACAAAAATCTTGAAGTGGGGCTTCCCTGGTGGTGCAGTGGTTGAGAATCTGCCTGCTAATGCAGGGGACACGGGTTCGAACCCTGGTCTGGGAGGATCCCACATGCCGCGGAGCAACTAGGCCCGTGTGCCACAACTACTGAGCCTGCGCGTCTGGAGCCTGTGCTCCGCAACGAGAGGCCGTGATAGTGAGAGGCCCGCGCACTGCGATGAAGAGTCGCCCCCGCTTGCCACAACTAGAGAAAGCCCTCGCACAGAAATGAAGACGCAACACAGCAAAAATAAATTAATTAATAAACTCCTACCCCCAACATCTTAAAAAAAAAAAAAAGTCTAGCAATAGAAAATGGAAACCTGGCTGCCCTGGGTTAAAAAAAAAAAAAAAAGAAGTCTTGAAGTACTTTTGTAGTCGTTTTGATACTCTGCAGGGTTTAGGACATATAAAAATACAGGGAGTGAGACAAACACATCTAAACCTTGCCAATTACTAGTCATCTGACCCTATGAAAGATATTAACTTTGTCTGCTTCAGTTTTCACATCTGGAAAATACACACAACAGCAGCTATTTATGTGATAATTCACAAGGCTATCATGATTTAAAATGTATAAAGTCAAGTTCCAAAGCCAGAATTTTTTGTCTATTTTTCCCCTGTCTAGTGCCTAGAATAGAGCATGACCTCTAGTAAGCACCCAGTAAACATCTGTTCAGTAAATGATTGTGCTGAGAAAAACATTCAGCATATGTCAGTGAATGTTAAGAAATATTATCTCTATAAGTTATTTAAAAAAAAAAAAGATTCAATGTTTTTGAGATGTACTTAAGAGGGATGATATAACCAAGTAGTGTAAGCATGCCATCTAGTTAAGCACACACACACGTACACATACACACACACCCATGCACACACTAGTAAATAGGTGAGGCTTTATAAGCTGTATGAGTGCATTTCATGACAAGCTTTAGAGTCAAACAACACCCTTGATTCTAACCAGTTTCTCCTGTAATTCCTTCTTATAGAGAATTCTGGGGTCATCTCTCTTAGTCATTTCTGTTACTAAACTAGTGTTCCATTAGGGTAAAATGATAAAATTAGAAAAAAAATTAAAATAAAAGAGAAAATAAAAGTATCTTATATAGACTAGATAGACAAATACATAGTCTTAGGGAGGGAAAACTTTAACTCCAGTCATTTTGTTACCGTCTGAAACAACTCCCTGGATCTAATTTACGAACATTTACAACCTAGATTGATTCAAGTATATCACCTAATGCCATGAAATATCACTTATATAAAAACATTTAATGGCCAACAAAGGGAAAATTTTCTAAGATACTGTATAGTAAAAATAAAGGTTATATTAATTTTAAAGGACATTAAACACTTCCATGAGTTACTAAGAGGAGTGTGGTTCCTTCTGTATCTCAGAAAATCACTTCCCAAAGTTACTTATGGGATTTGTTTATTCAGTCAAGTCTAAAGAATCTGAAAAAAATATTATGGCATATGCTATCTTGACTTCACCATACATTTTTAAAATTCACTCACACAAAAATACATTTAATAAACGTAATATGAAAACATTTTACGAGAGAAATTTGAATTCAAGAACAGTAACGGAATCCACAATGGTAATAGGATACTTATTTTAATTGATTTTCGTATCTAAATTGTGGATAAATTCCTATCTTCAAGATATAATTTTGTGTTAATTAAATAATAAGAATTGACTTGAATACATCCTCCAAACGCACGACATATATTTTTATCTTTCCAAAGTGAATGCAACTGCTCTTACGGGACATAAAACAATCAGGATTCTCAGTTTAGTCACTACGTCACATGCATAGGATCAACAGTCATTATTTTATGGATTCATAATGTGCTGTAACATAAAGAATCGTCTACATCATTAAAAACTGACTTAGAAAAAGTATCCAATACTACTTTATATGAAATTAGTTATAGTTTAACTAATATTGTACATATATTGTTTAGAATGCTTCTTAAACAAAATGTAATTATCATTGAAAAAGTAAGATAAATATTTGATACACATTTTGCAAAGTTTTACAAAATTTTTCAGAAATCACTCTAATACCATACACTCTCAGTTCTAGTGTACTGGTGACAATATTACGCTTTTCTCTTTTTTGTAGCCAGTTGAATGTGTTTATCTCCTAAAATGTGAACATATTTTAACTAATTGATATGTCTTTCACTTTTATGAGCTATGATTTTTTACATTTATCTTTTTCAGTATTAGTACTTAGCCCTTGATGTGTTATAAGTTGATATTTGTTACTGAAATTATTAACGTCTTTCATGCTACTTATAAAAGTTTTCAAAATCAATTTGCTTATTTTTCAAATTGTTCTCCAGTTAAAAGTATGTTTTTAAAAGCTTAAAACAAATTTATACACATGAATATTAGCTATATATTAACCTATATTCATTTATAATATATAAATTCTTATTTCTGACATTTTACTCTTTGATTCACCTGCAATATAATGTGGTGTAAGTTATGTGGGAACAAAAGTATAATTTTATTACCTTTCTCTCAAATATCTTATCATTCAGCCCAACATCAGAAATTTACATTATTTATTCCCAAATTTGTGCTACTAACCTTATCAGATAATAAATTATAATAAAAGGTGTTGAAATAATTTATCTAGTAATGTATCTGTGCAAACTTAGAGCAACAGATTTTAACTGCTTTCATTTCATGGTATATTTTAATATGTGTTTGTACAAAATTTTGCCTGCTTGTTTAAATACCCTGGCTATTCTTACTCATAATCATTGGATTATGCCAAATTAAATATAAGATATTTTAATTTCCTGAAGAATGGATTAAATGTGTATTAATTATAAAAATATTTGTGATATTTGATATTTATAATTTTAACAAATCAGTATTTGTGTACTATGTAATTTACATTTACATATTTTAAATGTTAATTTGTTTGTTTTATTCCTAGTATGAATGGAACAGTGTTCTAAAAATATTAGATTATCTTCATAACTATTATTGATATTCAAGCATTTGGATTTTTCTTGTATTTAGCTACTCCACTGAACACTTATTGATTTCACAACTGTCACTTAATATTTCATGGATCATATTCTTATAAAATTACATAATACAAGCTATGTATTTATTCCTTTAGCTATAACATGTTTTTTTTTTTTTTATGTTGACTGTCCAGGGAGTCCAGTACTTTTCCAGATAATCCTGGATTAAACCTGGGACTTCTTATGTTTTCAATTTCATAACTTTTCTCATCTTGCTTCTGTTTCACTGACTTCCTTTCATCTTCAACAATTGTTAAGCCTCATCCCTCAAGATTAGTGAATCATGATATCTTTCCTTAGAGAGTTTACAGACAATGTCATTTTATATGGAAAATCCAGGAATAAGTGCATGCAGAGACTTTCATAAGGAAAGCATAGGCTAGGGAAATTGTTGATTGGGACACTTCATGTAAGATTAGGATAGTTATCTAGAAGAGTTTTAAAAAAACAGTTCAGGGCTTCCCCGGTGGTTCAGTGGTTAAGAATCTTCCTGCCAATGCAGGGAACACGGGTTCAAGCCCTGGTCTGGGAAGATCCCACATGCCGCAGAGCAACTAAGCCTATGCACCACAACTACTGAGCCTGTGCTCTAGAGCCCGCGTGCAACAACTACTGAAGCCCATGAGCCTAGAGCCTGTGCTCTGCAACAAGAGAAGCCACCGCAATGAGAAGTCCACGCACATAGCGAAGAGTAGCACCCGCTCGCCACAACTAGAGAAAGCCGGCGCGCAGCAACAAAGACCCAATGCAGCCAAAAATAAATAAAGTAAATAAACAAATAGTTCAATAAAAGAAAATATGAGACCAGGTATGAAGATTTATATTAGCTCACACACATTTATCTGCAGAGGACAATGACAATGAAGAGGCTGTCTCCAAAAACATGCTTAAATATCAACTTAAAAATTTGTTTACTTCATATAAAATTGCAAACTACACCCAAACTGACGTTCTTGTTTTCCATTTTCTATCCTTTAAGCACTTGATTCTTTTATATATAATCAAGTCATATATTATCTTTAATGTCTGTTCTCCGCCCCCTCCCCCATCAAAGGATCTTTGCCTGGTTTTAGTTTTTTCTCCCCTCCAGAAATATTTCCAAACATCTAGAAGAAGCTCTGATTATTTTTTTGCTTTGCTGAACACAATTTTGGGGAGTTGTTAATCTATCTGCCTAAGATGCATATGGATTCTGGTCCCTAAGAAGTAAGAAGCTGGTAGGGACAAAGCAGAAAATATGGACTGGGGCACTAGAATCCATGATGATTGAAGAAAGTTCTGGTAACCAACCACATGATCTGCTCACAAGGGCAGGCAGCCTCGTTACCTTATTTAGGAACTGAAGAGGGCTGCTATTTTACATTTTGTTGAAACGTTCATAAATGTGTTGAAACGTTCATAAATGTGATAGTCGTTCAAAGAGGAACAAATTTTCTTAAGAACACTGCTGATACCCAGTGTGTGGCCTGTGGATGAAAAGACTCCTTCAGTACCCTGGAGACTGCTGAGCCTTGATGAAGATAAGATACGAGGGCTTCCCTGGTGGTACAGTGGTTGACAGTCCGCCTGCCAATGCAGGGGACAAGGGTTCGTGCCCCTGTCAGGGAAGATCCCACATGCCGCGGAGCAGCTGCGCCCGTGAGCCATGGCCGCTGAGCCTGCGCGGAGCCTGTGCTCCGCAATGGGAGAGGCCACAACGAGAGGCCTGCGTACCGCAAAAAAAAAAAAAAAGATATGAAGGGCTGGCCTGTAGAAAAATGCTTACTGGTAGAAATATCCATGTTGAGTCATGCATGAAAAAAAGAGATCTGAGAAGAAAAAACAGTATTTCAAACATAAACAAGAAATAAGGATTTTACAATCGAATTCTACCTTCAGCTACGACGATTTTGCTATGAGTTCAGCAGCACTATCTCAGAAATACCCACTGTGTTGGAAATTAAAATATTCTACTAATATAAATGTGTATCTGAAAAATAACTTTTGTCTGATACCATTTTAATATGATTACCATATGTTAGTGAATAGCTTCTTATTAGATACCAAATAAGAATAAAATTAATAGCAGTAAGGAAGAAAAATTGCAAATTAGTTTTTCAGACAAAATTCTCTGATTTTCAGAATCTGTGTCCTTGAAAAATGATGCTTTGACGTGGCCACTGGGCTGATAGATTTAAAAAAAAAAAAGGTAAATAGATGTTTAAACAGAAACAGATAGGTATTTCATGTTGTTTTTGTTTTGTTTAGTTGGCTTCGTTGTTAAAAATTTATCGGGTATAATTTCTTGTTCCTCTTTTTCTAAGTAGCCAGATTTCCTTATGGGACAGTTTTCCCTAGGATAAAGTATCTTTCTTCATTATCATCTCTACCCAGAGATCCATTTATAAAACATAATATAAAACTCAAGCTCTATGTTGAATACTCACAGTTCTTTCCGACTTACATGAGTTAAAGACTCAGTAGTGGGAGCTGGAGGGATCAGGCTCCCTGACTTCAGACTATACTACAAAGCTACAGTCATCAAGACAGTATGGTACTGGCAGAGAAACAGAAATATAGATCAATGGAACAGGATAGAAAGCCCAGAGATAAACCCACGTGCATATGGTCACCTTATCTTTGATAAAGGAGGCAAGGATATACAGTGGAGAAAAGACAGCCTCTTCAATAAGTGGTGCTAGGAAAACTGGACAGCTACATGTAAAAGAATGAAATTAGAACACTCCCTAAAACCATACACAAAAATAAACTCAAAATGGATTAAAGACCTAAATATAAGGCCAGACACCACCAAACTCTTAGAGGAAAACATAGGCAGAACACTCTATGACATAAATCACAGCAAGATCTTTTTTGATCCACCTCCTAGAGAAAGGGAAATAAAAACAAAAATAAACAAATTGGACCTAATGAAACTTAAAACCTTTTGCCCAGCAAAGGAAACCATAAACAAGATGAAAAGACAACCTTCAGAATGGGAGGAAATATTTGCAAATGAAGCAACTGACAAAGGATTAATCTCCAAAATTTACAAGCAGCTCATGCAGCTCAATATCAAAAGAACAAACAACCCAGTCCAAAAATGGGCAGAAGACCTAAATAGACATTTCTCCAAATAAGATATACAGATTGCCAACAAACACATGAAAGAATACTCAACATCATTAATCATTAGAGAAATGCAAATCAAAACTACAATGAGGTATCACCTCACACCGGTCAGAATGGCCATCATCAAAAAATCTAGAAACAATAAATGCTGGAGAGGGTGTGGAGAAAAGGGAACCCTCTTGCACTGTTGGTGGGAATGTAAATTGATACAGCCACTATGGAGAACAGTATGGAGGTTCCTTAAAAAGCTACAAATAGAACTACGATATGACCCAGTAATCCCACTACTGGGCATATACCCAGAGAAAAGCATAATTCAAAAAGAGTCATGTACCAAAATGTTCATTGCAGCACTATTTACAATAGCCAGGACATGGAAGCAACCTAAGTGTCCAACGACAGATGAATGGATAAAGAAGATGTGGCACATATATACAACGGAATATTACTCAGCCATAAAAGGAACGAGACTGAGTTATTTGTAGTGAGGTGGATGGACCTAAAGACTATCATTCAGAGTGAAGTAAGTCAGAAAGAGAAAAACAAATACCGTATGCTAACACGTATATATGGAATCTAAAAGAAAAAAAAAAGGTCATGAAGGACTTCGGGGCAAGACAGGAATAAAGATGCAGACCTACTAGAGAATGGACTTGAGCATATGGGGAGGGGGAAGGGTAATCTGGGACAAAGTGAGAGAGTGGCATGGACATATATACACTACCAAACGTAAAATAGATAGCTAGTGGGAAGCAACCACATAGCACAGGGAGATCTGCTCGGTGCTTTGTGACCACCTAGAGGGGTGGGATAGGGAGGGTGGGAGGGAGGGAGATGCAAGAGGGAAGAGATATGGGGACATATGTATATGTATAACTGATTCACTTTGTTATAAAGCAGAAACTAACACACCCTTGTAAAGCAATTATACTCCAATAAAGATGTTAAAAAAAAAAAAGACTCAGTAGTGTTAAATAATCTTTCTTTACTCCCTAATCAAAATTGGCTATGTATGTATAAGATTGTAATTGTTTATTATTATTTTCAGGGACTTCAGTCTTTTTATTATTATTATGCTCAAAGATCCCTGTGAAACTGTACATTCATCTCCCAATTCAGATCACCTATGGCCACAAGTATATAAGACCCAAGGACTCTGGTTATCTCCTGTAGTTTTATACAAAATTGCTTTTGTTGCTACAAAATAGGAACGAGAATGTAAACTCTGTCATTTTGGTAAGCTAAACAGTGAAAGATAAGATTACAGTGCTTGAGGAGATTTTTGTCTTGTAACTAGTCACTGTCAAAATGAACTCTCACAGTGTGTTGCCTCAAGAAAATAAAAATTCTATCTTAGAAAAGAGAAACTTCAGTATATGCGATGGTAGGGAGGCCTGCCTTGGGCAAGGTGCCAACCATGCAGACATTCTGGGTAACAAGTTAATGGAATACACTTTATCCCCACCTTGGGTCCTGGCACATATCCAGTAACATTCAATTCCAGGAACTGAAGCTCTGGACAAAGTTCTGAAGCCAGCTCGTGCATGTGGGGAATTGGTCTCATCCTCCTCCAGGGATCATGTGGGGTGGAACTATGTGCAGGGATCTATGGATATGTCTGATTGTGAGGGTTATGTGTAATTTGGAGCAGTTTATCAGTGTGGAGAAAGAATGTTTCCTGCCATTTCAGAAAACTAAGAATGCTGCACCACCATCAAGCCATCAGTCACTGCAGCTGGCTGATAATGTGCCCCGAGGGAAATTTGGGATGGAAAAAATAGGATACTGGCCCTAGATAGTTAAGATGCATATCAAAGGAATAATTTCAATGATCCCAGACTCTTGTATCTTCCCATTCATAGAAAAGCACTAAAATCATTAACTTGTCTATTTTTTTGTGATCAGCAGAAATCTTTTGATGTTTCAACTACATTTTTTTTTTCCCCAAAACTCCTCAGTATCCTAGCTCCTCCCTTACGAAGTTTGGTACAGTTCCTCAGAGCTATCTGAGAGGCTGTCTCCCAGGATATAGTCCTCAGTAAGGTCCCTGAATAATATGTGACTTGCAACTTCCAGGTTGTGCATTGTTTTTCAGTCAACATTGACATAAGTGTTTGAATCCTGCTGATGCTAAATTTCTGTCTATATAGAAGGAAAATTATTTTTAAAAGTTCTGAATATAGCATATGATGTTATTGAGTACCACGTGGGGGAAGGAACAAACACTATAGGTCTGTTGGCGAAATACAGTGAAATCAAGTGTGATATGTATTATAACTGCACAAATGCAGATAAGAAAGCAACTACCTAAGCTCAAAAAAACAAAACAAAACAAAACAAAACCAGGAAAGCTTCATGAAAGCTTTACAAAGCATAACACATTTCTTCCTCTTTGGCAGGGTTTGTAAAGGGATGGGATCATTGTCTCAGTTAAAAATAAACTGGATTTGACATTCTTTGTGGTCTATAATTAGTGTTTTACTAGTAGGGAAAGAACTAACATTTCTATCGTCTCTTGTACAAGTGTGCTATTGCTGCCAGAACAAACTACCACTAACTTAGTTACTTAAAACAACAGAAATTTATCATCTTACAATTCTACAGGTCAAAGTTCAACTTGGATCTCTCTGGGCTAAAAGCAAGGCGTTGGTAGGGCTATGTTCCCTTCTGAAGGTTCTTCAGTAATATCTGTTTCCTAGTCTTTTTTTTTTGGCTTCTAGAAGTCATCTGTATTCCTTGGATTGTTACAAGTTCATCCTTTGTCTCAAAGCCAGCACTGTTGCATGTTTTTAATTCTTATTATTCCAAAGGCATGTCTCTCTGTCACTGACCTCAGCAGAGAATGCTCTTCTGCTTTTTTGGGCACATCCAGATAATCCCCAATAATCTCTCCAACTCAACGTCCATAACCTCACTTACACTTGCAAAGTCCCTTTTACCACATAAGGTAACATTAACAGGTTCCAGGGATTAAGGTGGGAACATCTTGGAGGAGGGAGGAGACATTATTCTGCCTACCACATCTCAAAATAATATTATCTACAGAAAACTTAGTTCTTCATATTAAAAATTGGTGATGTGTCTTAAGTTGCTTCAGACACACCTAGAATTATATGAAACATTTTTATTAATGTCTTTTTCCAGGTATACTACAACCATTTTAATTAACAAAGTGTAAAACTTGAAATATAATATAGAAGGATCCACACTTGAATTTCCTTAAAAAAGACTTATCTAAGACTAAATACAAAAAAGCACGAGCCTCAGGAATAAAGAGATCTTTCACAAATATTACCCCTAATCCTACAGAAGGTGCAGCTCTGAATTTTCCATGGAGAGGGTAAGTAGAAACTAGTCAAAGTTTAGTTGCTTTGGTAAGCTGGTTTAAGGGGTTAAAATTCCAAAAAACTCTAGTCACAAAGCAAGTCCACCCTCACTGTGATATAAGAGCTAAAATTATGGTTTAAGCTTATGTGCTGCCTTGACATCTGGTAAAATCAGAAGGGGCTTGAATGGCCTCACTCCAAGTTTCCCTCCCCACTCTACTCCCTTCTTAATGTCCCCTAACCAAACAATCCTCCCCTTCCAGACCAGGTGCAGTTCCTGCTTATCCCTGAGTAGTGGTCTTTAGCTCCCTGCCACCCTATGGAATTATTCAAACAAGTCAATCAAATCCTCCCACGGGAACCAGGGGGCATTACCCTCTTGACACTACAAAGCTTGCCTCTTACAACCCATGGTTGTTCACTCTGTTCCTGAATGCAACACCTGCATGACCTTGAATGATGTGGTATGGTCCTCTCCTGAGTAGCTTATATGATTAACAAACTGCTGTCAATTTCATCCATCCAGTGCTGTGTTACATATGTTCCGCCATCTCTACAACCCTAGGGTGCTCTCGGCAACCAGAGGTCCCCAGCAGTGCCACAACCTTGTAGGTTGAATCTCTGATCTTCTTAAAGGGCTCCCATCTCAATAAATCAGACCCACCCCAGATAATCTCCTCTTTGATTATCTTAAAATCAACTATTTTGCCACCTTTATTACATCTACAAAGATCCTTCCCTTTTGCCATATAAGTAAGCTAACCACAGGAGTGATTCCCC
The DNA here is from genome assembly GCF_964374135.1 of Grampus griseus. Taxonomy (NCBI): domain Eukaryota; kingdom Metazoa; phylum Chordata; class Mammalia; order Artiodactyla; family Delphinidae; genus Grampus; species Grampus griseus. The sequence continues at coordinate 19,917,766 of NC_139012.1, forward strand.
ATGCTATTCACAGTCCCAGTCACACTCAAGGAAGGAGAACAAGCAGAGTATGTGCACCAGGTGGGGAAATCAGTGACCTTCTTAGAATTCTGCCATCTAGATCTCATGACAAGTTCGTGTCCATATGATTGACTATCTTCCTCACCATCAGCAGCAGTCTCTTTTCTGGAGATACAACTTATTTACGTTAGGCTCTAATCTTGTTTTACACAAAATGTTTAGAATATAAAAACAAAGCAAAGCAAAACAAACAAACATAAAAACAAAGTCAATAAAGGAGACAGATAATACAGAAGTTGAGATTAATAGATAATGACCAAAATAACATTGTTAAATATGTTAAAAAAGCTACTGGGAAAAAGTGGATGATTTACAGAACAAATGGGGAATTTCAGAAGAGAAATGGAACTATAAAAGGAACAAAAAATACATCAAAATAAGGTGTCTTCTGACTGGCAGTGTGAATCTAATCCTTTTACCTAAATGCTCAGACTTGGTCTAGAAGATGCTCATTCTTATCCACCTCTACCTTCACTTCCTTTCAAAGAGTTAAAGTATTTAAAAATAAGATTTGAGTTACACACTTTTAGTACCAAACAGTTGCTGTCAATAAACTCTAAGTGTTTGTGGAACACATTCATGAAACTACTTCCATTAAGTCAATATTCTATTTTCCATCTCAAATTACACTCCTTCCCCCACCTTTTTGTTCATCCAAGTTCACTAGACAAAGTTATAAAATGAGTTACATGTAATAGAAAATATTCCATTGGCAATAATTTGTCACAATATTAAGAATGAAATATATTTCCCACATTCAGAGAAATTTCCTGAATATTCTGTTACCACAGAAAAATAAATCTCAATAAAATGAGTTGTCCACTTTAATTCTGTAAATAAAATTCAATTAAGGGTTGTATTATCTCCCCTTTCATATGTCTCACCCAACCCATACATGTGGGTGTTCCTTATGTAATTGATTCAAATCTATAATATTCTACTACAAGATCTTCTACTAGCTTCCTAAAAATTTTCAAAGTGGAAGTTTCCACTTAAAGGCTCTCAAGTATCTTACTTTCCAATGTTGCAGCGAACCACAGAATATATTAAACTATTGCATCATGAGCTCCACATCTACAAAATTTACAAAACATGAATAAAAGTCAGAACTAAATGTAACCATTTCTGCAGTTTACACCCTAAATATAAATTTCTTACATATTGTTATTCCCAAGTGAAATTGACAATTCAAAAACTTGGAATTCACCACATAGTCTGTCAATATTTCTGTTGCCAAGTGAGTTTCAATATTCTCTGGGGAAAGAATGTAGATAGAAAAAAAAATTAAAGAAAAAGAAGAAAAAGAGAAAATACCTTGTTTCAGTTCAATGAGTTGTGAGTTAATTCATACTAGTTTTCAGAGTCTAATATCTGTAATGTCATTTAGGGGAAATTTTATCCTCTTCAGAGATTAATTTTGCTGTCATGTGATTGTCTCCAAATCAAAAAATAATTATAATAGTAAGAAAATCCAGGATACTACAGGCTTATCCTGCTGTTGGTTCCCATGATGTGCTTTCTCTGAGAAGCAATAACGTGTCTGTCAAGATAAGAACCTATGAGTTAGGTATTTACCTAAATAAGTTTACCGACATTATATTCTGGTAACTGAGTTAAAATGTCAGTTAAGATATCAGATGAAGAGAATGTGGCATGGAGATGTGAAGCAACTTTCCTAAGACCATACAATTAGTAAGTGGAGTCAAAATACACTGTTGCTCTAGAGGCTAACCCCTCATTCTGTTGCTTCTCACCACAGCCTCCTCTCTGTGTTCAGTGACATGAGAGAGCTTGACTCTGTCCCTTCTTTGGAGAGCTTATGAAAGGAGACAGCAAAGATTTTTCCAACCAAAAGGGAATTCTGTATTTACAAAATGGTTTATTCTATTTGACAAGTATTTCTTAAGTGCCTACTATGAGCAGGCGCCGTTCTACTAGGCTTTGGGAACACATCAGTGAACAAAACAAACAAAAACACCTTGTCCTTTACTAGGCAATGACTCATAAGATAGATGGACAAATAAGTAAATAAAATAATAAATTACCTAGTAGGATATGAAAATTCCTATGGAAAAATAAACAAATAAAATGGTGAAAAAGAGGATCCAGAGTTCTGAAGAAACTATTTGAATTGTAACAAAAACCTCTACTATGTCTCCATTAATATCTTGACCCCTTGCTGGCTTACAGCAGGCACTCATGCCTCTTATTTTTAACAGCAACCGTAACAAAACTTGTCACAGTTGGAAAATACCTATGGGGGGAAAAAAGAGAACAGAATTTTAGTTCATTATATTCCTCCCACCTATTCTACTACATTCTTACTGTGAAAAAAATAATATCTGAAAGCAGCCAGAGAACTTCTCTATAGGCCATCTAGAAGTAAAAGGGTTAGCCATCACAGCTTGAGCCTGGTAACAAGTCAGAAGAATGTGAGAGTCCCCATTTTCTGTGTTAGAGTGCTTCCAGTACAGAGGACTGATAATTTATAGAAATAACATCAGGAAGCAAGAGGTGAATGCTTTCCATAACACTCTCCAAAGTAAATACGTAAATACGTTTTCTCCTTATCACTACCTCAAGCCGAGTCATTGATGGTAACACCCTTATTTTATATGTGTATATATATTTTATATATATATATATGTATATATATATATTTATATGTGTATATGCATTTTATATGTGTATATATATATATATATGTATAACATATCCTCCAGACTACAGACTATGTCATCATTTCTTGAACTTGAGCATTATTATCAATGCAAAAAGAGAAAACACACAATTATTTTATCTTGTACATTTCAAAAAGTTTACTTACACCTGTATCCAGAGGCTTAGTTATATAAATCTCTATAAATAAAAGTTATTGGACAAAATATATTATGTATTCTCATCTGGATATCAGGTATAGGGAAGTTTAGGTTACATATTAGAAGATAACTAGAAATAGGAGCCATTATACCTTTATTTGCTATACAAAAACCTAAAGCTTAATATAACACTGAATATAATACTGAATGTAATATCCACAAGAATACTTCTGCCTTTTCAGTATTCAAGTGTGTTTGTTTTGCATAATCATAAATAACAGGGACTAGATTAGTTCTTAATCTTGGTTTCAATGATTGCACAAATCTGTTGAACAATGAGGTGAATTCAGCTCAATTCAATTTGAATGAGGGGACAAGAAGCCTTTTTGGTAGTTGAAATTGCCCTAATGCAAAACACAGGTGATAAAATGATCTTGATCCTACAACAGTGAAATTTCAGCGTGCCAGTAGAGAAGTAATGTCTACTGAAGCAGCAGGGAGCCTCAGGAACTGAAAGCAAATCTTGGCTGACATGATGGCAAAGGGATTTAGCAAACACCCACCAGCTCCCTAACAGACTTTAATTGAACACATATATTTGAAAAACATCTGGGTAAAAGCGTTTATTTCTTGGACTATGGTAACTTCAAGAATACGTTACTTTTGTTCTTAAGAATATAAATTCTAATAGAGAAACCATGACCACACTTGTCAGGTCAATACAATAATAAAGAGTAAAACTAAGTAATTCTCTGTCTCTACCTCATGAGTGTGTGTGTGTGTGTGTGTGTGTGTGCGCGCGTGCACGTGCCAGCGCTCATGTGTTTGTGAGGAGGTGAGGAGAGAAACTACTGCAAATCAATTTGTTCATATTTGCTACCAACGTTGTGAATACCAGAATTTCTTAGAAATACAAGAAGAAACTGTCAGTGTTTTTATTTAATTGTACTGGGGGAAAATCATGTACCAGGGCCCCAATATGCATACTCCATATATCACATGTCATTATCGATTTAGAAGTCTGTATATCATCAGCTTCACAACTAAGGACATCAAGCAGAATATCCTACATTTCACTGATCTGAATTCACTGGATGCCCTGACATCAGATTAGCCTGCACTCTCCTGAAAAGGGAAACCATTCCATCTCTCAGGCATACACAGAATATATATTATAATAATACATCACATTATTTTTTCAAGGAGCTAATTTGAAGAAATCTGCCATTGAAGTATGGATTTATATAGTACTTTTGAACAAATATAAAAGTGGACATTAGTAATATTTTCAGACTGATAATTTACTCCAACATTATTCATTACACTTTAAGCCAAAAAAGGTTGTATAGTTTTCCACTAATTTTGCTGGAATAACATGGTTTTAAATATCATAATTTTTTCTAGACTTTCAAACTTAAATAATTAAATAAATGAAATATTTGCTAAATGCTTTATATTAATTTTAGTCACACAATCTGAATTTAATTTCATGCTTCCAGATCATTTAAAATATAAAATATTGTTTCAACATTAAAAGGTTATGCTAATCTTTCTTGAATTTCTTAAAAATAAATAAAATTATAAGAGAAATTGGTATTTCTACATAACCATTAATGGGATTAGAAACTGGAATAACTTTTTGGTAGATTTGACAACTGTGATAATATGTATGTGTCTAATTCTATGAGTAATTTGACTTTTAGGAATTTATCCTGCAAATAAACTTACACAAAATGGGATGTTTATGGCGTATGTTTTTATGAATATGGCAAAAACTTATGTGTCCACATGGTACTAGTTAATTGTTATTTTATATTCAAAAAGAACACTAAGCTGACATTAAGAATACTGATTAGATACATATATACAGAAATACACATTGAACTGGGAATACTTCCAATATTTTTTTAAAATAATTTTCAGAGTTTACTTTTTCACTCACATCTCTCACTCTTGGAAGCTTAGCTTCTAGCCCCACTTTTCTGATGAAATAGTTTTGTCATAAGTTAGTAATGCTGAAGAGAGTAGTTCCCATTATCTTAGGGTTTGAATTAGCTAGAAAAGATTTATTGTATTTTATTTTTCCTGTGTGGTAGAAATGGTTTTCTTTTTAAGAACATATTTTAAGGTGTGGCTCTGATTAACAGTTCATTGATAGCTTTGGTGAGTAAACCAAACACACTTTTTGTGGGCTTGGTGGAAGCTTTGATGGAGTAACCTAGATCAGCTTTACCTTCTCCCTTAAGCAACCAAAAAAAATGTAAAAAATATTAAAACAATACTTTTTAGACAGTGCACAATAGGTAAAACATGACTATGATTCCTGTTAAAAGTTTTTCGTTCAACAGAATCACCTACCTTCATTTAACATATTTAAATTATTTTTCAATTAATAACATTTTACAAAATACTTCTGTTATTTGACAGTAGTCAAATGACTCAATGATTAAATGTAAATATTTTTCATATTTTTTATTATTGTAAACTCTAAGTAATCTGTCATGTTCAAAGTTAACATTGTTTCCTATATTCAGCATAATACTGTGCATTCTGAAATATTATGGAAATAATAATTTATAGAGCATATTAATTGACTGATCTATTTTTTTTCTTTATTGGTCAAGGTAAACACTATTATACTGCTGGAAGAAATTAAAACTAACCCTGTCTCATTTTTGTCTCTTAACACTGGTGACAATCTGCTCACTGCTAAACATTCTATCTTGGGAAATATTTGCTGTATATTGACTGTAGTTTCTAAAAGGTTACATGGACGTGGCTAAGCTAGTAATGAGTCTGGTATAAGTCAGTAAGAGCTTCCATTTTCTCTCCAATAGCCTTAAAATCCCAATATTTGTTGTTCAATACATTATAGGAATATCCAGAGGCAACTCTTAAAATTTGATGAATCTCAAATTTTTCATTACTCTCAACCCCAGTTAATATGTTGATGGATAGTGAGTTTTATTTTTAACTTAATAATAACTTTGAAATAAAAAAATTGTTCTGAACTTTGCCTATTGCCTAAGATTTTTTCAATTTAAACAGTATAGATTCATGTGCCATAATTATGTCATTTTTTTCTTACTCCAAAACTCATCACCAGCGATGCATCTATGTAACATTGCATGTGCTATAATACAAAATAGATATCCAAGACTATCTTGAATTGCTGTGTTCTAGATTGTAGAATATAGCTATTTTTAATCTCCCCTGAGATAAGTATATATCTCATGTATAAAAAAATCTAATCATATTAATTGTCTTTACTACCATTATTTTATATAGTAAAATTCAATGTCAGTGCCGCCTTTGCTAACTATGGAGAAATACAAGCACTATAATTAAAAATGAGTTTATTTTCTAGCATACTAGGCAGAAATGTAGTCCCCCATAGGAAGATAAAAATGGAAAAGCAAATTAAAATGGATTTGAGCCAATACATTGCTAGATCAATATCTGGCATTCATAGACCTGCTTAGCAAAGATTCTATAGCTATTGCTGATAGCTATAGCTATCAGCAATCTTATTACTTCTACCAAATGACTAAATGCTACCCATGCATATTTACTGAGAAGGCAAAGAATAAAATCAGAAAGGACAAAGACGACGAGTAACTCTCAAAAACTGTTAATACTCGCATAACAAGAAACAACCTTGCTATCAATCCAAATTATAATTAAACCGCTAAATTATATTTTTTTAATCAGTAGGAGTTGCCAGGATTTTTTTGTACCATCTTCAATGGCTATTTTTGCTATATGAAAATTCATTCCTCTACTGCCTGATTATGCTGCAAACACAGGTGGGAATGACAGCGTCTTCGGCGTTAAGGGTAGACTTCTGATGGCCTAAAAAAATGATGTTATCTCATCCCATTTCCACAGTGATTGGTTCACCTCTCGACTACATATCCAACTAATATCTTTAGTGAACAGAATTCTCCTGTCCACAGTAAAGGTTCCAGATTATGTGTGCAAAGAGTAACCTATCTCTCTAATGAATGTTTAGTGAAAGAAAAAGTTACTCCTGCCTTATGGAAATTGGTGACATCACTGAATGGCTGAATAAAAGCCTTGTTTGTAGTCTTCCCTACTTCTAAACTTTTCCATTATGTGAGCAAATAATTTCCCTTTCTTCTTTTAGCCAGTTGGTTGAAGTGGTGTCCTCTAATAAGTGCAATTGAAAAATAAATGTTCCATGTACTTGTTGAGTAATACTTACTACAAGAAAACCATTTTGGATATCTAATGAATATTTTGGAACTTCACTGTCTTTTTAAGAACTTGAATATTGAAAATGATTACAAAAAAATTCGATGAATTGCAATGATTCAGACTGGATTATCTCATTTATAGCAGACATTTGTTTTGTTTTTTCAAACTTTGAAGCATCTGGATGTTGCTTTTGGACCTCAGAGACCTTGCTAGCTACGGAGAAATACAAGCACTATAATTAAAAATGAGTGCATTTTTAATTATGAGGTGCATCTACATGTGACACAGATGGATATTTTCTCTTTTAATCATTTGACTTGGGTAGATGTAACTCTGCAACGCTCTCCCCAATTAGATATAACTAGATTCTCTACTCTGACTGAAGTTTGCATTCATTTTCATATTCATCTGCTGTTCATGTTTGTCACAGCTTTAAAGTATTATAAGGTATTTAAACTATTGTAAGATCTTAAATTCTTTAACATTTTAGCCAGACTTACCCTCTACTGCTCTATGTTTATGCTAATTACATAAGTGGGATTTGACATTGAACTTTTTAATAAAACAATGCCATGGCATAGTGTTCTCAAAAGGAATGAGAGTGTGACATATGATATGAGAAGTATTATTTGTGGTGTAGATTTTTCAGAACTTTTCATAAATTTACTGATTTCCCTCATTTGAGCTCCAAGCCATGAGTTCTAACATTATTTATAGGGAAGTGTCATAGTGGCAGACAAGAAAAATTATTGGCAATTATTAGATTTTAATTTTTATATCGTTGAACTAGTTATAAGAAAGGAACATTGTGAGAATTACAATGAAGTTTCTGTCTGGATTTCAGAGACTAGATTAATGTTTACAAACTTAAGGAAAGTAGGCTGGAGAAAGGGAATTATAGAGCAGACAAGCTATTTAGGTATCAGGGAAGGCCCCTGAAAGGGAAGCCAAGCATCCAGGACAACCTGTGTGTGTGTGTGTGTGTGTGTGTGTGTGTGTGTGTGTGTATGAGAGACTGAAAGTGAACCAAAGACGGAGGCAGACAGACAGAAACAGACAGAGAGAGAACCTAGAACGATACATTCCTTAGTGCAAGCTAAAAGTAAGAATAACAACCTACGTTATCTAGGCATAACAAGGCAGAGGGAGCCCATGTGGCTTCTTCTCTGATACCAAAGGCACAGAAAAGCATATGAGAGGGGTATGGAAGACCTAGTTGATGGCTATAAATACAAAAAACATCTTCCAGCAGTGAAAAGTATATGGCAGTCACCATATAAAACAATAGATTTCAGCAGTTTTCTGAGTCTCTGGGTCTTGCCACCTTTCCATGGCAATGTTCTTAGGTTGGTTCCCTGTAGTTTATATATATATATATATATATATATATATATATATATATATATATATATATAAACTAACAAAAAAACCAAGAAAAGGCTGCAGAATATCCAGCCCTCAACTTGAACCAGGCTATGCAAAAGATGAAATTAAAAGAAGAGGGAAAAAAGACAAAAATTAGTGTTCAAAAATTCTTCCCAGGGCTTCCCTGGTGGCGTAGTGGTTGAGAGTCCGTCTGCCGATGCAGGGGACACGAGTTCGTGCCCGGGTCCGGGAAGATCCCACATGCTGCGGGGCGGCTACACCCGTGAGCCATGGCCGCTGAGTCTGCGCGTCCGGAGCCTGTGCTCCGCAACGGGAGACGCCACAACAGTGAGAGGCCCGCGTACAGCACAACAAACAAAATTCTGCCCAAATTTTCGATAATTGTAATATTATCTCTAAAGAACACAGACATATCTTCCCATTAAACTATTTTGAAATGAGGTAAGGAAGATACATTTCTGCAGTGCCAATGATTTCTGACCCCAAAGCAGTGATAAAATGGATCACCTTGCTGTTACCAAGTTTCTCAGTCCCTGCATTGTCCTCTAAAAAGCACACAAATGTGGGGGAGGTGGAATTGGATGGAATAAACCAGTTGTTTAATATTGGTTTTGTTACAAAGTAAAGGAGCTGCAGAAAAACTTTCAGTGGTGCAAAGTGTCAGCTTAAAATGCCTTACTTTAAAAGTGTTCCAAGACTAGGACTAGCCTAAAGAAAAGAGGTCATCTGCTTCATCAAACATGGATCCTGATGGAGTTTCCAGGAAATTGCAAGGTTCACAGAAGTGTTTGGAAGACATTAGAGACATAGGGAAGTGAGCAACTGTCATACATAAGGGTCTGGGAAGGCAGTGGAAAGGCAATAAACATAGGTAGAAAGAGACAGAAGACCACAGTAATTAAGAGCAAGCACTCAGGATTAGGCTTCCTGACTTCGAGTCCTTACTGGCAATGTGACCCTGAGACAGTTACTTTTAACTTCCTTTCTCATTTTTAACTGGGATAACAATAATGACTACCTCCTACATTGTTTTGTAATGAATGCTGAGATACACGTAGGAAGTGACAGGACTGTGCTTGGCACATATAAATGGGTAATGATATTTATTATTAATATTTAACATAATAGGAATCAAGATCAAACAATTTTATTTTGACTTTGTGATTTACTGATAGTATATACCTGGACAATTAAATATAATTTATTTACAAATAAATATAATTTATTTACAATTAAATATAATTCTCCAGGTAATACAATTAAATATAAATATATACAATAGTATATACCTGGACAATTAAACTAGTCTTTATTTTCCCAGTTTGTAAAGTCTGGGTAGTAACATAGATTTCCTCAATGTCTGATGCTTAAATTGAAATTTTAATACATGACTGGAAAATCGCACATAATCAGCATACCCTGAAAGAAATTTTTCACTTGAAGTTCTCTCTCTATATATTAACACATTTAAAATGCACTTTTCCCTTCAGTATTAAGCAGAGTGCGTTTAAAAAAAAAAACGTTTAATAGTCATCATTGGCTAAAGTAGTTTGTTGCATGGAGTCATCCTATATAACAACAAAAACATTTTTAAACACTACAGTCACATACTATACTGAGAAACAACAGTTAAATTTCTGATAATTTAAGTGTGAGAATGAAAGGATTCTATTTCCTCAGTGTACTCAATGTAAATAATTTTGGTGAAGACTGAACAGGAAAATTCTAAAAGGCTTCAGCTCATTGAGTCTCCAACGCAGTGCCTTGCAGTAAGACCACAATGGTATGTTAGGGAAAAATAATGGAAGGAGAAAATAAATAGCAGAAAAATCTTTAGTCTGCACTTCTTGAAAATATTCCAAAAATAGATGAGTCATAGGTAGATTAATTTTTGAACAATAAAGATCACATTAAAAAAGAATTAATTAGCATAAAAAGGAGACAAGTTTATTTCCTATCTAGTTTATCTACGATTTTTGAACTAAACATATTTCAGGCAAAGTAAGAAACTAGATGTAGAAATAAATTGTTGTATTATACTATGCTCAAAAGTAGAATGTCAATGATGGATTTTCTTCTGGCATGTTATTTTTTAACTGCACTAGAGATGTGCTATAACCGATTAAAAATATAAAAATACTGGCTATATCTACAGCAGTAAATAATATTTAGAAAATTATTGAAGACTGATTTTCATATTTTTATGATGAATATTCTCTATTAAGTTATTAGAATGTGAAAATTATAAACTATAATTTAATAAAGACACTATTGACTTGGAAAATTTTCTATTGTATACAGTATATGTTAAGATACCCAATATTAACTTATAATTCAATTTTTATGTATATTGAATGTATGAATGTATAGTTACTAGTGTGAACATATATTACACAATAAAAAATTACCACTTATTGATGATACCACCCTTTTTCCTTGTCTCGTTTCTATCACCTAGCAAACTGCAGTTTGCTCCAGTTCATTTTTTAACAGATTTGACACTTAGCCAACAGACTTCCTTTCCATTGCACATCCTGTCACAACCTTGAGACATTTTCATGTACAGATACATGATTCTTTCAATTTTCTACATTTTCAATTCCTTGGTTTCATCTCTAATAAACTGTTATTCTATTCACACAAGTCGCCCATTCCCATGATTTCTTGGGCATTATTACCAACTATATTTGCTCCTTGTCCAAAATAATTAATTCATGCATCTTCTGCTTCCAGATTGTATGAAATTAAAAAAACCTATTTGGCCTTTAATTTCATTGGAAAACACAGCATTGGGTCTGTAACCCAATCTGAAGTCTTTAACCTCGTGCAATCAATAGTCCATTTCTCTCTCACATAATCACCATCACTCTGTCAACCAGATTATTGAATTTTATTTTGTAAACTTTATTTTATTATTTTTTCTATACAGCAGGTTCTTATTAGTTATCTATTTTATACATATTAGTGTATACATGTCAATCCCAATCTCCCAATTCATCCCCCCACCCTCCCCACCCTCCACTTCCCCCCTTGGTGTCCATACCTTTGTTCTCTACATCTGTGTCTCTATTTCTGCATAGCAAACCAGTTCATCTGTACCATTTTTCTAGATTCTACATAAATGAGTTAATATACGATATTTGTTTTACTCTTTCTGACTTACTTCACTCTGTATGACAGTCTCTGGGTCCATCCACGTCTCTACAAATGACTCAATTTCGTTCCTTTTCATGGCTGAGTAATATTCCATTGTTTATATGTGCCACATCTTCTTTATCCATTCGTCTGTTGATGGGCATTTAGGTTGCTTCCATGACCTGGCCATTGTAAATAGTGCTGCAATGAACATTGGGGTTCATGTGTCTTTTTGAATTACAGTTTTCGCTGGGTATATGTCCAGTAGTAGGATTGCTGGGTCATATGGTAATTCTGTTTTTAGTTTTTTAAGAAACCTCCATACTGTTTGCTATAGTGGCTGTATCAATTTACATTCCCACCAACAGTGCAAGAGGGTCCCCTTTTCTCCATACTCTCCCCAGCATTTGTTGTTTATAGATTTTCTGATGATGCCCATTCTAATCAGCGTGAGGCGACACCTCATTGTAGTTTTGATTTGCATTTCTCTAATAATTAGTGATGTTGAGCAGCTTTTCATGTGCCTCTTGGACATCTGTATGTCATCTTTAGAGAAATGTCTATTTAGGTCTTCTGCCCATTTTTGGATTGGGTTGTTTGTTTTTTTAATTTTGAGCTGCATGAGCTGTTTATATATTTTGGAGGTTAATCCTTTGTCCATTGATTCATTTGCAAACATTTTCTCCCATTCTGAGGGTTGTCTTTTCATCTTGTTTACTGTTTCCTCTGCTGTGCAAAAGCTTTTAAGTTTCATTAGGTCCAATTTGTTTATTTTTGTTTTTATTTCCATTACTCTAGGAGGTACATCAAAAAAGATCTTGCTGAGATTTATGTCAAAAAGTGTTCTTCCTATGTTTTCCTCTAAGAGTTTTATAGTGTCCGGTCTTACATTTAGGTCTTTAATCCATTTTGAGTTTATTTTTGAGTATGGTATCAGGAAGTGTTCTACTTACAATCTTTTATATGTAGCTGCCCAGTTTTCCCAGCACCACTTATTGAAGAGACTGTCTTTTCACCATTGTATATCCTTGCTTCCTTTGTCATAGATTAGTTGACCATGGTGCGTGGGTTTATCTCTGGGATTTCTATCCTCTTCCACTGATCTATATTTCTGTTCTTGTGCCAGTACCATATTGTCTTCATTATTGTAGCTTTGTAGTATAGTCTGAAGTCAAGGAGTCTGATTCCTCCAGCTGTGTTGTTTTCCTTCAAGATTGCTTTGGCTATTCGGGGTCTTTTGTGTCTCCATACAAATTTCAACCTTTTTTTGAACCTTTTGTTCATTCTGTAAAAAATGCCCTTGGTAAATTGGTAGGGATTGCATTGAATCTCTAGATTGCTTTGGGTAGTACAGTCATTTTCACAATATTGATTCTTCCAACCCAAGGACATGGTATATCTCTCCATCTGTTTGTGTCATCTTTGATTTCTTTCATCAGTGTGTTACAGTTTTCTAAGTACAGGTCTTTACCTCCTTAGGTAGGTTTATTCCTAGGTATTTTCTTTTTTTGTTGCAATGGTCAATGCAATTGTTTCCTTAATTTCTCTTTCTGATCTTTCGTTGTTAGTGTATAGGAATGCAAGAGATTTCTGTGCATTAATTTTGTATCTTGCAACTTTACCAAATTCATTGATTAGCTCTAGTAGTTTTCTGGTGGCATCTTTAGGATTTTCTATGTATAGTATCATGTCATTTGCAAACAGTGACAGTTTTACATCTTCTTTTCCAATTTGTATTCCTTTTATTTCTGTTTCTTCTCTGATTGTCATGGCTAGGACTTCCAAAACTATGTTCAATAATAGTGGTGAGAGTGGACATCCTTGTCTTGTTCCTGATCTTAGAGGAAATGCTTTCAGTTTTTCACCACTGAGAATGATGCTTGCTGTGGGTGTGTCGTATATGGCCTTTATTATGTTGAGGGTTCCCTCTATGCCCACTTTCTGTAGAGTTTTTATCATAAATGGTGTTGAATTTTGTCAAAAGCTTTTTTCTGCATCTATTGAGATGATCATATGGTTTTTATTCTTCAATTTGTTAATACGGTGTATCACATTGATTGATTTACGTATACTGAGGAATCCTTGCATCCCTGGGATAAATCCCACTTGGTCATGGTGTATGATCCTTTTAATGTGTTGTTGGATTCTGTTTGCTAGTATTTTGTTGATGATTTTTGTATCTATATTCATCAGTGATATTGGTCAGTAATTTTCTTTTTTTTAGTATCTTTGTCTGCTTTTTCTATCAGCGTGATAGTGGCCTCATAGAATGAGTTTGGGAGTGTTCCTTACTCTGCAATTTTCTGGAAGAGATTGAGAAGGATGGGTGTTAGCTCTTCTCTAAATGTTTGATAGAATTCACCTGTTAAGCCATCTGGTCGTAGACTTTTGTTTGTTGGAAGATTTTTAATCACAGTTTCAATTTCATTACTTGTGATTGGTCTGTTTATATTTTCTATTTCTTCCTGGTTCAGTCTTGGAAGGTTATACCTTTCTAAGAACTTGACCATTTCTTCCAGCTTGTCCATTGTATTGGCACAGAGCTGCTTCTCTTAGGATGCTTTGTATTTCTGCAGTGTCCATTGTAATTTCTCCTTTTTCATTTCTAATTTTATTGATTTGAGTCCTCTCCCTCTTTTTCTTGATGAGTCTGGCTATCAATTTTGTTTATCTTCTCAAGAACCAGCTTTTAGTTTTATTGATCTTTTCTATTGTTTTCTTTGTTTCTATTTCATTTATTTCTGCTCTGATCCTTATGATTTCTTTCCTTCTACTAACTTTGGGTTTTGTTTGTTCTTGTTTCTCTAGTTCGTTTAGGTGTAAGGGTAGATTGTTTATTTCAGATTTTTTGTGTTTCTTGAGGTAGGATTGTATTGCTATCAACTTCCTTCTTAGAACTGCTTTTGCTGCATCCCATAGGCTTTGGATCATTGTGTTTTCGTTGTCATTTATCTCTAGGTATTTTTTGATTTCCTCTTTGATTTCTTCAGCGATCTCATGATTATTTAGTAATGTATTGTTTAGCCTCCATGTGTTTGTGTTTTTTATGTTTTTTCCCCTATATTTGATTTCTAATCTCATAGTGCTGTGCTTAGAATAGATGCTTGATATGATTTCAACTTTCTTAAATTTACTGAGGCTTTATTTGTGACCCATGATGTGATCTATCCTAGAGAATGTTCCGTGCACACTTGAGAAGAAAGTGTAATCTGTTGTTTTTGGATGGAATGTCCTATAAATATCAATTAAATCTATCTAGTCTATTGTGCCATTTAAAGCTTCTGTTTCCTTATTTATTTTCATTTAGGATGATCTGTCCATTGGTGTAAGTGAGGTGTTAAAGTCCCCCACTATTATTGTGTTACTGTTGATTTCCTCTTTTATAGCTGTTAGCAGTTGCCTTATGTATTGAGGTGCTCCTATGTTGGGTGCATATATATTTATAATTGTTACATCTTCTTGGATTGATCCCTTGATCATTATGCAGTATCCTTCCTTGTCTCTTGTAACATTCTTTATTATAAAGTCTATTTTATCTGATATGAAGATTGCTACTCCAGCTTTCTTTTGATTTCCATTTGCATGGAATATCTTTTTCCATCCCCTCACTTTCAGTCTGTATGTGTCCCTAGGTCTGAAGTGGGTCTCCTATAGACAGCATATATATGGGTTTTGTTTTTGTATCCATGCAGTAAGCCTGTGTCTTTTGGCTGGAGCATTTAGTCCATTCACATTTAAGGTAATTATCAATATGTATGTTTCTATTACCATTTTCTTAATTGTTTTGGGTTTGTTTTTGTAGGTCCTTTTCTTCTCTTGTGTTTCTCATGTAGAGAATTTCCTTTAGCATTTGTTGTAGAGCTGGTTTGTTGGTGCTGATTTCTCTTAGCTTTTGCTTGTCTGTAAAGCTTTTGATTTCTCTGTCAAATCTGAATGAGATCCTTGGCAGGTAGAGTAATCTTGATTGTAGCTTCTTTCTTTTCATCACTTTAAATATATTGTGCCCCTCCCTTCTGGATTAAAAAGTTTCTGCTGAGAAATCAGCTGTTAACCTTATGGGAGTTCCCTTGTATGTTATTTGTCATTTCCCCCTTGTTGCTTTTAATAATTTTTCTTTGTCTTTAATTTTTCACTTTGATTAGTATGTGTTTCTGCGTGTTTCTCCTTGGGTTTATCCTGCCTGGGTCGATATCTCTGCACTTCCTGGACTTGGGTGGCTATTTCTTTTCCCATGTTAAAGTAGTTTTGACTATAATCTCTTCAAATATTTTCTCGGGTTCTTTCTCTCTCTCTTCTCCTTCTGTGACAGCTATAATGCAATTGTTGGTGTGTTTAATGTTGTCCCAGAGATATCTCAGGTTGTCTTCATTTCTTTTCATTCTTTTTTCTTTATTCTGTTCCACCGCAGTGAATTCCACCTCTGTCTTCCAGGTCACTTATCCGTTCTTCTGCCTCAGTTATTCTGCTATTGATTCCTTTTAGTGTAGTTTTTATTTCAGTTATTGTATTGTTCATCTCTGTTTGTTTGTTCTTTAATTCTTCTAGGTCTTTGTTAACCATTTCTTGCATCTTCTCGATCTTTGCCTCCATTCTTTTTCCGAGGTCCTGGATCATCTTCACTATCATTACTCTGAATTCTTTTTCTGGAAGGTTGCCTATCTCCACTTCATTTAGTTGTTTTTCAGGGGTTTTATCTTGTTCCTTCATCTGGTACATGGCCCTCTGGCTTTTTTTTTTTTTTGTCTGTCTTTCTGTGAATGTGGTTTTTGTTCCACAGGCTGCAGGACTGTAGTTCCTCTTGATTCTGCTATCTGCTCTCTGGTCAACTAGATTATTTTAAACATGCTGAAAATATACTGTCCTCTCTACTTTTTTTAAAAAGGAAAAAAGTTTGTAAAATCATGTTATGTGCTTTTCCACATCCCACTTATATACTCTATATCCTAATATAGTCTCTATTCCCATAACTCCACTGAAAAACTCCCAAGTTCACCAATGCACTCCTTTATGGTCTGTTCAACGAACATTTTGAAAGAACTCATCAGATACTTCAACAGAACTGAATATCCTCTTCTTGTCTTTTAAAACACAACACCATCTAGGCTTACTTTTAACGCTGCCAAAGTTTTCTGACTCTCTCTTGCAGAATAAGATTGTCTTTAAATATTGGAGTTGCTCAATGCTCAAACTATATGATATCCTTAGGGATTGTACCACACAGCGTTCGCCTGGGCCTGTCTGCATCATCCCCATGGTTTTTAGGGGGAAAAGAACCAATGCAAAGAGGAAGTTCATGCCCGCTGTGGGGCCCCAGGTAATCTATCCCCTATCTCTGACCGAGGAGTCTCCGGTCATCTGTCAGCATGTATGAAACTGTGACTATCTGTGGTACTATAATTTATAGTACGAATTATGTATTTGTGTATGGTGTTAGAGAATGTTCTTTTTTTAACTTTTTTTTTTATACTGGAGTATAGTTGATTAACAATGCTGTGTTAGTTTCAGGTGTCCAGCAAAGTGACTCAGTTACACATATATGTCTATCTATTCTTTTTCAAATTCTTTTCCCATTTAGGTTGTTACATAATATTGAACAGAGTTCCCTGTGCTATACAGTAGGTCCTTATTCCTTTACATGTAGCTGTCCAGTATTCCCAGCACTACCATATGATCTAAAAATCCCACTCCTGGGCATATATCAAGAAAAACCCATAATTTGAAAAGATACATGCACCCCAATGTTCATTGCAGCACTGTTTACAATAGCCAAGAAGCAACCTAAATGTCCATCGACAGAGGAATGGATAAAGAAGATGTGGTACATATATACAATGGAATATTACTCAGCCATAAAACAAGAATGAAATAATGTCACTTGCAGCAACATGGATGGACCTAGAGATTATCATACTAAGTGAAGTAAGTCAGACAGAGAAAGACAAATATCATATGTTATCACGTATATGTGGAATCTAAAAAAATGATACAAATGAACTTATTTACAGAACAGAAACAGACTCACAGACTTCGAAAACAAACTTATGGTTACCAGAGAGGGAAGATGTGGGGGAGAGATAAATTAGGAGATTGGGATTAATATATACACACTATTATATATAAAATAAATAATCAACAAGGACCTACTGTACAGCACAGGGAATTCTACTCAATATTCTGTAATAACCTATATGGGAAAAGAATCTGAAAAGAATGAATATAAGTATAACTGAATCACTTTGCTGTACAGTAGAAACTAACACAACATTGTAAATAACTATACTCTGATATAAAATAAAAATTAAATTTAAAAAATATAGTGAAATATGTATTTATTTGGTTTTTATCCCCATTCCTGGCACAGATGTCCTAAAACCCTTGGAATTTCCTAAGTCGTAAGAGCAATAAAATGTCTTTTGTTATTTATAAGGAGTTCACTTTTCAACCACACCTGATTTTGTTAATAAGGTGACTTTTGGAAAGCCCCTAAGGATGGAGGCTGGTTGCCATGGGAACAAATCATGTGATTAGAGGATTGGATCTTTCAGTCCCACCCCTTCACCTTCAGGGAGAGGAGAGTGGCTGAAGGTTCATTTACCAAAGTTTCATTATTTATTCAATCATGCCTACATAATGAAGCCTCTACAAAAACCCAAAAGGACAGATGTGGAGAGCTTCTAAGTTGCAGATGGGGGGAGAGTGGTGCACCCAGAGCATGGAAGCTCTGTGCCCCTTCTCACATATATCTTACCCTATGCATCTCTCATCTGGCTGTTCCTGATTTAAAACTTCTTATAATAACCAGTAATCTAGTCAGTAAACTATTTTCCTGAAATCTGTGAGCCTCTCTAGTGAATTAATTGACCCAGAGGAGGAGGTCACGGAATTTCTGATTTATAGCCAATTGATCAGAAGCAGAGGTGACAGCCTGGACTGGCAACTGACATCTGAATGGGGTGGGGACAGTCTTGTGGGACTGAGCCCTTAACCTGTAGGATATGATGCTAACTCCAGGTAGACAGTGTCAGAATTGAGTTGAACTGTAGGACACCAAGCTGCTGTCCCAGAATTGCTTGGTGTGGTGAACCCCTCACACATTTGGTGATAAGTTTGTAACTGAAGTAAGTTTTGAGAGTTGAGAAGACACACAGGGAGTGTTTTTGCCTTATACAGTCTTACATGTGAGTCTGCAAGTAGGGTAAAATCTCAGATACCTTAGAGTCGTTGACAAAAATACAATAACTGGCATGACCTCTTGGAACATAGGCCTGGAGAGTTTGACCTATCTGTAACTGTTTTAACTAGTCTTCATATCTATATGAAGAAAAAAATACATATATACACACACACATACATATATACACACACACATTAGAATAACAAATATTACTTGATTTTGAAGGTAGATAGAAGTAAGGAACCCAATTTTTTTTGGCATTAGAAATATTGCCGGGGCCTTAACATCCTAATTAAACATAGGAAATAATTTTAATTGTATATTCAGGTATATTTAATTTGCAAAGAATGTTTGCTTTAAATATTGTCTTGAAACTAAAAGTAACTGATTAAAAAGCAGAGTAGACAAACAATGTTACTGCCAAAAATGCACATAATTTTATTTAATAGTCAGAGGAAACCTTTCCTTTTACCAACTTATCAATGCTCATTGAGCTGAGGATGTATATCATAAACAATAATGAAATTGATAATTTTGTACAATGAATAGTCAGTTGTATTACATTTATAGAGTAAGAAATAATTTAAAGTAATATTTCCTAGCATGAATATAGGTTTGGAAGAATCAGTCTTAGCCAAGAAAGTCTGAACCACCTGTTTGGTGGTCAGACAGATCTGTGTTTATGTGTATACCTCTTCATCTACACACATAGGCTGGAGGTTCCTTTTTTTTTTGTCTTTACCCTGTCCTATTGTTATGCATGTTACACTGATAAAACAAAGCATGCTTGTTTAAACTTCTATTGATTTTTAAATCAACACTGATATTGAACAGAGCTACCCTCTCAAGCTTCAATTTAATTTATATTGATTTTTTTGACTTTGTGAGGTACAGCAACCTGTCCCTTTCTTATTATAGGCCAAAAACATAAAATGTATTTGATATACTATAATTTACAATTTAATTACAAACAATTTTTGACTTCCCAAATTAATTCTTACCATTTATGTAAAATTATATTTCAGACAATTTGAAAGTATTTATAAGTATTTTTATGCTATTATGGCCACTGAACTTCTTCAGGAAGGGAGCCCGGCAGTCTGGCATTTAAAAGGGATATTGGACTAAATAGAAACCCTATTAAATTATGGGTTTAAATTAAACCATTTTCAAGGATTATGTTTTTGGAAACTTTTTTTTTCCTTAAAGGTCTAATTCGTAACTGATAATAAAAAAAAATACCATTGAAAATGTATTCCATTGCCCTCCACACATTTGAAAAACCCAGATCCGGTTATATACAGGATTTCTACTTTATTGCTTAACATGTCTTGGATTACCAATATAAATAGCTGGGACCAAGGATATGTTGCTAGCAAAAATACTTATTATTTTCATAACATTTTATTTCATCTATTAATTGAGAGATTGGGATTGACATATATACACTACTATGTTTAAAACAGATAATTAATGAGAACCTACAGTATAGCACAGTGAACTCTACTCAGTGCTCTGTGGTGACCTAAATGGGAAGGGAATCCAAAAAAGAGGGGATATATGTATATGTATAGCTGATTCACTTTGCTGTATGGCAGAAACTAACACAGCATTTCAAAGCAACTATACTCCAACAAAAATTTTTAAAAAATTCCTTCTACATGTGAGACAAATTTTTATAAATAGAACACTTAAAATAGTGTTCGTCTTCCTGGAATTTGCAGTTCAGTAGTAGAGATTAATATAAAATAACCTTTTATTTTATTAAATAACACAAAAATATAAAATTGTAAACTCAGTAAGTGTTGAGAGGGGAAAAAAAGTTAAATAAATATAATGTAACTAATTTGGTTTAGATCATAGATTTAAGTTTATATAGTCAAATACCAGAATAACCTGCAGCACCTTGTAGCTGTATTGTCTCCTACCTTAAGCAGCTATTAATGAAGGAGAGAGGGATATTGATTCCAGACAGAGGAAATAGCATGGGATATCATTGTTTAGGGGGGTGTTTTTCCGTGTACATGATCATTATGTCTTTAAAGGTGAAGAATCGCTTGGAAAATATCAAAAGTGGATGATGGGAGACCAAATTAAGGATTATCTTTGTAAATAGTAAGTTAGGCAATGATAGTAGCTTCAATATGGGAAGTGGTGGTGAGGATGGAGGAAACTGATAGCAATAGATGGTGTGTGTGTGTGTGCGCACGTGTGTGCACGCGCGCGCACTCATGTCTACAGGTATAAGTAAATGTATTAAAACAACACCAAAAAACTGATCAATTAGACCTAAAAGGTGATAGAAAAAACTTTTAATTCAATTTCTAGGTTTGTCTAACTGACTGTTTAGTAGAGCTGGTAACTGAGGTGGAGTAAGAAGATAAACTGGGAGAGGGATGATTATAAATTTACTTTTGTAAGTTCTTGGTTTGGATTTTTTCTTTTTAATATCCAAGGAGAGCTATGGGTCTACAATCCCTTATTTCAGTATTTAAAATTCAAAGTTCCTTGAAAATCAGATGATTTGTTCTCATAAATAAGTAGCAACTTGTTTGGCAATAAAGTGATCTAAACCAATATGAGGCTATATAATTTTTTAAATTAAACACGCTTGATGTAAATATTTAAAAATTTGGGGTTGCTCCACGTACTGGTTATAATTTCCATAATACCCAATGTGTAGACCTATCTAAAATCTGAAAGTTACTTAATTTTTAGGCTCAAGGAGCTCAAATAGTTTCAAGTAAAATAAAGCAAAGATGACTATACAGTTCAGAAGCTTTATCAGGACAAGAAATGCAAAGTGATAGCTCATAAACAATTATTATTATCCCTGAAACAAGGTATATGGGGCATAATAGGGGAATGGTGACACCTGAACTTACATAGCAAAGGAATGAAGTCAGAAATAATATTTTTGATATGTAAATTAGAGAGTTAGTGTGTTCAGATTATAAAGTATTACTGAAGCATTTTTGCATAGGAGTTGTTGTATTTTCATTTCATATAGGTCCTCAATACCAAACCCCAAGTTGTACTTATTTTAAAATATTTTCTTTTTATATATAAAGATTTCTGGAGTTTAAAAGTTGGGAAATCATTTTTTACAATAATTTTTTGAAATTTGAGCATTTAAAAATATATATATTGACATCTCAGTGGGTTCAATGGAATTTGCAGACCACCCTTATCATTACATTTATAAAAATACTTATTATAATTTATTATTTGGTTTTCATAAAAATACTCATTTTTTTCAAAATGATAGGTGATACCATGACATATATCACTATTATTAATACAAGTACATAAATATTATTTGTAAATTTACAAATCTGTAGATTTGTAATGAGCCAGTTTTCAAAGAGGGCAAAGGTATTTGGCTGATGTCAGCATTCCTGGCAGGCAAAGCTGTACCCAGGGCCCTCACTGTACAGACTTCACTATGTGTGCCCTAGGTGTATTCTAGGCCCTTTTAGACTAACGAACATACATGGAATGTGATATGGGAGTGGGGGTTCACTCTCTCTCTTGGAATGTTCCTAGTAGCAAGTCCATTTTGACAGCTGAGGCGGCTCTCCTTTTCTGGAACTTGAACTTGGTGCATATGGGTGATCTAGGTGCACCCTGTCCTGTGGGATAACGATGAATTTGGGCACTCACTGGTCTCTTCAACACTCTTGCTTATAATTATTTTTCGGGATGTACAAATAAAATAAGTTCCATACCTCCTTCTTCAAGTTTATTTTCATTCTATTAACCTCTCTGGAGCTTTTCCTAGCTAGCTTCCTGCGTAATGCAAACTCAGCAGATGTAACAAAAAATAAGGGTGCTCTTATTCTCAATATGGTTTGATGAATTTTCTACCAATTAACTAGATTATCAGTACAAATATACACATACATTCAAATATATTTGTATATCCTCATTCTTATAGGAGACGTGATTTAATGCCAGATGAATGATTTATAATCTAGGTCATGGCACTTAACTCTGTGTAGACTTTGTATGACTAGATCATATTTCCCTCATTTTCACATTTTGACTTCCGGCACTCCTTTTATGGATCAATAATCTGAGCAAGTATGTACTCAAAATTAGTCCTTATAGTTAATATTAGCATTTATAGGCTATCAGACACTACAAGGAGCTATCTGTGTTTTTTCATTTTACTTTAGAGACTATAATAATGTCTAGAATAGAGTAAGCATAAGGTAAAATTAATGATTGAATGAATAAAATCATATTTATAAGTATTACTTCTGAAATGTGTTCCTTTGGAGACTTGAAAATAAACAAATTGAATTACAGGTTAACAAAGGACTAAGCTAATTCAAAGTATCATATTAACTATTTTAAGCTTAGTGCATTCTATAAACTTGAAAACATGTCTGAATGATGTAATATAAAAGTATCATTTAATGAACTACATATATGAAGAATAGAGAAGAAAAATTTTAATCTATGTATGATATTTCTAAGCTTTAAGTTATGAAAGACTTCAAGTAATGTTGGTTAAGAAAGTTTCAAAGAAAAAAGCATTACATCAAATAAGCAGCAGAAAGTGTATATGAACTTGGAAATCTGGACTAGAAAAATCTGAATTCAAGTATTCAGTTGAATACTTGAATTCAGATTTTTCAAGTATTCACTTATGCTCATACACCAGCATTGCGATGCGTAGGTTAAACAATTTCAGGTCAATAAATGAATATAGGCTTAAAAAGTTTACAAAATTTAAAATAATGAAAACATGTAGAAAATTACTAAACATGTGTCATACATAATGCTCTCATGTATTCATCAATTATGTGTATCAAAGTACTCCAAACTAGGCACTGTATTTGTAAAATAAAAACGTAAAGATAACATTTTATAGTGGTGATACTAACATGCAGAGTGGAGAGAGAGAGAGAGAGAGAGAGAGAGAGAGAGAGAGAGAGAGAGAAATGGAAAGTTCAATGAATACATTATAATACACTACGTTCAGAATACTAAGAGAGGAATGGACAAAATGTTAGTTTGAATGGTGTTTTAAATGTAGAAAATATATGCAAGATCATTTCAAGCAAGAAAAATAAGGTACAAACATCATTAATATTGGACAGCGTTTGCCAAAATCTCCAGAAAGACACATTCAGTTAAATACATGGAGTTAAACTTATAAAGTTGCATGCTGAAAAGATTAAAGGAAACTGAAACTCAAAATGAGTAATAAAAATTTTTGCATTTCTGGCTCACTTTTTATGTTTAGCCATTTGATATACCTAGAATTAATTGTGCTATACAATGTGCAGTGCTCTTTGAACTTGACTTACTTTCTGATTGTGGCTTCATTGTCCGTAAATCATTTGATGTTTATTCTATTTTATTGATCTTTGATGCCACCAATTTCATATACTAATTTAATCTATGTCTTTGGATTTATTTGGGGACATTATATTTTCTCTGTTGCTTAATAATGTATTTATGGACTAAAGACTAGACATGGTTTAATTACTGGTGTTTTACCATAAATTTAAATATCTGGAAGAGCATACTCCTCATTCTATTTTGTGGTTTCTCTGGGTATACATATTTGTTTAACTGATCATACAAATTCTAGGTTAATATTTTTAGTTCTGGGGAAATTAACATAATTATATATGGACCATGGTCATATTGAATTTAAAAGTAAATTTAAGATAGTTTGAAAATTTTATGATTTTGTGTTTCCCTAACATTTGTCTTTGCAATTGTTCAGGTCTTGTTTGCATGCACTACTTCTTTAAGAATGTTTGGAAATTTGTTTCATAGAGTTACTGCATATTATTGCATAATTTACTCATAAATATTTGATCTTTACTGCTCAAGCAAATTAACCTTTTCATTTTATCCTCTAAGATATTTTTGTATTATATGTGAGATAGTGATTTTTGTAACAATTTTTGTAAGTTATGTGTTAATGAATTCTACTATCTGTGTGGATTTCTTCTTTCTTTTCAGTTTATTTTCTTGGATTTTCTACATATAAGTAATTACATTTTTTTCTTTAATGAATATTTACTGAGTAGTTAATATTTGCTGCATGCTTATACATCAGTAGACAAATTCATCAAAAATTCCATTCTTCATGGATTGTAGTTTCTAGTAATGCAATTTTTTTGTTTGTTTGTTTGTTTGTTTTGCGGTACGCGGGCCTCTCACCGTTGTGGCCTCTCCCGCCGCGGAGCACAGGCTCCGGACGCGCAGGCCCAACGGCCATGGCTCACGGGCCCAGCCGCTCCGCGGCATGTGGGATCTTCCTAGACCGGGGCACGAGCCCGTGTCCCCTGCATCGGCAGGTGGACTCTCAACCACTGCGCCACCAGGGAAGCCTCTCTAGTAATGCAATTTAATATGTAAAAAAGTGTTGTATAATATTAGATAAACACAAATATGTATTTACTATGAAAAGATATGGCTGGGAATGACAAATCAATAATAGTGGTAATTCTTGGGAAAGACAGGAGGAAATCCAATAGAGGAGAACTATATATAAATTTATTTAATTATATTTATAGTATTTTATTTCTTGCAATAAGGGTATTTGGATATTATTTTTTCTGTATACTCAAAGTGCAACCTCTTTACCATACTGTTCACATGTTTGGAAAACAGGCATCAGAATGAAGAATTAAATGACTTTATCCAAGGATTGTGTTTTGGAAAGTATGTAGTAGTCATATACATATAAAATCTAATCAATTATTTTTCCTATTGTTCAACAAATCCCTATTAAGCTTTAATACTAATAAAAATTATAAGTTTCAGAAGTAATTGGTTATATATGTGCATATATATAACTTTTCTAGCATATATTTTTACTTTCATTTCATTTCAAAGAGGTAAAAAGCAAGAGAATTTAAATATCTTCTAAGCAACTAATATAAAATCCCTGAATCAAAATGGTTCCTTCTTTTTTTTTTAATATTTTTTTAACATTATTTATTTATTTTTGGTTGTGTTGGGTCTTCGCTGCTGCACAGGGGCTCTCTCTAGCTGCGGTGTGGGAGGGGGAGCTACTCTTCATTGCAGTGCATGGGCCCCTCATTGCGGTGGCTTCTCTTGTTGTGGAGCACGGGCTCTATGCGTGCGGGTTTCAGTAGTTGTGGCTTGTAGGCTCAGTAGTTGTGGCTTGCGGGCTCTAAAGCGCAGGCTCAGTAGTTGTGGCACATGGGCTTAATTGCTCCGCGTCATGTGGGACCTTCCCGGACCAGGGATCGAACCCATGTCCCCTGCATTGGCGGGCAGATTCTTAACCCTGAGCCACCAGGGAAGTCCCATAATGGTTCCTTCTTTTAATGAATAAAAGTAAATGTATACATTAAGATACAATTACTACATATTTATTCAAATTTGAACTCAATGCAACTAAACACCATAAAGATTTATCAGAATTATGTGGAGTATATTTTGTTTAGATAATACATTTCTAAATTGATATTGTTTTATCAATTTTTGGATAATTTAACTTAGAGAAAAAATTATAAATATGTGTGCAATTTGTTTTTCAACTGAACATATTAAATATGCTTTATCGGCCTAGGAAGAACAATTTGATACCCAGGCAAATATTTTCACTCTCTATTTCTGAAATTCTTCTACAAAGAATGCAAACACTAATGTTTATATTTTGTCCTTTATACAGTGGTATATTTTTTGAAATATAGCATTTATTACCTCACCACAAACAAAAGAACGAATATTATGATGATAAGCACTCCCTCATGTAAAATAAAATTCCCATACAGAATTTAAGACAGAATGAGACATAAAACAGCTCTTGATTAACAAGTTAGGATCCCAGGGTCCCAGTTTATTTATCCAGCCACATGCTGTAGTTAAGGTTGTTGATGTTCATATGCAAAGAGTACACTCCATGCCACAAGGCCTGCACTTGGCTGGGCCACGATAGCCATAAAATCCTGTTTATGAGTATAAAACTGGCACAGTGTGTGTACTTAAAGGAGAGAAGGTGGGCTATTTAGTGGCTCTCTTCTGTGCCTGTATCATAATTTCTGCTTTCTAAATGTTAATTCTTTCATCAAAAGGAAAAGCAAGATAAAATAATACAAGAGAAAGACTATTGATGGAAAGAGAGAACATTTCCTCTGCTGTGTGTGTGTGTATGCGTGCGTGTACTCCTCCCACCATACACCTCCTGTCCAAAACCTATCCTATGTATGTCATTGCAAACCCATTTTCCCCTACCTTTTAGAATGATAGAGCCAATGATGGTGGAGTTTCCTCCTTCTGCAGGACAAAATTTGTCTGCAACTTTTTCCTTCTAATTTTAAGCCCAATGGATTACTTATACTTATTTTCCATCATGGTGGATTAATTCGAAATATGATGTGGATTACCACCCTTGTATCCTTTAGCTCTTTTAAGGACGGCACTCATCTCAATCTCCCCCTCCCTCACCCCTTCCTTGAGGTGATACGTTGTTAGTTCTGACTTAGTATCTTGGCTGGTGGGAAGGTGGTTTCAGAGGCTTCTACTTGAGCTTTCCCACTGCTATTGCTCTTACCCCACATACCAACTGAACATGCGGGTTGCATCAACTGTCAAGTATTGTGATCCCTTATGATTGGCACTTGTAAGACCTGAGTGAGGTCTCTATCACTTGGCTTCTACATGTTCATACTGTAAGATGGTAGTATCAGGTTTCTCTCTGTTATAGCGGGAGGTTACAGATACACCAGGGAGAAGGATTTAATGATCCATGCAGTAATGGATTAGAGCTGGAGACATCAGGATGATGGTAATATGGATGGGATTCTAGAAGAGTAAAAGGACATTAGGTGAAAACTAAAGAAATCTGAAGAAAGTGTGGACTTAGCTAATAATGTATCAATATTAGTTCATTAGTTGTGACACATGGGCCAGGATAATTTTAGGTATAAATAATATGGGAAACTGAGTGTGTGGTATATGGGAAATATCTGTACTACATCTGTAATATTTATATAAGCATACAGTTATTCTATATTTTTTAAAGTTTATAAAAACATAGATAGCATCCTTTGAATGCTTACTCTGTGTCATACACTTTAAAATTCAATTCCCTAAAATGTGAATAATAAGAACTACCTAATGAACTTATCGTGAGGCATCAATGACCAATGTACATAAAGACCCTCAGATATATGGGAGGAGTCCAGGAAAAATATGGATGTTTTTCACTAATTATATTACTGAAACGTCACAGGAAGGTTTTGCTAATACCTGTTATGCCATTTATTGATCATCACAGGGAAAATTTACGTGCCAAAGGATTGGCAAAAATATGATATTCTCAGAGGTAACACAACATAGTACCATGTTCATTTACTTCAAACACTAACAATATTTGGCAAGTTCAATATATTTAATTACTTTGCTTATTACCTCTTCTGTGACATAAAGACAAATAATGTCTCCTTGCCTTTTGAGGTCTCACACGTAAAGACATTTAGGAGGTATATGTTAAAATAATGAATAAGAACCTAGACATTTCCCACTGCTCAATATGGCTCTAGTTGACAATATAATACATACTTCCGATAATACTTCTGAAGAAGTATAATAGATAACTTCTTTCCTTTTCTTCATTGATTAGCAGGTACAGACTTTTCCTATTATTTTAGTAGTGTCTTGAATTTCAGCATTTCTTCTATTTGTGTAACAAAAGTCCATATTTTCCTGGACTAGTCTAACCAAACAATTCTGCAAGCCTTCTCCACTTTGTACCTTTGCTCTCCCACCTACAAGTCCCTTCCTGAATGACAGTCAAGCTCTTTTCCATCACAGATCTCTGACACTCTTCACTCTTGATTACTGATAAATCACCTTCCGCATTCTGATAATCTGCCCCAAGTTTCTAATATGTTCTTGAATAAAAAATAATAAATTTAATGTAATAATTCTTCCAAATCAATTTATTATTTATTGTAATTTCTGTGGATTTATATCATAGAAATAGAAGTTCTAGTACAAATATAAAAGATTTTTGCTACAATATGGTTCCTACTAGCAAAAATTTAATATTGCCTGGAAAAAAGGGGAAAAATCATCAACAGTGAAAAATATGCATAAATAATCAACAACATTGAAGCAAATTAAGGGAGTTCTACTAGTGGATTGGAAGGAAATTCAAGACGTGTTTTACAGTAATATATGCAAAGTGAACATTCAGCTTTATAAAAATGATCATAGATAAAAATATATGTAAATATTTTTATGAATATATGTTCATGTGTGTATTTATCTGATTATATGAGCATGGTTAAAATATACTGAGAAGGCAGAGAAAGCAACTATGTGTAGAAAGAGTGAGAAGGAGCAGAAAAGAGTAGATGAAGAGAGAAATCCAGTGGATAAAGAAAAGAATGAGGCTATTAAAGTCACATGCATGGTATGTTTACATTTATGATTTGTTACATGTATTTGAGAGTGTATTCATAAAGAAGCTTTTATTTACTTTTATTAGTTTTTTTTTTAACATCTTTATTGGAGTATAATTACTCTACAATGCTGTGTTAGTTTCTGAGTTATAACAAAGTGAATGAGCTATACATATACATATATCCCCCTATCTCCTCCCTCTTGAGCCTCCCTCCCACCCTCCCTATCCCACCCCTCTAGGTCATCACAAAGCACCGAGCTGATCTCCCCGTGCTATGCAGCAGCTTCCCACCAGCCATCCACTTTACATTTGGTAGCGTATATACGTCAGTGCTACTCTCTCACTTCATCCCGGCTCCCCCTTTCCCCTGTGTCTTCAAGTCCGTTCTCTATGTCTGCGTCTTTAGTTTTTTTTTTTTTTTTTCTTTTGCTGCATTGCGCAGCCTGCAGGATCTTAGTTCCCTTACCCAGGACTGAACCCGCGCCCTTGGCAGTGAAAGCGTGGAGTCCTAATGACTGGACCATCAGGGAATTCCCTAAAGGCCTTTAAAATTTAAAAATTTAAGGGAAAATGAGTGTAAATTTTTATCATAATTCTATTCATCACTAATTGATTAATTTATCCCCACCTGTAATTTCTCCAACACTGATCTCTTTTTTTTTGTGCTGGTAGGCTTGATATTTCTTAGTGCTTCTCTAATGGCTTCCTTCATGTAGTTGGGAATGTTCCTGTAAATGAGTAGGCTTTACGTAGTCTCTGCTTAGCTACACTAAAGGATAGAAAGACCTGTTCTTCCATTTTCATTATATAAAACCCAGAAAAGATCTCCAATTGGTCTGACTTTGGTCATATTCCACCCTTGCACCAATCAATGTTGTCTTAGGGATAGTCTGTTATCATCAATACAGTTCCTCTCACTAACTGTGGTCCAGAGACCAGTAATATTGATACTTTTTAAAGGTTGTTTAAAATATAGAGGCTCAATCTGTGTCCAGACCTACTGAATCAGGATCTTCATTTTAAAGAGATCTCCAAATTATGTGTAAGCACATATAAAATGTGTGACATGCTTTAAAAAATTTAGTAGCATATTAAGAGAGAAATTATCTCAATACAGTTCATCTTTATTCTTATCTTTCTCTTCCAGCTTCCATTTTTATGTCTGTTCCTGCTAAATAGCTAGGGAAATGGGTGGGGTGCTGGGAATTGCTGGATGTTTTGTCCTGATGCTTCTAATTCCAATAGCTCTAGAGCCCCCAAATAGCTTAATTCCTAAAATCTATTTCTGTGCATTACAGTTAAAAATTCAAATATTTGGCGCATTCTTTTTCAAGAGCCTTTCATAACTAAGAAAACATTGACTGTCATTCAATGATTTGGGATTTATCAAATTGAGAAAATATGCAATATTCATATATAGAATTAATTGAGCCTGGCCAATGCACAAACATGATACAGATCTGTACAAGCAAGTATGCACACTGAAGATTCAAAACAGCTTACTGATTTGTGATTCCAAAGTCATAATTTGTAAAATTATATAATTACTTTTGAATATCATGCTCCTAGAGATAATCTATGAATCTTTGTTTGTTGAACTACCTGAATCATTTATACAGATCTCTTCCTCAGCTTACAATGGGTCTACGTTCTGATAAACCAATCGTAAGTTAAAAATATCTTAAGTCCAAAATGTACTTAATAGACCTAACCTACAGAATGTCATAACTTAGCCTAGTCTACCTTAAACGTGCTCAGAATACTGACATTAGCCTACAGTTGGGCAATATCATTTAACACAAAGCTTATTTTATAATAAAGTGTTGAATATCTCATGGAATTTATTGAATATTGTACTAAAAGTGAAAAGAAAGATGGTTGTAAGTGTACTGGTTGTTTACTCTCATGATCATGGGGCTGACTTGGAGCTGTGGCTCTTTGCTGCTCAGAATTAAGAGAAAGTATCTATGGCATATTAACAGAATCTATGGCATATTAATAGGTGGTAGGAAAAGATCAAAATTTGAAGTATGGTTTCTACTGAATGCATATCACTTTTGCACCACTGTAAAGTCCAAAAATCATTAAGTCATACTATCATAAGTCAGGGAACATCTATAATTCAAACATATGTTTGAGAAATATTAGACTCATCTGACCATCAAGACAATTAAATTGTCAAGGAGAATTAACTTTCCTGTGTTAATCGCAAGGTTTCTTTTATAAAAATGCTTACAGTACATGATTTTCAAGAAAGCTCTTACGTTTTTAATGTAATTCACATCTAAAAGAATTTTGACTTAGTGCCTAGAAAGCAATTTAGCAAGCATTTTCATTTTTGAAGGGAACACTAAAACTCTCCCACAGCATTAGTTCTTGAGAAAGAAAAAAACCCTGCAAGAAACAGATTACTGCAAAATTTATTTTATTTTATTTTATTTTATTTTGGTTAGAAGTACTTTCCAAGACATTGAACTTTGAAAAGATAATTTACAATGATTTTTTTTTTTTTTTTGGTACACGGGCCTCTCACTGCTGTGGCCTCTCCCATTGCAGAGTACAGGCTCCGGACGTGCAGGCTCAGCGGCCACGGCTCACGGGCCCAGCCGCTCCGCGGCATGTGGGATCTTCCCAGACCCTGCCTGCCAATGCAAGGAACACGGGTTCATGCCCTGGTCCGGGAAGATCCCACATGCCGCGGAGCGGCTGGGCCCGTGAGCCATGGCCGTTGAGCCTGCGTGTCCGGAGCCTGTGCCCCGCAACGGGAGAGGCCACAACAGTGAGAGGCCCGCATACTGCAAAAAAAAAAATAATAATAATAAATAAATAAAAATAAAATAATACTATAACACATGCCACTACCATACAGACCACTAACTTTTCCCTAATATTTATTTTTATGACCCACTGTGCTAAGTACTTTACATTTTAATTACATTGTATTCTTACCCCATTTCAGAGATGAGCAAACTGGACAATGGATGGTGAGTAATCTTTTCCAAAATCTCACAAGTGCAGGATCTAGACTTTGATTGTAAGTTAGTCTGATGCCATAAAATAACCTACTGTCTAGCAATTGGACTATTATGTACTCATGTGATCAATGACTGATTTATTATAAGCAAGGAAATTATAGACCAGAGTTGTAGAATACAAAAAACAATTTAACTGCAGTAATGAGTTTTAGGAGGATATGATTAAAGGAAGAAAATTCAGTTAGAGGGTTGTTTTAGTAATCTAGTTAAGATTATACTTAGACTTCTGGTTTGGGTAACAGGGTGGGTAATATTCTCTTTCATAAATTAAAAAACTCAGCAGAAGGAGAAGATTTCTGTGGAATGATAAGTTTGGAACAATCTGACTATGACGTGCCTTATCTAGAGATCATCTATATGGAGATTCCAGAGTAGTTCTGGACTTCTTCATTTAGCCTAAACAAATCTGGGAATAAGCATAAAAAAAGCTCGTTACTGAGGCTTAGAGTGGTAAATATATCCACAGACGGTATTTCAATTTTCTCAATGTAGAGATATCTATTTATACATATCATTAAACATACAATATTACTTGCAACCTATGATAAAGAACTGTGGTTATTATTACTAACAATAACATAAAGAATAATTTGCAATTTTCTTGTAAATAATAGCAGCCTTAATAAATAAAATGCTGAAGGTCATCAATGATTATTCCTTTCTGTGTCAAGTGGTTTAGTTCAATTTATTTTAACAAATACTTATTGAAGGGCTCTTGTAACTTATGCTGCTATCATTAAGTGATGGTATTACCAGGAAAAACTCTCTCTCAGATATTTCAGTAATCTAGAAGAACTAAATTTAAAACAATTCTACAAGAGAATTCTACAATTCTATTGTAAGCAAGGAAAGTATAATATCAGATTTGCAGACTACAAATATCAATTTAATTGCAATGTAAATAATGGGTTTTAGGGGGATATAACTAGAGGGAGAAAATCTCCTTAGAAGGTAATTTGGATGGTTTTAATTGGGGCACTGATATGTTCATATTTACATTTTATAAGGTTCTGTGATATAAGGTAAATGAAGTCAAGGGTGGCAAGTCCGGATATGGAAGAAAGAATAAAGGGATTATCTTTATAGTATAATACTAGAGCAAATAAAGTTACCGAGAAATATATTAAAAATAGAATCCAATCTTACGTTAACTTACTAAATTTCACAGGTGTAAGAGAAAACATCTACAAGAATCACAACTAATTTCTTGTTTAGGTATCTGAAGAGTGATGATGTATTTAGTGAAAGAGGAAAGTGCAGCCCATATTAAAGAGCATGATGATGACTTTTTTTTTAACATTATGTGTTTACAATTCCAGTGGGACTATCAAAGTAAATGAAAAGCAGGCAGATAGATGTAAAAGTCTGATTTTAACAAGATTTCTCATGAATAAGATAAATATTGGGAATATCTTCAGAGTAAGTATGCCTGGCAAAGCCATGAAATTGAGTTTCTGTGCTTGAGATTCTGTAATCTGTTCAAAGATTTGTCCAATGAAAATCAATCTGAGGAAGAACAAGATTGTTTTCCAACACCTTTCTGTAATTTCTGAACTATTATTTCCCAATTGAAATGGATTAAATTCTCAAAATTACTTATCAAATTGTGTTCACTGAAAGCCATATAATGAACATCACCTTCATCCATGAAACATTAGAAATATTAAAAATGTGTTTTCCTTAATTATGCATGAGATAACAATTATGAGATTAGGAATGAAATATCAAATACTCTCAATGAAAATAAATTAAATTATGAGAGGAAGGTCAAAATAAAATTTAACAAATGTCTACATTTACATACAAAATTTGAAATGTAAATGTTCAGTAATTCCTATATTATTTTATTACATATTCTAAAAAAATTCAATGTGACTACAGAATGAATATCCCTAAATGTTTAACAAATATTTTTAGGTTATAAATGAAATGCTGATACCAAGTGTTAAGATAGACTAGACAAGTCATAGAAAATAAATTATAATAAAAGTAATATTTTCTATATCTTTTATATTTAAAATAACAAAATGTATTTATACATAGTTGCCAACTAAAAACATATATGTAATTTCAAACTCAACTGCCAGCTATAAATGTACATGTTCAAAGAATGTCATTAAAAATAGGCTCAATGAATCTTTAATCGTCTCATTTACTTTAAGAATATAAAATGGTTAAAACAAATGTTGGAAGGAAAATTCTTTAGAGAAATGTATTTCTGTGCTATGAACCTCAATCCTTTCTCCCCTCCCTATCAGGGAAGAAAGACTTAATCAACTTCATCTCAAACTGAATGACAGATTATTCTACAGGACCAGCTGGGAAGCATTAAATGAGTTTTCTGCCAGTGGGAAGACAAAATGGTGGTGTCTGACTCATAACCCAAGAAAGCTAAAGAGGCCCTCAGAAGCAAGATAAAATCTGCACTGGGATTAATTTGGACTCCCAGAGATTGAGTAGGAGAAGGAATAAATGAATGGTTCCCAAGGAATTCTGGGTAGAGAGGTCACTAGAGAGAGTGCAGGCCTAGAAACATGTAAGTTCTTGTCATGAGAAGTTTTGCCAATGCACAGGAAGACTGAGAGAAACAAAAGTCAGGAATTGGAAATGATCAGTGGACAAGAATGATCACTACTTTTGTCATGAGAGACTGAGTCAGAAAAGCCTAGCAGGAAAGCAACATGGGTGGACCTGGAGATTATCATACTAAGTGAAGTAAGTCAGAAAGAGAAAGACAAATATCATATGATATCATTTATCTGTGCAATCTAAAATATGACATAAAGGAACTTATCCATGAAACAGAAGCAGACTCACAGACATAGAGAACAGACTTATGGTTGCCAGGAGGAGGGGGGTGGGGAGAGATGGATTGGGAGTTTTGGATTAGCAGATGCAAACTAATTTATATAGAATGGATACAAAACAGGGTCCTACTGTATAGCACAGGGAATTATATTTAATAATAAACCATAACGAAAAAGAATTTTTAAACATAAAAAAAAAGATTCTATGAGAACGAGTAACATTGGAACTTGCATAAATTAGACTCAGAGAAGAATTTCCTTGTAAATTTTTGTTTGAGCTGATGCTGAAATATGAGTACAGTTTAACAAATTAAAGGGATCTGGAAAGAGAAGAGTAAACAGGATGTGTTCTGGCTCAGTTAGGGTTCTCCCAAAAGTATTCCTGTGAAAGTGTATTTGTGTCATGCACAGAACACTGGTAGCGAATGGATGCCATTAATAAAACCTGTGTTATGGTAACTACCACAGCGAGAGCCCAAAGCTTAATCCTGCTGTGAAATTCTGTGAAATGGCATTAACACAGAACTCAGAATAATCCCACCAAGGAGCAAGAGCTGGCATAGTTATACATTGATTGACCAGAATCTGTGGATGATGGCTGCTCCTGGGGTTGTTCTAATTATTTTCAGACTTGCAAGATGCTAGAGTAGAGTAACCATCTTTAGTTCTGGAAAAAGCTCTCAGGAACAAAATTACATATACTGGAATTTGAAATTCTGCTGGATACACTGAAATGTAAGTGAAAGACCCAAGGCAGGATGGGGACATGGCTCATTACAGGAGTGTAATTAGCCAGGCTAATAAAGTACTTTTTCATGTTATAAGAATAGGAAATTGTTACCTCGTAAAAGCTTTGTATATATTTTTAAGAAAAATGTACATGTTAACTGGAACAATATCATAATCATACTACTATTTTTAATGCAAAAAAATTCAAGTTTACAGAGACTAGGGACAAAACAGACAATGACCTGGGCTTCCCTGGTGGCGCAGTGGTTGAGAGTCCGCCTGCCGATGCAGGGGACACGGGTTCGTGCCCCGGTCCGGGAGGATCCCACATGCCGCGGAGCGGCTGGGCCCATGAGCCATGGCCGCTGAGCCTGCGCATCCGGAGCCTGTGCTCCACAACGGGAGAGGCCACAACAGTGAGAGGCCCGCGTACCACAAAAAACAAAAACCGACAATGACCAAAATAGGTCCCCACATTGCCAACTCTTGAAACAAAATGATAAAGAAAAATAAAGGCAACCTATCAAAAATATTCATTAACAAAAATTTCAAAACAAGTCACTACTGTGTGAATACAGAGTGCAGCTATAAACACATTGACTTTTTCTAAAAGGACATAATGTTAAAAATTTGTATTTCATTGATTTCATCCTACATGGAAGGGAAAACCAACTGACTATTTATAGATTATTTAAGTTTGTAGTATTTTTTACTAGACTTCTGTAAGAATTAAACAGCATGAACTAATTAAATAATCCATCTGTCTTTTCCACAATGTCTGGTTTTAGTATGATATCTGAATAAACTGCAGAATGAAATTCCAATGTCTAATTTAATAATGAGCTATAGATTGATGCATAAAGGAAAAGAAATAAGATAAACTGGCACAATGTGAAACGTGTTGTAGAAACTCAGCAGACAGTTGATTAAAAGCACAAAAGGGACTATTAGTCTACTAAAATAAATGGTGTATTCAAATCTGAGTAAAACATAATATATATTTAAAATATTTTGGACAATTATTGAGTATCTTCCTCTGCCCAAGGTACTGCACTAAACTTTGAATGCATAGTTCCAAAACCTAAAATTCATAAAATTAATCCAACTACCGATGCATATATTTTTAAAAAGCGCAGTTATTCTGGCAAGTTACTTAAAAAGCACTAAATGTTGGTTACTGATAAGCATGCTAACCAAGACACCATATTGGTAAAAAATTTAAAAAATATTTAGATCAATAAACATGGAGAGGTGTGAAGAGCAGAGATTTTGTAGAAAATCAGCAGTTCCAACTTTAGTACAAGGATGGGGGCTTGTCTATGTCTGTATAATTTAGAATTCATGCCTTTTTATTTTCAATGCTATATTGCTATGATGTTAAGTATTGTAATTTAGGTAAGTAAACAAAAATTGTAAAATGCAAATATTTGGACAAATTTTTAATGTGTAAGTTTTTCATTTTTATCACTTTTCTTCTCCTTAAAAGTTAGTATATATTTTTATTAAAATGTCAGGAATTATGTCTTTTGTATATATGGAGCACAATATATATCTGAATTAACTTATTATTTTGTCAATATCAATGCCAAATTCCTTTCTTTGTATATTTCTAAGCAGCATATGAGATGTGTTTACTGGAAAGGATGCTTAGAAATAACTTTTAAGTATTATTTAATAACGTATCCAACCATCACTGAGAGCATGTATCTTAAAAACAGAACAGATGAGTACAGAGAACTAATAAATGGCCTTAATCATTATATTAGTCAGAGTTCATTCAGGGAAGGAGAGACACTAAATATTATAGGAAAAGGGGTTTCTTATAGGAATTAAATTGGACATAAATGTGGGAGATAAGGAAGTGAAGATTCTGAAGGGTTAGTTAGAAGCTCAGTGAAAGACACATCAGTCAATCCTTCTGAAGCGCTGATATGAGCTTTTATGGAAACAGAACACAAGAACAACTATCTGTTGAAACTGGACCATGTCTTCCCCAGTGGGCAGATCATTTTTCCTGTTAGAAAATATGGGCAGAGGTACATGTCTGTAATGCTTCATGGGCTTTGGCTAAGGTGTTCACGTGTCACAATAGGGAAAATAGTGACAAAGTGGTCAGGGGAACAGGTATTTGAGTAGACCTTCTTTAATTGTCAGAAATAATGAAGACACGTATGCCCTGTCTGAATATATGCTAAAGAACAACATTTCTGAAGAGCGTTTATTTTAACAAATTTGTTTATCTGTTAAAATAAATGCTCTTCATGGAGGTAAGTCATTTGTTAAAGTGTATATATCTATTTCCTGGAGAAATGACATAGAAAAATATATCATTTAAATTTGTGACCTAATATTCAATTTGGAAAATTATTCAATGACATCAGTAGAAGCAAAAATCCACTCAGTAGAAATACGGGAAACAAATATTTTCTATATAAATCCAAAACATATGAAATTTAACTGAATACTCTATACAAAGTCTTGGGAAAAAGCCCAGCCAATGAACCTTTTTAAAAAAATTCTTACATGTGATTCATTTGATTATTTACATATTATGACTTCTCAAAGTTCTATATTCTCATAAATAATCTTCAGGATTTGACAGAAGAATCAGATCAAATATAGTAAAGATTCTCCTACATTGGACAAATTTTCTATGTTACAGTGGATTTCCAAGGCCTTTCAAACCCTATTTTAATTCAGTGTGTCTATATAATTTATAATCAATAATAAAAATAAGTGTGACATACACACATTGGTGTCAATTACAGAAAAAAAGTTAAAATAATATTTAGTAGAAATTTTCCTTCTTTAAAATTACTATATTGAAACACTGAAGGGAACAGGCATACCATTTTAGGCAACTATTTTTATTAGCAACAAAATTAGCTGATGTTTATTTACGTATTTATTTTTATTTTAGTTTTATGCCCATGTTCTCTCTAAACTATGTTTGATTGCCTTTTAAAGAAATCATTGACTTCAGACTAAGGTTTGAAAAAGGTCAACCAACTCTTCATTTATTAGCTGGCAGGTTTCTTTTGTTTTTTCTATACTACAAGATAGGTTTATTTATCACTTCAAGTGGTTAGATGTTGAACATTATTCCAGGAAGATAAAGATCAGTATTATTAATTTTTTTTAAAAAGTACATCTGGTTAACATTCTAGAAAAATATACTTGAAAAGTCATTCTCTAAAGAATAATTTAGAAAAATCCAAATCCAAATTAAATCACAAAAATTGATTTCAACACAAATTAATAGTTTAACTACATTTGAACTATCAAAAGTTGTGTTTTATCTCTATCTTTTTTGTCTATTGCCTCAGAAAGTGATGTTTTTTCCTCCAGGATTCAAATTGACCTTGATTAAGTGTATAAAATGTTATTGTCTTTGGAAATGATGAAATGGTGAGTTAAGTATTTTAGTCACCAAATGAAAGACAATTTTGATTAGACATTACAAATTAGGCTGTTGAAATAAAGTAAAATACTACAATGAAAAAAAGACCTAGTTAGGATATATAAGAAGGGAGAAATTTCTGGTTCAAACTCCTCCCATGGATACAAGAAAAATACACCTATGTATGAATCAACCTTAAGGGTCTTCTGGGACAAAATCAAGCAGAATAACATTTGTATTACAGGGATCCCAGAAGGAGAAGAGAGAGAGAAAGTACCAGAAAAATTATTTGAAGAAATACTGGCCGAAAACTTCCCTAATATTAACAGACATCCAGGTCCAGGAAGTCCAGAGAGTTCCAAATAAGATGAACTCAAAGAGAAAAACACTGAGACACATAAATAAAATGGTAAAACTTAAGGATAAAGAGAGACTCTTAAAAGCAGCAAAAGAAAAGTAACTTATTAGGTACAAGGGAAACCCCATAAAGTTATCAGTAGATATTTCAGCAGACACTTTACAGGCTAGAAAAGAGTGGAATTATCATATTCAAAATGCTGAAAGGAAAAAACTGCCGATCAAGAATTTTATACTCGGAAAGATGATCATTCAGAATTGATAGAGATTAAGTTTTATAGATAAGTGAAACTAAAGGAAGTCATCACCAGTAAATCAGTCTTACAAGAAATGTTAAGAGGACTTCTCTAGGCTAAAAAGGAAAGGCACTAATTAATAATAAGAAAATAAGTGAAAGTAAAAATTTCACTAGAAAAGGTAAACAAATAATAAAGGTAATAAATCAATCACTTATAAAGCAAGTATAAAGAGTAAAAGACAAAAGCAATAAAATAAATTAAAAACTCAGTAATTATTCAAGGGATGCATTAAAATAAAAAGATGTAAAGTGTCATCAAAAATACAAAACATGGGGGGTAAGAAAAATATAAAACTTTGGAATATGTTCAAAATTAAGTTACTTTCAACTTAAAAGAGATTGTTATATACATAGGATGTATATGTGAACCTACAGTAACCACAAAGAAAAAACTTATAATAAATACATAAAAGACAAAGAGACAGGAATCTAAACCTAGCACTAAAGAAAACAATCAAAGATCCTTGTATATGCTGTCTATAAGAGACTCACTGCAAACCTAAAGACACTCACAGACTGAAAGTTAAGGGACAGAAAAAGCTATACCATGCAAATGAAAATGAAAGAAAGTTGAGGTAGCAATAATTATATCAGACAAAATAGACTTTAAATCAAAGATTATAACAAAAGAAAAAGAAGGGCATTACATAATGATAAAGGGGTCCATCCAACAAAGGGATATAATACTTTTAAACATTTATGCACTTATCATATGAACACCTAAATATATAAAGCAAATATTAAGAGAAATAAAGGAAGAAATAGATAGCAATAAAATAAGAGTATGGAATAGTAATACCCCACTTATATCAGTGGAGACATCAACAGGACAGAAATGTAATAAGGAAACTGATCTTAAATGATACATCAGACCAGTGGACTTGATAGATATATTCAGAACATTCTACCCAAAGGCAGCACAATACACATTCTTTTCAAATGCACATGGAATATTCTTCAGGATAGAACACGTGCGAGATCACAAAACAAGTTTCAATAATTTAAGAAGACTGAAATCATATCAAGCATCTTTTTTGACCACAATGATATGAAACTAGAAATCAATTAAAAGAATAAAAGTGGAAGAAAGACAAACACATGGAGACTAAACAACATGCTACTAAACAATCAATGGGTCAAAAAATAAATCAAAGAGGAAATCAAATGAGACAAATGAAAAAGGAAACACAGCTTTCCAAAATCTATGGGTTGCAGCAAAGCAATTCTAAGAAGGAAGTTCATAGTGATACAGGTTGACCTCAAGAAACAAGAAAAATTTCAAATAAACAGTCTAACTATACAATAAAGGAATGACAAAAAAAGAACAAAGCCCAAAGCTAGTAGAAAGAAGGAGTTAATAATGATCACAGAGAAAATAAATGAAATAGACGCACACACACACAAAAAGTAGAAAAAAATCAATGAAGATAAAAGCTGGTTCTTTGAAAAGACAAACAAAATTCACAAACCTTTAGTCAGACTCATCAAGAAAAAAAAGAGTGGGCCTCCCAAAATAAAATAAGAAATGAAAAATAAGTTACAACCAACACCACAGAAGTACAAAAGATCATAAGAAATTACTGTAACAATTATATACAAATTGGACAACCTAAAAGAAATGGATAAATTTCTAGAAATATTCAATCCCAAGACTGAATCAGGAATACATACAGAAGATGAACAGACCAATTACCATTATTGAAACTGAGTCAGTTATTTAAAAAAGAAAAATTCCCAACAAACAAGAGTCCAGGATGAGACAGCTCTGTAGGTAAATTTTACCAAACATTTAAGGAAGAATGAATACACACAGTTAACTATATATAGAACACACAGTTAACACACAGTTAACTATATATAGAAAACCCTAAAGACTCCACCAAAAAATTTAGAACTACCAAATGAATTCAGTAAAGTTGCAGGGTACAAAATTAATATACAAAATATGTTGCATTACTATACACCTGAAATGAACTATCAGAAACAGAAATGAAGATAATAATCCCATTTACGATTACTTCAAATGAATAAAATACCTAGAAATAATTTAACCAAGGAGGTGAAAGAACTGTACTCTGATAATTATAAGACCTTGATGAAAGAAATCAAAGATGATACAAATAAATGGAAAAATATACTGTACTCATGCATTGGAAGAATCAGTATTGTGAAAATATCCATACTATTCAAAGCAAGGTACAGATTCAATTCAATATCTATCAGTAAAGCTGTCTTTTTGCATGGAACTAGGACAAATAATCCTAAAATTTGTACAGAAATACAAAACACCCCAGATAGCTAAAGCAATACTGAGAAAGAGCAAAGCTACAGGTATCAAGCCCCCTGATTTCAAACAATTCTATAATGCTATTATAACCAAAACAGTATAGTATGGCACAAAACAAGACACACGAATTAAGGGAACAGAATAGAGAGCCCAGAAATAAAC
The DNA here is from genome assembly GCF_964374135.1 of Grampus griseus. NCBI lineage: Eukaryota > Metazoa > Chordata > Mammalia > Artiodactyla > Delphinidae > Grampus > Grampus griseus. The sequence goes on from NC_139012.1 coordinate 19,960,041, forward strand.
CCACACTTATATGTTCAATTAATCTACAAAAAAAGAGGCAAGAATATACAATGGATAAAAGACAGTCTCTTCAATAAATGGTGTGAGGAAAACTGGATAGACACAGGGAAAAGAATTAATCTGGACCACTTTCTTACACCATATACACAAATAAACTCAAAATGGATTGAAGACTTAAATGTAAGACCTGAAACCTAAAACTCCTAGAAGAAAATATAGGCAGTACACTTTTTTGACATTGTTCACAGCAGTGTTTTCTTTTTTGGATCTGTCTCCTCAGCCAAGACAACAAAATAAACAAATGGGACTACATCAAACTAAAAACCTTCTGCACAGCTAAGGAAACCATCAAGAAAACAAAAAGGTAACCTACTGAATATGAGAATATATTTGCAAATGATATATCCAATAAGGGGTTAATATCCAAAATATATAAAGAACATATATAACTCAATATAAAAAACCAATTAAAATGGGCAGAGGACCTGAATAGGGTTTTTTAAAAAGAAGACATAGAGACTGGCAACAGGCACGTGAAAAGATGCTCAACTTCACAATTCATCAGGGAATTGCAAATCAAAACCACAGTGAGATACCCCCTCACACCTGTCAAAATAGTCATTATCAAAAAGACTGGAAATAACACGTGTTGTGAAGGATGTGGACAAAAGGGAGCACTTGTGCACTGTTGGTGGGAATGTAAATTGGTACAGCCACTATGGAGAGTAGCATGGAGGGGCCTCAAACACTAAAAATAGAACTAACATATGATCCAACAACTCCGCTTCTGGGTATTTATCCAAAGAAAATGAAAACACTAATTCAAAATGATATATGTACCCCTATGTTCATTGTGGTACTATTTATTAGCCAAGACATGGAAGCAACCAAAATGTCCATTGATAGATGAATGGATAAAGAAGATGTCACACACACACAAACACACACACACACACACACTAGAATATTACTTAGCCATAAAAAAACGACATTTTGCCATTTATGACAACATGGATAGATGTAGATGGTATGCTAAGAGAAATAAGTCAGAAAGAGAAAAGCAGCTATTATAATTTCACTTATATATGGAATCTAAAAAAAAAAACATGAACAGACAAAGAAAACAGAAAGAGTCATAGATACAGAGAACAAACTGAAGGGAACAGTTTTAGGGAGCAGGCAAGATAGGTGAAGGGGTTAAGGGCTACAAACTTACAGGGACAATGTAATTACAATAATATTGTAATAATATAAAATTCTCTCCCAAAGGTAGGGCATGCATCTAGAATATTACCACTGCTTATTTTTGGATAGTGAGCATATGACGCTTTTTATGCAATTCCTCCAAAATAATTTCACATTATTTTTCCAAATATTGTCTCTAATAATTTCAAAAGAATGTACTTAGTGTTATGAAGACCTACTGTGTATAAAAACACACCTTTGTGATCTTCATAAATGACATTTTCTCCCATTTTGTCCAGCCAACTTTTACACTGACATGAAATCTTATAAATTTAAAATCTAAAGTGCCACTTTGCTCTTGGTGGATGTGAAGAAATCCCCCCTAATGATGCAAAGATTCCAGGCTGAATGGGGATTCTCTTTTCAGTTGCCTCTATTAGCGTTGCATTTATTGTCTCCTGCTGACTCTGTGGCATAATGCTGATATTTCCTTCAGGCTTTCATTTTAATATGAGCCAAATGGGGGCAATTGTGCTTTGCAGTGACTAATGAACCTCTGAAATACAGCAATAAGACTATGAGTTCCCAAAACGTGTGCTGTGCTTTTACTTTTGGGATATAAACAATCATCACCATTTCCTTGTTCAGAAGGGCTAGTGCAACATAAATAATCATGCTTCTAGGCACAGCGCTCCATTGAGCGCAAGCTAAATATATGAAAAGTCATATGCGTATTTATCTTTTAGATCTAATCAAATTTGTACTGGGAAAAATATGTAGATTGATATGTAAGAATAATGTTTAAACATTGTTTTTAGCTTTTATTTGTTTTGATTTTGCACAATAAAACTGTCAAAAATATTACTTTATGTACTCACTGTCTAAAATTTTTTTTGCTCCAACAATAGAGCAAGATAAATGATATTGCTAGAAGCTAGTTTATTTAACTTTGCATTTGACATAGAAAAGTAGCATGTGAGCTCTGTGGATTGAAATCTGAAGAAGAACGGAAACATTTCACTAAATCATTTCTGCGAAATACAGCCAAAGAAACCTCTGTTATTAACTCCCATTAGCAATACTGAAATTTACACATGAACTTAGCCATGCATTTATTCATTTGCTGAAAAATGAGAAAATAACTCTATAGAGAAAAGACTAGGTCCACAACAGGGACATTGAAAATTTAGTCAAACTAGTAAGTGAAAACAATGAGCCAAAGTAATGATCTTTATTCAAACCGTGTGACATGAGCTACACCACAGATTTACTACATATGAACCATTCGATTTCAAAATCTCAAGTATTGTGGCAAAAAGGTAACTTTTTACTTATTGATATATTAGCATATTCTAATCACACTGGAACTAATATTAAACTTTAGCCGAAAAGGTAGTATTTTTTGTGCTAGCTTTCTAAGCAATTTTAATCAAGGGATTTAAAATTTCCATTAAATTCACTTTAGCTGCCTCTTAGGACATCAGAGCCTTAAATGGCAACCTACCAAACTGAAAACTGCCAAATAGAGGGAGTTTCATAGGGCAGAGTACTCTAGAGAGCGATTTGTTATATTAGAAATGCCATCCTTAGGATTCAACAAACCACAGTGTCTCCCTCTCTCTTTCTCTGTCTCATTCAGGTTATTTTTCTTCTTTTATTCATTTTATAGTAAAGTGCTATTTACATTTAGGAAAATTTACCCTTTTTAGTATGCAGTTCTGTGAGATTTTACAAATGTACAGAGTCAAATGACAACTGCCACAAGCAGGATGTAAATCTGTTTAAAACACATTTGTAATTTATGTACAATAGAATATTATACCACTCATGTATATGGTAAGAACCTTCCAACAGTGTACTTCCAATTCCTCCTATATATAATTTGAGATGTCATTGTGATGTATTTTATTATACATATGTTATGAACTGCATTATATATTAATACTCCTTTTATTTTAGAAACAATTATTTTTACAATGATTAAAAATAAGAAAAATAGTTTTTAACTTCACCTTTATTTTTTACTATTTCTAAGGCTCTTCATTTCTTTGTGTAGATCCAAATGTTTTTCTGCCTGAAGAAATTCTTTAACATTATAGCATAGATGTGCTACTAATACATTCCGATTTTTTGTCTGAAGTTTTCTATTTTGCTTTTAAATTTGAAAGATATCTTTGGTGGGTAAGGAATTCTAACTTGATACATTTTTTCTTTCAATACATTAACAATATCACTCTAATTTTTTTTCTAGTCAGCATAATTTCTGACAGAAAGTCAATAGTTCTTATCTTTATCCTGTTTATGTGATGTGCCTTTTTTCCACAGGTGCCCTCAAAAATTACTCTTTAATTTTAATTTCCATAAGTATGTAAATATGTTTAACTTTAGGGTGTGTGTGTGTACTATAGATCCTACTTGGAATTTTAAGTATGTGTTTCTTACAGATATCACATATATGTAATTGTTTTTTTGGAAAAATAATCTCTGCTGTTACCTCTTCAACTATTCTTCTACTGTATCCTCTTTTTCTTCACTTTTCAGGATTCTAAGTGTATATATACATAGAGTTTGATACTGTCTCACAACATTTTTTAAACATTCTTTTACTCTCTCTTTTTTCATTTTGAGTATTTTTCTTTGGACTAAATTCATGGTCACTAATTCTTGCCTCATCTGTGTTACATCTAATGATGAGCTTGACAGTTTTCTCCTAACATTTTCATTCGTTTCTTTCTTCTAAGTTTTCTTACTCTGTTAAAATTCTTTACCTGGCACTTTTCCACTCTATTCTTCAACAGATTCATCAGAATCATTTCAATGTCTATGTCCAATACTTCTAAAATCTAAATAATCTCTGATTTTTGTTCTGTTGACTACTTTGTCTCATGACTTATCTTGCATTTTAAATATGTCTCCTAAATTTTTATTGTATAACATATATCTCATGTACAACAGGAGAAACTGGGTAATAGTATTTTATAAGCAATGGACTCATGTCATCTCAATTCATGTGGGAAATTGAGTTAATATTTGAGGTAGAGCTAAATTTGGATTTCAGTTGCTGTTACTGTTGCAAAGGTTGCTTTCAGTGTACTGCAGGTTTCAAATTCATGTGATGCTGCCTTGTACATCTGATGAGTTTGCCAGAGGACTTTTTTCAATGTTTGAGCCCATTCTAAGCTTTCTGTTATCTCATTGGGGTTTGCTGTCTGTACTCTAGAATACCAGATAAGGACTATACAAGAAAGGAAAACTATAATTCAAACCAATACCTGAAAGTAGGTGAAAACAATCCTTCAGGCAATATTGCCAAATTGAATACAACTATTAAAAATATAATATGTAATAACAGATTGATTTTATCCTGTGCATACAAGTTTGGTTTACTACCAGTAAATCTATTATGGAACTACAGTGTATTAAAAGATTAAACTGAAATACCATTTAATCTTTTCATTAGAAGCAGAAAGTACATACTCTAAAGTGCAATGCTGATTAATCATAAAAGCTCTTAATAAACCAAGAGTAGCAGAAAACTTCCCTACACTGAATTATGGATACCTACTTCAAAATCTAGTGTAATTATCATATTTAATGTTGAAATGTCAGAAGCATTTTTAAAATCAAGACCACTAGAATATACCAACTCTCTCCCATTTAATTTTTATTGAATGGTGATTCTAGACAACGCAGTAAGACAGTGAAATGTAGTAAACATCTAAGAATTGGAAAGAAAGAATAAAAAATGTCATATTTCATTGATGACACAATTATCTTCATAGAATACCCCAAATAATCTGGTGCTAGGACAATTAATTTTCTATTGTATTTTTTCTCCTGTCACACAGAAAAATAAATTCAGGGAAAATACTAGAAGTTTAGATATAAAAAATAAAGACAAAACATTAGGAAGGTCACAGAGAACATATTTATCATTTTGGAGGAGGGAGGAATATTTTAAGCAAAATTAAAGATGCTTGATAAAAAATGTATATAAATAAAATTGCATGAAATAACATACTTCAAAAAACTTGAAGCAAATATGTTCAGTGAATTTAGCCAAAAATAATATTGTAACAGATAACTGCTGATAATTAATTAAAAAACCCTAAATAATGGAATTGCAGGTATTTTGTTGCAGAAGAAACTTAAATGGACATAAAAATCTTTGGTCTACTTCATAAGTAATAGATAGAAAAAATAGACGTTGAAAACCACGAGATGCCATTTTAAGCTACCTTTTATGTTACAAAATATTCATCATTTTGAGTTTGATATTTCCTAGTAGTAAATTTCAGGCTACCCTTTTTGGAGAAACAAAACAAACAATAAAAACAAACTTGAGTCTGTGTTTATCTCTTTGCATTCTAACAGATGACACATGATTTTTATTTGTCCTTTTTCAGTTGATTTTACTTTTATTACTTGATTAATGTAGTGTCTACTAGGTTTGACTCTGTGAAGTTACTACTTCGCTCCATTGCTATTAATAAGTAATTTATGGGTATATATTTCTGAGAGTATATAAATGTCTTATATCTTAACAAAATTTCACCCATTGAGTATTTTTTTCATGAAATAATTATTACAAAGATGGCTTTCAAATAATGACTTCTCAACTCCATCATTCTTCTACATGTATTTTTTTTATTATATTGTATTGAGCTTTTTCTTCTACCCTGCTTATTTATTTATGTATTCATGTCTATCAGTTTAGGCTCATGGATTATTTTATTCTATGGATTATGATCTTTTAATTGTATCTATTTTAATTTAATGTCACTTCAATCTATCTCCTTTATCACTTGACAGTTCCTCATCTTTCTTTCAGCACATTCTTACTTTCTGATACAATAAGATATTCTAGGCTCATGTTGTACTTTTCTTGTCCAAACCTGGAATCAACATTTTTTGCAAGGAATCCCGGTCTTTTATGGGAGGATTGTAAATAGAATTTAGGATCTGAGTCTTAGGTATGTTTTATTATTACTGGGTGGCACTGCTGCTAAGCTCTTCAGAGAACAAAGCTAGGAAATAAATATATGTTTACTTACATACCTTTCACACCCATCCACCTACCCCCCCACACACATGTCTGTTTGTCTGCCTATCTACTTATCATCTATCTATCTATCATCTATCCCTCTGTACAAACACTGTGAGTTCATACTGATAGATACAATTCAAATCCAAAGCCACATGTGTTCTTCTAATCTTCTTCCCTTTCATATTTGTAGCTTTCTTCTACAACAGTAAGTAACCTGGCTCTGATTATTCTCAATGTATTTACTTATTTGTTTGATGTTTCAGTCTCTTTGCCTAAAGTTTTCTAGTTATCCTTCTACTGGATAAAGATTTTCTTCTCGAGAAATGCTTAAGGATAGTCTTCTTTGAGTCTTTTTATATTTAAAACTGTTTTCTGTTCCCTAGATAATTGGTGCACGATTTCAAGAGGACACCTCATCCTTTGTTTACACATCCTTTCCTTAGGTGCCTTGAACATTCTGATCCATTCATCCATACACTTCACTTTGTATGTTGTGTTTAGGAAGGCTTCTTATCCTGGTGTAATTCTCTTTTCCGTGTAAATTATTTGAACTTTATTTTTTGGTGGGGGAGGGAGATGGAGGGCTGGAAACCCTGAGGATTAGTCATCATTAAAGTCATCCTTTATTTCTTTATTATTAAACTTGAATAGTTTTAATAGCAATTGTCTGAGTCTCTTGTTGCAGGTAAATTATCCTACGTACTTGTAACCCCTATCAAGTCTTCCTTTATTTCCAGAAAATTTTTTAGATTATAGATGTAAACATTGTTCTTTTTCATTGTTTAATTTTTGTACTATAAGAATTTCATCTATAATTGTTTTTCTCTTTGCCTCTCTTTCATTTCAACCAATTTCTATTTGACACTTTTTACTCTTTTATTTTATATTTGCTTTCTTCTTCTTTTTAATTCAATGCAATTCATTAAACTTTCATTGGAACTTATTCTTCACTGACCACCTTGTAACTTTCATTACAGACACAGCTAACTTTGGTATTTTTCTTCCTGATTTCAATATTTCATTTTCCTGCTCTTTGTCCATTTCTTTAATCATTTTGAATTTGGGATTCATGGTGATTTTTTAATACCTGTTCAAGGACATTTACTTCATTTTGGAGTATTGTGTTTAATTTCCTTCTGATAAGTGTAGTGTTATTTGGGGAGGAGGCTTTCATTGACCTAAATATTTCTTTCCCTTTTTCTCTGTATAGTGCATAGGACTAGAATAAGAGTCAGCAAACTACAATCAATGGGCCAAATTAGGCCTGGCACCAGTGTGGTTAATAAAGTTATTCGAATAAAGTCACATCTATTATTTATGTCTTTTCTGTGGCTGGCTTCATACTATAACAGCAGTATTGAGTAGATGTGACATAAACTATATGCCCCACAAAGCTGAAAATATTATCTAGTCATTTAAAGAAAATGTTTGCCAACTTCTGATATAGATGTAAACCCCCACATTCAAGAGTTGGTACTTTGGGGTAGTTTATAAGATTCTTAGTTCAAGAGTGCCCTCTTCTGTCAGTGTAAGTGCATGCAGCTCTTTTAATGGATGGTGTTTCCAATTTAGAAAGCTGCTATATTTGCCTTTTGGCTACATTTTTGTTGATTTCTAATAGCAGTTCTCTAAATAAATAAAATAAGCATGCCTTTATTTCTCATTTATCTATAGATATTGTTTATTAAGTCACCTCCAAAAGAGGAAATTAATATACTCAGTTATGCTTTCATGTCTCCATATCAACTAAATATGTATATTTTTATTTGTAAAAGCTAATAAATATTATACTAAGGCTTTTCCTGTAATTTTCTTTCTTAGCTTTAGTTTTACATTAGATTTATCCAGAGCTTGCCACAGACATCTCACTTATTATTTCTTCACTTATTGGTTGCCTGGATTTTGTCAGTAAGTTGTGTTTTTCCTCTCCAACCTAAGTTCATGGGCATTAGATTCCTTGAGTCCTTGTATAATTAAGATTTTCTCTCTTGCCTTTACAGTTTTAAGACTATTGAGCTGAGAATAGCCCTCTTAGATACACTATTTTTCTTTCAATATATTGTCCCATCTGGCTTTGAAAATTGTTATAGAGAGAATTTAGAATCCAGACTGAATTTCCCCTATTTTAAGTGAGCTTCTTTTCTTTGTGTTTACCTATAGATTCTATTCTTTATCCTTGAAATTCAATGATTTAAGCCAGGTTAGGTTATTTTTCTAAATCACTGTGCACGTCTATACTCTCAATGTATGAATTCATTTGTTAATTCATCTCAAGAAAACATTCCTTCATATATTGGAATCTTTGCTTTTCCATTAGTGGAGCTCTCTACTTTAGAAACCTCAACTCTCGAAATGTTTTATATTCTATGTCTGTTCTTCATATGCATTACATTATCTATTTAATAGCTCTAATCTTTCTTCTCCTTTTTCTTCTGGACTCACTATAATTTTCTTAGCTTTTTCTCCAATCTCAATGATTTAATTATCGCCATGTCTATTTTGTTTGTAATTTATGTATTATGTATTAGTTGTTTAATCCTGCTTCCTCAATCTTTGACTTTTTTAACTCTTCCAAGTTCATTTTTGCGTCATCAGACTTCTTTTTTACAATGATCTTATCTCAGAATTTCATATTATAATGCAAAGTATGAGGTGAATTTTAGTATATTTCCCTAGCTATTCTTTTTTCTAAAATTGATTTTCCACCAATCCCTCATGTGCTACATACTCTGCTTTTATTACCCCCCTATATTATGTTAGCATGGGCTACTTTACATTTAACTTCATATTTCTCTATGGAGCTTTCTGTGACGTTCCATTGGGCATGATATGGCAGAGCTGAATTTTCCTTGACCCTGCTACATGTGTTTTAAATGTGTGTATGTGTGCATTCAGAGAGGACTATTCAGAAATGTATTACAACTTTAAAGATTAATATTTAATTAATTAAATTACAAGTAAAATTATATTCAGTAAGCTTTTATTTATTTATTTATTTTTGCGGTACGCGGGCTTCTCACTGTTGTGGCCTCTCCTGTTGCGGAGCACAGGCTCCGGACGCGCAGGCTCAGCGGCCATGGCTCACGGGCCCAGCAGCTCCGCGGCATGTGGGATCTTCCCGGACCGGGGCACGAACCCGTGTCCCCCGCATCGGCAGGCGGACTCTCAACCACTGCGTCACCAGGGAAGCCCAAATGTAATTCTTAATACTTGCTTGACTATATATTGTAACCTGAATTTAAAAGCTTACTGAATAGGGGGCTTCCCTAACATATACAGTGTTAACATACTAAATTATTTTTTTCATTTCCTTACCGTATTTCAATTAACATAGAAATAAAACATTCCTAAGTAGCCAAATAACATAAGTCCAACAAATTAAAGACACATTATACACCGTTAGTTGTTCTATATTTCCATATTTTGTAGAAATTAGATTTCAGCTATTATCATAAAGTTACTTTAATTGAGTGTATATTTAAAATCAAAGTGATAATTCTTACACACGCTCCAAGTAAAATATTAAATACATCTTAGAATACCAAAATGTGTATATTCCCTAATATAAATTTTTAAAATTTAGTATCTCAAATATACATATGTATGTATATATTTCTAAATAACTCAGGAATTATTTTTGCTTGCAATATTGGTTGACTATAAATTTCATATAGAATATGTAGCCATTATACTGATATATTCCTTTTGATGATACTCATAAACTGTGCTAAATTAAATTTACAGTTTTAAGGTTTTCCAAGTTTCCCTTAATGATAAAATCTTGCAAAATTATAGTAGAATATCACAACCAGGATATTGTCATTGAGAAAGTCAAGATAGGAAATAATTTTTCAAAAAGAAGAGAAATTACAAGAAGAGAAAGACACAGACTTTTTCCATCAACACAGGATCCTTCATGTTGTACTTTTCTACCTACACTTATTTCTCTCCTACACCTACCTCTTCCCTAATCCCTGACAACTACAAATCTGTTCTACATTTCTCCAATTTTGTCACTTCAAAAATATTATATAAATGGAATCATACAGTACGCAACCGCATAATTTTGAGGAATGGCTTTTTTTCACTCAGCATAATTCTCTGGAGAGTCACAAAGATTTTTGTGTGTAACACTGGTTAATTCCCTTTTATTGCTGAGTAGTATTCCAAGAAATGACCTACTATAGCTGTTTTTACATCTCTGGTTTTTCCAATTTTGGGTTACTGTTAATAAAGCTACTACAAACATTCAATTACAGGTTTTCACTTCTCTTTGGTAGTGCCCAGAACTGTACTTGTTGGGTGATGTAATAGTTGCATGTTTAGTTTTTAAGAAACAGCCAGCCAGTTTTTCAGAGCACCTATACCATTTTAGATTCCAGCCAAACATGTATGTGATAAGGTCTTTCTCCATCATAACCTGCATTTGCTGATGTCCTTATTTAAGTGCACACTGATCACCCATGTGGTTTTAATTTACATTTTCCTAATATGATGTTTAATATATTCTTCTTGTGTTTCCTATCTGTATACCCTTTCTGGTGAAATTTTAAATAATGTCTTTTGCTCATTTTCTAATTTGTTTTTACTGTTAAGTTTAGAGAGTTCTTTAAATATTCTAGATACTAGTCTTTTGTTGGATATGCAGTCTGCAAATATTTTCTTCCAGCCAGTAGTTATTGAATCTGCTGAGAGGGTCTTTTGCAGGACAAAAGACTTAAATTTTAATGAAGTCAAATTTATCATTTTTGTCCTTTTACGATCAGGCTTTGGTTGTCAAGTATAAGAATCTTCCCTATTCCTAGCCTAGATTATAAATTTTTTCTCTTATATTTTCTTTTCTTTTTTTAGTTATACATTTTTATATAAGCTCAAGATCCAAAACTTTTGAGTTAATTTTTTTATAAGAAGGGAAACTTAATTCAAGATTACTTTTCTTCCCACCCATGGATGTCCAATTGCTTCAGCACCATTTGTTAAAAATGTTATCTTTTCTGCATTCAATTTCTTTTGCTTATTTGTCAAAAATCATTGGGCATAATTGCCAGGGTTTATTTTTGCGTACTCTATACTGTTTCATTTATCTTTGTTTCCAACCTTCCTCAAAACAACCTGGACAAGGTCTTAATTACCGTCACTCTATATTGAGCCTTGAAATTGGGCAGATTGATTTCTCCCACCTTATGCTTCTTTAGAAAAATTGTTTTAGCTATTCCAGTTCTTTTGTTATTCCATATACACTTTAAAGTAACCATGTTTGTATCTAAAAATATCTTGCTGGCATTCTGATAGGAATTGTGGTATATATATAACTATATATCTGTATTTCTCAATATGGAAAGAAATGATAGCTTTACTATATTGAGAATTCTCATTTATTCCCTCTCTCCCAGGCTCACAATTTCCCTTATTAACACCTTACATTAGTGTGATACACTTGTTACAACTGATAAACATGGATACATTATTATTATTTTTTTTTATTTTATTTTTTTGCAGTACGCGGGCCTCTCACTATTGTGGCCTCTCCCGTTGCAGAGCACAGGCTCCGGATGTGCAGGCTCAGCAGCCACGGCTCAGGGGCCCAGCCGCTCCGCGGCATGTGGGATCTTCCCGGACCGGGGCACGAACCCGTGTCCCCTGCATCGGCAGGCGGACTCTCAACCACTGTGCCACCAGGGAAGCCCGGATATATTATTTTGAATGAAAGTCTATAATTTACATTAGGTATCATTTTTGTGTCTTATAGTTTTACTGATTTTGATAACTGCATATCATGTATCCTCCATTACTGTATAAAATAGAATAGTTTAACCACTCTAAAAATCCCTTGTGTTGCACCTATTCATTGCTACCAGTAGTGAACAAGTTCCTGTTGCCTGACATCCTCATCAGCATTATATATTGTAAGTGTTTAAGATCTTAACCATGAGAATATATTGTTTAATTGTTGGGCAAAACTTATTTTATCACTACTCTTTCAGAAAATATAGCATAGATGTGAAAATCAAGTTTGTTTCATAATGTTATTAACTTCACCTATCAAAGACCTATTCTGTTGTGGAATTTAAAAATGCACTATAGGATTAGAAAGTACAAAAAAAATGAACTTAACCCTAAAATAACTGAGAAAAATGTTTTAACAAATCATTTAAATTTTCCTTGTATATCTACTGGTAGAATGTTTTTGGATATGATTATTGAGAAAATCTCAAAATGTTTGATGCAAAAGAAGTATATTTTAAGTTTTTCAGGGAGGCACAGATTGTCTCCCAGAGAGTAGACATTTAAAGTAGAGGAGTTTCTATCATCACAACCAGGATAATATTACCCACCAATGAAAGATTATGTGAGGAGTGGGCAGGTACATAGGAACTGAGGAATGTGAGAGAAACATGGGACCACAACAAGAGGATCTAACTAAGGAAGATTCCAGTTAGAGAGGAAGCTCCATTTAGAAAGCTACATCTGTGACTCATATGTTTCTTTTATTAACCTTAATGCCTACTATATTGCTTGATAGAGTGATAATGATGATTGGTGTAACACTGTAAATTAACGGAGTCAGCAAGTGAGGCCAAAAAAACAGAACTGTTAGAGAGAGGATCAGTTGTCTCTCTAAGTAATTTTGGAATTGAATTAATAGATAAATAACAAGTGGAATGACAATTTTGAGATCAGGTTTCCTGTTAACATAATATTCTAGATTTCCAAACAGGGGTTTCTATTCTTGACATCAGCAGATCCCAAAAGATAAATCGTCAATGCTAACTTGTTTGAGAAAAACAAAAGTTGGGAATTTGGCACTCCAGAAACAAGGACAAAGTGTCATTAGTTTCATTAGTTTTATAAGTTTCTTTTTTTTTTTTTTGCAGTACACGGGCCTCTCGCTGCTGTGGCCTCTGCCGTTGCGGAGCACAGGCTCCGGACGCACAGGCTCAGCGGCCATGGCTCACGGGCCCAGCCTCTCCGCGGCATGTGGGATCCTCCCGGACCGGGGCACAAACCCACGTCCCGTGCATTGGCAGGCGGACTCTCAACCACTGCGCCACCAGGGAAGCCCTATAAGTTTCTATTTTTAATGAATGTGGTAATAAACATTGGCATGTGGAAATAAAATAAATGACCTTTATTGAACTGTGAAGTCTAGGAAGACACATATTTTTGTACTTGAACATTTCAAATTTGAAATTTAATTTTAACTCTATATGGATTTCTAATTATTTGATAAGTAGTAAACCTGGACATCACATAGGACAAGAACTAGCCTGGTTAAAGCTTTATTTTGTACTATTTGTAAAATGCAAGATGTGGACTATTATCTTTTTTCCTCCAGTTTACTTATCTAAATATGTGGAGATTATATCAGATAACTGATTTTCTAAATGATTTCCATGGAATACCATATTCTTGCAAAAGTGCCTTAGGGGTTTTACTAAAAGGTACTGACCATAGACATGAGGATTTGAGTCCAAATCCCTCTCCAAACAGAGATACTAAGTTTTAGTTTGTTTTAGTTTGCTTTATATATTAGCTTTACACATAACAGCGCATCTGAAGAAAGGTTAGGCCATTACTAATAGCTGTACACCACTGAACCTCACTGAGTAAGACAGGGCTAGCATGTTATGAGGATTAGCATGAAAGGAGGATCGAAGTCCTGGAGAGTACACTGATATATCAGTATAATATACATGGAAAACATATAAGCTAGACTACAAGTGGAGCACATCCCCCATGGTAATGGAATGTGACAGTGGAAAAATGTGTTTAGGTATGAGTATCTCATATTACAATAAACTTTCCTGGCAGACATGTTTTTAATAAAATTATCAGTTTAAAGAGAGCCAGCTTTAGGATTTAATGCTCTTATAGCCTTAATGACTTAAGACTGTTTCCAACACGAAAAGAAAATGCATTAGGAAAATTTGCCTCTACATTTGTAATATGAAAAGTCTTTTCTATAAATGTGAACTCTCCAGTGGGAACTCAATAGTGTGATGATTTGGCATACATGATGTGCAATTTGAAAACACAAGGCCTTTGATTCCTAACCTTTCAAATCTCTCTTAGAAATTCTACAGGTTTTTGAGTCTATTAGTGTCTCATTTTTTCTCCTGGATTTTTTTCATAATTTAGCTTCAGATGGCATAGAAAATAGAAGCATGAAAATTCAGACAGCAATGTTTTTTGATTATAATAAAAAAATCTGATTAGGAAAAAATACTTTGCAGTTAGTAGAACTAAGTTTGAATCTTGGGTTTACCATAAATACCTTATGAATTTTGTCAGATCTCTTAAAACCACTGAGATTCATGTAAGAATTGGAAAGACAATATTGTTCTCCCATAGCTTGCTGTGGACACTGGTATAAATGATGTATATTGATCTTAATATTTTCCTCAGCTTGACTGAACTTTACACATGCTTCTTCCTGACTCTTAGCTGATGACCTCCCTCTCACCCTCTTACAGAATCGAGATAGCTTAACCATAGAGGTTCCTCCTCCCTTTCCTTAGCATATTTACTTTAGAGAATGTGTGACTGAAAATTCTTTCTCTGCCCCTTCGTGATGTAAATGTTTTTAAAAACCTCTGATAGTTTTATAACTCAGAACTGTCTTTCTCAAGGACTTGGGAGTCATCCATTTGAAAGATTATCAGCAAGTAACATAGCAGCTTTATTTCCCAGTCTTTGTGGGAGGGCAGGAGGCTAAAGTTCAGAGTGGCCCTTGCTCTGAATTGTAAAACAACTTCCTATAGTGAAGATAAGAGAAAGTTTACTTTTTCTTTGGGTAAGTCTAATTATGAATCAGAGATGGCCTATGGTCCCTCACCCCATCCTAGCTTTTAAAATCTCTCTGGATTTTTTATCTCAGTGGAGTTGAGCTCAGACTGAGTTTTAGTATCTCTCCCCTATTGCAATAGCTTTGGATAAAGTCTTTCTTACCTGTTGAAATTTGCCCAGTGATGTTTTTGCTTTGACAATATCTACAACATTGCCTGTTCTCTTTCCTGTCTCTTTAAAAAATTCAATTTTCCTTGCCTGTGCAAGGAAGTATAAAGTTATAACACAAGTTCATTACGTACATTGTTATAAAGATATAGACTTTGTAGAAGTTTGTCAGTATCCACTGTTATTACTTTGGAAATAAACCAATAAAAACCCAGAAATTCAAATCCATAAAACCATTGTTTAAGGAGGACATAGTTTTTGGTAACTAATATGAATTTTAAACTTTCATCATGAGAATATAACCCAAAAGGCAGAAATCTGAGATAATGGGTTGCCAAGAGTTGATATACATTTGATCTTTGTTTGAATACCTGATTTTCAATAGTTTATTACTTCTTGGAAGTCAATTTCCAAAGCATAAATTATTCATATCATTATCCTCCTCTTCCACATCATCATCATCTTCATGTAACAGAATATTCACTTATTATTATTTTTTTTTTTTACTTTTTTTGCGGTACGCGGGCCTCTCTCACTGCTGTGGCCTCTCCCATTGTGGAACACAGGCTCCGGACGCGCAGGCTCAGCGGCCATGGCTCACGGACCCAGCCGCTCCGTGGCATGTGGGATCTTCCCGGACCAGGGCACAAACCCGTGTCCCCCGCATTGGCAGGCGGATTCTCAACCACTGTGCCACCAGGGAAGCCCAGAATATTCACTTATTAGTGTAACAACTCTATTTTTAAAGTATATGCCTTATTCAGTCTGACTTAGGAAATGAATTACATCAGTGAACAGTATTTTGGCATGTGTGTGAAAAGCTTAATTGACAAGTTTACTCACATATAACAGGATAACATGAGTTGGTGTATATGGGTTGGCAGCCATCTGTAGTTCAATGTTTTTAAAAAGTTTTAAGAGTGAATGGGAAGAGATGAGGCTATACTGACCAGGATATTCACAGAGGAGCCTGCAAGTAAGAAGGTACTGACAAAAGAAGTTCCACTAGAAGAAAAGACAGACATAAAAGCAGACCTGAGGAACACATCAGGAATTTAACCAGAGTAGACAAAGGAACTAGAATCTAAGAATTTACATACAGGCAGGGAAAATTTGCATGTGGTAAAATCTAAGATTTTTGTTTTCCTGAATGAGTATGACCCAGCAAAAATCCCGTTTCATTCTGGCATCTGAAGGTACCTGTATTCCATTACTACCATGTAACCAAATGTATAAAGGCATAGTGTGTAAGTTTTCAGAAACACACACTAGGTATTTATAAGAATGCCTCTTCAGAAGAGAGACCTATGTGAGTCATACCCCTCTTACACAATGGTAATCTAATGTAAAGGTAGAAGTAACATTTTTCCAGACAAACAAAACTTCTGAATATTACCATATAATTCAAACCTTCTTTGAAAGAACTGCTTAAAGTTATACTTTCAGAAAGTAGTCAGAAATATTCAAATGAACCTCAATTCAAAGACATTGAAAGTTTTCCACTGAATATTAATTACTTTTGTTTAGCTGGAAAGCACTGCTTCAATGAAGCATATACTGTCATTAAACATAAATCGATAGATTAAATAGGTTGAATTAAAATAATATCTTTTAAATTTGCAATATCTGTTTATTATATATCTTAAGCTGTACTTCATCATTCCTGTCTAGTAATATCTCTCATTTTCCATCTTATTTTTTTTTAATAGATCTTTATTGGAGTATAATTGCTTCACAATACTGTGTTAGTTTCTGTTGTACAACAAAGTGAGCCAGACATACGCATACATATATCTCCATATCTCCTCCTTCTTGAGCCTCCCTCCCACCCTCCCTATCACACCCCTCTAGGTCATTGCAAAGCACCGAGCTGATCTCCCTGTGCTATGCGGCTGCTTCCCACTAGCCAACTATTTTACATTTGGTAGTGTGTATATGTCAGTGCTACTCTCACTTCGCCCCAGCTTCCCCCACCCCATCTCATGTCCTCAAGTCCATTCTCTATGTCTACGTCTTTATTCCTGCCCTGTCACTAGGTTCATCAGTACCATTTTTTTTTAGATTCCACATATATGCATTAGCATACGGTATTTGTTTTTCTCTTTCTGACTTACTTCACTCTATATGACAGACTCTAGGTCCATCCGCCTCACTACAAATAACTCAATTTCATTTCTTTTTATGGCTGAGTAATATTCCATTGTATATATGTGCCACATCTTCTTTATCCATTCATCTGTCGATGGACACTTAGGTTGCTTCCATGTCCTGGCTATTGTAAATAGTGCTGCAATGAACATTGTGGTACATGTCTTTCTCTTTATTTTTTTTTTAACATCTTTATTGGAGTATAATTGCTTCACAATGGTGTGTTAGTTTCCATTCCACAACAAAGTGAATCATGGTTTTCTCAGGGTATATGCCCAGTAGTGGGATTGCAGGGTCATATGGTAGTTCTATTTTTAGTTTTTTAAGGAACCTTCATACTGTTCTCCATAGTGGCTGTATCAATTTACATTCCCACCAACAGTGAATCTTGAAAACAAAAATAAACCTTCTCCTGACTGAACTTCTCCCTCCATACACTGCCCCTTTGCTTTGCTCTTTACAAAGCAAAACTCCCTTTCAGAGTTTTAATTTTTACTCACTTTCCCACTCCTCTTGTTCTCTTATACGTTTTAAGAATATTTTACCATCTATGGCAAAAAGTTTATCCAAATCCTTTGCTCATTTTTAATAGGGTTATTTGTTTTATCATTCAGTTTTAAGAGTTCCCATATTCTGGATACAAGTCCATTATCAAGATTTGAAAATATATCCTATTCTGTAGTCTTTTATTCTTTTTTAAGCCCAGTTTAATGGAAGAATTTCCTTCTAACCGGCTCCTGCCAAAGTTACTGATTACCTTACACATTGCTAAATCAGTGGTCAATTCTCAGTTTACTTTTGATGAAGTCCCCTAGATTCAGTCTCTCATTCTCTTCTCTAACTACACACATTTTCTTAATAATCTAGTCTGACCTAATGACTGTAACTGACATTTATATTTTTCTGTCTTTCAAGTTTTCATTCTAACTGGCATTATTCTCTTATTTCCAGAGGGAAAAGGGAGAATCTCAGAGGAAGATTTAACTTTTGGAGGAACGGCTAAAGTTGTATCCCAGAGGAGGAGAGAGAGGGCCAGAAAGTTTATCTAAAGAAATAGTAGCTGAGAACTTCCCAAATCTGGGGAGAGAAATGGACACTCAGATTCACAAAGACCAAAATACCTCAAGTAAGATCAACCCAAAGAGTGTGTATCAAGATACATTATTATCAACTGGTCAAAGACAAAGAGAATTTTGAAAGCAGTAAAAATGATTCATTACATAAACGGGAGACCCCACCAAACTTCCAGTGGATTTCTCAGCAGAAATATTGCAGGCCAGACGGTGGTAGGAATATATATTCAAAATACTGAAAGAAAGAAAAAAAAAACCTGCCAAAAAGAATATTATATCCAGCGACACTGTTTTTCAAAAATGCAGGAGAGATTTTCCCAGACCAAAAAAAAAAAAAAAAAAAAAAAAAAAAATGCTGAAGAAGCTCATTACTACTAGACCTCTCTACAAAAGTGTTAAAGGGTGCTATTCAAGTGAAATAAAAGGTTGTGAAAGAAAACCACAAAAGTATGCGAATGCATAAAACTCACTGGTAACGGTAAATATATAGACAGATACGGAATACTGGAATACTGCAATGGTGGTGTGTAAATCACTTCCAATTACTTCCTAACATCTCCATTTGACATCTGATTTTCATCAAAACTAATATCTTAATATTTCTCCCAAAAGTAGCTTTCCTGACAACTTCCTTATCTCAGTTGATGATAACTCTGTCCCTTCAGTTGCTGAAGTCAAAAAAATATGGGGTGATTTCCATGTTTCTGTTTTACACCTTACATCTAATCTATAAGCAAATCTACAAGCCTTTATTTTCCATATATATCCAATTCAAGCACTTCAAACTCCTCTACCTCCTTAATCCTGATTACAGCCACCATCATTTCATAACTCGATTACTGAAACACACTTCTGCCCGGTTCCCCTAATTATAATCTTGCCTCCTTATTTTCTATTATGAACGTTGAATCACATTTTATATATATATGTATGTGTGTATGTATGTATGTGTATATATATGCCAAAGGCTGTCACTCATTTAAAACTTCTTCGATGGCTTCCTATTTCATCCAGTATAAAAGCCAATTACCTCTCTTACTCATCCCCTTCTACTCTACACACTGAGACTACTCTATTCAGACACACTGGAATTTTACATTTTCTTGAGCACAGCAGTCACATGCTCACCATAAAGACTTTGTGCTGGCTGTTTCTCTTTCCAAATCTTTTTTTCACTAGATGCCTACTTCACTTCTATAGTCAAGTCTTTTTTCTGATATCTCTTTCACTGGAGACAGCCCTATTTACAAATGCAATCACACTTCTTCTCACCCTCAAAACACTTCAATCCCCATTATACTGCAAGAATTTTTATCTTTTCTGTACGTCAAATGACTTTGTGATATATGTAATTTATTTTTGTTTACTGGCAATATATGCTTCTCTGCTCAGTTAGAATAACACAGGGCCAGGAAATTTTGTCTGTTTTGTTTACTGATGCATCCCAACACTTAAAACTGTCTGATACACAGCAGACATTCAACAACAACAACAAATTTGTTAAATGAATACTCAGGTTCAAACTGGTTTATTTGTATATATGCTATGACACTTTAAGTTCTAGTTATTTTTACCCCTTGTTCTGAGCACTATGTAAAAATTCTTCTGTTTCAGATGAGAAGGACACAGGGTACTTAGAGAAAATTTTAAAAGAGAAAAAACCTGATTAAATACTTCAAAAATAGTACCCAATACACAAAATTAAAGTAACTATAATTACTCATCAAGGATGTGGAATAATGACTTAAAATCAATATTTCAGGCTAGGAAGGAAATTAGAGAAGTATAAAATGATCTTTTACCTCCAAAGTTACATTTCTAGTTCTTTTCAATTGTAGTTATATTAGGTATGTATTAAGTACTTCTCAGTAATTTGTACTTATTTCAGTTTTGATACACTAACACAGAAATATAATTAAGCAAATTTAACCTGCACAAAAATTTATACTCATTTTTTAAAATGTCAACAGAATATTCTTTCGTTTTTCAAACTCTGTGACAGCTAGCCTCACCTGTGCTACTACAATTACCACTACAGCAAGTAACAACAGCAAAACAAATAGCATAAGACACAAAGCACTGTATCCCATTTATTTCACATGACCTTCAGAATAAACTAGAGGTTTGTTAAAGTAGATGTTATTACTGATGTGACAGTTTATAGAAAAAAGAAACAGTACATGTTGTTTAAAGGCCTACGATGAGTTCATGTGGTTAGGGTGTGCTGAAATTAAGACACAAACAACTCCTTTGTATTTGCCAAACTGCACACTGGCTTGCACTATTCGTTAAGGTGCAAATATTCTTTACAGTTCCATTTTTTCTTTTCTGTAGGGGTCAAGAACATAAGCCTTTCTTTTTTTTTTTTTTGTGGTATGCGGTCCTCTCACTGCTGCGGCCTCTCCCGTTGCAGAGCACAGGCTCCGGACACGCAGGCTCAGCGGCCATGGCTCACGGGCCCAGTCACTCTGCGGCACGTGGGATCCCCCTGGACCGGGGCACGAACCCACGTCCCCCGCATCGGCAGGCGGACTCCCAACCACTGCGCCACCAGGGAAGCCCAAGCCTTTATTTTCTAAAACACGTTGTGAGCACAACTTGAGTGTTAAGAAGGAAGACAAGTCTGATTGTGCTGTTGATATCTACTTTGATGTCGATTTTAAAATGTATAATCCATGTAATATCACATTAGTTCCTGACTTTAGGTTTTGAAAATAATCTACGTCTGTAAATTCTAACCTACAGCATATCCTCGATTTGTCAGCTCCCATCCATCTCCACTCCCACAGGAAAAACACAAGTGACAAATAACTCTTCCAAGGCCTCCTCCATGAGTCTCCTAACTGCCTTCACTTTTTCCATTGTAAACCTCTACTAACTGACAAAATGCAATTCTTTTTTTAAAAAAAGCAACTAAAAATAAACAAGAAAATTAAGACATGAATTAAATTGTATCTCTAGGGATTGAAGATTTATATTACAATCAATGTCTAGTCAATAACTTACATAAGGATTTAGCTCTTTTTAAAGCTGTCTAAATTTAGAATTACTGTGTCAAACAAGAAGTTATTTTAAATATCATCTTAGAGTCTTTTATGATCTTCCAATGTCTTAAGTAGCTCCAAACAAACCTCCCTTGAATTTTATCACTCCTCTTTTTATATAAAGAGACAGACTGCCTTTGACAGCTTCAGGTGAGTGTAAATGAAGTAATTTATAAGATACTTAATATTCCTTAGCATTACATTTTAAGAATATAGCCTTGGGCTTCCCTGGTGGCGCAGTGGTTGGGAGTCCGCCTGCCGATGCAGGGGACACGGGTTCGTGCCCCGGTCCGGGAAGATCCCACATGCCGCGGAGCGGCTGGGCCCGTGAGCCATGACCGCTGAGCCTGCGCGTCCGGAACCTGTGCTCCGCAACGGGAGAGGTCACAACAGTGAGAGGCCTGCATACTGCAAAAAAAAAAAAAAAAAAAAAAAAGAATATAGCCTTAAAAATTCAATCTGTAAACCATGCAAACTTCCTTGTCATATTGAATAAAATCCCAATAACTTTAGCATGTAGTACAGTAAGTCAATGCATGATTTATATTATATTGTGAGAAGCTAGCATATTCAATGAAATGATCAAGATAATTGCATAAATGTATTTCTTATAATGTAAGTAGTAAATTTTATAGTACTTATAGGAGTCTGTTTACAAATTGTAATGAACTCCAAAATAAATTAAATAATGTTCATTCTTCTCATTTTTCATCTTCAAAGCAAAAGTTTGCTAAGAGGGTAAATATACATTTAGGCAGAAAACACACTTTCAACTTGAAGAAAAGTGATAAACAGATAAAATAAATTTCAGAAATAAACGTGGGTTTTGTCATTGGAGGAATCCAAGATCTCTATTTTACATTTTTATAACCAATAATAATTTTACAATAAGAAGTCATTATTATCTATATAATAATAATCATTGAATCCTGGAAAGAGTTCTTTTAACCTCCAAAATGCTTATATAAATATAACTCTTGTAATATGAATTTAATTTTTCTGTACAACACTGCTTATTTTAAAATATAATTTTCTTCTTTAGGATTATTTGCCTTAACACCTATTTTTTTTGTGTGTGTGTATATACATATACATTATTCTACATATATAAAAATATATATAAGGTATAAAGAATAAAGTATCTATTCATTTTATTTATCGTATACACACATACACATATATATGTAAAATATATCACTCTACCTAAAAAAGTGAAGGCCATCTTGAAAGGGAATAAGACTACAAGCAGAGATGCAAGTTAAGAGGCTGCTTTACTAACCTAATGCAGTAGAAATGAAATTCTGGACTTAATAACTATTCTGGGGGGAAAATAAACAAATCCTGGTAAAGAAAGGATTAAGAAAGTGAGGACTGAAAGGGTGAAGAATGTGCTCCCATATTTCTGGCTAAGTCAGATTGTTGGATTATAAATAGTGACTGAAACATGTTAAGGTAGAGAAATTATGAAGAAAGTTCAGCAAAGACACTGAGACATCAGATGGCATAACTAATGCACTGCTTTATATTTTACCCACAAACACAAAATATATGTAGAACTCACACTATACTGATGAAGATAACATTCAAAACAACTAATTATTTGAAATCATATAGAAAAATGAACACATTTAAAAACATTACTTAAAAATTACTGACAACACTGTAGTATACTTTAAAGTTTGCTAAAAACTTAGGTATTATGTTAAGTGTTCTTACCACAAAAAAATAATAATAAAGTGCACAGGAAGAAATTGTTGGAGGTGATGGATTTTTTTTGTTTTGGATATGTTTATGGTATAGATTGTGGTGATAGTTTCACGAATATATACTTATCTCCAAACTCATCAAGTTATACGTTAAATATGGACAGCTTTCTTTATGCAATCATACCTCAATAAATTGGTTTAAAATAATTAGTGAGAGACTGCACAGTATTGGCTGGGCATATAGTGCTAGCTGTGCTCTTGTGTGATATTTAATTAAATTCTCAAATGGTAATTAATTTGAATTCTAAATTATCAACATTATTTTTCACATTTACGATAGCATTATAGAAAATGTTTTATCAGGATGGCAGATTGAAGAAATTCATATCCTTCCTATTAAAAATACATTTATGTTAGATATTAGATAATATGCAAAGTGTTTAGGGTCTACAATGGTTTTAATGACCATATCATTTTTTAAAATTTCTTTTAAAATCAGAAAAAAGAGAAAATAAATTTTAAATTAAAGAAAATATTTTAATATATAATATTAGTACATAAATCTTTATATCAACATGATCTGAAAATATGATTTTTAATATTTTTATGGAGAAAGGGATGCCCAAAGGCCAAGCCTAGAAAGTAGTAATGTGGCCTGATCCAACTGACATAACTAGATCCCAAACAGCATACATTTAACTGCAAAAATGTAAATAAGTACTACTTAATGAAACTAAAAATTTGTAAAATCTTGAGACAAAAAGAAATAGAAGATATTGAGACTAGGACCACCACGTTATCTGGGGCCCAGAGTGCTCTTCTAAGGTGAAGAGAGCTGAACATTGAAAGAAGACACACACATACATACAGAGAGGGAGAGAGAGAGAAAGAGAGAGAGAGAGAGAGAGAGAGAGAGAGAGAGAGAGAGAGAGGGATTAACACACAGGGAGAAGAAATGTCATCTCTATAAAGCCCCAGAAAAAATTAAAAACACCAAACACAAATCTTAGATTCAGAAGTAGTAGGAGTGGTATATAATCATGGAATAATCATTATGGTTAATTAGTAAATAAACAAACCAAACAAAAAAGCAGCACACCAGAAGATCTGGTCCCTTCCCAAATGCAGTGAAGATCGAAGATACAGGAACTCTGCATCCTGTACATCAACTTAAGGACTATTTTCTGTAACC
Organism: Grampus griseus; assembly: GCF_964374135.1. NCBI lineage: Eukaryota > Metazoa > Chordata > Mammalia > Artiodactyla > Delphinidae > Grampus > Grampus griseus. The sequence goes on from NC_139012.1 coordinate 19,984,391, forward strand.
CATGATGGCCTTAGACAACGAAGCAGTGCAGAGTCCAAAATTGATATGGAGCTCCAATAAGATAGTGAGAGAAATTAAAAATAAGACACAAAGTTACTGACAAAACTTCCTTCCTTTCCTTATTCATTTATTTAACAAATATTTTTTTAAATGCCTACTATTTTCCAGGCTATTCTCTAAGTACTGGCGATTTAGCAATGAACACAACAGAGTTCCCATCTGCATGGCGCTTATATTCTCTTAGGGGTGACAAATAATAACTAAACAAACAAGAAATTACTCATTATGTAAGCAGTGATGTATGTTATGGGTCAAAATGTAGCAGCATACCAAAAATAGATTAGCAAAATATAGGAGTTTTTTTTTTTTTTTTTTTCTATAGGGTGTTCATGAAGGCTTCCTGAGACAATTACACATGTATATATTAGGGAAAAATTCCAAATAAAGTAAAGAGAAAAAGCAAGTGCCTGAAGCAGGAATAGGCTCACTGTGTTAAAACTACAGACAGAAAGATTAGAGTAGCCAGAGCTGGGAGAACCGTGGGTGAGGCAGAATGTTTTCCAGGACACAAAACAGTATTTTAAACACACTGAAAAGACTTTTACTTTTGTATTTACTAAAATTAGAAGTCATTGGATGGTTTTCAGGAGAGGAGTAAAATGTTTGCAGTTAACTTTTAAAGTTTTGCTCTGCCTGCTTAGGAGAATAGACAGTAAGTAAGCAACAGTAGTAGTATGGAGAATAGTCAGGAGACTGTTCTAAGAACCCAGGCAAGAAATGAGGATGGTGAATTAGTTTTTTACTGCTGTGTAACAAGTTACCATGAACTTAGTAGCTGAAAACATCATAAATTTATTATCCCACAGTTTCTCTAGGTCAGGAGTCCAGGCCCAGGTTAGCAGGGTACACTGATCAGGGTCGCATCAAGCTGAAATCAAAAGTCATCCAGGACTAGGATTCCTCTAAGGTTCAACATCCTCTCCTAGTTACTGGTTATTGACAGAATTCATCTCTTTGCCATCCTGTGACTCACGTCCACATGCAACTCCTAGAGACCACCCTCAGGTCCTTGCCACATGGCTCCCTTTCCCAACAACATTGATGATTTCAACATGAGAGATGTGGAAGAATATGGGGTAACAGTGAAAGCAGGAGAGATATGTTGATTTTCTAGAATGTTTCTTCTAGAAAATAATGAAAAAGTAATCGTTTAATATGTACCAAGGGCAACTATTAGATAGATTAACATATGAAATATAAATTTTAAACCACTAATGGAGAAAAATTAGACAAAATTCACAAAAGGTAGAGCAAATTGACAAGATTGCTCAGAAAAGAGAAAATGTAAAAGGAAATCTTTAAAATTAAATAAAAAATGCATGACGAAAATATTGCAAGTTTGAAAGAAATAGCACGCAAAAAAGTGAATATCTCCTATCCTCCTTCCAATATTCAGAGGTTTTTGGATTACATAAAAACTGATGAGCAATTTATTCTAGTTGAATGAGAATTAAGAATTAAGAAATAGGACTTACTATAAAATAGAAACCAGGATGGATAGCTCAAAAGATAAAACATCCCAACATATATTTCTGGAAAATCTGTTAACGTGAAAAAAGATAAATAAGGAAAATGGCACTGTATCACTGAAGGAGCTACATTAGGGGAGAGAACCAGTCTTTCTAAGGGGACTATGGAGTTTAAAAAGCCAAGTAAGACATGAAAGTGAGAAAGTGGGGCTCAGGCAGGTAATGGGTATCTACTGCAGTCGTGTCTTGCCATCACCCTTCTTCTGCACCCCCACAGTAGGTGAGCCTGCATCGCAACCTGGTTGATCTCCCAACTTCTCAGTTCGCCTTCCTTTTATTCCCTCACAGGTGCTTTTCCTCAATAAATTCCTTTGAATGTCTATTCCTGTCTTGGCCTTGACCTCGCAGAGGATAATCCCGAAGGTGGTGACAATTAAAAAGAATCAGAAGGAATGCCATATTCCAAAAGTGTAAGAGGTAAGGATGTTTTGAGTAGAGGAAACAGCATGTGCAAATGACATCCTGGCTAAAAGAGGAAGGCAGAAGTAAGAGGAAACAAGGTCTTCTGGTCAATAAGGACAGTTTAGATTTTTTTTTTCCTAAATGCAATAAGTCTTTGAAAGTACAGTAAGTCCCTCATGGTTTGACAAGATCATCACACCGAAGGAAAGAATGGACTAATTAACTCTTAAAGTATAGTACAGTGATGCAATTTTAATTTTTGGTAATATTTAGATATAGAATGAATGATCCATTAAGTGCAAAGTCCATACGTTTTAGCAAGTTTCTAAGTTCTTACAAACAACCTCCAGTTAAATACTGCTGCCAGGAACAGTAACTATTTCCAAAGGTACTGTGAGGAAAATGTCCTTGTTATTTGAGAAGCATCATGATGATTTTATTCTAATTTAATATTAACATTAACCTAATTTAATAAAGTCATACGTAATCAACAATTTAGAATTTGACTATATTTAATGGCATGAAGGAGTCAAATCAGTCTGAATGTACCCAGTGGGAAAGTTATGTACACAACATTCAATCATTAAAACAGCGATGTTGTGGACTCCATTCAAGTGAGTCTCAGACACAAAGAGACAGGATATATAGATATGTGATATGTAAGCAAGAAATGTTTTTAAATATTTAGAAGCAGAATTAAAGAAATAAATGTAACAATTCAGGAGATTATGTCTATGATACTTGAGACTCTGGATCTGGTTAAGATCCAAAAAAATCAAAACAACATCATAAATATTCTCCCAACGAATGACTTCTTAGATGAAAAATATAAATAGAAGGTAACACAACAGCTTATGTTTTCCAGGGACATTATTAGGCTTTATCTTTTGAGATATTTTTCACTTTCCACTTTCCTGAAGGCATGCCACAAACTGTACAACTTGAAGAGTCCAAGTTATAATCATCTGGGTTCTGGCTTCATAACTAGTTTCCCTACCTCTATTCTTGCGCCCTTGAAATCCATTCCTCATAGAAAATCAAAGAAAATTTATTTTTAAAATCTAAACCATATTAAATTCTGCTTGATAGGTTCCAAAAATGTCCCATTACACTTAAAAGAAAATAGAAGCACTTCACCTGTTTGTAAAACCAACATGATGTGGCTCCTGCCTAACTTACCAATCTACTGTTTTACTGGTTGTCTTTAATCACTCTACTCCAGATATATCGACTTTCTTTCTCCTGCTCAGAAGGATCACACTCTATTCTCATGACACTGTTTTCCTTTACCAGAATGCTCCCCTTAAAATCATTCAGGTCTCTGCTCAAAATGCCATATCCTGATATGGGCCTTATATATCAGTTACCTATTGCAAGGTGCTGTATAATAAATCATTCAGTACTCAGGGGCTTAAAAAGTATTTATTTAGCTCATGTGTTTATAGACCACTTAAGTACATGAGACTCAGCTGAGTGGTTTTTCATTGCTTGTTTGGGCTCAGTCACATACTTGTATTGATAAGCTAAGTTTCATCTAGGCCTATAGGGATGACTAGGCCTATAGGGTTGTCTTTCATCTTCCAGGTTAGTCTAATCATACTTTCAGGGTGTGAGCTGAGGTTGAAAAACAGAAGTGAAAGCTTTTGCCTATGTCACATATGCTGAGATCCCATTAGCCAAAAAGTCAAATGGTCAAACTCAGAATCAAACTGTGATAGAATTAGACTCCACCAACCTAGGGAGTTGACCTGCAACACAACATATCAAAAGACATGGATACATGGCGAAATGAAGACTGCATCCCATCAATGAAATTAATCTACAATAGTCTGACCTCTGGACACAATTATTCACATTACATTTACATGTAAAATACACTCATTCCTCACTAAGACCTACAACACAACATATCAAAAGACATGGATACACGGCGAAATGAAGACTGCATCTCACCAATGAAATTAATCTACGATAGTATGCCCTCTGGTCACAATTATTCACATTACGTTTACATGCAAAATACGCTCATTCCTTACCAAGACCTACAACATTCCATTTGATCAGATCAACATAAAGTCCAAATGAGTCTCATCTTAATCTGGGGAACTATGAACCCAAAAGACATCTCTCCCCAACAAGCCCAAAGTATGCAGTGATGAAAGAGAGGCAGAATAACCACAACGAACACTTTCATTCTAAATAGATATGAATAATAAGAGGTACAGAGCCTGTCCTTAGCAGTTTTTAAATCCTGCCAGGTTAGAGTTGTCTGAGCGCCTGCTCTGGGAGTGGAAAGTACCCCTTCAACAGACATTTGCTCTACTCCACAGCAGTAGGCTTCTCAGTCCATTTTCCTCCACTTCTCTTGACTTCACCTCCTTGGACATTGTTTGTTTTCCTCTACACTCCCTGGGTACTATCGGAAAATACTGCAGAATTTTCTCAGCCTGTTTCCTAATAAAAATTTGGAGGTCCAGCGATTTGCTTTATAATAATTTAAGCAAACTCAGTCCTGTTTAGCTTAGACTGTGAAAACTTTTTCAATATTATTTAGGAAAAACGTTGTTTTATTACCCACTGATTATAATCAAACTCATACAATGAAAGCCATACTCATAATTACTTTCTTGCTCTATCTCCCTCTCTGGATTTATTTTCTACTATGTTGAGGTGAGGCTTCTGTGTGCTATGAACTAAAGCTTCTGAGAAGTTCTTCTGAGAGAGCTGAAAGTGTCTAGGAGGCACTGCCTTAAATTTTTAAAAGGTCATGACAAAGGGTTTCACAACACTATGGTTGTGGGATCTGTATTTTGTGGCCCATATTTTATTTAGTGTATTATACTAGCCCAGAGTATTATTATCTTTCTAAGCTATCAAGTTCTGGCCCCTCTTGTAAACTGCACCAGATTTTTTTCTTTTTCAGCACTTCTCTTTCTTGTACTATCTTATACTATTCAATTAAAAGGAATCAGCTTCTGATAGCTGATCTGGAGAACTTCTTGTCCAAATCCAAAAATTTATTATGTACATTTTTCATCTGTTAAGTTATAGAAGGATATAATTTTATGAAATAGTTCATCACTACACAGTACAGGTACTACTATCTGTGTGTTTTTACAATGCCAAACTTCTGTCACCAGATATATGAGTTTTTCCCCATATCAACCAATTATTCAACTCTCCAGACACCAACTGGGTGTCCTACAAGTTAATTCAATTCTGACACTAACTATCTGGACTTTGCGCACATCCCATAGGTTAAGGGCTTAGTCTGACAAGATCGCTCCCACTTCAGACAACAATATCAAGTCGGGCCACTCATACTTCTCATACCAACTGTAACAACTTGTTAGCATTCGCCTACTTTATTTCCTTAGTACGCACTGCAATTCTGAACTTACCTGGTTTTGGTTCTGGAGTTTTTTTTATTGAAACTTCAGATCCAGCTGTTTCTTTATTTTCCTGGCTGGTATGTACTAATGAAAAACAGTATAAGAGAACTTCTGGAAGTTTGTTATTGCTCCCTGTATTGCCATTGTTGCCTGTTCCCTGGGTGTGTTCACTTTGTTAGAATTAGTTGTATGCTGCTGACTTTTGTACTTTTCCATAAGTATGCAGTACTTCTGGAAAAATGTTAACTACAGTTTCAATCTACAATCTCCCAGTAAGTTACCATTTCACACCTACAGTTTGCAAAAATTAAAAATGTGATATAGAGGACATCACCATCATGGCCAAATTAGGAACCTCCAGCCTCTGCCCCCCAGCATAGACCAACAATTAGACAGCTATCCACAAACAAAAATAACTCTGGGAGAGCACAGGAGTCCACTGAAGAAACTTCAGCAATACAATGGAAAAAAAAACCTGAGAATAACCACATGAAAAAGGAAGGAAGACCAACTTCATCTTACCTGCATCATCCCATTCCTGCGGTCAACACTGCACAGCGCCAAGAAAGAACTTCTCAGCTCAAGAGAGTTCCTCTCTCAGGAACGGGAAGGCAGGATGAGTGGAGAGCTTCCATAGCCTTTTGGGACACTGCATGAAGGACCCACTTCGGTCTCACCCTATCCAGAGACCTGCAATGATAAGACACAGAGACAGCTGTGAAAAAGGTAGAAAGGCAAGGGATACCACTAGCAGCCACACAGTGGGAGTGATGGCTGTTCTCCTAGGGTCCCTGCATAGGACCCCAGCAGCTTTCCCCACTGAAGAAACCAAGGGCCAGGGCAGCCCATAGAGATTCCACTGCTGAGGTTTTATCCCCACATGTCTTCCGGTTAGTAGACAGGAGCCACCTGAATCCCTCCCTGCTCCCTTTCCAATGTCCCTATCCCCTTCCAGAGCTGGAATCCATACAGGAAGCTAGCCCTAGCCTCTGTGACTGCATGAGTGCAAGATAGCAGCCTAGACCTCTGAAGTTGACCTCCCCCTCACTGTGTGCACATTTGGGGTAGCCCTTCAGCTACAGAAGAGGTCAGTGAAACTGGGAGTTACTTTTTTGAAAAGATAAACAAAATTGGAAAGCCTTTAGCTAGACTTACCAAGAGAAAAAGAGAGAGCTATACAGTATATCCAAAGGAAATGAAATGAGTGTCCTGAAGAGTTATATGTACTCCCATGTTCACTGCAGCAATATTCACAATAGCCAAGACACAGAAACAACCTAGGCTGTTCAAGGGTCAAGTGAATAATAATAATAATAATCTGAATAATAATTTTCATACCTTCTTGAATGTATTACTAATTTCTAGGAAAAAATACTAAGAGTAAACTATATATACAATAATATCATTTAAAAGTGGTAGCTGTAACAGAAGAAAAAACATATTGCTATATAAAAATGTGCTTCCTACTACTACTACTAGTACTACTACTAAACTGTTTTCATATCTGTCTCTACCCAAAATAGAGAACTATGCAAAACATTTTCATATAGTTCAAAAAAGTCAAATTCAGAAAACAACTTCTGCCAGGCATGTGAGGAATCTGTCCCAGCTTGGGCAGTCAGACAAACTGTCCCAGGCCACCAAAGTGCTATTTGGCACACTACAGCATTAGTGGGGCCCGTATATCCTAAAACATTTAATGAAGCTTTCCAAATTGCCTAAGTCTCATCCAACTCAAGCACTGGATAGAAGAAGATTGGCTGCATTTCTGTTTGTGAGTTTCTTCCAAAGAATATTTTTCAACTGATACCAACATTTTTCTTGAAGGAAGAAAGTAAGGGCATACGCAGATCCTGTTGTTGAAAGAACTGGGAAAAAAATTCACATCTGATTCAAGTCCAATGACATGACAATTACTGCCTGCCTTAACAAGTACTGCTCATGCAGTGGTTTGGCTCAATAATTTCAAAAAATCATTAATTAAATTAAACAAATGTTAAAGACTTCTACAGTTAAAACAATGTGACTAAGATGACTGTTTATATTACATATTACACCAAAGCAATACAGTCCTCCAAATTATGATGTTTGGTAAATAATGCAGCATTTAATTAGCTTTGTTAGCTGTATCAGTGTATATTTAAAATCCACTTTAACTTATATAATACAGTGGAACACTGCTCATCTTAAAACTCCATGTATATTTTTTATAAGTGTTAGTATTCTATAAATTTTGCTTTAATTTACTAACATTATTTATTCTTCCCAGGTACTGTGTTTCTTTTTAAAATTTATTTATTTATTTATTTTTGGTTGTGTTGGGTCTTTGTTGCTGCGAGTGGGCTTTCTCTAGTTGTGGCGAGCGGGGGCTACTCTTCGTTGCGGTGCACAGGGTTCTCATTGTGGTGGCTTCTCTGGTATGGAGCACGGGATCTAGGCACGCAGGCTTCAGTAGTTGTGGCACGCTGGCTCAGTAGTTGTGGCTCATGGACTCTAGAGTACAGGCTCAGTAGTTGTGGCGCACAGTCTTAGTTGCTCCGCGGCATGTAGGATCTTCCCAGAGCAGGGCTCGAACCCGTGTCCCCTGCATTGGCAGGTGGATTCCTAACCACTGCGCCACCAGGGAAGCCCGCCAGGTACTGTTTCTTTAAATATCAATTTATGACCTAAGCAATTCACTCATGTGTCAGAACTGCTGCATGCATAGTGATGTAGCACTGGCCATAGCAGCAGGTCAGAGTGTGGTATCCATAGCCACACTTCTCATGACCATGTCTTTTGTCTTTACGATGGTGCTTTTAGGTCTGCTGGTTAATCCCAGAATCATTGTGCCTAGGCTCTCACGGCTTCAGTAATTAAATATTTCTTGATATGGCCGTGCAGCTTTGCAGCATAATGAATTTTGGAGACAAAACTGCTGCCCAGGATTCAATGCAACAGCAAACAGTATCCACAGCTATGCAAAATGTATAGGTGAAGTATTTTTGATAAACCAGAGCATCAGTCTCTTACCCTGGGACCTGTGGAGGAAGCATATAACCTTACCTTCCTTGCAATTGCCTACCTAAAATTTTTTTTTCTCCCAAAATTTTCTTAAACCCCTTTAATTTGCCATGATTTATCCACACATAAATAGGGAGCACCTTGATTTATATTAATTTTTTTAGGGAGGAAGGAATTGACACCTAGGGTACATTAACACATATGTAAGAGTGCCAGATTTGGGCACACAGTACACCTCACTTCAGGTCCTGAGTGCGAAGCAGATGCAAAGCCTGAGGAATTGCACATAGCATGTATTGACTCCTCTCTGGCCTTCAGGGGTGGAAGGAGAACTTGTGAAAGGCAATGTGGAGGGCACCTATGATGTACGTTATTGAGACTGAATTGAGAATATGAATAAGTATGTTTTCAAAGGTAGATAATGTTTGTTAATTATAGAATAGTGATTGTCAAGTTAAAATACCAACTTGCTCTTTTCCAAATATCTTGTTCTCAGGTAAACAGTTCTTCTATTCTATATAAATGTAATTATTGCTAAAGTAACAATAATAATACAATTTATTTAATAATTATAATTCTTGTTTCTTTAGTTTGATTATATTCAAAATTTTCTAAATTTCTGACTCCAGGCTTATTTTTAAGCCATCTAGGACAGATTCAAAACGCAGTAATTTTTATGCCTGTTGTGTAAGGTTTTTTTTAAAAAGTGTTTTTCATCTTGCATATAACTAACCTTTTTCATATAACTGGCAAAATATGATTTCAAGAACATGTGCATATGTTATTGGTTTCCACTTTAAATAGCAGTAATATATGGTAAAATATGTCATAAAAAGCCATTTGAAAGGTTTAAATTTAAATGTTTGCCTGTATTTTAAAGAGATGCAGAAATTTAAGAAAAACTGCTCTAAAAGCATTTAAGTACTCTCTCAGGAAAAGTGCGAACTACCTCAAGAAGTATTTACATTTTACAGTATGAAAGAGGCCACTTGAAAGCCTTACTCAAGAGTCTATCATTTGCTTGGTCTTTTCCGAGGAGATGTTCCAGGCAGGCATATACATATTTGACATATACAGAAATAAATATTAGACATTTGTTTTTTGTGCCATTACTGAGCACAGTATTAAATGTGCTCATCATTACTGATAAAAATACTGTAGGGCTTCCCTGGTGGCGCAGTGGTTAAGAGTCCGCCTGCCGATGCAGGGGACATGGGTTCGTGCCCCGGTCCGGGAAGATCCCACATGCCGCGGAGCGGCTGGGCCCGTGAGCCATGGCCGCTGAGCCTGCGCGTCCGGAGCCTGTGCTCCGCAACGGGAGAGGCCACAACAGTGAGAGGCCCGCGTACAGCAAAAAAAAAAAAAAAAAAAAAAAAAAAAAAAAAAAACTGTAATTACTAGACGTGTTCCAAAATTAATACTACATTATTAAATGAGATTTATGAATTAAAAAAACTCACTGAAAAACAGAATATTTCATAAGGCCAAAAACTCTCTTGCATTATGATAGATGATCACTGTTGCCTTTATGATGAACTTTTCATTACAGTTAAAAATAACTAAGGGGAGGGCTTCCCTGGTGGCGCAGTGGTTGAGAGTCCGCCTGCCAATGCAGGGGACACGGGTTCGTGCCCCGGTCCGGGAAGATCCCACATGCCGCGGAGCAGCTGGGCCCGTGAGCCATGGCCACCGAGCCTGCGCGTCTGGAGCCTGTGCTCCGCAATGGGAGAGGCCACAACAGTGAGAGGCCCGTGTACAGCAAAAAATTTAAAAAAAATTAAAAGAAATAACTAAGGAAAATGTTACATTGTCAGATATTTTTCTTCATGGTGAAAAAAACAGAGAATTCAAATAACTGAATGCTTATAGTTGATTTGTTACAACAAAATTGGCCTCTAAAAATAAATTCACTATGAAAATTCTAAAAGAAAACTTCATCTTTGGTGCCTCGTACAAGCCATGATAGAAAAACAGGGAAAAGTTTTACCCTCCTGTCTTAAACAACTAGAAAATCGGATTAAATATGTCAAACAATGATGTTCAGACATTGGATAACATGCAGCACATGTTTGCAAGCCCTGAAGCAAGGGAACTAAATGAGAAGAACCCAATGACTGTTTAGCTTAGAACCTGTAGCTAATTTCCAGCAAGCAGTAAAGAAGGGGAAACAAGGTCCAACTGCATTCCTGAGTTGCGGAGACACAGGTGAGAGTTCATGGAGGCTTAGGAAGCTAGAATGTATGGGGAATAAGACCAGAGAAGTGAGAGTTACATAGAAAGAGAGCAGAGGGTTCCCTTAGGTGTTTGGGAGAATACTGATCTTCACATGTGCAGAAGGAAAGCTGAACTCATAGAAACAGTAGAATGGTGGTTACAAGGGACTGGGGGATGGAGGAAATGAGGAGATTTTAGTCAAAGGGTACAAACTTTGAGATGAAAAAGTTCTAGTAAGTTTAATGTACATCATGGTGATTACAGTTAATAAATACTGTGTTATACTTGATAGATGGTAAAAGAGTAGATCTTAAATAGTCTCACCAAAAAAAAGGTAATTATGTGACCTGATGGAAGTGTTAACTAAAGCTATGGTGGTAATCATTTCACAAAATTTAAGTGTATCAAATTAACATGCTATAAGCCTTAAATTTACACATATGGTGATTATCTCAATAAAGTTACAAAAACAAAACAAATTACCCAACATCAGGGAAAGAACCACTAGAAAGCAGCAGGACAAATGCTTCTGAAGCTTAAAAAGGGCTAGAAATAATAAAGGTGTGCAAGTAGCCAGAGAGGGGAAAACCTCATAATTAATACACAGCATATTGGATAGAGTTCTCAGAAAGGGATCACCTAAATAGTGGGGCTAAAGTCATCTTAGCCAAGATTATTCCACACTTGCCCTAATAAAGCTTAAAGCAAGCATCAGAATGATCACCCTCATGCAAGTAACTTCACTGATGCCAAAACAAGCCTACCACCATTTAATGAAATACATCAACATCTAGCAAATAGAAGAGTAAAATTTAGAATGTTCCATCCCCAATTAAAACGTATCATGCAACGAAAAACAAGGGAAAATATAATAAAACTAATAACCAGGGGAAACATCAGTTAACAGAAACAGCCCAAGAAATTACAGAGATGATAAACCTAGCAGACAAGGATATTCAATAACTATTACAAACATATTCAATGTACTCAAGAAGAGAGAGTAAACCTTAACATGATGAGGAGAGAAAAAAGAAAACGCAGAAAAAAATGCAAAGGTAACTTCTGGAGATAAGACATACAATATCTAATATAAGAAATACAATGACTATGGTAATAGAGTGTTGGAAACTACAGAAAAAAAGAGGCGTGCCCTTTCAGACTGAACAGTGAAACTCTCCTAACTGAAGTAGAGAAAAAAGAGAGGTAATGAAAAAAATGAACACAACATGCAAAACCTATGGTACAGTATCAAGCAATTTAGAACATGTAAATTAACTCCATATAGGAGAAGAGATAAAGGGATCATAAAAATATACTGGAAGAAATAATAGGTGAAACATTTTAAAATTTGATATAAAATTTGATAAAAAAGGCTGGATACTAATGAAGGCAATTACCTCAAAGGGAGGCACAAATCCCCTTTGGAATTACAAGAGGCTCATGCTCTTCTGCACACAAGAACCCTTCCAAAAGATAAGACGGGAGAGGATGGTAGGCTTATCCTCATACTCTAGATGGTATAATAGGGAACACAAATAAATATAAGGTTGAGGGTTAGCAATTGGAAGGAATCTGGGTAAAGTGAAACAGCTGTGCATAAAAAGGTAAAAAATATCAAGGTGATCTTTACAGACTGTGGGCAAGAAGACAGATTCTGAAACTGTGATCTAAGAGGATACATTATGAGAGAAGGTTTCCATGCTGACTTCAGGCAGAGTTTGGTCCTGCTCTCCATATAATAAAGGGCCTTAGAATATTTGAATTCTATATATCTTCCTCCAGATTTATATATTTTTGTTGTATCTAGAAATTTAAAATATTATTTATATATACTATTTTATGTATTTTTCTAGTCATTACAATTACTGTTTAAAAACTTTTTAATGTATTCTATCACTTTTTACTTTTTTTTTTTACGATTCAAGCAAGTAGCTGCAGTATTACCTAAAACATATACATCTAAAACAAAATTTCTTAGAGTATATCCAGATCAAAAGAATTTTCTTCAACACAGAGACAATGTTAAAAGGTTTTTTGTTTTTTTTTTTTTTTGGTTTGGTTGGAAATGATACATTTAAATTAATTTTTGTAAAAGTTGTGAGAATAGTTTGAAAAACTCTCTCATACCTTTTACCCAAACTAAATGTTCACCTTTGCCCAATTGGCTTTATTGTTCTCTCTCTCCCACATGTGTGTGTACATGTGTGTAGGTAGCCTCTGGGACTCAGTTTACTTATCTGGAATTTTACCCTGTCAGATTCTGTACTGATGATGATTTCCTATTATTCTCTCAGTTCTTCAATTGTTTAATCCAGTATATTTAATTATTTTCAGTTGGAGGGTTGGTCCAAATTATTTTGCTTACATTATTGGAAATATAATTTTATAAGAATATTCTTTATTTTCCTTGGCATAACTGATCAACCCATTTACAAACAACTGTGCAATTAAGTAAATATAAAGAAAACCACAATCCAAATGATATTTAAGAGAATGGTAGTATCGTAGTATTGGTTGATAAGAGTAATTATGTCAGGTTCATAACACCGGGACAAATAAAATCTGAAATAGAAAGAAAAAAACAGGGCTTCCCTGGTGGCACAGTGGTTAAGCATCCATCTGCCAGGGCTTCCCTGGTGGCGCAGTGGTTGAGAGTCCGCCTGCCGATGCAGGGGACACGCGTTTGTGCCCCGGTCCGGGAAGATCCCACATGCTGTGGCGCGGCTGGGCCCCTGAGCCATGGCCGCTGAGACTGCGCGTCCGGAGCCTGTGCCCCGCAACGGGAGAGGCCACAACAGTGAGAGGCCCGCGTACCGCAAAAAAAAAAAAGAGAATCCACCTGCCAATGCAGGGGACACGGGTTCGAGCCCTGGTCGGGGCAGATCCCACATGCCACAGAGCAACTAAACCCATGTGCCATAACTAATGAGCCTGCACTCTAGAGCCCGCGAGCCACAAAAAGAGAAGCCACCGCAATGAGAAGCCCGCGCACCGCAACGAAGAGTAGCCCCTGCTCACTGCAACTAGAGGAAGCCTGCGTGCAGCAGCGAAGACCCAACGCAGCCAAAAATAAATAAATTTATTTTAAAAAAAGAGAAAACCAAAATATCTGATAAAAGTATTAAATGGTAAGACAACAGATCACCTTTCCATAGTTATCTGAATTACCTGAAAAACAAGTTTATACTTTCCTCTTGTAATCACATTTTCCAGCAGATTTAATTATAGTGGGTTACCTTTCTTTTTCTCACAACTAAAGCTCTAGTCCAAAAAGCTACTAGAAAATTAGTCATAAAATTCCACCTTTTTCAAAAATTTAAGTTCATTCTCAATATGTTGGTGGATTATAAAATGATTATTAATTTTCTTAATAGCTACAGCTGTATTAATTTCTCTTAAGATCAAAACTAGGAAAGAAGAAAACACTTTCTGGCTCAAGAAACATTGTTCTAAGAAGCACACAGGCCCCTCAGTTGTATGGAAATTGTAGATTGACTGTTCTCATTTCCTGTTGAAGAAATGTTTTCAAATATCACAAATGTATTTAAACATGCATTACTTACATTTTCTCAAAAGTCCCTTTGATCTTAGTATGTGAGATAATTACATATTTTCATAACACAGAAACCAATAATAATCACTTAACATGGCCAGATTCTGAAATCTCATAGCACCAGCAGTTTTTTTTCTTGCAGACTAAGTCAAGATGTGACTCCTGGTTAATTCCTGAAGACCTCAATAAATTAGAAGCACTTTCTAGTATGAAAGGAGAGCTTAGTTACACACAGTTAATTAATGTCACTAATGCAGTTACTTTTTCCACCAAATGTTGAATCTTACATTAATTTGGTAGAGTTTAAATGTTCCCTATGTGAATTAACTTTTTTAACCTCACATTTAATTTTTCCACTGCAATAGATGCCATTTAATGGCATCGTGCATGTAATTGGTGTAATCTAGAGCTAATTTGTTTTCTTATAATTTCTGAATGGGATATTTGTTAGTTGAATTCTAGTAACTTTCCTTCCCATCACCCCTTCCCATCAGGCCTCTATTTCTATCAAGGCAATTGTGCTAAAGCTGACACACACCCAGATCTAGAGCAAGGTGAAGCCAATCATTTCATGTTCCCCTTTTGCCACACCTTTTGGTTCAATGGTGGGCATGTGATAGGAATCAGAGAAGTACTCTGAGTCTCAGGATTTGTTTTGTGTATGCTACGAAAAAGGTACTCTCATTTTGTCAAGCATGAAGGATGAGCTATTAACAGAAATATGAGAATCATGAATTTTTAGGATACAGCAGTAATTAACAGGTGGAGATTAGAAAAGGAAAAAAGTGTTCCTTCTATAACACCACTGATTTACTAATCAAAAGCAGCCTGCAGTCAGACTTTACTTCTCTAATTTTCAGTTGCATAAACAAGTTAACAATATTTTTTATTAAGAAAATACACATATATGAAAGTATCTAAAAATAAATTTATGGCACAATAAATAGTCACCTATGGAAATACTACCCAGGTCGAGAAATATAATGTGATCAACATCCTCAAAGCTCATTGATGCCCTCTGTGAATCTCTATCCTTTACTTTCTATACAGAAGCAAACGATATACTGGGTTTTTATATGAGTGAGTGGTTTTGCCTATTTCTGAACTGTAAATGCCTAAATGCATACACTTTGCATTCATTTGTGTTTAGCTTCTTTCTCTCAAAATTATGCTTATAAGATTTATCCATATTTAGCATTAATTCATTCATTTTCACTGCTGTAGAGTATTCCATTTCTGACTGTAACAAACTTATGGCCCTTTATTACTATATATGTCACATATATATTATCTCCTTGTGATTTTGTGTCTATTTTTTCATTCTCTTAATTCTTCTCATGAAAAACAGTGTTCATAGTTTTGGGGTTTTTTTTTTTGCGGTATGTGGGCCTCTCACTGTTGTGGCCTCTCCCATTGTGGAGCACAGGCTCAGCGGCCATATCTCACAGGCCCAGCCACTCCGCGGCATGTGGGATCTTCCCAGACTGGGGCACGAACCCGTGTCCCCTGCATCGGCAGGCGGACTCTCAACTACTCCACCACCAGGGAAGCCCCACTGTGTTCATAGTTTTAAGGGAGTCTAATTTATCATTTTTTTTAATGGTTAGCTTTTTGGGTCTTGCGTAAGTAAACTTTTTTCTATGCTGAAGTCGTATCTAACAATCATCTAACAAAGATGATATCTAACAATCATCTCTAAAGAGGTTCATTGCTTTATTTTTCTTATTTCATTCTCAGTCTTGCTAAAATTAATGTTTTCATATGTGGTGGGGTAGGAGTCATTGTTTTTGTTGTTTGCTTACTTTCACCTATATGTATATCCAACTGATTTAGCAACATTCACTGAAAAGTATCTCTTTTTGCTCTGATGTCCACCTTTATTATTACATCCAATGTCTTCATATGCATGGGTCCATTTGTACTCAGTTTTATTCCATCCTTCATCTTGTCTCTTTTGAGCCAATATGACACTAACCTTTATTAACTTTAACAACCACAACTTATTATTATAAGTCTCAATAACCACTAGCGTAAACTTCCCAATTTTTCTTTTTTCCAAGTAACTTGACTATTAATAAACTTGTAAATTTCAACAAAATATTGCTGGATTTCTTCACATTCTATTACTTTGTCAAGGAAGTACCAGAATCTCCTACAATTTGCTGTGTAGGTAAAGCAGACACTCACATTCAGCCTCAGCACAGAGGAATCTCTACGTAAGCACCTGTCATTTATCATGAATTTGGGGCAGTCACCTTTTCTTCACCCTGAGCTTCCTAATTATTGCTATAGTAACCCAGAGATTATAATAAAGAAATTTATAATCCATTCACATTTGGTTTCTCAGAATTGATTTTATATTGAGAAACAGAACTTGCATCCTTAGAATGTGGCAGAGCTGGCAAATAAATGCCAAAGTATAGAGTTAACACTTGTGAGCAACTGTCCAGAGAGGAAATTGGGACCAGCTCTTGTCAGAAACTGGTGAACAAATGTTTCTGTGTCCCCTTTAGGCCAAGGTACTTATGAAGGGCATCTGCTTTCCACGGACTTTCTTTTCCTCCCCACTGGCTGGATGCAGTGACACATGGACCCAGAGAATTCTGGAGCCACCATCTGGCAGGAGGCCTCCTCCCACCCAGGAGCACCTACCCAGAACCAAATCCAGATAACGGAATTTTATTGCTTATGAAATTAATTTTACTGTTCCATTCACTGACTCCCTGAGATGGATGTTTTGTTGACTAATTTTAGCCTTTCTGCTTCCTTTGTTAACACAAGCATTTAAGACCACAGATATTAGATTATTTTGCCCTTTTTCAAAGGTTAGAGTATGTAATATTTTCATACCTTTTAGTTTTAAACATTTTCTAATTCCCATATGATTTTCTATTTGACTTTTGGGTTACGAAAATGGATAACCTACACTGTGTACCATTTCTTGTTATATTTTTTAACATATAATTTAATTGCATTATGGTAAGGGAGTATGTTTTATAGCATATAAATCCTAAACTTCGCTCAAATAATTTTCACAAATGTTTCATGTATTCTTCTTTAATTGTTGGTTTCAGAGTTTTGCATATATTAAGAGGTCAAAAAATTTAATTCCACTCTTCACATTTGCTGTATACCTCTGTTGTTTTTTAATTAGATTGACCTGATTAGTTAGAGATGTAATAAGATTTCTCATTGTGGCAATGCATTTGTCTATGGCTTTACATATAAAATAAGACTATGCTTTTATTTTTTTTCAAGTATACAATATATTGATATTAACTGTAGTCAAATGCTGTGCCTTAGATCTCTAGAACATATTTACCTGATAACTGAAAATCTGTACCCTTTTACCAACATCTCCCTATTTACCACATGTATGGCCCCTAGGAACCAACATTCTACTCTATATTTCTCTAAGGTTGACTTTTCTATAGATTCAATATATAAGTGATAACATGCAATATTTGTCTTTCTGTGTCTGGCTTATTTCACTTAACATAATGTCCTCCAAACTCATACAAACTGTTGCAAATGCAAGATTTCCTTCTTTTATAAGAAATAAGTTCTGGGGATCTAATGTACATCATGGTGAGTATAGTCAATATCATTGTATTATATACTGAAATTTGCTAAGAGAGTAGACCATAAGTGTTCTCATACACACAAAAATACCTCTGTGAGGTGATAGATGGTGAATTATCTTGTGTTCATTGTTTCACAATGTATTCATATGTTAAATAATCACATTGTATATCTTAAAAAAACAAAACACTATGCTTTTAGTCATAGGTTTTTTTCCTTATGAACTGAATAATAATTAATTCAGTAATTATTTAGGTTAGTTATTTTGTTTATGTCTTTTCTTTTTTTTTGGATGACTGACTTGATAATGATTTCTTCCAAAAGTGATTTGTATTTGCTTCTTTCAAGAACTCACCAGTGTAAGGTTATATTAAAAAACATACTTGGGAGATTCGAACCAAGATGGCGGAGTAGAAGGACGTGCTCTCACTCCCTCTTGCGAGAGCACCAGAATCACAACTACCTGTTGGACAATCATCGACAGGAGGACACTGGAACTCACCAGAAAAGATACCCAGGTCCAAGGACAAAGGAGAAGCCACACTGAGACGGTAGGAGGGGCGCAATCACAGTAAAATCAAGTCCCATAACTGCTGGGTGGGTGACTCACAGACTGGAGAACACTTATACCACAGAAGTCCACCCACTGGAGTGAAGGTTCTGGGCCCCACGTCAGGCTTCTCAAACTGGGGGTCTAGCAACGGGAGGAGGAATTCCTAGAGAATCAGACTTTGAAGGCTACTGGGATTTGATTGCAGGACTTCGACAGGACTTGGAGAAACAGAGACTCCACCCTTGAGGGCACACACAAAGTGATGTGTGCATCGGGACCCAGGGGAAAGAGCAGTGACCCCAGGGGACACTGAACCAGACCTACCTGCTAGTGTTGGAGGGTCTCCTGCAGAGGTGGGGTGTGGCTGTGGCTGACCATGGGGACAAGGACACTGGCAGCAGAAGTTCTGGGAAGTACTCCTTGGTTTGAGCCCCCCCAGAGTCCACCATTAGCCCCACCAAAGCCCAGGTAGGTTCCAGTGTTGGGTTGCCTCAGGCCAAACAACCAACAGAGAGGGAACCCAGCCCCACTCATCAGCAGTCAAGCAGATTAAAGTTTTACTGAGCTCTGCCCACCAGAGCAACAATCAGCTCTACCCACCACCAGTCCCTCCCATCAGGAAACTTGCACAAGCCTCTTAGATAGCCTCATCCACCAGAGGGCAGGCAGCAGAAGCAAGAAGAACTACAGTCCTGCAGCCTGTGGAACAAAAACCACATTCACAGAAGATAGACAAGATGAAAAGGCAGAGGGCTATGTCCCAGATGAAGGAACAAGATAAAATCCCAGAAAAACAACTAAATGAAGTGGAGATAGGCAACCTTCCAGAAAAAGAATTCCGAATAATGATAGTGAAGATGATCCAGGACCTCGGAAAAAGAATGGAGGCAAAGATAGAGAAGATGCAAGAAATGTTTAACAAAGACCTAGAAGAATTAAAGAACAAATAAACAGAGATGAACAATAACTGAAATGAAAACTACACTAGAAGGAAAAAATAGCAGAATAACTGAGGGAGAAGAATGGATAAGTGACCTGGAAGACAAAACGGTGGAATTCACTGCTGAGGAACAAAATAAAGAAAAAAGAATGAAAAGAAATGAAGACAGCCTAAGAGACCTTTGGGACAACAATAAATGCAAAAACATTTGCATTATAGGGGTCCCAGAAGGAGAAGAGAGAGCGAAAGGACCAGAGAAAATATTTGAAGAGATTATAGTTGAAAACTTCCCTAACATGGGAAAGGAAATAGCCACCCAAGTCCAGGAAGCACAGAGAGTCCCATACAGGATAAACCCAAAGAGAAACACACTGAGACACGTAGTAATCAAATTAGCAAAAATTAAAGACAAAGAAATATTATTATAAGCAGCCAGGGAAAAACAACAAATCACATACAAGCGAACTCCCATAAGGTTAACAGCTGATTTCTCAGCAGAAATTCTACAAGCCAGAAAGGAGTGACATGATATAATTAAAGTGATGAAAGAGAAGAAACTATAACCAAGATTACTCTACCCAGCAAGGATCTCATTCAGATTCGATGGAAAAATCAAAAGCTTCACAGACAAGCAAAAGCTAAGAGAATTCAGCACCACCAAACCAGCTCTACAACAAATGCTAAAGGAAATTCTATAAGTGGGAAACACAAGAGAAGAAAAGGACCTACAAAAACAAACCCAAAACAATTAAGAAAATTGTCATAGGAACACACATATTGATAATTACCCTAAATGTGAATGGATTAAATGCTCCAACCAAAAGACACAGGCTTGCTGAATGGATAGACAAACAAGACCCATATATATGTTGTCTACAAGAGACCCATTTCAGATCTAGGGACACATTCAGACTGAAAGTGAGGGGATGGAAAAACATATTCCATGCAAATGGAAATCAAAAGAAAGCTGGAGTAGCAATACTCATCAGATAAAATAGACGTTAAAATAAAGAACGTTACAGGAGACAAGGAAGGACACTACATAATGATCAGGGGATCAATCCAAGAAGAAGATATAACAATTATAAGTATATATGCACTGAACATAGGAGCACCTCAATACATAAGGCAACTGCTAACAGCTATAAAAGAGGAAATCAACAGTAACACGATAATAGTGGGGGACTTTAACACCTCACTTACACCAATGGACAGATCATCCAAAATGAAAATAAATAAGGACACAGAAGCTTTAAATGACACAATAAACCAGATTGATTTAATTGATATTTATAGGACATTCCATCCAAAAACAGCACATTACACTTTCTTCTCAAGTGCGCATGGAACATTCTCCTGGATAGATCACAACTTGGGTCACAAATCTAGCCTCAGTAAATTTAAGAAAACTGAAATCATATCAAGCATCTTTTCTGACAACAACGCTTTGAGATTGGAAATGAATTACAGGGGAAAAAATATAAAAAACACAAACACATGGAGGCTAAACAATATGTGACTAAATAACCAAGGGATAACTGAAGAAATCAAAGGGGAAAGAAAAAAAACCTAGAGACAAATGACAATGAAAACATGATGATTCAAAACTTATGGGATGCAGCAAAAGCAGTTCTAAGAGGGACGTTTACAGCTATACAAGCCTACCTCAAGAAACAAGAAAAATCTCAAATAAACAATCTAAACTTACACCTAAATGAAATAGGGAAAGAAGAACAAACAAAACCCAAAGTTAGCAGTAGGAGAGAAATCATAAAGATCAGAGCAGAAATAAATGAAATAGAAACAAAGAAAACAATAGCAAAGATCAGTAAAACTAAAAGCTGCTTCTTTGAGAAGATAAACAAAATTGATAAATCATTAGCCAGACTCATCAAGAGAAAGAGGGAGAGGACTCAAATCAATAAAATCAGAAATGAAAAAGTAGAAGTTACAACAGACATCGCAGGAATACAAAGTATCCTAAGAGATTACTACAAGCACTGTATGCCAATAAAATGGACAACCTGGAAGAAATGGACAAATTCTTAGAAAGGAATAACCTCCCAAGACTGAAACAGGAAAGAACAGATAATATGAAGAGACCAATCACAAGTAATGAAATTGAAACTGTGATTAAAAATCTTCCAAAAAACAAAAGTCCAGGAGCAGATGGCTTCACAGGTGAATTCTATCAAACATTTACAGAAGAGCTAACACCCATCCTTCTCAAACTCTTCCAAAAAATTGCAGAGGAAGGAACATTCCCAAACTCATTCTATGAGGCCACCATCACCCTGATACCAAAACCAGAAAAAGATACTACAAAAACAGAAAATTACAGACCAATATCACTGATGAATATAGATGCAAAAATCCTCAACAAAATACGAGCAAACAGAATCCAACAACACATTATAAGGATCATACACCATGATCAAGTGGGGTTTATCCCAGGGATGCAAGGATTCTTCAATATATGCAAATCAATCAATGTGATACACCATATTAACAAATTGAAGAAGCAAAACCATATGATCATCTCAATAGATACAGAAAAAGCTTTTGACAAAATTCAACACCGATGTACGATAAAAACTCTCCAGAAAGTGGGCCTAGAGGGAACCTACCTCAACATAATAAAGGCCATATATGACAAACCCACAGCAAACATCATTCTCAATGGTGAAAAACTGAAAGCATTTCCTCTAAGATCAGGAAGAAGACAAGGATATACACTCTCACCACTATTATTCAACATAGTTTTGGAAGTCCTAGCCACGGCAATCAGAGAAGAAAAAGAAATAAAAGGAATACAAATTGTAAAAGAAGTAAAACTGTCACTGTTTGCAGATGACATGATACTGTACATAGAGAATCCCTAATATGCCACCAGAAAACTCCTAGAGCTAATCAATGAATTTGGTAAAGTTGCAGGATACAAAATTAATGCACAGACATCTCTTGCATTCCTATACACTAATGATGAAATATCTGAAAGAGAAATTAAGGAAACACTCCCATTTACCACTGCAACAAAAAGGATAAAATACCTGGGAATAAACCTACCTGGGGAGACAAAAGGCCTGTATGCAGAAAACTATAAGACACTGATGAAAGAAATTAAAGATGATACAAGCAGATGGAGAGATAGACCATGTTCTTGGATTGGAAGAATCAATAATGTGAAAATGACTCTACTACCCAAAGCAATCTACAGATTCAATGCAATTCCTATCAAATTACCAATGGCCTTTTTTACAGAACTAGAACAAAAAATCTTAAAATTTGTATGGAGACACAAAAGACCCCAAATAGCCAAAGCAGTCTTGAGGGAAAAAGATGGAGCTGGAGGAATCAGACTCCCTGACTTAAGACTATACTATAAAGCTACAGCAATCAAGACAATATGGTACTGGCACAAAAACAGGAACATAGATCAATGGAACAAGATAGAAAGCTCAGAGATAAACCCATGCACCTATGGTCAACTAATCTATGACAAAGGAGGGGCAAGGATATACAATGGAGAAAAGACAGTCTCTTCATTTAGTGGTGCTAGGAAAACTGGACAGTTACATGTAAAAGAATGAAATTAGAACACTCCCTAACACCATACAGAAAAATAAACTCAAAATGGATTAGACACCTAAATGTAAGACCGGACACTATAAAACTCTTAGAGGAAAACATAGGAAGAATACTCTTTGACGTAAATCACAGCAAGATCTTTTTTGATCCACCTCCTAGAGTAATGGAAATAAAAACTAAAATAAAGAAATGGGACCTAATGAAACTTCAAAGCTTTTACACAGCAAAGGAAACTACAAACAAGATGAAAAGACAAC
This sequence comes from Grampus griseus, assembly GCF_964374135.1. NCBI lineage: Eukaryota > Metazoa > Chordata > Mammalia > Artiodactyla > Delphinidae > Grampus > Grampus griseus. Next base: position 20,007,464 of record NC_139012.1, read on the forward strand.
CCTCAGAATGGGAGAAAATATTTGCAAACGAATCAATGGACAAAGGATTAATATCCAAAATATATAAACAGGTCATGCAGCTCAATATTAAAAAAACAAACAACCCATTCCAAAAATGGGCAGAAGACCTAAATAGACATTTCTCCAAAGAAGACATACAGATGGACAAGAAGTACATGAAAAGCTGCTCAACATCACTAATTATTAGAGAAATGCAAATCAAAACAACAACGAGGTACCACCTCACACCAGTTAGAATGGGCGTCATCAGAAAATCTACAAACAACAAATGCTGGAGAGGGTGTGGAGAAAAGGAACCCTCTTGCACTGTTGGTGGGAATGTAAATTGATACAGCCACTATGGAGAACAGTATGGAGGTTCCTTAAAAAACTAAAAATAGAACTACCATATAACCCAGCAATCCCACTACTGAGCATATACCCAGAGAAAACCATAATTCAAAAAGACACATGCACCCCAATGTTCATTGCAGCACTATTTACAATAGCCAGGTCATGGAAGCAACCTAAATGCTCATCGACAGACGAATGGATAAAGAAGATGTGGTACATTTATACAATGGAATATTACTCAGCCATCAAAAGGAACGAAATTGGGTCATTTGTTGAGACGTGGATGGATCTAGAGACTGTCATACAGAATGAAGTAAGTCAGAAAGAAAAAAACAAATATCGTATATTAATGCATGTATGTGGAACCTAGAAAAATGGTGCAGATGAACCGGTTTGCAGGGCAGAAGTTGAGACACAGACGTAGAGAAGAAACATATGGACACCAAGCAGGGAAAGCCGTGAGGGTGTGGGGATGGTGGTGTGATGAACTGGGCAATTGGGATTGACATGTATACAGTGATATGTATAAAATTGATGACTAATAAGAACCTGCTGTGTGTGTGTGTGTGTATATATATATATATATATATATATATATATAAAATTCAAGTCAAAAAAAAAACTAAGCAAAAAAAAAAAAAACATACTTGGACTCTTTTTTTTTTTAGACCACATAAATTATAGGGATTTAGTGTAACAACAGAGGTTTGTGTTGAAAATTTCTTGTGAGTGATTTTTTTTCATTTCCTTTTTCATTTCACAGTTAGTGCCAAAGATAGAATTCTAGTGATCCACTGAAGGTTGGGGGAGCAGAGATGAGGGGTTTGCATAAGGAGTTAATTCAAATTTATTAAGGAGGCATTCCCTGGAGTCCTTGAGTTTCAGGGTTTCCTCTTAGTTTTCCCACTGTGTATGGGTCCTGAGCTTTGTCTGCTAGACCCCAAGGTTTGAGATACTGTGAAAAACTATTCATGAGTTCATTAAATTTGACAGATGCCTTCAAGGTGAATGTCGGCCTCATGGCTTATTTTGTATCTCTGAGTTATAGCCTTCATTTAGATTTTGGCCTTGGTATTCCTTACTGTTTTGCCAGTTCACAGATGCATTTTAAAAAGTCCTTTCTTAATATTTAATTTGGATTTATATTTGCTTTCAGTAGCAATTTTAACCACAGTGCTAGAAATAGGAATACTACATCTGATATATCATAGTTTTGTGCAGATTATATCCTATCTTTTATCCATTTCATCTACCACAGCATCTGACTAATGACAAAAAATGTAATTTTTGCTAATGTTTTATTGGTATTTAAAATACCTTAATTTTACTGCATAATGACCATGTATATCATTAGCATGCTAGTCTCTGGAATATGACATAATTATCCTTATGGAAATATCAACCTGGTGAGAAAAACCTACCTTCTGTGCAGGCAAATATAATAAAAGAAATATTGGTTCATATCGATTTTAGATAGTGATTTAACTAGTACATTAGCCATTTTAAAACTTCTGCCTTCTTTCAGGAAATATTTTAATGTAACCTATATATTGTATAAAGTACAAGATTAAAAATACACAAAAATAAGCATAGTAGAAATTCTAGTAAAATAAATTTCAAATCTTTATCATGGTCTATGAGCCCTATGTTCTCTCTCCCAGGCCATCTTTAAAACTGTATCCCCCTGAATGCTCTGTTGTCTTCAACCTGCAGATCCTGGCACCAGTCATGTTCTTTCCTCGCACAGAGACTTTGCACATACTGTCTCCACTACCTGAGAGCTTTCCACCCAGCTCTTCACATTGGCTCATTACACATTTTCTACTCAAACACCAACCCCCCCCACCAGAGATGTCTTTCCAGATTATTCTCATTAAGGCAGGTATTTTTATCTGTTATCATTTTTCATCCTAGCCTAAGTAGCAATTAAGAGTAGCTGTAATTATGTTTTTTCAGTGCTTAGTCATTGTATGTCTCTCTCAAACAAGTGTTTTAATTTGTATCACTCTAATACCATACACTAGTGATGAACATAAAGGGTGCTCAATAAATACTAGTTGCAAATGAGCGCTGAATGCAACACTGTACTACGTTCACAAAATGACCTTCTCCTTGACACCTAACATGAAGAACAGAGAAACACATATAAAATAGAAATCTGTATCTACAGTAAATGGAAAAGGTTTAAATAAATATTATAAACACCCTAAATAACAGAGGATAATTTCTACTTGCCACAAAAACAAAAAAGATCATACCAGGGGCTTTAAAAAAATACTTCTTAGTTTGTGATAAGAGTGTGGTGTGGCCAGGACTAATTGAAGGAAATTCCAAAGGGCCTCACTTCAATTGCCTAGTTTAAAGGGAAAAAAACCCCAAAGGACTTGATGGCCAAATGACAGGAGACTTAACATATCTTGGAAGAGAGGCAGCTACTGCAGATGGGGAGGAAATACTGGCTCAAACATTAACCCCTGGCCAACCAGATCTTTTATTTTCTCTCGCTCTGATTCTATTTTCTAAACAGTGAAGTTGAAATATTGAGATGTCATTGACGGACTGAAAAAGAGAAGGTTGTGAAGAGAAGAGCATACTACAATCTATTAAATACATTATAATTGTTCTTCATGCTTACTTGCCTTATTATGAAAGTGACTATCTCCCAAACTTGGGAGGCCCTTATCCTAGTGCAGGACATAATTACAACCTAAGGGAGCTGGAATGAAATACAGAAGTTGAAAACAATCAGGATGAGGAAGGAAGGAAGGGAGGAAGGAAGGAAGGAAGGAAGGAAGGGAGGGAGGGAGGGAGGAAGGAAGGGAGGGAGGGAGGGAGGGAGGGAGGAAGGGAGGGAGGGAGGAAGGGAGGGAGGGAGGAAGGAAGGAAGGGAGGGAGGGACGAAGGAAGGAAGGCAGGAAGAAAAGAAAGAAAATGGATTAATGAGCTCCTTTATCACATGTACAAAACAATCAACTTCAAATACTAAGGGTTAAATCTATGCGAAACAAGGAAAAAAAAAAAAAGATATACCTACCTTACTGGGGGGTAAATAGCAGGCCTGGGAGAAAATAGTAGTGTCATAACAATCAAAGTAAAGATTTTACAAGAATTGAAGTTACATTACCCACAAAGATATATCAAAATATGATTTGGTCTACTTCAGGTGCTGAACGAGACAGTATAGACTTATTTTTCCCTGCTCTTCCCCCTCTTAATACAACTAAATACTTTGGAAAGTATTAAACTGACAATGATAAAAGGATTCTGAAAGCTGGCAGGCTGGTTGGGAACCCAGGACATGAGAAAGTACAACATCGTGAGTTCCCTAGGTTTTCTTTTTATTTCCGATATATCTCTGGACCAGGTGATGGAGAAGCCTGTAATATCAAACCACCAACAGGCATAGCAAAACAATAATAAAACAAGCAAACCAACAAGAAAAGACTGTCTTCCCTGGTTAAGAGACCTAGAAAGCATAAGCCCAACAAAGACCTGTAGAGAGCCCCAACACTGACTCACCACCTGGCTGCTGCTGACGACCTAATCCACTGGTGGCAGTGGTAGCTGCAAAGACCGAATTCATTCCAGCTCTTCTCAAAATTCAGGGCATCCCTGGGCAATCTGATTTGCTGCAGCAGAGCTCACAGTGAAGACCTGGCTTTCCCAGGCCAAGTTTCATAACCCAGACCCAGTGGGTGGATCAATCTATCAGCAGCTCAAGCAACAAAGTCCTAGTGGGCCATCCCAGACCTGGCTCAACAACTGGGGTACCAGCAGGCAGACCAATTTGCTGACAGCAGCAGCAGCAGCAAAGTCCTACCACTTCCTGCCCTCTACACAGTGGCATAAGGACACACAGACCCAGTGGCTTTGTCCACGTCCCTCCAAAAGTTGCTCAGTGACAGCAGGAGGCTCATGGAAGTTCCTTCCATCTCTGCAGATGGCACCAGTAGGACTAAGTAGGAGACCTTAGAGCACCAGACAAATGAAGAAGAGAATAGCACTGCAAGGGGAGGAAACTAAACAATCATACAAACTCTATCCCATAAAATTGGCCAGAACCTATATGCTGAACCTAAACAAGGCAACTGCGTGCTAAAATAGATGATTCAGATAGGACCAAGATTCCCCTAACATCAAAACCAAAATGTCCAAACTGAAAACACTTGTCACATGAAGAGTCAGGAAAACTTCAGTTTGAATGAGAAAGACAGTAAACTGACACTAGTACCCAAAAGAAGATGATGTGAGTATTATTTGGTAAGGATTTAGAATCAGCTACCATATAAATCCCTCACAATTAATTGCACATTTTCTTGAACCTAAGTAAAAAGAAAATTGCACCAAAGGGAAAGAAGTTAGAAAGAGAAGAGTTTCTACTTTCAGGAAAATGGAGTACTTGCACTTTTTTTCTACTTCTAGGGTGAACCAGCTAGGGCTCATGTGACCAGAAGAACAACATGGTAGTAAGTTCCAGAGTTTTCTTACTGCCTCTTACATCTCAGAATGGATGCCAGAGGACCCAGCAATCTGGAAATGCTAAGAGGTGAGGCAGCAAAAGACCCCCACAAATGCCTGTCCTCTATAGTCAGAAAACTAGAAGGAAAGCCTAGAAAGAAAACTTTCAGAAAAGCACATTCAAACCCCACGGAATAAAACTGTAGCCCCACCTCCATCCATGCCAGCAAAGGCTGAGCACCAAGTCCAAATGTCCACCCTCAAAAGGCTTAATGAGGGCTTCCCTGGTGGCGCAGTGGTTGAGAGTCCGCCTGCCGATGCAGGGGACACGAGTTCGTGCCCTGGTCCGGGAAGATCCCACATGCTGCAGAGTGGCTGGGCCCGTGAGCCATGGCCGCTGAGCCTGCGCGTCCGGAGCCTGTGCTCCGCAACGGGAGAGGCCACAACAGTGAGAGGCCCGTGTACCGCAAAAAAAAAAAAAAAAAAAAAAAAAAAAAGGCTTAATGAGGCTCCAAACCCATCCTACTAGAACCAAGTCAGAAGAAAGCAAACTAAGGCAAAATTTTAACTTTCAGAGTCTTGCCACATGATACCCAAAATGTCAGGTTTCAATTAAAAATCATTCAACCTTCCAAGAACCAGGGAGACCTCAAACTGAATGAAAACAGTCAATCAAGAGATGCCAACAAAATGATGACAGAAATGTTAGAATTATGACACATATTTTAAAGCAGTCATCATAAACCTGCTTCAGTGATCATGCCAAATGAGAAAATAAAGACTCTCAGCAAAGAAACAGAAAATATAGAGAAGAAACCAATGGAAATTTTAGCCTTGAAAAATACAATAACCAAAAAAAAAATTTTTAAACCCTTAATGGATAGACACAGAAGCTGAATGGAAGGGCAGAGAAATCAGTGAAATTAAACATAGAAAAAATAAAAATTACTTAATCTGAACAACAAAGAGAAAATAGGATGTAAAGATGAATAGAACATTAGGAATGATGAGAATACAAAAAATATTAAATATCGTGTCATCAGAGTTGAAAAGAAGGATGGCTTAAAGCACTTTAAGAAATAATAGAATAACTCCCCAAACTTAGCTGAAACCCCATAAATCTATATCCCCAAAATTTCAGTGAACTCCCCAACCAAATGAACCTATAGAAATACAAAACAAGACACATTATAGTCAAATTTCTGAAAACTAAAAACAATCGGAATATCTGGAGAGCCGTGAGAGAGAAGAAAACATTGTACCTATAGGGAAAAAAAAAAATGGTAAAGGATTTCTCATAAGAAGTATTTCTGAAGGTCAGAAGGAAGTGGCAGAACATTTTTCAAGTGCTGGGGAAAGCAAACAAATAAACAAAATACCCCTCTAAACCCAGAATCCATACTGAGTGAAAATATCCTTCAGGAATGAAGAAAGAATCAACATCTTCACAGATGAAGGAAAACTAAGAGAATTTATAATTTACCTACTTTCAAACAGAATGATTTGATTATTCCTCCAGATTAAATTACTGGGGTGGGGGAGAAAAATGTAAACCAAAAATACATATATACATTCAAACACAATAAAGTAACCTATATTAAATGTAAATATGACATACATACACATGCTTTTAGTCACTGTACAGAAATGATCCAGCCATGCTAAATTCAACTAATTATTGATATTTATAAAATAGTAACTTTCAAATATTTTATTTTGATATAATTATTTTCTATAGAAAAAAATAACTATTTCAACATGCTGACATAAATTATATTATTCTCTGCTGATTTTAGAAAGACTTTAATTCTACAAAAATCCTCAAATTTCCCAGGAGGGGCTATGCCTGACAATTTGTATTGATATAAACTCCATTTAACTTGACCTGAATCTTAAATTCAGAAAATAAAAAGAACTAATCTAATGTTTCAATAAAAGCAAGTGTCATGAAAGTGGATTAATTCTGATGATTAAAGTATTTTATTTATCAATTGGCTGACAGAATTGAATAGTCAACAGAATGCAGGCAATTTAAAGCTCAGTCAACTCTAAAAATGAGGGACCAATTTTAGGAATAATTGTGGTATTCAGTGTTAATGCTCATTCAGTCCTTGATCTCCCTGCTGAGGATGTGAAGCAGTTGCTGACCACTGTGATATGGTGGCTTATTATTATTATGTTTAGAATTACTCAATGACTTGCCATTGAATTGGTTGTAGTGACTTCTTTCTTAGAGCTTAATTGTCAAAAATGAATTACTAAAAGATTAATATTTAAACCACGAACCTCAAATAAAGACCATTATCTATACATTATTTGTATTTATTTATGCTACCTACTTTTGCATTACCTGTTTGTCCTATTTATAGTGCATTTTTATGTCTTTCTGTGTTTTTTTCTTATTGCAGGGAATATTTCCTAATTATTCTTTTTTTCCCTTCTCTACAAATATGGAACTTTTTTTTTTTTTTTTGCGGTATGCGGGCCTCTCACTGTTGTGGCCTCTCCCGTTGTGGAGCACAGGCTCCGGACACGCAGGCTCAGCGGCCATGGCTCACGGGCCCAGCCGCTCCATGGCACGTGGGATCCTCCTGGACCGGGGCACGAACCCATGTCCCCTGCATCGGCAGGCGGACTCTCAACCACTGCGCCACCAGGGAAGCCCTGGAATGTTTTTATACTTCAGTGATAACCCTATAAATTTTAGCTTTCATATTTAATCTATCAAAATATAAGATACAGGTCAGAGCCCAGATCAAGATAGCAGAGTAGGAAGATTCAGAGATCCCATGGACACACCAGAACTACAGCTACATGTAGAACAACTAACTTGGAGAAGAACCGGAAGACTATCAGAACAGATTTTCTACAATTAAGGATATAAAGAAAAAAAATGGTCATGAAGAACCTAGGGGTAGGATGGAATAAAGATGCAGACCTACTAGAGAACAGACCTGAGGACACGGGGAGGGGGAAGGGTAAGCTGGGACAAAGTAAGAGAGTGGCATGGACATATATACACTACCGAATGTAAAATAGATAGCTAGTGGGAAGCAGCCACATAGCACAGGGAGATCAGCTCGGTGCTCTGTGACCACCCAGAGGGGTAGGATAGGGAGGGTGGGAGGGAGATGCAAGAGGGAGGAGATATGGGGATATATGTATATGTACAGCTGACTCACATTGTTATACAGCAGAAACTAACACACCATTGTAAAGCAATTATACTCCAATAAAGATGTTAAAAAAAAAAAAGGATATAAAGAAAAGGCCACATTGAGATGGACAGAAGCACAGATACAACCTAGTCAGAACCCACATCCCTGGTATGATGACCCACAAGCAAGAGTGGTATCACAACCACAGAAGTCCCCGTAAGGAGCAAGGGGTCTGAGCCCCACACGGAGCTCCCTAGCTTGATGGGTTTACACCAGGGAGACAAGCCCCCACAATATCTGGCTTTGAAAGCAGGGGCTTTCCATCCAGGAGAGCTGGAGGTCTGTGAGAAACTGAGACTCTGCCCTTGAAGGACTCATGCACAAACTCACCAGCTCCAAGTACCAATGCAGAGGCAGCATCTTGAAAAGTGCCTGAGTTATATGAGAAGTCCATTGACTAATTTTAAGTTTCATGCTAGAGGGGTAGGAATCTGGTGGAACTTTTTCTAGGGATAGAAGCACTGGTGGGGGTCATTTAAAAAAAATTCTTCCACCTAGCTGGCTAAGTGCTAATGGACACCAGTTCTGTCACTCTCCATCACCTTAGGTAACACTGTGCCCTGCCTCAGTATTCCCTTGAGGACCTGCTCTGCCTAGCCTAGCCTGCCCACCCTAGCTGGCCGTGTCATCCTACCCAGCAGGCAGTCCTGGCTGGCATCCACTCCCCTACAAACCAGCTTCAGCCTCCAGGGGGCCAGCCTCATGTCCCAGTGTGCTTCAACCACAACAGGAGGGCACATGCAACCCACAAAAAAGATACCCCTGGAGCACCTGGAACTGGTGACTGGGGGTATTGCACCACTGGGCCCCACAGGACACCTTCTACATAAGGCCACTCCTTTAAGACCAGGAGATGTAGCTGATATACCTAATACATAGAAACAAACACACAGAGAGTTAGACAAAATGAAGTGATAAAGGAATACCTTCAAAATGAAAAAAAAAAAAGACAAAACTTCAGAAGAAAGAACTAAAGAAAAAGGAGATAATAAGCAATTTACCATATAAAGAGTTCAAAGTAATAGTCATAAAGATGCTCATCAAACTCTGAAAATAATGGAGTAACTCTGTGGGAACTTACAAAAAGACAGAAAATATAAAAAAAGAAGTAATCAAAACAAAAGAATACAGAAACTGAAATAAGAAATACATTAGAGGGAATCAATAAGAAATTAGAGGATACAGAAGAATGGATCAATGACCTGGAAGACAGGGGAGTGGAAATCACCCAATCAGAAAAGCAAAAAGCAAAAAGAACAAGAAAAATGAGTATCGTTCAAAAGACCTCTGGGACAACATCAAGCATACTAAGATTTAAATTACAGGGGTCTCAGAAGGAAAACAAAAAGAGAAAAGGACACAAAACCTATTTGAAGAAACAATGGTTGAAAATTTCCTTAACCTGGTGAAGGAGACATATATCCAAGTCCAGTAAGCACAGAGAGTCCCAAGCAAGATGAACCCAAAGAGACCCATAACAAGACACTTTATAATTAAAATGCTAAAAGTCAATGATAAAGAGAGAATCTTAAAAGCAGCAAGAGAAAACAACTAGTTACGAACAAGGGTACTACCATAATATTATCTGCTGATTTTCAGCAGAAAGTTTACAGTCCAGAAGGGACTGGCAGGATACATTCAAAGTGCTAAAAGAAAAAATATAAACAAAAACAAAAAACCTTACAACCAAGAATACTCTAACCAGCAAGGTTATAATTCAGAATGAAGGAGAGATAAACAATTTCCCAGACAAGCAAAGCTAAAGGAGTTCAGGATGACTATATTGATCTTACAAGAAATGTTAAAGGAACTTCTTTAATGCAAGAGAAAAGGTCATAACTAGAAACAAACAAACAAAAGTAATCACAAAAGAAAAAAAATCTCACTGGTAGGGAAAAACATATAGTAAAGGTAGCAGGTCACCACCCATAAAGCTAGTATGAAGGTCAGAAGACAAGAGTAGTGAAATCACCTATATCTAAAGTAATTAGAAAAGTGGTACACAAAATAAAAAGATGCAAAATATGTCAAAAACATAAAATGTGGGAGGGAGAGTAAAAATGTAGATATTTTAGGGCTTACTGGTGGCGCAGTGGTTGAGAGTCCGCCTGCCGATGCAGGGGACACGGGTTCGTGCCCCGGTTGGGGAAGATTCCACATGCCGCAGAGAGGCTGGGCCCGTAAGCCATGGCCACTCAGCCTGAGCATCTGGAGTCTGTGTTCTGCAACGGGAGAGGCCACAACAGTGAGAGGCCCGCGTACCGCAAAAAAAAAAAAAAAAAAAAAAAAAAAAAGATATTTTAGAAGGTACTCTAACTTATTAGATGACTTCATATATAGTGTAAGAACTTGAAATATTTCATTTCTATTTTTGCCCTCTTGATAGTTTTACTAATGCTGTCAGTCATTTTAATTTTAAATAGAAATTTTCTTTTAATGAGTTTTAGATTATAAGAAAAAAATTTACATATTTAATTATGTACTTTCCATTTTCATCACTCCACATTCCTTTGTGTAGATACATATTCCATACAATATAATTTTCCTTCTGCCTGATGGATTTTGGTAAACGCTTCTTGCAGTGTAGATCTCTTGTGATCAATTCTTTTAGCTTTTCTATATCTGAAAACATCTTATGGATCCATGGGTTGATGTAAATATCTGTTTATTACTAAGCACTCACATGAATAGTTTCCTAACATTGAAGAGATTAGGAAATACAAATGCCACAGTTAAGCCTGCACATACAAAATAAATAGCTAAGGACTTGAATACTCCTTGGTAGAGCTATGGCCATGTATACGGGTCTATACAAGAATGAAGTGTGAAAAGAGAAAACATCTGAATCATAGGAAATCTAATCACCTATGAGTTAAATTTGATTATAGAAATAAAGTTCATTTTTTGTATACATGAATACAACAGTTTGAAGAAAATTATTATAGAACAATTTATCTACATACTTTCTTTAATTATATTGACAACATTAGCAAATATTAGACAACTGAAATTACTATGAGGCAGCACTATGTTGTGAAGCATGTATAAATTAGAAGGCATGTATAGGACATACACATATTAAATTTGTAAATATTTGCTTCCATGTAGAAGTTTTTAGCATATTACTTTATGTTTCTATATGTGAAATAATTCCTTTTTTATAGTAGACTTTTAACAATTTCTGAGGACCAGTTACATAATAATCAAGGGGAAACAGAAGTGAACAAGACTTTCTCATTACACATAATGCAGTCCAGCAGAAAACACAAGAAAATACACAGATTAATAAAGTGTATACCCTGATACTGTACTGTGAAAAAAGAAAATAAGCAGACAGGAAGATACGCAACAAGAAATAATAGTTAAACTCAGATCCCATGGATCACTGGGGAAAAACATGGTAGGAAGGACACGAACTTCTGGTAAAGGAAACAGCTTAAGACACAGACCTAACTGAGAGATGACAAGCCATATTTGAGGAATTAAAATAAATTTTCTTAGACTCAAATAAAAGAACTACAATTTTCAGAATTTTTGTGTGTATAGCACAATACTGTTATTTATTTGCAATAACTGAAAATTTTAAGTTGAATACACCTCTACCATACCAGTCTATTGGTTAAGGTTAAATACTGTTTCATATGCTCTGATCATGACCTCTTACATACTCACAGCAAAAAATGTTTTAGGTTACTATACAGTAAATGCAGTATTTCTTTGTCTTGGATGGGACACTGGGTGCTGACTATAACCTATACCATGCCCCTTCTGCATACTTTACAGAAAAACAAAAAACCAAAAAAACATTTCCTTCCTCACAGTCACACCCACAATAGTATATATCTTTCATGAATGAAACATAAGTTGTACATGTTGGTTTACGTTTGGTGCCAAATTATCCAGTTTTTGTTTAAACAATGTTTAAAAACACCAGCACAGATTGGGAGAAAGAGCATTGAAGGGAGAGGCTATGTAAGAGCTTGAGTTTGGAATTTGGAACAAATTTTAGAAAATTGTTTTTTGGCATAAGAGCAATAAGAAGCTATAGAATGTGTTCAAAAAAAAGGAAGCCTATATGTATTCTATTTATTCAAAGGTACTTTAGGATATTATTTTGAGGCTTTTATCTTATTTTGCTTTCAAATTCCAGATTTGCTGTACACATTAATTATAGAAAATATTTACTTCAAAAAGAAGATTTTCTAGTATCTTTTTTAGTTAGCTGATAATAAATTAGAAGGTTAATTAACTCTGCTTTATACGATATTTTATTTTTCTCATGTTGTTGAGCCAGTTATTCTTTGGTGTTTGCTGGGACAAATACTGGAGCTGAAAATCTCAGAGCAGAATATGTCATAAGGGGCTCTTCTTTTCACACTCTAAAGAAATACAGATGCATTCTTAGCCACATGTACCAACATACATCACTACTGATTGTTATAATATTAAGAAGCACTATAGCAACAACAGCAATAATAATAAGCAATAATCATATAGTACTCCCTACATGTAAGGCATAGTCCTAATTGCTTCACATATTTTCAATGTATCCTCATGAAAATGCTCTCAGGGTAATATTATTACTATCTCCACTCTACAGTCCAGTAACTGGAGGCACAAAGAGGTTAAGTAGTAACTTAATCAAGACCACAGAGGTTATAAGTGGTGAAGACGGGATTCCAAGCCTGTTAGTTTAGCTTCAAAATCCACTTTATTACCTGTAATACAAAGAACCTGTAATAGATTTTACATCCTCTGATACGGGCAGCCACTCATATTTACTTCTTTTCCAAGAAAGAACAGAAATAATGTTGAGGGAAAGAAAAATCAAGAGATGATGGTGAAAAAAAGGAATGTGAGTAAAGAAAAAAGCTAATACTTCACACCACAAGTTACCAGATATGTAAACATGAACAAGTTACTTAATATCTGAGCATTTTCCTTTTTCTTCAATGATAATGCCTACCTTGAAAACCTTATATGCATCTTGAAATAATACCATCAAATATATAGTATGGCATCTGACACATTTTAGGTATGTGATAGGTCTCATGTGATAAGTCAACAGATAGTTTGTATGCCTATACGAGAGTAAACTGTCTCTATGAAAACTGTCTTTTCAAATAAAAGTACACCAAGGACACATGACAAAATCCACACATTTTTACATGGAAAAAAAAAGTATGTGTCTTTTTTTTGTTTATATTGTTGTTTCAAACTATTCTATCAGTGCAAGTTAGTGGACTGTAATGTAGTGCAGTGTGTAGTGCTACTTGCTGACCCAGGCTGATTGCTGGCCCATTAATTTGTGAATTTTATATAAACTCCGCTGATCAATCAAGTTTGGCAGGTTGTGTTTCTCTAAGGGTTAACAGGCGTGGTATGCATTTCCAGCCAGAAAGTCAAATTTAAGCTATGTACCAAGCAAAGATGGCATTCAATACTATTAGTCAGTACCTTTTCAGCCTACCCTTTATTAATATTTAATTTTGATGTCAAATAGACTAATTTAACGATATTAACTCATTCTAGGAATGGTTTCTTACTTTCCTTCTATCAAAGGCCCATGTGGATTGAGAGAGTTATGAGACCCAATAAAGATACCTCGTTTATTTGGCCAATGCTATGGCATATTTACAAAACAGGCTAATGAATATATGTCATATATCTAGAGAATGACCATCCTTGTATTCCTCTTATAATTAATCAGCTTATGATGTTAAGACTTCTTATAGATATTTTCCTATATTCTGAAAGGTGAGGTGAAACAAAATATTATTCAAAAATTGTTTTTATTCCATCTTGCACAAATATAGCCTACTCAGGAGAAGGTTAGAGAAAACTCTAGAAGAAAGACCAATTGCTTTCTCATTTGCCCATCATAACATATAGAATTAAAAACTACAGCAGTCTTTTCTCCATTGCATATTCTTGCCTCCTTTATCAAAAATAAGGTGACCATATGTGCATGGGTTTATCTCTGGGCTTTCTCTCCTGTTCCATTGATCTATATTTCTGTTTTTGTGCCAGTACCATACTGTCTTGATTACTGTAGCTTTGTAGTATAGTCTGAAGTCAAGGAGAAACAATAAATGCTAGAGAGGGTGTGGAGAAAAGGGAACCCTCTTGCACTGTTGGTGGGAATGTAAACTGATACAGCCACTATGGAGAACAGTATGGAGGGTCCCTAAAAAACTAAAAATAGAACTACCATACCACCCAGCAATGCCACTACTGGGCATATACCCTGAGAAAACCATAATTCAAAAAGAGTCATGTACCACAATGTTCACTGAAGCTCTATTTACAATAGCCAGGACATGGAAGAAACCTAAGTGTCCATCGACAGATGAATGAATAAAGAAGATGTGGCACATATATACAATGGAATATTACTCAGCCATAAAAAGAAATGAAATTGAGTTATTTGTAGTGAGGTGGATGGACCTAGAGTCTGTCATACAGAGTGAAGTAAGTCAGAAAAAGAAAAACTAATACTGTATGCTAACACATATATATGGAATCTAAAAAAAAAAAGGTTCTGAAGAACCTAGGGGCAGGACGGGAATAAAGACGCAGACCTACTAGAGAACGGACTTGAGGACACGGGGAGGGGGAAGGGCAAGCTGGGACAAAGTGAGAGAGTGGCATGGACATATATACACTACCAAATGTAAAATAGATAGCTAGTGGGAAGCAGCTACATAGCACAGGGAGATCAGCTTGGTGCTTTGTGACCACTTAGAGGGGTGGGATAGGGAGGGTGGGAGGGAAGGAGATGCAAGAGGGAAGAGATATGAGGATATATGTATATGTACAGCTGATTCACTTTGTCATACAGCAGAAACTAACACACCATTGTAAAGCAATTATACTCTAATAAAGATGTTAAAAAACAACAAAAAAACCTACAGCAGTACCAATCTAAATGCAATAACTGATACTAGAAAAGCAATTAGATCTCTCTCATTAGTTACATTCATCTCTTCATAATTAGATATTGTTCTGCTGTATCTTAGATCAACAATCTGCTTTCATGAAGTCAACTTCTAGACCAAAATCATCCTCCAGATTCTGATTAATTTCCCTGGAACCAACAGGCAGGTTTAAATTCATGATGACAATGTTCATTTACAATGGGAAGCCTGTACTCCAAAGTGTCAACGGTTAAGAGTTCTCAGTGAAGTCCTGCATTTGGGACATCTGAAACTGCCTTTATTTTCCTTTTAGAGAACTCCATATCTGGCTCTTAGTTTATAATGAGAACCTATCAGAAGCTACAAGGGAAGAACAGAAACCATCTGTTTGTAACAAGACCAAATGATTCGATTAGTTTATTACAATAACCAGGAATATTATAATCAACAGTGAGTCATACACATAATACTTATATAAAGGTTTAGTCAATTATTATCCTAAGTATCAGAACATACTATAAAGTAAAAGGCATTTACAACTCTATGGGGCCATGTTGTAAAGTGTGTGTTAAAACTGCCACTTTTTACAAGGTATCTTAAACTCCCCAAGTAAAACATTTTAGAACTTAATTTATTAAATGTTATTGCACTGTCTTTTCACCTGAACAGGAATATGTGGCTGTCCATCTTGGAAAATACATACTGCTAAGCTACATTCATTAAATACAATTTATCTGAATATAATTAAACCTTTTTGACATGACAGTTTTATTTTACATATTATGGGCTTAATAAAGTGCACATCTCCCACAGTAATGTTGGTCTATTTAAAACTATGGAGCACATCAAATATACTGAGTGTTGTGTCAGAGTGGGTTACAATGTGAATGAGTAAATATCTGTTGGTACTCAATGTTATCTAGGGAACTGCAACAATGATTTGCGTATAAAAGACAGCTTGATATTTGTATTATGCTGGATTTGGTGTCCACATTAGAACCCCATTTAGAGAAGACACTATTGAAAATGTCTTAGAGGGTACTGGGTTTTATATCGTATTTAACAATAATTAACTGATGTGCAAAGATGATGTTCAACTATAGGATTACAATCGTTATCTATAGTGATAAAATCTAAACTGAAACAGCATCTAGAAGAAATTCTCATATTTTTAAAAGTAAGAAATATCTACTAAAATGATTTGATAGTATAGCAGAAACAGCACAAAATAGTTAACAAACTCTCCAGTCAGTGATAAGAAACTTCTACCACCCAGACAGAATATATATTCTACTTATATATATATAGACATACACACACATATGTATATGTGTCTGAATTATTCATTCATATATCTTTGAAAGAGCAGATTATACTCATTTATATATATGCATATATATATTTAGTATATGGCAGATTTCATATTCTAAGGGCATTTGATTTCACTTTTATTAGTTATAAGCTTTATTTTATAATGATGTATGCCTTTATATGTATGTAACTAATCGATTCAAACTCTTAATGGAGCTATCGACTACACTGATATTGTAGAAAAATTTATTGCACAGGTATTTTATATCACAGTGAAATAACCTTCCTAATCAGCGCCTTACAAAAAGCCATCACATTTTTTATAGACAAGGATATAAAAGTACAATCTAAACAGAAAATACATTAATTTCCTTAGGAGGTTTGCAAGTAATCAGGGGTTATTCATTTTTCAACTTAATTTACTAAAAGTTCGAATTTTAAAGTTAAAAATGATCTTGGGAATTATATTTAAGGTGCCATTATAGATAATCTCACTCATTGTTGATATTAAGAATATGTCAGATGACATTTTAAAATTTGTCCAATTAGTGTTAAGGGAGGTGACTAATCCCAAAAGATTTACAGCATTTCCCAAAATTCATAACATTTTTAAAATTAACATCACTCATTATAACATAATTTAATAAACATATATGCTTATATTTTCATGACTGTAAATATCTTGTGAAAATAATGATAAATTGGCACATACAGTCATTTCCTAATTTAAAAAGTTTAAATAGTAATGCTTTTTATTAGAAAATAACTCTAAGTCTTGTATGAGTTAAAATGTTTCATTTCCAAGATAGTTCTTATAATGAGAATAAAGGCATAAAGCTTTTGACTCAAATTAATAAGCTTATGATTCTCTCCCCTTTAGATTCACTGTGACCAACATTAATATATAAAACTTGGATCTTTAAAATATTTTCCTTATTTTCTACCATATATCAAGTGTCAATTAGCACATGTTAAGAATAGTATATAAAATATGTATTATAACATAAATAAAAGGTATTATGACAAATAAATATACATTAGTTGCTAGCCTCACATTTATTTTGTATTTTTTCTTCTTATCTTCTAATTATTCATTAACACAAACTACTTTTTTCTTTTCTTTCTTTTTTTTTTTTTTTTTGAGAAATAAATTACTTTTAAAGAGCAGTTCACTTACCAATATTAGAGATTTAATTTCCCTGGGAATTTTGATTTTTTAAATTAGTGCTTATTAAACTCCATGAGCAATCAAAATAGGGCTTTTTAAAATGTAACAGTTAGTTATCTAACTTACTAATTTCTTCTAGATGTAGGCAAAGGAGTAGCAACAATTTTCTCAAATCTTGCAGATCCTCAGGCAAACTAGTGACCTTCAGGGTAAGAAGTTTATCAGATGGTGTTTCTCTTTATTACACACATGGCAGAATTTTATCACTTGAACAGTCAAATACGGCTTGAGCCAGGGCCCCAGCCAACATATATATGTTGTCGGCACATCAAGTTTTCTGCTCATTTAGACTTGGTTGGTCATGGGTGTATTTCTATGGAACTTCTATACATATATTATGTGAGGAAAAAATGAAAAATAAAGAGAACTACACCTAATAGCTTTTAGGTTTCTGGATAGTAAGAAAAAGGTCATCTGGAAAAAAGAGTAAATAACATCAAGTCAGAATTGATCATTTCCATTCTATCCATATTTCATCCTCATTCATAAAAGTGTTATATAAGCTAGCCACATGCCTCCTTAGAATGCAAAGATCTCTGCATATCAAACCATGAAACCCCGGTTGCAACCCTCCAAATATTTGCATATATTTCTTTTTTAAAAAAATTTGCATGTATTTCTTTTTTCTTGATAGCCATTTTTGCTGTTTGAATCACATCTCTCTATACTGCACGTACTACATATTTTTATGATTTAACTTCCCCTGAGTGTCTTATATAAACTGGATCGATGAACCAAAGAGTGGGTGCATTACTGTCAAGTACATTTCTCACCAAACTCTAAATTAATGATGGAAAAGATTATGTTATTTAGAGAAAGACACAGTTATGCAGATTTAATATTAGTTTATAAATAATGATATTAAGTACAATTATTTAAGTGAACACATAATGACAATAAATTAAATTTCTATTATAGCAAATGTTAAAATAAAACTTTTGAAATTAGTCTGGTGGCACCTTATCTGAAATTGGAAAGTAATAACACCATTTTTCTCCTTCCAACCCATATACACAATATCCCAATTTGAGTTTTTAGAACGTACACTGATACAACTGAGTAAGTTTTAGTTTACTTCAAACAGTTTGTTAGCTATGATGCTACAAACAAGTTCTTGACTACATCTGCACTTTTTAAACAAGTACACATTTCTATTGAAAGCAATGTGACATAATGAAAACAAGAGACTGGCAAAACTTCTTACTTGAAAGCCCATACCTTTGAGTATTAATTATCATGTGAACTTAGATGTATAGATTAATTCTATTAAAGGAGCAAATGTTATTGAATTTATGAATGCAAAGTCATACAGAAGGAAGTCCTTGCTGAAATTTTCCATGCACCAGAATAAATTTATTTACTTTCAAGATTAAGAGGAACTTACCTTTAAGGATCTAGAAATAAGTGGTGCCCTATAAAAAAGGAAGAAAGGCAAAGGAAATGAATTTAAAGACTGAGAGATACTCAGAAAAAGTAAGTATCAAATGATGCAGTTACACAGAAAGAGAGAGAGACAGAGACAGGGAGAGAAACCAAGAGACCATGGATTTGTCTATCTCCTTAAATAAAAGTTCTAATGTATGAAGGAGTTTATGGAGGATATACCTTGAAAGCCAATCTGAAAGAGACAAAAGACTGGAAGTATAAAAAATTACTTGTTATTAGCACTTTAAAATTTATAAAGTTATTCTTAATATTCACACGTTGGTTTCCACATTTGAACATTTTTGACAACTGAATAACCACTGAAAACAACTATATAAATTTTACCATAACTATGTGATATAACACATACATTTAGAAAAAATTAATGATCGTAACACCCAACTACATTGACTGAGTTGAAACTAATAATAGAACACATGTTATAAACTCTTTACCAAGGTAAGTATTTCATCCCAAAGTAGCTATGAAATACATTCAAGAACCTGTAAAAGCCTTAGCATGCCTAATGGCTAGAGAGAAATATCTGGTCATCAGAAGTGAACTAACGGGTATTCTATTTCAGAATCTAACATGCTCGAAGCAAAATTCTTGCCAGCTTTGTCCTCTTTAAGTTTAATGGTTACTTGTAACTGGAAGCAAGCACTGCTGATTAGTGAAACTCAACAAAATTAACACCTAGCCTTTCAACCTCCTGTATTATTATTATTATTATTATTATTTTACTTCCATATCTAGCTAACTGCCTGGTAGAAAAAAATATCGCAAAGACATTTCTTGAAAAGAAGATTTAGTCTCTAAATACTTAAGGAAGTTTCTCTACTTTCAAAAAAAGGTTCTTCTTTTCTTTACACAATAAATAAATGCTATTTCAATCAGGAAAAAATAGAGAACTGATTTGAAATAGTCAACAGGGATGATAGTTTATATGCACAATTTCATTGCAATTGTTCTCCTATGAAATACATGTAAAATTTTAAAACAAATACATCCACATGCATACAAGTGCTTGCTGATGAGAAAACAATGTATAAAAATTGCATTAGGGGATGAATTTCTTCAAGTTTTACAAAGTTGTCCATATATTACCAGCATGTTAATGGGTAAAAAGTATTTAAAAAGCCAAAGCCTCAGCTACTGCAGCAGAGAGAATGTTTATTAGTTTTATTTTTAAAAGATCAAGGTATTGTTTTCTATCCAGTAGAGATATGTTTTCATTACTGAAGATAATCAGTAACCCTCTGCATATTTTCAATGTAACAAGTGTAACATATTCTATAGGCTAAACCTAGATCACAAAGCAAACAATAAGAGTAGAAGGAAGAGGTGGAAAAGAAGGAAGAGGAGGAGAAACAAAAATGAAGAGAACACTTAAAAAGTAAGAATTGATAAAGAACATTGATTATCAGAATCATGAGTTTTTAAATCAGCATAATTCTTTACATCATTGTGAAGTTTGTACCTAAAACACATTTCATTTACTGCATAATCATTAACAACATATTTCCTACAACTATTAATAGGAACTCTGAAAAAAAATTAGAGTATCCCTTTATGCAATGATTTATACAAGAGCAAATGAGTTGCTCAGTATAGAAAAAAGACAATTTATACACTGAAATTTTATTATATATATGTAAAACTTTATAACATAATTATGACTAAAATAACTATATAGAAAACTATAGTTGTTATTCTACTACAGGACTCTAGTAATTCTCAAACAAAGAGTGAAAACAAATGCTTTTTAAGAATTTATTTTAATTAATAGATATATGGAGTGTTTAGGTTTGAAACAATGGTGATATTCAGAATTTTTACCTCAAACAAGTCATACTACCTATGCTTCACCATGCAATTACAAATGCTCTTGAAAGTAATTAAAGCATGAAAAAGTTCAGCAAAGAATAGAAGTTATGAAAAACCAAATAAAACTACAGAAGTAAAAACCACAATAACCAAATAATTTAAACCTCACTGTACAGACCCAATAGTATGTTGGAAACAGTAGGAAAGAATCAGTAAACCCAAAGCAGACCCAAAAAAATGATCCAACCTGAGTAAGAAAGAGAAAACAGAGAGGAAAAAAACACAGTCTTAAAAAGAGTATATAAGGTAATATAAAATGCCTAACATTTATATCATCAGAGTCCTAGGAGGAAAAGAAAAAGTGTGGGGCTTAGAATAGTCAAAGACGTAATGGCTAAAAAGTTCACAAATACTATAAAGTCATGAGACAACATGGCAAATAGAGCAAACCCCAAAAAGGAAAAGATCCAAAATCCACACAATGGAAAAAAAAAAAGAAAAAACTCCAAATATTTAGAAATAAATCAGTCACACATATTGGAAATTGTGTCAAGATGTTTGCTAATAAGTCCAATGACAGAAAGTCACTGATTACACATTAGTAAGCTACTCTAAAGGGAAGAAAAGAAATAAAAACAAAAGAGTATTCTAAGATAGCAAATTGTTTTACATTTGCAATAGCGACAAAAGATTCCTCCCACAATTCAATTTAAAGATATGCCAGAAAAATATACTTAGGTACAGGTGACTTTATTGTTGGATTATTATGTTTTCAAGATCTTTAGAGAATTGTTTTGTTCTTGAACATATATTGGTCTAATTCAATTCATGATATTTCTGAATATGTATCTGTCTATGCTTCAAGGCTTGGGAATAGTGTTAGTTATTATTGCAATAAAAGCAATATTCATGTTCGGATAAAATTTCTGATTTAAATTCCTTTGACACAGATGGGGATTTGTTGGAAGAGGATTTTTATTTTACTTCCCTTTCAATTATATATATCAAATAGTGTAATAGAATCTCATGTTAAAATATTGGGAAATTGTTCAACTTCAAATATCTTGCTATTTAGGTTCAATATTTGTTACAAGGGCAAAATAGCTTGATAAATCACTTTTTAGAATAAAGGAATTTGTCATCATTTTTGTAGGCTTTTTAGCTTCATATTTATTATTTAGAGGAGCTTGACCATCCCTAGTTGAAGGAATCAAAACTCTTTCAATTAATTTAAAGATGAAAAAAATTTGTGAAATGCTATAGCTGATTTTAGACAATTCTCATGCTAACTATGATACGTCTTTATATTTTTTCTACAAATGTCTTAGGAAAAGGAGTATATAGCACTTCCTCAATCTTCAGCTATGACATTATGTTCCTACTTTTATTTTTGTTTTATTTACTCCTTATAACTAAATTTTCTCAATGTAATTCTCAATATTGAAAAGAAAACCAAGATTTAAAAGCTATCAGCTTTATTGATCTTATATAATAATTACATATATCATCACTGGAAGATACTAATACCATGCTGAAGAATATTTCAAAATATCTGTCTACTATCGTCTAAAAATAAATTTGTTATAGTCAATTTTGAGTGATTATTGAATTCACCATAATTTATATTAACAATAAAATTGTATTTAAATATTTGTCAAATTGTATTTTTCAAATATATTTAATATGTTCTTGATGCTAATGCAATATAATTATTTATACGTAGATGAAAATATCAGTGATAAATTATTCCTAAGTACACGCTTCTTAACTATTTTCTAGACAAGTTTCTAGTCAGATTACATAGATTACACATTGCCACTTCAGCATTTACATGAAGAAAGAGGCAGTTTTACACTATCAATGGCTATAAAATGACCTGTTATATTTATAGGTAACACTCCTGTTTAATGAAGTATGGGCAGGAGACTCTGCCAATTTGTCAAATAAACCCATTTTGTGATGACATGTGGGGTACTGACCCAAGGGAAAAATAGATTATTGTGGGTTAAGCCATAGGCCTTAGAGTCAATACAGGCTCATCACCAGCTCTGAGGTCTTGAGTAAATCACACAAAACTTTCAACCTCAATTTCATAATGATTTTTAAAAAGGGTAACAGTGGGCTTCCCTGGTGGCGCAGCGGTTGAGAGTCCGCCTGCCGATGCAGGGGGCATGGGTTCGTGCCCCGGTCCAGGAAGATCCCACATGCCACGGAGCGGCTGGGCCCATGAGCCATGGCCGCTGAGCCTGCACGTCCGGAGCCTGTGCTCTGCAACGGGAGAGGCCACAACAGTGAGAGGCCCAGGCATCGGGAAAAAAAAAAAAAAAAAAGGGTAACAGTACTTACCTAATGATGGTATAATAATATACAAAACAATTTTTATAATGTGTTGTTTTTATCTAGTGCCTGACATATAAAATGCAATTAATAATAGGTAGGTACAAACAGCACCACCAGACACAACAGATTAAAATAACATCTAATTTTGTGGGTGATGGGATTAAAATGATAAAGTTTTTTTTTAAGTGGAGGTATATGAACCATTAATTCCTCAAACTGGCATCAATCAGCATCACTGTGGGATTTGCAAAATACAGACTTCTATGTCTCAACCCAAGAGAATCTAAATTCATAATCCTGAAATTTACAATTTTAAGAAGCTCTCTGGTTTATGCTGACATGAAAATATTTGGGGGACTTTCTGAAATGGAGGATCATTAAGAAGTTTTTTTCTTACAGTGACATGAGTTGGATTGCCTACTAAATTTTCTCAATGATCTCATATTATTTATTCTGGAAAATTAGAGAATAAATACTTTAACTTTTCCTTAAGAAAAGGTTTACACTTAACTTTCACTTACTCAGTTTCATAACTTAGTTTAGGTTTAACAAAGAGGGGAAGATGGAATGGATGGTGTGCTGAGCATTTAAAGTGCTTTAACTGCATCAACTAGACCTTTTTATGTCAGGGAGCCTAAGGACCAAATTGAAGTCTACAAAGTTTGCACACTAGTAATAAGTATGACAGTTAATAAGCATGACAAGAATATGGAGTTACACTGGAAAAGGAAAGGGAAGCCTCAAATTTTAGCCTTTGAGTGATTTTCACATGCAGACATCTGGGAACACTGTAGCATGTAGCTCTCTAGGAGATTAAATAAAGACTGAACAAGGCAATTGCTTTCCAGAGAATTTTATCTTACTTTTAGAGAAGGACTGACAAATGCAAAATTGGAGATTCATCTTGTGATTCCAACAGTCTAGTAATATGGTTTCCATCTTTGGCTATGTGTTAAAATTACATGTGGTGCTTTAAAAAAATTACCTGGTCCCAGATGGCTTCACAGGTAAATTCTATCAAACATTGAGAGAAGAGCTAACACCTATCCTTCTCAAACTCTTTCGAAAAATTGCAGAGGAAGGAGCACTCCCAAACTCATTCTATGAGGCCACCACCAGCCTGATACCCAAACCAGACAAAGATGTCACAAAGAAAGAAAACTACAGGCCAATATCACTGATGAACATAGACGCAAAAATCCTCAACAAAATACTAGCAAACAGAATCCAACAACATATTAAAAGGATCATACACCATGATCAAGTGGGATTTATCCCAAGGATGCAAGGATTCTTCAATACATGTAAATCAATCAATGTGATACAACATATAAACAAACTGAAGAATAAAAACCATATGATCATCTCAGTAGATGCAGAAAAAGATTCTGACAAAATTCAACACCCATTCATAATAAAAACTCTCCAGAAAGTGGGCACAGAGGGAACCTACCTCAACATAATAAAGGCTATGGGCTTCCCTGGTGGCACAGTGGTTGACAGTCTGCCTGCCGATGCAGGTGACACGGGTTCGTGCCCTGGTCTGGGAAGATCCCACATGCTGCGGAGCAGCTGGGCCCATGAGCCATGGCCGCTGAGCCTGCGTGTCCGGAGCCTGTGCTCCGCAATGGGAGAGGCCACAACAGTGAGAGGCCCGCGTACCGCAAAAAAAAAAAAAAATAAATGCCATATATGACAAACCCACAGCAAACATCATTCTCGATGGTGAAAAACTGAAAGCATTTCCTCTAAGATCAGGAAAAAGACAAGGATGCCCACTCTTGCCACTGTTATTCAACATAGTTTTGGAAATCCTAGCCACAGCAATCAGAGAAGAAAAAGAAATAAAAGGAATACAAATTGGAAAATAAGTAAAACTGTCACCGTTTGCAAATGACATGATACTATACATAGATAATCCTAAAGATGCTACCATAAAACTACTAGAGCTAATCAGTGAATTTGATAAAGTTGCAGGATACAAAATTAATGCATAGAAATCTCTTGCATTCATATACACTAACAACAAAAGATCAGAAGGAGAAATTAAGGAAATAATCCCATTCACCACTGCAACAAAAAGATACAAAAACCTAGAAATAAACCTACCTAAGGAGGTGAAAGACCTGTACTCTGAAAACTATGACACTGATAAAAGAAATCAAGATGACACAAACAGATGGAGTGATATACCATGTTCTTGGATTGGAAAACTCAAACTCTGAGAATGACTATGCTACCCAAAGCAATCAACAGATTCAATGCATTCCCTATCAAATTACCAATGGCAGTTTTTACAGAACTAGAACAAAAAATCTTAAAATTTGTATGGACAAAAGACCCTGAATAACCAAAGCAATTTTGAGGGAAAAAAAATGGAGCTGGAGGAATCGGACTCCCTGACCTCAGACTATACTACAAAGCTACAGTAATCAAGATAATATGGTACTGGCACAAAAACAGAAATATAGATCAATGGAACAGGATAGAAAGCCCAGAGATAAACCGACACATCCATGGTCAACTAATCTATGACAAAGGAAGCAAGAATATATAATGGAGAAAAGACAGCCTCTTCAACAAGTGGTTCTGGGAAAACTGGACAGCTACATGTAAAAGAATGAAATTAGAATACTCCCTAACACCACACAGAAAAATAAACTCAAAATGGATTAAAGACCTAAATGTAAGACTGAACACTATAAAACTCTCAGAGGAAAACATGGGAAGAACACTCTTTGACATAAATCACAGCAAGATACTTTTTGACCCACCTCCTAGAGTAATGGAAATAAAAAATAAATAAATGGGACCTAATGAAACTTAAAAGCTTTTACAAAGCAAAGGAAACTATAAACAAGATGAAAAGACAACCCTCAGAATGGGAGAAAATATTTGCAAACGAATCAACAGACAAAGGATTAATCTCCAAAATACACAGACAGCTCATGCAGCTCAATATTAAAAAAACAAACAACCCAATAAAAAAATGGGCAGAAGACCTAAATAGACATTTCTACAAAGAAGACATACACATGGCCAAGAGGCACATGATCAGTGGCTGCAAGGAATTTGAACTCTATTCAATACTCTGTAGTAACCTATATTGGAAAAGAGTTTAAAAAAGAGTGGATATATGTATAACTGATTCACTTTTCTATACAGCAGAAACACAACATTGTAAATCAACTATACTCCAATAAAAACTAATCCAAAAAAAAAAAGACTAGGCTCTGAAAACAGAGCTTTTGATGTCCATTCCACTATGCAGCTTACTTGTATGATCTTACACAAAGGTCAGGAAAATTGAATGCTCACATGAAACACTGGGGTGTGGATACTCATAAACTAGGGGAATTGAGTCTCTGGTTTTAAATGCGGAGGGTAGCAATCCTGGATGATGAGACTTCCTACCGCCACAGACCTCTTCATCTGGGAACTCTCTGCAATTTCCGTAAGTTTATTTGCTATTAACAAGATTTTGTTAGACTCCTCCCTTTTGTTTTATATGAACAAATATTGCTTTTTAAATAAAAATTCTCTTTTCCATCTCTGCACATATGTATTTTAAGTTCTTGGTTAGATTAGTATATAAAATGAATTTCCTATAGAAAGATCAGAGATTAACTCTCTGACTGATGACTATATTGGTTATCTTTTTAGCACTGGATTTCTTCATGAGCTTTGGCATTTGAGGCTGAAAGTTCATTTTGATGGGAAGTATTTTCTTTGATAGGTGAGAGATTGTTTCTTCCTTTCCTTTGTTTTTTCTCTCGTCCTCTTGGTTCAATTCTCACTGTCTAGTGATTTTTTTTCTGTGCCCACTGAAGCATCAGCTTTTTTTTTTTTTTTACTTCTTTTTTTTTGAAGCATCAGCTTTTAAATCTCCCTTTAGCATTATTTCCCAGGAGTGGTATTGAGGATGTGTCACATCTCGTCATGGAATTCAGTGGGTTTGTGACTCATCCCTGAAAGCCATATCGTATTGTTACCTATCTCCTGCTTTCCCTTGCTTGAGATAAAGACACATCCCATTTGGCATGTGAACAGATGGATACATTCTTTCCTGCATCCCTCACCTTTCATGAGCTCTTCCAGATGTCTATCTTAACTAAGTCTACCTGGCATCACATAACCATATGTGTTAAAAAACTTTTGCTTAATCCTTTTATACCTTAGGAACCACACTCCCACCCTTCATTTGTTATTCTGAATTTGGAAAACGTCAAACACATGGCTTCAACCCAGCTCATTGTTAAGTATTTCTGTTCCATTTCTGGCTCCCAGATACATTCCTCTTTTATTACTATGCCTTTTTCAGTTTTCATAAAATTTATACTTTACTCCTTTGAGTTCAAAAATATGTAAGTTTTCAAGCATGAACTGGTGCACTAACTTGACAAATTAATCTATATAATGGTTTCCAGAATTATTTTTCTATTTCTTATGTTTTCTATAGAGAGAAGCCTTTTTGGAGAGCTAACATATTCCTTCCTCTCTTCTGTCTGCTTGGGATAGGTTATTCTGACACCAAAGAGGAGCTTGCTGTAAAGAAGCAAATACAAATATTTTCTTAGCTTAGTGTCATCATTTTCATATGACAATATATACAGAATAGGACTATAGAAAATGTATACAGAGTACTACAAGAAAGAAAATTACAGAGCAGTATGTCTCATGAATATGCATGCAACAATCCTCAACTAAATATTTATAAGTCAAATACAACAACATATAAAAAGAATTATATACCACAACCACAGGAGATTTATTCTAAGTATGTAAGTTTGTCCAACATTCAAAATCAATTAATGTAATCCTTCCCATTCACAGGCTAAAGAAGAAAAGTCATATGATCATGTCAATAGATGCAAGAAAACCTTTTATAAAACCCAACATGCATTTATGATAAAAACTCAGCAAACTATGAATAGAGGGGAATTTCCTCAACTTGATATAGAACATCTACAAAAATCCTACAATTCACATTATACTTAATTGTGAGACATTAGAAGCTTTCCCTCTAAGATCAGTAACAAAACAAAGACATCCATTTTCACCGCTCCAATTCAACGTCATACTGGAACTCCTAGTCAGTGCAATCAGATTTTTTAAAAAGAAATAAAAAGTATACAGATTGGGAAGGAAGAAATAAAATCTCTCTTTGTAGATGACATACTTGCCTATGTAGAAAATCTCAAAAAATCAACAACAAAAATTCCTACAAGTAGTGACTGTAACAAGACTGCAGAATAAAAGTTTAATATACTGAAGCCAATTGCTTTCCTACATACCAGGAATGAACAATCGGAATTTGATATTAAAGCCACAAAGCCATTTATAGCAGCACTAAAAAACTGCCAAAACACATTGGTATAAATCCAGTAAAATATTCACAACATATATATGAAAAAAACTATAAAATTCTGTTGACAGATATCAAAGAAGACCCAAATAAATGTAGAGATATCCCCTGTTCATGGTTAATAAGAGTCAGTATTGTCAAGTGGTCAGTTCTTCCCAAACTGATCCACAGATTCAATGCAATCCCCATAAAACTGTCAGCAAGTTACTTTGTGGATATTGATAAAGTAATTCTAAAGTTTATATGGAAAGCCAAAAGACCCAGAATATCAGACACAATAGTGAAGAGGGAGAAAAAAGTCAGGACTGACATTACTTTATCTCAAGACTTACTATAAAGCTGTAATAATCAAGACAGTGTTGCATTGGCAAAAGAGCAGACAAAAAGGTCAATGGAAAAGAATAGAAAGCCCAGAAAGAGACCTACACAAATATAGTGAACTAAGATTTGACAAAGGATAAAAGCAACTGAATGGAAAATAGGTTATTTTTTCAACAAATGGCAATGAAACAACTGAAAATCCATGTGCAAAAAAGTGAATATAATCATGTAACTAATAAATTATCAGCAGGTGCCTACTGAATATGAAAAAAAAGTATTTAGACATTTACTTGACACCTTCATAAAATTAACTAAAAATGTATCATAGAACTATACATAAAATACAAATCTATAAAATTTCTCTAAGATACCATAGGAGGATGTCTAAGTGACTTTGGATTTAGCAATGAATTTTAGACACAAAACTGAAAGATACAACCCACGAAAGACAAAATTGATAGGATAGAGCTTATTAAAGTTAAAACTTGCTACAAGAAAGACTGTTAAGAGAGAGAAAACAAAAGAGAAACCATGGACTGGGAGAAATATTTGCAAAACACATACCTGATAAAAGACTTGTATCCTTTATAAAGTTATTGTTTTTAAAATAAACAAAGAATCCTTAAAACTCAACAATAAGAAAACCAAACGAAAACCAAAACAAGACAAAAGACTGAACACAACTCTCATCAAAAAGGATGATGGGAAATAGCATGCAAAAAGGTGCTCAACAACATGTGTCTTTAGCAAATGGCAAATTAAAACATGATAGTGCTACAGACCTATCAGAATGGCTAAAATCTAAAACAAACACCACCAAATGCTCACGAGGATGTGGAGCAACAGGAACTCTCGTTCATTCCCTTCTGGGAATGCAAAATGGTACAGCTACTTTGGTACATAGTTACAGCAGTTTCTTACAAAGCTATAGCTAAACACTGTCATACAATAGGATTCAGCAATCATACTCACAGATATTTATCCAAATGATTGAAAACTTATATCCACCCAAACATTTGTACATGAATGTCTATAGCAACTTTATTCATAATGGCCCAAAGCTAAAAGCAACCAAGATGTCCTTCAATAGTGAATGGTTAAATTTTGGTACTTTCACACAATGGAATCTCATTAAACCATGAAAAGAAATAAGTTATTGAGCCAGGAAAAGATATAAAGGAACCGTAAATGTATGAATTCTAAGCTAAGGAAGGAAGCTAGTCTGAAAAGTGTACGTATCATATGATTCTAATTATGGACAATCTGGAAAGGCAAAACTATACAGATAGTAAAAATATCAGTGGTTGCCACGGGTTCAGTGGGAGGGAGGTAAGAATGAATAGATGGAACACAGGGCAGTTTTAAGATAGTGAAAGTATTCTGTCTGATACTGCAACGATGGATACATGACATTATTCCTTTGTCCAATCCAATAATGGCACCACACTAACAATGCAGGCTGTTAATAAGAGGGGTAATTGTGGAGGTGCGGGAAGGGTGGTAAAGGAAGAAGAGGTATATGGAAACTCTCTGTACTTTCTGCTCAATTTAAACTTGAAACTGCTCTAAAAGAAAATGGTCTATTAATAAAGAAAAATCCTATCAAAACCCAGACACAATCACAAGTTGAACATCTGAATCAGGATATTACAAATTAGTATGATATTCACCTGTAAAACTTGATTTAAATTTATTACATAAATGTTAAAATTGCTTAATATGCCTTTTCTCCAACAAAATACCTGCTTCAGAAAATTACATAATAAATGTACTTATAAATGGCTAATTTAGATATAAGAGGAAAAAAACACATCTTATTAATAGAAAACCATTTTCCCCTGCCCTGATTAAAATAATTATTTGAGGATTACTGGTTTAACTGCTTGCCATCTTTTAGTTTCTCCAGGAGTGCCCATGCCTAGGTCTAATTCACTCTGTAGTTGGGATGTGCAAATTCTTTTAAAATTCAGAGACACAAATTCTATCCAATTTTTCATCTTCCATGACAGAGAATAGCTTGAACAGTGTGATGAGCAGTCTTCCTTCCATATGTTGTTTTTTTTTTAAATTAATTAATTAATTTATTTTTGGCTGTGTTGGGTCTTCATTGTTGCATGCAGGCTTCCTTTAGTTGTGGTGAGTGGGGGCTTCTCTTGCTGTGCGCGGGCTTCAGTAGTTGTGGCTCACGGGCTTCAGTAGTTGTGGTGCACGGGCTTAGTTGCTCCACAGCATCTTCCTGGACCAGGGTTCAAACCCATGTCCCCTGCATTGACAGGCGGATTCTTAACCACTGTGCCACCAGGGAAGCCCCATATGTTCTGTTTAAATCTTGCCAATTTCAATGTTGTAAAAGGTGCGAATAAAAATCTATATGATTCTGGAGTAAAGGGAAATTACTTTCACATTTGGTGGTCAATAAAATGGTGTAATAAAAAGTTTAATTTAAAATGAGTCTTAAATAAAATTATTTGTAAAATAGGCAAAAAGGGAGCAGAGAAGTCATAGCAGATGCAAGGAGTTCAGTGGAGGCAAACCAAAAGGCAATAATTAGAAAATTATGCTGTGGAAGTTTACAAAGATTGATCACTTTGCAGAACGTTGAATTATTCAGATTGGGGAAAAGCTATGTATAAGGAAAAGCTATGCTTAGAGTTTCTTTTAAAAATGAGAGTCAAAGTAGGTAACAATGTTATCTTCTACATGATGAAGCAAAAATAAAGAGTAGGTATAGACAATAAGGGTGGGGTGGCAATTAAAATACTTAAGACATAATTTGAGGGGTTGGTAGTTTGGGTCTTGAAGATAAAGATTCATATGTTTTTGTTTTTAAACAAATTCCATTTGAGAAGACTGCAGGGGGACAAACTAGAAATGCCCAGCAGTTGGTGGATTCTAGAAATCAAAAGAAACCTCAGATTGCTGATAAAATTTGGGAAATTTACAAAGAAATGTTATATTTGAGTGAATGAGATCATCAGAGTTTGTACTGAATTAAACAATGGCTAAATGCTGATAGATTGGAGATGAAAATGTGGATATTCTTCTTGCTTAGTGAAATAAAATGAACTGATATAGCTCTGACAGCCTGATGCTGCATACCTGAAACCCTAAACCAAACAGACTGAATTGCTCTGAAAAATTTAGTTAGGTTATAGGCTTATTAACAAATGTATGGCTCAGTTCTTTTTTTTGTTTTATTTTTGAATCTTAAATCACACCTTGTTAGTTGGTATGTTTTAATTTATCGTTTGAGTATACAGGGTTTCATTGATGAATGTGTCATACAGATGATATACTAGCAACATTACAATCAGAATTACATTTGAAAGTTAATTCACGTGTATCTGTGATTCAGTCTGTAATAATTGCTCTAAGTTATTACTAGTCTAAAAAAAACTTTCCATTAGAAACTTTGTATATATATTTTTTAAATTTGCTTAAAATCTTTTGAAATTCTCTATGTCTGTGTTATTCCAAACTTGGCATAAAATATTATCTCTAATTACTTGGTCAGCCAAAGTACATTACCCCTATAAAATATGAATAACCCAATATTTTGTAAAATAACATTTATTAAACAGAAGGAGACTGTTCAACCATGACATGTTTTCTTTAATTATTTAGGTACTTAATTTTTTAAAGTGAAGAACTTTCCAATCTGGTTCACATCAATTAATGTATCAATTACTACACAGATCTAAGAGTTCCAAGGCTTTGTTTTGTTTGTATGCTTTGGCTTCCATTTGGCAGTTGCATTTTGTACACCATAAAATCTATGATGAATATTCAATGCCAGTTCAAATTAGGTAAATTCAAACTGCACTTGCATAATTATGATCACTTTGTTAGTAATTTTGCCAACTTTTGTCCCATAAAATGCTATCTGTAGCCTATCCAGAAATTAAAATTATATATACTACATATGTACGTATATACATACGTATATATAAGTATATATATTGTATATCTGTGTAAGACAAACTAACATTTCTATCCTGAGAAAAATAATACTTTTACAACTCCAAGGTTTAACTCACATGTTTGGTGCTGAGATGTTTGTACAAAGCAGTGTCAACTTAACTTACATCATAAATTTCACTCAAAAGTTTTCTATATTTGATGATTTATCATGTAATGCAAACATCCTTGCTCATATGTCATATACTCAATGAGATTTACTTTGACTACCCTATTTAAAATTACCTTCCATACCCTCATACAATGGTCTATTACTTTTCATATAGCTCTTATTACTTTTTATTATCCATCCAATGTAATTTATAGTGCCAGAAAAGCAGATTTTTTTGGCCTATTTTGTTCAAGTCCAAGAGCCTAGAACAGTGACTGGCATATAACAGACACATAAAAGTATTTTTGAATAAATGGATGAATGAATGGCTAAACTAAATTTGCTCACACTTACTCAAAGACTTTCATGTGTATATCAATTCCTAAAGACAAATAAACTACATTTCAATTCACTTAAAAACATGTATCTCTTCAAAAGATAAAATAAATCAAGGCATTATTACACATATAATTATTGTAAGAATAATTATATTTGGTAATGTAATTTTGCTAAAATTAATGTTTTTCAAAAAGAAAGAGCATCCTGATTGGTGGTAGATATCAATGGACATGATCATTCCTGGTACCCAGGAAACTCACCACCCAATTGTTCCTTGGATCCTGAGGTCCCTTGCCAGTGAAGTACATAGTTATGTCTGTTGTTCTAGAACATTTCAGATATTTTACAAGCTTTATGAAACTTTTTCATGAAGTACTGATGGGTTTGGGTATACTATATTATGAAACTCTATAATATACCTACTTGTATAAGAAAAACTAGGTTTTAGCCTGGATATCTATGGCAAAAGATAACTGATTACAATGAATGTTCATAATTCTCTGTACACAGAGTACATGACTCTCTATAACATATCTCTATGCTTAATAATACATATTCAGTGTTTCAGGTCTGGAAATTAAGTACTAGAGGCATCTCTGATTACTGCTAGAGAATATTCCAGCCTTTTCTTTTGATTTGGAAACAATATACTTTATCTCTAAAGTCCTTAATGCAATTGATCAGTTCAAACTGAGTTTTTACTGGTATATCTATTTTTTAAAAAATCTTATTTCATTTATTTTTATACAGCAGGTTCTTATTAGCTATCTATTTTATACATATCAGTGTACATATGTCAATCCCAATCTCCCAATTCATCCCACTACCACCACCACCTCCTGCCACTTTCCCCCCTTGGTGTCCATACGTTTGTTCCTTACATCTGTACCTCTATTTCTGCCCTGCAAACCGGTTCATCTGTACCATTTTTCTAGGTTCAACATATATGTGTTAATATACAATATTTGCTTTTCTCTTTCTTACTTTACTCTGTATGACAGTCTCTAGATCCGTCCACGTCTCTAGAAATGACCCAATTTCGTTCCTTTTCATGGCTGAATAATATTCCATTGTATATATGTACCACATCTTTATCCATTAGTCTGTTGATGGGCATTTAGGTTGCTTCCATGTCCTGGCTATAGTAAATACTGCTACGATGAACACTGGGGTGCCTGTGTCTTTTTGAATTATGGTTTTCTCTGGGTAAATGCCCAGTAGTGGGATTACTGGGTCATATGGTAATTCTATTTTTAGTTTTTAAAGGAACCTCCATACTGTTCTCCATAGTGGCTGTATCAATTGACATTCCCACTAGCAGTGCAAGAGGGTTTCCTTTTCTCCACACTCTGTCCAGCACTTGTTTGTAGATTTTCTAATGATGCCCATTCTAACTGGTGTGAGGTGATACCTCATTGTAGTTTTGACTTGCATTTCTCTAATAATTAGTGATGTTGAGCAGCTTTTCATGTGCTTCTTGGCCATCTGTATGTCTTTAGAGTAATGTCTACTTAGGTCTTCTGCCCATTTTTTGATTGGGTTGTTTCTTTTTTTAATATTGAGCTGCATGAGCTGTTTATATATTATGGAGATTAAACCTCTGTCCGCTTATTCGTTTGCAAATATTTTCTCCCATTCCGAGGATTGTCTTTTCATCTTGTTTGTAGTTTCCTGAGCTGTGCAAAAAAAGCCTTTTAAGTTCATTAGGTCCCATTTGTTTATTTTTGTTTTTATTTCCATTACTCTAGGTGGGGGATCAAAACAGATCTTGCTGTGATTTATATCAAACAGTGTTCTTCCTATGTTTTCCTCTAAGAGTTTTATAGTGTCCAGTCTTACATTTAGGTGTCTAACCATTTTGAGTTTATTTTTCTGTATGGTGTTAGGAAGTGTTCTAATTTCATTCTTTTACATGTAGCTGTCCAGTTTTCCCAGCGCCACTTATTGAAGAGACTGTCTTTTCTCCATTGTATATTCTTGCCTCCTTTGTCATAAATTAGTTGACCATTGGTGCATGGGTTTATCTCTGGGCTTTCTATCCTGTTCTGTTGATCTATATCTCTGTTTTTGTGCCAGTACCATATTGTCTTGATTACTCTAGCTTTGTAGTATAGTCTGAAGTC
Organism: Grampus griseus; assembly: GCF_964374135.1. NCBI lineage: Eukaryota > Metazoa > Chordata > Mammalia > Artiodactyla > Delphinidae > Grampus > Grampus griseus. Next base: position 20,042,759 of record NC_139012.1, read on the forward strand.
AGGGAGTCTGATTCCTCCAACTCCGTTTTTGTCCCTCAAGACTGCTTTGGATATTCAGGGTCTTTTGTGTCTCCATACAAATTTTAAGATTTCTTTGTTCTGGTTCTGTAAAAAATGCCACTGGTAATTTGATAGGGATTGCACTGAATCTGCAGATTGGGTAGTATAGTCATTTTCACAGTATTGATTCTTCCAATCCAAGAACATGGTACATCTCTCCATCTGTTTGTGTCATCTTTGATTTCTTTCATCAGTGTCTTACAGTTTTCTGAGTACAGGTCTTTTACCTCCTTATGTAGGTTTATTCCCATGTATTTTATTCTTTTTGTTGCAATGGTGAATGGGATTGTTTCCTTAATATCTCTTTCAGATTTTTCATCATTAGTGTATAAGAATGCAAGAGATTTCTATGCATTAATGTTGTATCCTGCAACTTTACCAAATTCATTGATTAGCTCTAGTAGTTTTCTGATGGCATCTTTAGGATTCTCTATGTATAGTAGCATATCATCTGCAAACAGTGACAGTTTTACTACTTTTTTCCAATTTGTATTCTTTTATTTCTTTTTCTCTCATTGCCGTGGCTAGGACTTCCAAAACTATGTTGAATAATAGTGGTGAGGGTGGACATCCTTGTCTTGTTCCTGATCTTAGAGGAAATGCTTTCACTTTTACACTATTGAGAATGATGTTTGCTTGTCATATATGGCCTTTATTATGTTGAGGTAAGTTCCCTCTAGGCCCACTTTCTGGAGAGTTCTTTTTATCATAAATTGGTGTTGAAGTTTGTTAAAAGCTTTTTCTGCATCTATTGTGATGATCATATGGTTTTTATTCTTCAATTTGTTAATACAGTGTATCACTTTGATTGATTTGTGTATACTGAAGAATCCTTGCATCCCTGAGATAAATCCCACTTGATCATGGTGTATGTCCTTGTAATGTGTTGTTGGATTCTTTTTGCTAGTATTTTGTTGAGGATTTTTGTGTCTATATTCAAATATATATGCACCCAACAGAGGAGCACCTCAGTACATAAGGCAACTGCTAACAGCTATAAAAGAGGAAATCAACAGTAATACAGTAATAGTGGGGGACTTTAACACCTCACTTATACCAATGGACAGATCATCCAGACAGAAAATTAATAAGGAAACACAAGCTCTAAATGACACAACAGACCAGATAGATTTAATTGATATTTATAGGACATTCCACCCCAAAACAGCAGATTACATTTTCTTCTCAAGTGCACATGGAACATTCTCCAGGGTAGATCACATCTTGGGTCACAAATCAAGCCTTGGTAAATTTAAGAAAACTGAAATCATATCAAGCATCTTTTCTGACTACAACACTATGAGATTTGAAATCAAATACAGGGAAAAAACGTAAAAAACACAAACACATGGAGGCTAAACAATACATTACTAAATAACCAAGAGATTACTGAAGAAATCAAAGAGGAAATCAAAAAATACCTAGAGATAAATGACAATGAAAATACAATGATCCAAAACCTATGGGACGTATCAAAATCAGTTCTAAGAGGGAAGTTTATAGAAATACAATCCTACTTCAAGAAACAAGAAAAATCTCAAATAAACAATCTAACCTTACACCTAAAGGGACTAGAGAGAGAAGAACAAACAAAACCCAAAGTTAGTAGAAGGAAGAAATCATAAAGAGCAGAGCAGAAACAAATGAAATAGAAACAAAGAAAGCAATAACATAGACCAATAAAACTAAAAGCTAGTTCTTTGAGAAAATAAAGAAAATTGATAAACCTTTAGCAAAACTCATCAAGGAAAAGAGGGAGAAGACTCAAATCAATAAAATTAAAAATGAAAAAGGAGAAGTTACAACAGACACCACAGAAATAGAAAGCATCATAAAATACTACTACAAGCAACTGTATGCCAATAAAATGGGCAACCTGGAAGAAATGGACAAATTCTTAGAAAGGTATAACCTTCCAAGAATGAACCAGGAAGAAACAGAAAATACGAACAGACCAATCACAAGTAATGAAATCGAAACTGTGATTAAAAATCTTCCAACAAAGAAAAGTCCAGGACCAGAAGTCTTCACAGGTGAATTCTATCAAACATTTAGAGAAGAGCTAATACCCATCCTTCTCAAACTCTTCCAAAAATTGCAGAGGAAGGAACACTCCCAAACTCATTCTATGAGTCCACCATCACACTAATACCAAAACCAGACAAAGATACTACAAAAAATTACAAACCAATATCAATGATAAATATAGATGCAAAAATCCTCAACAAAATACTAGCAAACAGAATCCAACAACACGTTACTGATATGTCTTGTTTAAATATGTCTCTAAGATGAATCAGACTTCCCCATGAATTTCTCTCAAGGCTACTGCTAATTGTAGTTAAGCTAATTTCTAAGTTGAGCTAGGTTTTAGAAAAGATCAACGTGTATGTATTTCTGTGTACATGTAGTGTAATTCTACTAGAATTGCAGATGTAAGAAATATTAGCACTGAGCAGAAGTCTCTAAACAAATACTAAATCCACTTCAAATGCTTCTCACAAGTCATGCTGGGAGGCTCCACAGGGATTCAAGGAAACTCAGGCATTTTTACAGGAATGAATTTTATAATCACATTAACAGTGGGGGACTGCTGGTATCTTTATTTACAAGAACAAATAACTGTTGCACCTGTCTAACCGTTTGGGGTTGTGACAGATAAGGGATCTTGCTGATACATTTTCTCTCCCACTGCTCCAGCATGAGAATTCTGAAAATGTGGCTTCTCCACTGTCACCAGTAGCTTCTATCACAGTGGCAGTAGCAACAAAGGAGGAAAAAATTCCTTTTTCTGAAATTGTTCCAACTTGTGCAGGTAAAAAAGCTCTTTGATTGAATCATCCTTACAAGACAGGGAAGATGAAGCATATACTCAAAGCTAGAAAAGTTTTAGCTACTACAGGCTAACAACACTAAAAGTAAGCTCTGTTGGAATATGTGTAAATGGTGTTTAAGGTGTTTTATAGTAATTGATACCAAAATCATATAAACATACGATGGATGATAAATTATCTCCCTGTATATCCCAATAAAGGAATGAAGCTACTTCTTATGGCTATTTCATATAATTAAAAATCATACAGAAACATTCCTGTTGCTTGAAGACTGTGACCAAATTGTTCTCATAAGTGCATATAAATTCACTGTGTGAGAGTAGCCTAGGACTACTGTGATTCAGTTAGTACTAGGGAATGAGGTACTGTATGTTGTTATGTAAGTCCACAGGTGCGTCTTGCAATGACATCCATGTTAACTAATTAAGAATGTTTTTGAGAATTTTTATGTACCTAAATGATTCTGTTACTTACATGTGCAAGCAAAATTTACAAACTGTCATTCACATTCATCACTTTCAGTTTTTAAATTAAATTTTGTTTTAGAAAGTTTAAAGAGTATAAAATAATATATCTATTATGAGGCAAACCATGTATATATCTTTATACTGTTATTGGTAGTAAATGTTAATTCAATTAATGTATGTTTCCTTGGTGCCAGGCACTGTGTTTAGCACTGAGAATACAGACACAAATGATAAAAGCATGATTCCTGCACTCATGGAGCTTACTTTAAAATGGAAAAGAGAAATAATACATCCTTGATACATGCATGTAAATTACTGAAGATTACGACAAATCCTATGAAGGGAATGATCAGGCATGAGTGAGAGAAAGTATGGAGAGTATTTTTTATATAGGTCAGAAATGTCCTTTCTGAAGAAGTGAGGTCTCTGTTAAGATCTGAAGAGTAGGTAATGCAATGGACTGAAGGTGTGTGTCCCCCCCCAAATTCACATGTAATTCCCAATGTGTGTCCCCCCCAAATTCATATGTAATCCCCAATGTGATGGTATTAGGAGGTAGGGACTTTGAAAGGTAATTAGGTCATGAAGGTGGAGCCCTGGATAGGATTAGTGCCTTATTAAGGGGACCCCAGAGAGTCCTCGTACTCTTTTCTGCCATGTGAGATCAATCCACAAGAAGGATAGCAATTCTAAAGGTACATGTACCAAAAAAACAGAACTGCAAAATGTGTGAATGAAAAACCATAGAACAAAAGAGAAATGGACTAATCCACAATTATGGTTGAAGACATTAACTCCTCTCCCTCAACAACTGAGATAACTACCAAGAAAATCAGGAATTTTATAGGAACAGATCAATAATATCAACCAACACAATCTAACTGACATTTATAGAATATTCTACGCAAGAAGAATACTTTTTTTTTTCAATATTCAAGTAACATTCACCAAGATGGGCCAAATATTGGGCCATAAATAAAACTCCACAAATTCATAAAATTTGAAATCATACGGAATGTGTTCTCCAGCCACAATAAAATCAAACTAGAAATAAATAACAGAAACATAACAGGAAAATCTCCAAACACTTGGAAACAAAACAACACATTTCTAATCTAGGAAAAAAAAGGAAATTTCAAGAGAAAGTTTTAAAAATATATCGAATTGAATGAAAATGGCATACATATTTCAACATTTGTGGGACACAGGTAATGCAGTGCTGACAGAGAAATTTGTAACACTAATACATGCATAAGGAAAAGTCTCAAATTAATAATCTAAACTTCTACCTCAAAACCCTAAAAAAATAAGAACAAATTAAAAGCATTGTAGATACAAGACTTTTGTCATACATGTTACCTTTAAATATATTCTCCCAGTTCACTTAGTGTACTATTTTATTAATTTATTTATTTATTTTTGCTGTGTTGGGTCTTCGTTTCTGTGCGAGGGCTTTCTCTAGTTGTGGCAAGCGGGGGCCACTCTTCATCGCGATGTGTGGGCCTCCCACTGTCGCAGCCTCTCTTGTTGCGGAGCACAGGCTCCAGATGCACAGGCTCAGTAGTTGTGGCTCACGGGCCTAGTTGCTCTGCGGCATGCGGGATCCTCCCAGACCAGGGCTCGAACCCGTGTCCCCTGCATTAGCAGGCAGATTCTCAACCACTGTGCCACCAGGGAAGCCCAAGTGTACTATTTTAAAGAGTTTTAAATTTTGATAATCTCCATTAGCAATGAATGTAAAATCCTGGCACTAATCTCATTTACAAAAAAAAAAAAAAAAAAAGATCCTGGAATTCCACCCTAGGTGGAATTTACAGGAGCAGTGAATGATCCAAGAAGAGTATCAATTCGTTCATTTCAGTGCTACCAGTACACATTGAGATGAAGTCAAAAGAAGAAAAATGAAAGCAATCAAAGAGTCCTTCTGATGATTAAGATTGAATCGAAAAGGTCTGCTTATGAGTGAGCTTCTCATGGCATACAGACTGACATCTAATAGACTGTCACCTGTAAGCTCATTACCATTTAGAAAGCTAAGACAGTTTGGGGCTTGGGGAGCAAAATGGAGGTAAATATGATGCATTCCTAGTAATTAATCTGACTGCTATGAAAAAAGATCACAGATACAATGCTATATTGTTATTCAGCTCAATGTAGTGTTTGTTTTTTGCTACCTATACTTTCAGTGCACAAAAGGTTTCAAATTTCTGTAGCATTAACTTGTGTTTAGAGTAGAACTGGCTTGCAAAAACTTTTCTATCTGCTCTCCCTTTAGCTTTAGGTCTTCTCTTTGCATGGGTGTCAGTGAACACCTCTCCCACACTTTGGTACCACTCACAGCTGCTTCCACTCTGATGGGTGTTGGTTAATTCTCTAATTAAGCTTCCGTCTCGGGATCACAGTTTTCCCTGGAATTTGGAGTGTGACCTCTCAGAGCTCTTGAGGATCCCCCAATTGTAATTCTGGGCTCACATGGTGATCTGCCCCTTCCTCAGGAATAGAGGGTTTTTTCCCAGCTCCCTTTCCCAAGTATGATGTGTTAAACTTATGATGTTGTAAGTGTTAAAAATCTCATCCTCTTAGTGTCCAAAGTAATTAAATATTTTAAACACTATTCTTTATGTCCATTAACAGCTGACATTTTATTATAACACTCCTTCTCTCTATATTTAGTCCTAAAGCTGTACTTTATTATAAAAACACACATTTTTACACCTAGTTTATATTTTCCAGTTTTGTTGTATTTAATGTTTTAGAGGACTTTTAATTGTTTTTTGAAATTGGCATGTAGTATAATAATCATGAGGTTACTGTTAGAATAAAAATCTCATAATTGTTCTACATAATCATTACTAATGTTATATTCTTGAGAAACCATCTATCCTAAAAAATAAATGAATCTGACATTTTTGTGTCTGTTGGACAGAGTTCAACGAGATCCTTAAATAGACAAAGATACAAAATTAATGGGGAAATACTTAACTTACATGATGTAGAAATAAACAATTGCCTAAGAGAAATATTTAAATGGGCAAAACTGTAGCATATATATATATTTTCTCATTCGAAAATTCTTTGTGGGCTTCCCTGGTGGCGCAGTGGTTAAGAGTCCGCCTGCCGATGCAGGGGACATGGGGTCGTGCCCCGGTCCGGTAAGATCCCACATGCCGCGGAGCAGCTGGGCCCGTGAGCCATGGCCGCTGAGCCTGCGCATCCGGAGCCTGTGCTCCGCAACGGGAGAGGCCACAACAGTGAGAGGCCCGCGTACCGCAAAAAAAAAAAAAAAAAATTCTTTGGAAAAATTAACTCTTCCTAGACTGAATAAAAATCAATTTACCATTAAGAATTTACCCTTTTTTATAATGAAATATTGCCATTTCCAGCAACATGGATGGACCTAGAGATTATCATACAAAGTAGGTCAAAGACATATACAAACCATATGATGTCACTTATATGTGGAATCTGAAAATATAATACAAATGAACTTATTTACAAAGCAGAAACAGATTTACAGACAAAGAAAACAAACTTATGGTTACCATAAGGGAAAGGGGGGAGGGATAAATCAGCAGTATGGGATTGACAGATACACACTACTGTATATAAAATAAACAACAAGGATTTACTGTATAGCACAGGGAACTATATTCCATATCTTGTAATAACCTATAATGGAAAAAAATCTAAAAAATAATATATAAATATGTATAGCTGAATCACTTTGCTGTACACATGAAACTAACACAGTATTGAAAATCAACTATACTTCCATTTTAAAAAAAAACAACAAAGAGAACCATTTATATGCAGCCCCAGAGCCTAACACAGCACCTGGTAAGAATTCAATGAAAGCTGTGATTGAAAAAAAAAAAAAGAATTTGTATTTTTTTGAGATGGATCACTTAAAATCCTAAATGGAAATAAAGAAAAGATACACATTTTTCCTGAGGTATGAATATATTTGTAATCATTACAGTATTACAGTGAATGAAATTGCTAATGGATAATATCTCAATTTCCAACAACTTATGTTTATCACAAATAGCCTTTTCACCTCCAGAGTGTGTTTACAGACACACACACACACACACACACACACACACACACACACACACAATGGGGGGAAGGAGAGAGAGAGGAAAGAGAGATGGGGTGGGAGGAAGAGAGATAAAAAATAATTTAATTAACAGGGTAATTGAGTAATTAGCTCATTTTTAATTTAAGATCTCTTAAAGTATTGGAGGCTTTGTGATTTCAAACTTTTGCTTTAAGCCAAGCACTATATTCTTAAGGGAAAAATTAGGAAGAACTATTATGTGGATAACTGTATAATATCATTAACAGCCATCGTTATCACATGATATATGAATCAAAAGTATAATACTCTTTATGGGGCTGCTAATAGTTGCCTTTGGAAAACTGATGATCATATTTATAAGAATGCATCACATTTACCTATTTCTTTCTTTCTCACCAAATCCCAAACTGTGTCAGCTTCCTACATGGTAATGCGCTGCAGCAGACAGCCTGTTAGAGGTCAGTCTATGTGCCATCAGAGCTCACTCTTTGGCTGGCTTTGTAGATTCAATCTGTAATGTTCAGGATGAGCTTTTTACCATCTTCATTTTCCTTAAATATTTTTAAAATTCTTTTTTCCCCCATATCCTTTGTGTGTACTGGTTGCACGGAAATGAACTGGTTAAGCTTCTTCTTGCATCACTGCTCATTCTATAAATTCTACCTGGTGTGGAAGTCCAGAACATTTGCTGTAAATGGAACTGCTTTCAGGATTTTGCAGTAGATGAACAGGACTTCACATACTGTGCTCTGAGAAGGAATACTACCAAGTATTTTTAAAGTTTTACAAAACATATTTAACACTATTAATTGTTGGGAATTACAATCTCATGAAAAAAAATGCAATTCTTGATTATATTGACATTTATTTTTATATTGGGGTGATGTTGTGTGTGTTTCTGTGTGTATGTACCTGTAACTTCTGATTTTTTCCTGAAATGAATGTGAGGAGAACAATTTAATAGCAGCAATATGAATGTACCCTCTAGGTCTGTAGAGGAACTAATTTAGAAGAAAAGTTTAACATATTATTGGCATTTTCTCCAGTAGCATATTGATATTAGGATACATTTCAGATTTTTTATCATGGCATTCAACTGTAGCTATTCAAGTAATGTTCTCTTGCATCTCCTTAGAACATACTCTCCCTTCTGCCTAAAGAAAGCACTTCTATCTATCTCTACGTGGCATGGTATAATGCAGAGTTTCTCACCTTTGGCATTATTGGCATTTTGGTATGGATAATTCTTTGCTGTGGGGACTGGCCTGTCCATTGTAGAAAGTTTAGTAGCATTCCTGGCCACTATTCACCAGATGCCAGTAGCATCTCTCTCCCGGTTGTGACAACCAAATGTCTCCAGACATGGCCAAATGTACTCTGAGGGATAAAATCAACCAGTTAAGAATCCCTAGTGTAATGAAAAGAAGTCAGCCCTTGGTGTAAGTTAAAAGTAGATTTAAATCTCTATTTTGCTATGGATGCAGCTTGGGAAAATTACTTAACTTCTCTAGGCATCATTTAACAAATACTTCACATATTTGCTGCAAGGGTTAAAGGACAACATACAATAGACATATATTAGCTTGTCCATTGTCTGCAACATAGTGGTACTCTCCAATCCTTTCAACAGTTGGCTGCCGGCCACTTTTCTTAAGGGATCAATTCAAGGACACTCATGTTTAGTAGCCTTGTTTTTACTCCAGACCTTTTAGCACAGTACGTCACATTCTTTACATATTCTTCAGTTGTTCTTTGTCTGGGCTGCCACAGTTCCTAAGTCCTAATCTATCAAGTCCTAATGATTCTATCATATCATTTCCCTCACTGACTACATGTGAATTGTTGGTTTACTTTCCTGTATATGGATCTACGGGATGACTTCCTCGATGGTAGTAAAGATTCTTATTCATCTCTATTTCTGCTTTCTGGCTCAGAGCTTGATTTGCAATACGTGGAAGTGTATTACATGAAGAGAGGGAAGCAGTATTCTCAGGATGTGTTTCACAGAACCCCGCTGAGCAACCCCTGTGAGGGCTGTTATTCATCAGCACCTCGACATCAGACATTCTGCTGTTATTTTCTGTATTTACACTTTCAGAAAACAATAGGTTCCAAAGCAAAATAAGAGCAATGGAAACAGAAACAAGATCAGATGCGTAATTTTGTTTACAAGTGTGTTGAAGCTACAGTTTTGTCACTTACACTCCATGATTATGTTTAGAATTCTTGCTTTTTCTGAATTGTTTAGTCCCAGCCATACTCTTTGAAACAGTTTCATTACTATTAACAGTTACACTATGTTTGTTTATTGTTTTGTTTTGAATTTATATCAGTGTTGCCAGGAATGTTAGAATTTCTAAGTATTGAAATGAATGTGATGGAAAGTGTGGAAAAGAAAAACCTAAGTCAGAAAATGGTGAAAGGCAGAGAAAGCATCGAGAGAAACAAGTCAAAGATGAAAAAGAACTGAAAAAGTAAGTATCCATTGTTCCAGTACCATTTGTTGAAAATACTTTCTCTCTGCCATCGAATTTCTATTTCGTCTTTTTCTCCAATCAATTTTTCATATGTGTGGATCTATTTCTGAATTCCAATTTGTTTTACTTTATCCATATCTATCCTAACTCCATTACCATACTGCCCTATTATATTGTTAAAGTATACATCAAGATCAGTTAGTGTATGTCCTCCAAATATGCATTTTATTTACAAAATTGTTTTGACTACTCTGGGTCCTTTGTATTTCCATTAAAATTGTAAAAATGCTTGTTAATTCTAGGAAAAAAATCCTTTTGTGATTATAATTCATATTATATTGAATTAATAAATTACAGTGGACCCTTGAACAACATGGGTTTGAACTTCATAGATCCACTTATATGCAGATTTTTTTCAATAAACATGTACTACACAATCTAAGGTTGGTTGAATCTGTGAACATGGAGCCACGAATACAGAGAGCTGACTGTAAAATTATATGCAGATCTTCGACCGAGTGGGGGGCTGGCACCCAAAACCTCCACGTTGTTCACAAGTCAACTATAAACTTATGAGAAATAATACCTTAAAATGATTAAGTCTTCCAATACATGAGCAGTTTATCTCTCCACTTATTTAAATTTTGCTTAAATTTTGGTTCTGGATCTAGATGGTGGAGTAGAAGGATCCTAATATCACCTCCCAGGGACACACCAGAACTACAGCTATACGTAGGACAACCATTTCTGAGAATGACCTGAAGACTAGCAGATTTTCTATAACTAAGGAATAAAGAAAGGCCACGTTGAGATGGGTTGGAGGGGCACAGATGTGGTCTAGTCAGAACCCACATCCCTGGTGCGACAAGCAACAAGTGGTAGGGAAATCCCAACCTGTGGGGCTTACAACCAGGAGCTGAGAGCTGTGGGAAACCAAGACTCTGCTCTTAAAGGGTTCATGCACAAACTCACTCATGAGCTACCACGTAACTTGGCATATTTTAGGTACACTATAATTGATTTTTCAAATGTACGAATGGTTGTGTCCATACATACCAAGGTCTCTACAAGATAGGGAAGCAGACCGGTGAGGCCTAATATGGAAACTAGGCAGAAATACAGAATGATTCTTAAAGGGGAATAGAGCTCATCTCTGTTGCAACTAGGGATGGATCTTTGAATATCCCAGCACTGGACCACTGTAAACCAGCTCAAAAAGAACAATGTTTAGACTGATTTAGTGAGTTTAAGCAAGAGCAGGCACATTATATTAATTTATTCTTTCTGCTTTTTTTTTTTTTTTAAGAATTGACATTCTGGCGCAGAGTAAGGGCTGTGGAGTGAGGGAGTTAAGCAATTTCATGGGATTGGTTAAAAAAAAAAAGACATTCTCAGTTAATGTAATATCACTAACTCCCATTTTTTTTTACAGTAAAACTCCTTCTAATTTTTCATCAACTAGCTAAAATGCAAATGTATTTGCCACTATTACCCAGTTGACTTCAGCATTTTATACATTTTTTTATGACTATAAAGATATTTCAGAATTTTAGCTTTGCTTAGCTTTCTGAACGGAACTCTTCCCAGTCCCCTAGACACAGTGCAGCTTGTAAGTGTACAATTTATCTCCTCCTCTTAAGGCAGCATATGCTTGTTCAGCTTTCTCCCACTTACTTATTATGTTTTCAGTGTAGTCTGGTTTCTGTGCTCCTTCATTCTATATTCTACCATAGCACTTTACAAGGTAATCACCCAGAAAATAATGGAGAACATTTTTCTATCTGCCACTCAATTTGAGTCCTTGAAATGGTGGACTCTACTTTCATTTTTGTGTGCAGTAGAATGCCAGTTACCACAATCAACCACGCATATACAAGCATTTTCAACTAAAGACCGCGAGGTTATTAGCAATACTCTCAATAATAATGGGTCTTAAAAATGGAAATACTTTCAATATTTTAGTTGTTTGTTATGTTTCTTTTTAAAATAGTACAGCAGGCTTGCCCAGAAAACATTCAAAATATATGTATATGATTGCTTTGTTTCACTGAATATGAACATTTTCTCCAACTGAGAAAGGCTTAAACAAGATGTTCTAACATTATCAAATTGGTGCTCATGAACACAATGAAAGGATGACTGGTTCAAGAAAAAAATGTGCCATATGGAAGATCTTTATTATCCAAATCTATAACAAAAAATACAAATATAATTTCACACATCTTGGCTTTCCATAAATGAAGTGGTTTGATTTTGCTTATGTTTTCCAGCTTCAGATAAAATACAGTAATTAGAAATCAAGGTTAAAAATAACAACAACCAGACTTGCAACCCCAAAACCTGACGTCCGGTACATTAGAAGATGGTACTTTCTATGATGAAAAATAAGGTAGGAAAAAGGATAGGAAATATTGAAGTGTCACTAAGATATTATTTAGAGTACAGAAACTATCACTGAGAAGCTGACACTGCAGCAAAAATTGAAAGTATAATAGGGAGCAAACCATGAAGAAATTGGAAAAAAAAAAAAAAGAAAAGTATTCCAGGCAGAGGGAAGAAACAGTGCAAATTCCCTGAGTGGGGAGTTTACTAGGAATTTTTAAGGAGAAATTGCAATGAACAAAGGATGGCTAGAACTAAATGGTAGGTTCAAGGAGTTATGGGAAGCCAAATAGTGTAACATCTTATAGTCCTTTACAAGAAGAAATGAGATGGGAAGTGATGGCAGGATTTGATAAGAAAGAGTAACCATGATCTGGATTAAAGTATTAATATAAGAACACTCAGGATGTTGTGTTAAAAAGAGACAGAAATGAGGTCACGGTAGAGGCAGAGAGATCAACAATTTACATTTATATGTTTTCCTTAAATTTAGACAGTATATTGGAAAATATGATGACAGTTGACCTTTAATTTTAACTTTGTTAATTTTCATTTGATTACCAGAAATGCATCAGACCTACATGTGAAATGGTTGTATGCAACATATTTCTTACTTTCATAGTCCTAAAATTTGAATTCACACAACTATTAAAAGGAGATGAGAATCTATGGAATTGATTCAAAATTAAGACAAAACTTCAAAGGATGGCAGAAGAAGCCTGTCGACCATCAAACTACACTTAATAATGTCTGTATATACAGATATACCAAAAATAAATAACAAGAAGAAAATTACAAGCCTATGAATCTAAACTTGATACCAGTGTATGTTAAAGGCTCAAACTCTTTTCAAATTTAGTAGAGTTATACAAAGTAACTGTTAAATGTTAACTTGTATCGGAATTGTAGAGCTGAAAGGGCCTTACTTAAAATATAAGGGTCAAAGTATGATGATAATTTTAACTTGGAACAAGTTCAGTGAATGTCAATATTTAACTAACAAGATAGGAACAAACATTGTTTAATTGAATGGTTATCTGATATTAGAAGAAAGCTAACCCTTACAATCAACCTGGTCTCATGAAACAACTGATAAATGGATCTGCACCCTAAAATCAAACATGACATGATGGATGCTAACTGAGAACACAATGAAACCACAAAGATTTATTAAGGCCTCTGTCAGTGATATCTGTCTACTCATAATGAATTATGAAACCATGATCTGTGTGTAGGAGGATATGCATGGTGTGTGTGAGTGATTAATAAATTGGGGGAAAATAGGTGTTCCCAATAATTTGTGGAATTGATAATCAAACATTTTATTCAGTGCTTAAAATCTCATCCCTGAATTGCATATGTGAAGGAAGCAAGAGTCAAATATGCTAAATAACTTATCAAAGGCCAAATGATTAATAACAAATAGGGTTTAGCACCTCAGTAAATATTAATAGGTATTATGTTCATCCCAGTTCACTAGGCTATTGTTCCTGGATAATGATGATTTAGCGTAAGTTTGATTAAATAGTTGTTTACAATGAGCTGAGTAAAAATGCATAATTGATATAATAATTAAGAGATAATTTCTTTTCAATTATTTAAGAACAAAGACATGGCTCAAAAGTTGATATTCATTTGAAGAAAAAATGATACCTCGGTTTTGGATTAAGCCATTCATTGCTAAATAGGAAACTCGTTTAATATGCACATCCAGCAATTATATAAATTCTTTTTTGATAACCTACATATGAAGTAATGTCAAAGACAATATTTTACTTTTTCAACATCAATTTTATTTAAAACTGAGTCTTAATTCCTAAGCTGTTCAAGACAGTAAAGAGTTTCCGGCTGAGCATTATCATCTCATTTCTAATACTGCCGTCCTTCTTTGGCAATCGCATCGTTTTCTGTGTTCCCTTATCTATTGAAAAAATTCATTTACTTGATTCATTTAAGATAAGTAAAATTATAGTTCACACACAAACAAAAACAACAAAAAGTAATTACTTGCATTGTTTCTTTTTTTAAAAAAATCCATCTGATTATAAACAGGGTCCTACTGAAAAAATAATATCAAATTTTCAGAACAAAAGCACAACCAGGAGAAAGGTCAGAACAACTTTTTTTTATTACTACCTCATGCTGACTTTGGCCAGAGTCCCATACAGCTAGTTTAATGAAGGGATAATGATAGCTCATCCTTTCCCATTTTTTGCCCAGTCAACTCAGTATTGTTCAAAAGTGCCTCTAACTCTCTTTCGGAAATTCACGTTGCAAAGAGTTCCTTTTTTAAGCACAGCGTGCAATTTACTGTGATTTTGTTAACTATATGACTTCAGCATGTTACAAAACACCCTTAGTATGGTAAGATTGATAACAGAACCTACTTAATAAAATTGCTATGAATTTTAAATTAATTAAAGCATGCAAAACATGTGTCTGGCACATTGTAGAGCTCAATAAATCTCCTTTATTTGCTTTATTAATGCTAATAATGACAGTTCTTAGAATACTGTTTTAAATGATTTATAGGTTAATGTGTTAGATGTTAGAGTGGATAAGGAGATGAATTGGAATGGGTTCCCACCTGAAAGATGTTTATATTCTAAGAGTAAATATTCCCATACAAATGACTCAGACCCTGAAAAAAATCAGTCAAGTTATTTTGAGGGATTTTTTGGTCCATTTAGTAAAATGTGTCACTATTTCAGTTAGTGTATCCACAGTGCTCTGAATATGTTGATTCAGCTTCCTTAGGACTATTCCATGTAACAACTCTAGTTAACCATTTTAGTGTCAGTAATGTTACATAAAAATAATAGCCTCATTTGCCAAGGAAAATACTCCATATGCTTTTTTACATGTTCATGTTTCTACTGTTACTTTTCTTACCTGTGCCCTTCATTCATGAGGTTATTTGCAAGTGTGAACCCCAATAAACGCCAAGCTACATACAAATAAGATTTTTAGTGAACTTCCAATAATACATAAAATAATGAAATCATTAAAGACATAGGAATAAAAGTCAAGTAATAAATTATGGATGATGGGAATAGATGAATGAGGTAGGCAGGATATATTACAATAATGCACAGTCAGATAAAAATAGAAAGAGTGATATAGATAACCGATCACCGTGATTGTGCAGCGCTGGTCTGCAAATGCCAAATGAGTCAGGCCAGGCCAGGCCAGGAATACTCAGACTTGCTAAGAAAAATGTTGACACCAGCCCCAAATTTAAACCCCAGAATCTACCATAACCTATAGAAATCATATCGCAATGAAAAGGCCTGAAGGTAGGAGAAATCAGGCATTAGCAAACATAAAAACAAAACATATACCAACACAATAAATGAAGAATGACTTTTAAAAATTGTTTTTCAGTCAAACAGCATTTCGATGTGTTTGTCAAGATGAAAAACCATAAAATGTTACCTCGTTATCATGAAAGGAATTAATCTGATGGATAGGCTGGTTTAGTATTATCCATCTGGATACAAAAAAGACTCTGCCAATATCAACAATTCTGATTTTAATATTGTTATTGACCTGTTCATTCTGACAGTAACTGGCCAACATGCTCCATTGTTTCTAAAAACCACTCTTATTATGAAAGAAAGACCACATCATTGTGACTGAGAGCTTGCTAATTCTTTGGCTTATTGTAGAAACAGGACATATTTCAATTTATCTAAAAAAAATACCTATAAATTGAAATGAAAAGTGTTTAGGGAACACTCATGTTTTTCTCCATTCGTTTGCTCTGTCAAATTCCCATAACTTCCAACTATTTTTTGTTGTTGTTTACATTGTATCCAATTCCTTTGTTTGCAAACATAATGCTCATAATATATGAATAACCCATAAAGGTGCAGATCTTCTGAGTTCTTTCTTCTTCCCCACTCTTCCTGCTCATTCCACTTTCCCTCTTCTCCTTCCTCTTCTGTACTTTCTCTCTCCTCTTTCTCCCCGTCTTTCTTTTATTCTCTCTCTCTCTCTTTCTCTCTCTGAAGCAAGAAATCATGTATGGTATTTTTTAGGCAATAGTAAGAATTTAAAAATTATTTTTGCGATAGGTAACATATTAGTTTATTAGCAGTGGTTATAGGACTTGATGTATTGTTTCAAAGATAATTCAAACAGATGAGTAGAGAAAGGACTATGAGAAGTGCAGGATGAGGGGCAGAGAGACCAATTTAAAGGCTGTAGCAAGTAGTCCAGGCCAGAAACCATGGGATGTACGGATGAGTTTGCAAAGTCTAATTTTTTTAGAAAAGTAACACTGTCAAGTTGCTGTAAGATGCTCCCAGCAAACAAAGACATCTGATTTATATAACATCCCTATTTCTAAGAAAGAAAATTTTGATTCCTTCTAAATTTTATCCAACGACTAGATCGGCCACCTGTAGCAGTACAAAATAAATCCCCATCACCTTCTATCTATTTGACAATGACATTTTCCCACATGCTTCACCTTTTAATCTTATTTTCAAATAATACTTCAGTCATATTTAAGAAGATGTAAAACATGAGTGCCTTATCAAAAAGAATACCCCTTGGGAGTTCCCTGGTGGTCTAGTGATCAGGATTCTGGGCTTTCACTGCTGTGACCCTGATTCAATCCCTGATTAGAGAAATGAGATCCCGCAAGCCACGTGGCATGGCAAAAAAAAAAAAAAAAAAAAAAAAAAATTGTACCACTTTAGAAACTCCCAGTGTAACCTTCTCCATCAAGACACACTTTTGTCCTCCCAAGTTTACTACCATCCTGACATTAGTGATAATTATATCTTTGCTTTTTTTTTTTAGAGCTTAACATCATATCCATTACGTGCATGCCTAATCAATATATCAATATAGTGTTCACTTTGGCCGGTTTTTAAAATTTACATAGAATCACATTGTGCCTTGGATATTTAACTCAAGATTTTATTTCTAAGAATTGTGCATCTGATTGTGTATGGTTGTACTTCACCTATTTCCATTACTTTGTGGTAATCCACTGCATGTTGCTACCACAATTCGGTTTTATATTTATCATTTAGTCTTTATGAATAATGCTGTTCTAAACATTTTTTAATACATCTGGTGCATAATTTAAGATACATTCCACAGAGTAGAATTGCTGGGGTTTAGGGGATTAGCATCTTGAAATTTATGACGGCAAACTGTTAAACAAAATGATTACACCATTAACAATTTCATAGCAGTACAGAAATAATCCCACTGCATTGTATGTGTGCCATAATTTGGTCATGTTAGATTTTGTAATTTTTTGCAAATCTGGAGGGAATAAAATTATAACCTATTTGTCTTCAACTTGAATTTCTGCCATTTTATAAAAACTGAAAATTTGGATAAATATTAGAAAAATTCCTCTTCAAAAACGGCTGCCAATTCTTATTCAACCAGACTACATATGAGAGCACCCATTTGTGTCAGCCTTCAAATACAAACATATTGATTGTATATTTTGGCAATATGAAAGGATAAAAATTATATCTGATTCTTGCTTTCCTATGCATTAACATGACAGTAAAAGTGACAAATTTTTATGTCTAATGAACATTAATGTATATTATATAAAATATGTTATAATTTTACCAATATCTATTGTATTATTTATTTTTCATTCATCTGGAGTACTAAGTAGATATTAATCCCATCAGGGGTTTTTTTGTTTGTTTTTTGAAGATCTTTATCAAATATTTTTCTCAAGTTATTGCTTATCTTTGGCCTTTTGGTAGAGTGGCTAGACAGAAGGGACAATTTTAACTTAGAGATAATAAAAAGATCCAGTACCTATTAAATGTAGAATATAATATTTTGGATGGGTTTTAAAAACATAAAGATACTTTATTAACAAACATTCTTTTATGTTTTCTTTGGATACTTTTATGACCCTAAAACATTAAGAGAAGATAAAGCTACAACCGTATTTTTCCACTTCCTTGTGAACTGTAAATGGAGCTCCATCACCAAAAATATGCAGATGGCATTTTCATTTTTATTAAAAATTTTTTCCTACCAGTTTTATTAAGATATAATTGACATGTAGCACTGCATAAGTTTAAGGTGTCCAGCATAGTGATCTTACATATATCATGCAATGATGACCACAGTAAGTTTAGTGACCATCTCTCATCTCATACAGACACAAAATAAAAGAAAAAGAAAAAAATTTTTTCCTTGTGATGAGAACTCTTAGGATTTACTATTTTAACAGCTTTCATATATAAAATACAGCAGTGTTAATCATAATTATGTTGTACATTACATCCCTAGTACTTATTTATCTTATAACAGGAAGTTTGTGTATCTTAACTACCTTCATTCAATTCCTCCTACCACAACCCCTACCTCTGGTAACCACAAATCTGATCTAGGAGTTTGTTCGTTTTTGAAGTAGAATTGACCTACTAGTCAATTGCGCTAGTTCCTGGCATACAACATAGTGATTCAATATTTCTATGCCTTTCTAATGATCACCATGATAAGTCTAGTTACCATCTGTCATTGTACAAAGATATTACATTATTATTGACTATATTCCTCCCATTGTATATTTCATACAAGTGACTCACTAATTTTGTAACTAGAAGTTTGCCTTTGAATATTCCTCACTTGTTTCTCTCCTCTCCCCACCACACTCCCCTCTGGCAACCATTTGTTTTATCTCCTTATCTGTAAATCTGTTTCTGTTTTGTTATGTTTGTTCATTGTTTTGTTTTCTAGATTCCACATATAATTGAAATTATACAGTATTTGTCTTTCTCTGTCTGACTTATTTCACTTAGCATAATACCTTCTAGGTCCATCCATGTTGCTTTGAATGGCAACATTTCATTCTTTTTTATGACTGAGTAGTATTCCATTGTGTGTGTGTATTTATATCTATATCTATCTATATCTATATCCATATCTATATCTATATACCATCTTCTTTATCCATTCATGGGCACTTAGGTTGCTTTCATATCTTGGCTACTGTGAATAATGCTTTAGTGAACACAGAGGTACCTATATCTTTTTGAATTAGTGGTTTTGTTTTCTTCAGGTAAATAGTCAGGAGTGGAATTGCTGGATTGTATGGTACTTCTCTATAATTTTTTCAGGAACATACATACTGTTTTTCATAGTGGTTGCACCAATTTACACTCCTACCAACAGTGCGCACAGGTCCCATTTTCTCCACCTCCTCGCCAGCACTTGTTGTTTATTCTCTTTTTGATAACAACCATTTTGATAAGTGTGAGGTGATATCTCACTGCAGTTTTGATTTGCATTACCCTGATGATTAGTGATGCTGAGCATCTTTTCATGTGCCTGTTGGCTAGCTGTATGTCTTCTTTGGAAAAATGTCTATTTGGTTCCTCTGCTCATTTTAAATTATGTTGTTTGATGTTGAGTTGTATGAGTTCTTTGTACGTTTTGGATATTAACTCCTTATCAGGTACATGGCTTGCAAACATCTTCTCCCATTCAGTTAGCTAAATTTTCATTTTGTTGATGGTTTCCATCACTGTGCAAAACTTTTTAGTTTGATGTAGTTCCATTCATTTCTTTTACTTCTGTTGCCTTTGCTTGCGGAGACATATCCAAAAAAATATTGCTAAGACCAATGTCAAGGAGCTTACTGCCTATGTTTTCGTCTAAGAGTTTTATGGTTTTGAGTCTTACATTTAACTCTTTAATACACTTTGAATTTGTTTTTTACATGGTATAAGAAAATGGTCCAGTTTGACTCTTTTGCACATAGTGGTCCAGTTTTCCCAACATCACTTACTGAAGAGGCTGTCTTTTAACCACTGTATATCCTTGCCTCCTTTGTCATAGATTAATTGCTCATATAAGCATGGGTTCATTTCAGGGCTCTCTATTCTGTTCCATTGATTTATGTGTCTGTTTTTGTGCCAACACCATACTGTTTTGATGACTGTAGCTTTGTAGTATAGTTTGAAATCAAAGAGGTTGAGACCTCCAGCTTTGTTCTTCTTTCTCAAGATTGTTTTGCCTACTGGGGGTCTTCTGTGCTTCCATACAAATTTTAGAATGATTTGTTCCAGTTCTATGGAAACTACCATTGGTATAATTGAATCTGTAGATTGCCTTGGGTAGTATGGTCATTTTAACATATTAATTTTTCCAGTCCATAAATACAGTATATCTTTCCATTTATTAGTGTCATCTTCAATTTCTTTCATCAGTGTCTCATAGTTTTTTGAGTACAGGTCTTTCACTTCCTTAGTTAGATTTATTCATAAGTATTTTATTCTTTTTGATGCAGTTGTAAACAGGACTGTTTTTTCAATTATCCTTTCTGATAGTCTGTTGTTAGTGTATAGAAATGCAACAGACTTCTGCAGACTTAGTTGGTATCCTGCAAATTTACTGAATTCATTGATGAATTCGAATTGTCTTTTGGTGGTATCCTAAGGATTTTCTATATATAGTATCATGCCATGTGCAAAAAGAAGTTTTACTCTTTCCTTTTCAACTTGGGATCTCTTTATTTCTTTTTCTTGTATAATTGCTGTGGCTAGGATTTCCAATACCTATGTTGAATAAAACTGAAGAGAGTTGTCATCCTTGTCCTGTTCCCGATCTTAGAGGAAATGCTTTCAGCTGTCACTGCTGAGTATGATGTTAGCTGTGGGCTTGTTATATATGGCCTTTATAATGTTGAGATATGTTACCTCTATATCCATTTTGTTTAGTTTTTATCTTAAATGGATCTGAATTTTGTCAAACGCTTTTTCTGCATCTATTAAGATAATCATATAATATTTATTTTTAATTTGTTAATGTGATGGATCATATTGATTGATTTGTGACTACTGAACCACCCTTGCATTCCTGGGATAAATCCCACTTGATGATGTATGATACTTTTAAAGTATTCTTGAATTTGGCTTGCTAATATTTTTTGAGAATGTTTGCATATATGTTGATCAACAATACTGGCCTGCAATTTTCTATTTTTGTGGTGTCTTTGGTTTATTATCAGAGTAATGCTGGCCTTGTAGAATGAGTTTGGAAGCTTTCCTTTCCCTGCAATTAATAAGAACCTGCTGTATAAAAAATAAAATTCAGAAATTCAACAAAAAAAGAATGTAAGAATTTTGAAAGGAATAAAGTGATGCCACGTTGAGTTGGAATATTCTCCATTTATCCCAAATTCTCTCTCTATCATATTCTTCTCCACAGTATACTCTGCTCCAAGATCTTTAGGGATTACATAAAGAGTCTCCCTTCTCTCTGACTTTCAATTAGGTTCAGCCATAAAGCCAAAATTGGGTATTTACCAACAGAAGCTGATAGTGAAGCAATATGGCCTTCATTAGGAGTATATCCATTCACAGCTCTCAACTTCCTCTTTATTCTGAGCTATGGGGTGGTGATGATTGTATTCCTCCAACAGCAAACACAGCACACTAGGCAGATTAACTGCAAATCATTCCAGGTTCTGGTAATGCTCCCTTCAGGTCTAGGGATAGTACTAACTTTCCCGTAGAAGATTCATCCTGGGAGATATTCCTTGTTGGTTTATCTTAACCCAGCCCACTATTACGTAAAAAGCCTCTTCATTAAATTCTCCTTAGTAATTCCATTTGAGTATGCCATTTATTTCCTGCCAGGATCATTTCTCCACAACGTACCCTCAAAGTTGATTATATTTATGCTTATATCACAGAAAAAGTGAGTTTTAATATTACTGTTGGTTTATAATCAATTATTTTCCTTCGAATATTGGACAATATTTGGAAGAAAGTAATCAGAGTGTTTCTTAATCATAACATGTCACATTAAATTATTTAGTTATAAAATTAGACCTATTTTTTGATAAATTCAGCCACTTCAGAAGGTATGCAAGTACATTATATTTTTATTCTACATAAAATTTATGCAGTCCTTTAAAAATATTATAATGTACATACAATAGTATATATAACAGGTAATATATATGATTATGTTTTCATTGTGGGAAAACATGGTTCATATAATCCAGCTTCAACTTACTGCAACTTCACATACTATAACTTTAAGAGGGCCTATATTCCTTATTCATTAGAAGTCTATTCTCACCTTTATCAATCTGGGAATCTTAACACTGGCAATGGTCTTGAATAATGACAGAAATATAAACATTTCCAGCAGCACAACAAAACTAAAACTTTAAACATACATTGTTGTGAGAAAAAGAACATTTACTTTTGAAGCACTTTCTTTTAGTTTTCCAACTAGTCTTTGTTATAATTTGGATATGTATGGACCCTGAGTGGCCTCTTAAAGATATAAGGTATAAAATATGCATCTATCCACAAATGTAGATTTGAGTTCTTAGGGGATCAGTAATGGGTTGTTCATATTGTTTTGCTGGAGCATTTTTGAGGGGTTGGGAAGGAAAGTGTAATTAAATTCCCTGAGCTTCATAAGTAATGTTCTTCATTCAAATATAATCATGATGGTTTTAGTTCTAAATTTTCATCTACTCTAAGACTGTGTCCAAATTGTTTAATAAAACCAACAAAATGTAGCATAAGACAAAGTACCTTTTATTCTTCCTTCATGGAATTATGCAACCAAAGAGCAAATGATAGATGGACAGATGTTCATATTATATGTATGTATAATATATATAAGGTTAAATGCATATTATATGGATATGGATATATTCCTGGTGAGGCTGTTTTAAAAGGCATTTATAATGTTTTCTTAATTAAAAATACATTAATGAGTTTGGTTCTGTGTGCCAGGTATTTCTTTATAGTCTTGAATAATTTCTGAAAAGCAGATGGCTGATTAAGACTAGACGTCACCTATGAACATGTAAAGTTTATATTTACTAACTACAACTGCCACATCCTATAAAAGAGAGAGAGTGGAATTTCAGGCATTGTGAAATATGATGCATACTTGATTTGATGGGATTTTAAATTATTTCCTTTCCTACTGGGTGTTTAATTATAGTATATCAAAATGAGGTTTCTACTTAAAATATGATTTTAGAATTTTCTATCTTTAATTTTAAGTGGGATTTAACGTGATGTACTAGAATTTGTTTATTTAGCAGATTTACATAATTTAATGAAAACACATTTTACGGTCTACATTAACTTATTTCAGTATATTTACATATGCTAAATTTTGCAAATATTAAGATATTTACAGTTAGTGAGAATATATTTTATTGATTAAAGAAGACAGTTGGGTTATTAAGGAAATGCCCTTGTATTTTGTAAACTGGGAAATTTGCATTTTTATTTTTTTCAGAATGTTTTAAAAAGATGTTGAATTTTTAAATTGAGCCTTTCAAGTTCTCAAAATTGTACAGTTCATGACTTATCCTTTCAGGTCAAATTCAAAGAAGTTAATTCTATTTAGCCCTCTGGAATAACACTACATCAATTAGCAGTGTCCTAATTAAGGCTGCTGCTGTGAAGGGCAAGATAATTAAGTTACAGCAGCTGCTCTCTTTTTACCATAAGTGAAGATATATCATTTAGGTCTGCTCTGGTTTAGATGTGAAATAAAACAGTGATAATGCTTCATATATTCTTTCAACTATTTTTATTTTGACTTTAGCTTTCTTATTTTATAGGATAACTAGATATGGAAAAAATGTACATGCTCAAAAAGAATAAAAGAGCAAAAAATGGGATTAACTTTCTAGTAAATTCAGTAGCACTCAAAATGGAACCATTTTCTATTTTTTTTTCTGATTTAAGGTATACATGTATATACTTTCACTTGGCGAATTTGCATTATAAACATTACGATAATGTGTATAAATTAACTGGTTTCAGATGACCAACTTTCATATCATTTCAGGAAATTTTAAGTTTCTTCCTCAGAAAGTTCTTACTATTTGGTGAACTATTTTTAACATGCTGAAGTTTGATTTAAGTTTACCTCAAGTTGTACGCAGTAAATCCCCAAGACTTGTACATTATTTTCCTTTCTGCAATACCACCATTTGTTTTCACGCAAATCTCTTGTCAACTTATATTAGCTTCCTGTCCCTGCCAATAAGTTTTCAAAGCTATATGGTTTTCTTATGGTTCCTGCAAAATCCTGCCTGCCTATCATTAAATTTCCAAATGCATATTTTTGGGGGGATGAAACTATTTTTTTAAATCTAGAACTCTGCAAACTAAGGTCACATTTATAAACAAACAACAAATAAACATAAAAATTAATTCAAAGGAGAAATATTGAAAACTAGAGAGGCAGGTCATAGGTTGGCTGTTCTACTGTGAAATAATAATTTATTTCTTCTTGGTAAC
The DNA here is from genome assembly GCF_964374135.1 of Grampus griseus. Classification (NCBI taxonomy): domain Eukaryota; kingdom Metazoa; phylum Chordata; class Mammalia; order Artiodactyla; family Delphinidae; genus Grampus; species Grampus griseus. The sequence continues at coordinate 20,067,347 of NC_139012.1, forward strand.
TGAACATTGTCATTGCTCTGGGACAGATAAATCAGAATTTTCCCCTTAAAACAATTTTGGATATGCTTTAATACAGGGGTCCCCAACCCCAGGTCGCGGAATTGTATGGGTCCATGGCCTGTAAGGAACTGGGCCGCACACCAGGAGGTGAGTGGCGGGCAACCTAGTGAAGCTTCATCTGCCGCTCCCCATTGCTCCCCATCGCTTGCATTACTGCCTGAAACATACCTGCCTCCCATCTGTGGAGAAACTGTCTTGCACGAAACTGGTCCCTGGTGCCTAAAAGGTTGGGAACTGCTGCTTTAATATTCAAGCAGATCATTGCAGTACAAGTATTAGCTTGGTATCTATATATTTGAAAAAGTTAGATAAACCTAAGTAACATAACCAGGTAAAGTAAGATTAAAAGCTACATATATTCATAAAGTACCTGCCAAAGTGAATTAGCCAAAAATACAGCAATGATAAATTATACATGTGTTCTCCATTTCTTGTAATATGACAGGCAAGCTATCTGTCAGGATAGCATATAAAAGTGCAGAGAAAATGTGATAAAATATATTTCTAAAAGCCTGAAAAATTGTATGAACAAATTCTAACTGAAGATGTAAACACAATTGATAAAATAAGTAATAAAATAATAAAGCTTCTGCTTGAGAATGTTTGGTTACCTTGGTAATGTTTTGTGTGATAAAATTAAATTACTATAAATTATTTCAAGACAACTAGAATTATAAAGATCTACATTTTCAGAAAATATGAATGAAATAGTGATAAAAAGGGGAAGAGAAGGCTTAATACACTTTGAATCAATAATTCAGATGGAGAGGGAAAGGAGAAAGATAAATTTAAAGAAAAATAGCTAAAAATTTTTACAAAAGATAAAATGCACTAATCACAGGGGAAAAAGCAAACAAAGTTTAAAAGCCACACCTAAACGTATTTTAAAATTGAAGAATATAGTACGAAGAGAAAATATTAGCAGCAGTCAGGGTAAAAAAAAATTTAAGTATCACAAGAACATATCAAATACAATATAGGAAGATATGATATCTTTAATGTAGTGAGAATAAAACCCATTGATACTTTATCATAAGTTAATGTATCTAGTATTCCTATCTGATGGTGGGTTATACAGATTGATATGACTTTGAGAAAAGAGTGCATATACCTTTTTACTACATCAAACAGATTATATGTAAATTTTGAGAGCCATTAAAGAATATCTAAATAAATAGAAAGTATACCATGTTATCAGATTGAAATAACCAATAATGTAATAATTTCAGTGATTTAAAAATCCATTTTTAGATTCCATTAACACCAGCTAACATCACCAATCCCTGTGCGTTGTGAAACACGACAAACTCTGTTTTTAAGGATATACAACAAAACTGTAATTTGTTGATTGTGATATTTGAATAAAGATATATATATACACACACACACACACACACACACACATATACACCACATGATCCAACATAATCACTCTGCTGTCTTATTTGCAATAGAATCTTTGCCTAATCCTAAATCATGAAATTTTTTTTTTTTTTTTTTGCGGTACGCGGGCCTCTCACTGTTGTGGCCTCTCCCGCTGTGGAGCACAGGCTCCGGACGCGCAGGCCCAGTGGCCACGGCTCACGGGCCCAGCCGCTCCGCGGCATGTGGGATCTTCCCGGACCGGGGCACGAACCCGTGTCCCCTGCATCGGCAGGGGGACTCTCAACAACTGCGCCACCAGGGAAGCCCTCCTATGTTTTCTTGTGGAAGTTTTGTTTCACATTTATGTCCATGGTCTACTTTGATTTAATTTTGTGTATAGCTCACAGTATGAAACAGGTGCACTTCTTTTTTATTATATTTTTTAATTTATTATTTATTTATATATATTTTTTGGCTGTATTGGGTCTTCGTTTCTGTGCGAGGGCTTTCACTAGTTGTGTCGAGTGGGGGCCACTCTTCATCTTGGTGCGTGGGCCTCTCACTATCGCAGCCTCTCTTGTTGTGGAGCACAGGCTCCAGACGTGCAGGCTCAGTTGTTGTGGCTCACGGGCCTAGTTGCTCCGCGGCACATGGGATCTTCCCAGACCAGGGCTCGAACCCGTGTCCCCTGCATTGGCAGGCAGATTCTCAACCACTGTGCCACCAGGGAAGCCTCACTTCTTTGATATAGATGTTCAACAGTTCCAGCATTGTACTGAAATTTAATCTTTCACCATTAAATTCCTTTCACCTGTTGGAAATCAATTAACTATATCTGCGCCAATCTATTGATTGGTGTTTTCTTCTGTACCATTGATCTATTTATCACCATTGATGCCACTACTCTCACTCCCTTGATTACTATAGCTTTATAAAACATCTCGAAAGTAAGTCACTTGTTACTTTTTGTTAGTGCTATTTTGTTTCTGTTTCTTTGAATTGTCCCAAATTTTGGCATGATCTTGTCAAATTCTACAAAAAAATCCTGTGAAAATTTTGCTAGTTATTTCTTTGACTCTTAAAAAGAGATTGAAGAGAATTTTATTTTTAACAGTATGGAGTCTTTCAGTCCATGAAGAGAAAAATCTTTTTATTTATTTGGTTCTTTGAAATTTTAACCACAATGCTTTATAAGGTTTCAGTCTGCTTGCATATATTTTGCCATATTCATCCCTAAATATTTCATATTTACATTTATTTAAAATGGTATTTTTACAATTTCATTTTACTGTATAGTTTTAGTATATAGCAATATATTTGATATTTACATATTGATCAAAACATAAAAAAATTGGACTTTCATCAAAATTGAAACTTCTGTCCTTCAAAGGCACTATGAAGAAACTGAAAAGACAACCTACAGAATGAGATAAAATATTTGCAAATCATATATCTGACAAAGGAATTGTATACGTACTATATAAAGATGTCCTATGACTGAATCATAAAAAGACAAATAACCTAACTAAAAATAGCAATATGTGAATAGATTTTTCTCCAAAAATCTATATATAGAAGATATACAAATGGCCAACAAGCTCATGTAAAGAAGTTCAACATCATTAGTGATCAGTGTAACACAATTCAAAACCACAATGAGGTACAACTTCACACCTACTAGGATGGTCATCATAAAAAAGTATCACTGAAGATGTGGAGAAATCAGAATCTTCACACACTGATGGTGGGAATATAAAATGCAACAGTAACTTTTGGAACACAGGCTGGCAGCTCCTCAAAATGTCAAACATAGAGTTAACTTTTGACCCAGCAATTCCACTCCTGGGAACATACTCAAGAGAAATAAAAACATTATTTCCACGCAAAAAGTTGTACACAAATGATCACAGCTGCATAATTCATAATATTCAAAAGCTGGAAACAACCTAAATGCCCATTAACTGATAAATGGATGAACAAAGTTTAGTATATCTATACACTAGAATATTATTCATCCATAAAAATGAAGGAAGTACTGATACATGCTAAGACATGGATGAGCCTACATAACATTATGCCAAGGGAAAGAAAACAAAAGACCAGATACTACATAATCCCATCCAAAGGAAATATACAGGATAGGCAAATCTATAGAGACAGAAAGTAGACTGGTGATTATTTACGTCTGGGGTGGGAACTGTGGTTAAGTGGTGATAGCTAAAGGGTCCAGGGTTTCTTTTTGAGGTGATGAAAGCATCTTCAATCAACTGTGGTGATGGTTGCACAAATCTGTAAGTATACTAAAAAACTTGTATTGTAGACTTTAAATGGGCGAATTGTACAACATGTGAACTGTATTTCAACAAAGCAGTTACAAAAAAAAAAAAAAATCACATCTTAAGAAAAGCCAGAAAATACTCTCCTTTACTTTCCATTATTTTGTTATGTACAGACATATTTTTTTCAGGAATGTGCCTTTAAAAGTTTTGCAAAATAATTTGCTTTCAAATTCTCAGATCAAGGCATATGAATCACTTACTCTTTCAAACTTATTTGTTACAGGGTTTTTTTAGGTTAAATATCACGTATAATGCTTAAACAAGGTATTTCAAAGTTCTTTTTATAACAAGAGGCTCTTAATGAAACATTGCACATACTACTGTCAATAAAAATACATATGTAAAATATTTTTTGTTTTTCTTACAATACAAAGAAAGAAGACAGCTATTGTTTTAGGTTAAGTAAACCATAACCAGTAATTTTTAAAAATTTTTTGATTAAAATAAATCAAAGATCTTTAAATTGTAGATATGTTCACCAATGTAAACTAAGTTTTGTAAAATATTAAAATGTGCTATAAATCAATGTTTATGTTTCCAGGCTTTGAATTCAGTCAAATGTTGATTTGTAATATGGCACTGCCAGGTACCAGCAATATGATTTTATCACTTAGGTGCTCCATCTTCCAGTTTCCTCAGGGAAAATGGACTAACAATATCTCCTCATTACAGAAACACATTTAGGATAATTCATATTACATACTGGATCCTCAACTTCATTTTCTATTATTATTATTATTATTATTAAGTATGCATTAAAACACAGAGTATGATTGCCCCCAAATCTGTACATTTTGATAAAAACTTAGCCTTCCTGAGGGTTAATGCCACTTTTGGAAATCAAACAACTAAAATTCATTCATTAATATTTTTGTTCACTATAGAGGCTCCTTTTCAAAAGACTTAATCTCAGCTAATCTGGGTAATTATTAGTTTGAATAATAACATATGAAACAACTGTTATTTATAAATACAATTTAAGAAATATATTTTACATTTCCACTTGGTGCTTTTAATTATAAGTGACTTTCACAATGTACAAGTGTCACAAAGCACTTGACATGTTTGGTTCCTTAATATGTTTGCGTTGTAGGGCCAGTCAGCATCAAGAGAGAATTGACAGTTAATATATCACAGGACTTCTCTCTCCAAATACTCCTTGGGAAAACACTTTGCTATGCATATACTGAAGAGAAACAATTATTCGCATACTCTGCTTCATTATTTTTCTTCCTGGAGGCTGAAAGCTCTGTGTTTGTGTCTTTTTTGGTGGTACAATCATTTCTTTGTTATTAAAACACTTCATCCTCATTAGTATTTTCGCCCTGAAGGAGAAAATACCTGCTCAAATCAGGTAATTTTGCTTTAATGTTGAATAGAGTTTTGATGGAGGGAGAGCTCCAACTATTTCCTAAAATTAGATTTGGAGTCGGATGTGTTTAGTTTTTGCAATGTTTTCCCTTAGTACCAGTGAAACAAGTAATACTTGGCTGGACAGACATTACAAGTAACAAGAAGTCAATTCATTGATTTTAACGATGATGCTCCGCAGTGTCTCATGCTGCACAACAGTCTCTACACCAGCAAAACGTATAGTCAAATTTATAATTGAGCTGAAACCTAAGTGTACAGGCAGGATTTTACAGTGCCAAACTCAGTAACAGATCTCAATGGGGCTGGTCAGAATGAAGGACAAGCTACAATTACAGTGAAAAGTTTGTATGCTTATAAAGTGGAGCACTAGGTAGATATATGATAGATACACAGATAGATAGACACTAATTAATAAGCTGTCTTAAACATTTTCACTTTTAAGAACATCACAGGCAGAGGAATTTAACTCAGGAAGGAAACCAATTATCTGGCTGGAAACTTGTCCAAACAGGAATATCCAAGGGTGACAAGAATGACTACATTACTTGTGACATCACTACTGTATCAGATAAATAACAATTATAACCATTCAAGAATATGATGATCTAATCCTCCATATGTGAATATCCTTAATCCCTGAGATAATAAAAGTAAATAATACTTAAAAATAACCAAAATAAATCTATACAATATTAGTTATAGATGGAGAACTGAGGAAAAGTATATATTTATATATACTACACATATATCACATATATCAGTACCCCCAGGGGGTTTTGTTACAGGACCCCTGCAGACACCAAAATCCACAGGTGCTCAAGTCCCTTATATAAAATGGCATACTATTTGCATGCAACCTATGCACATCCTCCCATATACTTTAAATCATCTCTAGATTACTTAAAATACCTAATACAATGTTAATACTTGCAAATAGTTGTAAATAAATGAAAATGCTATGTAAATAGTTGCTAGAGTGCAGCAAATTCAAGTTTTGCTTTTTGGAACTTTCTGGAATTAAAAAATTTTCTTTTTCCATTACAGCTTGCTTGAATCCAAGGATGCAGAACCTATGGATACAGAGCTAACTGTATATATATTTTGCTAATAACAAGAAGGAACAAAACTTTGAGTAGCTAAGAGAAAGATATGCTACTAATTTTACTAAAAGAAAAAACAAAGAGCATGGGCATATTAAGTGATTTATATTGTATTATTAATAAATCCAAAGATATAAATGCATAGTCAAAATTTGGCTTCAAGTTCTGCCAGGCTTTGTGATAGAAACATACTGATATTTGTAAAAGTGTAAAGGTATTGGCCAGAGAATGGTTAAGAACTGAGAAGGATGACATATAAGCAGCCCTATAGACTTGAATTTTCAATGTATAAGAGTAATTAGCTATAGTAATTCAGGGCACAAATCCTAAATCATGCTGCATCAGTTTGGATTTCAGCTCTGCCCCTTATTAACATAGTAACAAGTGATTTAATTTTCTGTCTCAGTTTCCTCAAGTTCAAAGTGGCCCTAGTAATAATAGCACCTACCTCATGATGGCGTTTGAGAATTAAGTAAGTTAGTATTGTAAAGCACTTAGAAAGATGGCCAAGATGTATGAACACTGGCTAGGACCTAAGAAAACCTTAGAACAATGGCTAGAATCTAAGGTATGTGCTTGTTGTGTGTGGTTGTTACTGTTGAGAGAACTTGCAGGAATGATCTGAAGTATAGAAAGCTGTGGTCAAAGAGTGGGATGACTGAATAAGTGATCTCAGAAATAAAGCAATTACTTGTTGCTGACAAGACACTTGAAAGGGTTCATGAAATAATGTATAAAATGATCTTGCTGTTAAGGTAATTAAAGCTTTAAAGGTTGAGATTTTTGGCTATATCATATCAATATTTTTATATTAATGACATGATATGGAGTTAGAAAATAACACTTTTAGTTGGTTATTAAAGCTTTTAATGGAAGCAGTTCCTACATGATAACACATATGTATAAGAGGGTGATTAAGTGGGATAACATGTGACCCAAAAGAATAATGGTTTTATATGAAGGTGGAAGAGTAATGATATAGAAGTGCAATGGGAGGAGACCATCCCAAACTCATGCCATCAAGAGAAAGGAACTCTAGATGCTAAGAAGACTGCAGACCAAGGGGCACCTCAAGAGTAGAAAAGAAGGACTTCCTGGTGGTCCAGTGGTTAGGACTCTGTGCTTCCACTGCAGGGGGCACGGGTTCCATCCCTGGTCAGGGAACTACGGTCCTGCCGTGCAGTGCCGCCAAAAAGAAAAAAAAAAAAGAGTAGAAAAGAGTTTCAGTTAATATGAGAATGAAAATGTAGATGCAATTGAGTTTGTTAACATTGTAGAAGAATTTTCAAACGTCAAATAGAAATACTGGGGAGGACATGGAAGAGACCCACAGAGGAACTCAGGATGATAAGAACACAGCATACTCTGAAAAGTAATTATATTGGATTGAACTGGTTTGTGTGGTGGTGTAATTTTAGTTTGCCAAATTGACGCAAGTCTTGCAAGTCCTCAGATGGAAGAGGGTTTTTGACATTTGAATGTTGCCTCAATAGTTACACTACCTAGAGAGTGTTTTTCTTTATTTTTGGAATCCGGGGTGGGGGGATTCCTGTGTATCCTGAATTGGAAGGCTCATAAGAGATTTCAGAACTCGATTATACCAGAATGGTAGAAAATGTTGGTGTAATAAACTGAATGGCTAGAAAAGTGACCAAAGGCAATAATATTCTCATAGGAAAGAAATTTTATCATGAGTTAAATGGGTCCTGTATTCCTGAACATTTGCTTATATTCCCTTAATCACATTTTTCTAAATAGCCAGGTAAGCATGTAATTATTTATGCTTGTTTGCATTTTCATCAGTGTCCCTTCCTTGGATAGGTTTGAAGGAGAAAACAATGGTTATTATTACTAACACCTGCTATCATAAATAGAATCATTTTTTTCCTGTACAAGTGTGCTCATTAGTTCTGATAGGTGAATATAGTAACATACCTTAAAATGTATCACAACACGTCAGAAAATTTTACTGATAAAATATTTTTGAATTATTAACAAATCCTTATCATATAGGAAAAGTACATCACTAAACCAATACAAGTAAATTGAAGAGTCAGGATATAAACATTAAATTACAAATTCCTATTGTTTTCCAATGACTTTATTGTTTTTTTGCTGCTGTTAATTAAGTTTTAGGAGGAAAGGCCATTCTTCCAAAAGCTTCCATGTAGAGATTATTTCAAGTAAGTGTTTTCTTCTATGACATTACTTAGTATATTACAGGCAATATTAGTGACATTCAAATGCTAAGTTTGTCTCCAACAGAAACATTAAAATCATTGTATTTTTCTTATAAAGTCAACTTTGATTCAGTCATTTTAATGACAAATCTAAACCATGGCCACTATGTTCTGGGAACACATTGTAATCTGATTTTGAAAAAGAACTATCTTGTTATATGTAGAAAATAAATTAAATAAACCTGGGTACCTACTTCCATTTTAGGAAGAAGATCTCCATTAAAAACATAAGAGAAATATAATTGAGAGAGCTGTTCTTTGTGATAGATACTTTTAATGTCCAAATCCTTATTAATGATAGTACTTAACTATGATACTCTGCATTGAAGACAATACAAAAGTTGAATTGTTTACTTGAGAGACCAATACCTACTAATGACATGAGTTGCCAATAATATGTAACATCATCTTAGATAAAAACATACTATATTTCCTCTGGAGAATTGTGTGCTTCATGTTAAAGAGCTACATGCTAGTATAAAAATATATAATATTACTGCTGCTGTTATTTTTTTTCCCCGCAGGCAAGATCATTTATTTTTGATTATTTCAAGAAAGCTTCCCGGACCCCAGGCTGGCAGCTCGGGTGCGCCCGGCCCCCAGGCTCCTCCCAGGACACGCCCCAACGCCGCCCACCCCAGGCACACGTGCCCACTCGGTACTGTTGTTTTTTTAGTGTTCAAATTACTGGTACTAGTATTGTAAATTAGCTTCAGAGTCTCTAAGTAAACAACAGAGGACTTCCTCTCTTTGTTTGTGTGCATTTTTTTTCTAGAAAAGTATATGGAAAGTCACAGGGAAAAATGACATAAATAAAATATTCCAAACAAAACAGAAAAAAATAAACACCACGGCTATTCCCAAAAAACGGAATAATTCCAATCTAAATAAATTTCAGGCAAGACTGGGCACTTCTAATAAGCAACGAAAACACGTCAGTCAGTCCAAATATAAACAATAAATTACTCAATTGCAAAGACATGATATAGAGGCACTACTAAATGGAAACATTAAAAAATTTTTAAAATCTCAGTTGATATACCAGGTGGAGAATTAAGATTTAATTAAGAATTAAGAGTTCTCAAAGAAATGAAAATTTAAGGAAAATTAGGAAATGATATTCGTTTCCTAATTTTTTTCAAAATAGCAGTATACAAGAGGATGCATTTATTGCAAAAGAATATTACATTAGATTAAACCCAGCATTAAAACACTGGTTATTAAAGGCATCAAAGAAGGCATGTTATATATCAATTATTAGTAGTAAACACAAATGGCCCATCGAAATTATATATCACTCTTCGATCCAGGCACTATCACATGATCAGTCATCTTTCTGCTTTACTTCTTCATTTTTAATGTTTGATATATAAAGTACATACAAATAAATATATAAACATACATATACACATTATGTATATATGTATAACTATACATTTGCTTTATATTTTGAGTTTTTTTAATCCTCTTCTGACATTATTTATAAAATTAATAATTTTTGAGTATTTTAATCAGAATTTGGAGGATAATGAGTTTCCCTCTAAAGCTCTATGCTAGGAATACAGGGTCTTGATAATCCAGGAATAAATAATATTCTGAATCCCTAGTTTGCATTTTATTATATATTTAAAATAACTACCCTTTAAGTGTATGTAATCCCCATTTTAAGCATGTATCATGATTTCAATAGGTGATATGTGGTATCTCTGTGATCATTTGTCTGCTTAATTACTGATGCTGGTCATGTAAGAAAACCCAGGACCATAGATTTCTATTCTAAATGGTGAGTTGAAAACAAGTTACATCTATTTATTATGAATCATTAAATGACAATAAAATCCATTATTTGTTTTTACCTTCAAGGCCAAAAACGATGAGATAGAGGACAGTAAATTTATTTTGAAATTACAAGCAGAGACGTAAATAGAAAATGTCTAAGTGTTTCAATTACACCTAAAATTGTAACTATCAATGCAGGAAGCCCAGAAGTAAACTGATGCACTTGGAAGAAGTTCAGAAAGTCTCAGGAATTGGATGATAACAGATACCTCTGAAGTGGGAATGGTGGGTAGACAAAAAGAGAAAAATAATAATGCATGAGGTGCTATCACTTATTGAAAATAGAGGAATTATCTGAATTTATATATATTAAAAATTGCTAATATCAGCTATCATTTTGTGCTTGCATGTGTTTGTGCATTTCTTTTTCTATACAGAAGACTGCATAATCTTTTTCTGCAAAACCTTATCATTTCAAGAGAAAAGGCTTGGAAAAAACACATGATTGCATGCCCTAGATAGTGCCATAAAGTAAGTAAAAGACAAAGGAATTAGAAGAGAAGGAATCAAAACACCAATATTTGTAGATAATATAACCATCAACGTGGAAATGCTAAGACATTTCTATGGCATTTCTGATAGACAAGTTATCAGAATTAACTGAATTCAACATGATTGCCAGATACAAATATACATGTTAAAAAATTAAGAATAAGCACAGATTAAACTACAGAAAAATTACAGTTCAAAGCAGTGGCTTAAACTATAAAATATACAGGAATCAAACTGGAAGAATGCACATGGTCTTTATGCATATAATGACATAAAATAATATTTGGACAGAGAAATATCCCATGCCTATCAATAGAAAGATATAACAAAAAAAAAGATTATTAAATTCTCCCCCAAAATCTAGGAATTCACTAAGATCCCAATCAAAATTCTCACTTCATTTTTAAGGAACTCTTCAAATGTATTCTATGCTTCACACTGGAGTATATACAGATAAATAAACTCTGAAACAGAAATGTACAGACAACTGTGCATACTAGGTATTTTAAAATACTAGAATTCTATGAGATTAGATATGACTACTGTCATTACACCCATAAAATGACGGAACTAAAAGTATACATATTAAACTGTGTTATTAAGAATGTGAGAAAACAAGAATTTTTATGCATTATAGGTAGTAGTGCAACCTATTTGGTGTTTTACGGAAAACAGACAGTAGTTAGTGGAAATAAATATCTGTATGACCCATGAACCAAACAATCCACTGTTGAATATAGATCTCAAAGAAATTATCACAAACATTTGTAGGAGCACATATTCAAGGATGTTCATTACGCGTTGTTCTTAATGAGGAGAGGAGTATAGCCAACCTGGGTGTTATCATGAAAGAACTAATAAGTAAGATATGTGATGGCCTACCAAAGACAACATGCTGAGAATCGAGGAGTATTCTTAACTCTGAAACTGAGTATTCTTAATTTAACTCTGAAAATTTATGAAGTCTACTTCATTAACAACATCACAGTAATAGGGATTAAAATATTCATATTTTAAATATTCATATTATTTGAATTCATTATTATTCAAATAATAATGTCTTTTTAAAGTAGTTATCTCTAAGGACAAATAAAATTTAATTTATGTGTACTCTAATAGGTATATGCCTATTTATTGTCCCATTTGAAGATGTTGCATTCCAGGAATCTAAAACTAAACTTAGACCAGTAACATACAGTTTCACTGGTATTGGCAGGCAAAGCTCTTTGCATTTATAATGATCTTAAAAATGGTCTGGCCAAGTGACTTATCATCATGCTGATCATCTACACAATATGCCACTGCATTAATTTATTTCTTGATATAACTTATTTATATTTAAATTTGCATACAAAATAAATACGAAGAAAATGATTGCTTCATGGATATTTAGAATATCATTCTTGAAAATAAGTTACATTTTTACATATGACTGACACAAATATCAACAATAGTCTTATTGTAAAGTTCATTTTCCGAGAACAGTGACAGAAATCAAACTATAACAGGCATATTTGCTCCTGTAGGAAAGTAACACAAAGTGATTAGAAGATAATCAAAATGTTATCAAAAAAATATTATTCTACCAAATTTTTCTGAAGGAACAGAAATCTGTAAAAGATAAGTTCCTTGGCAAAATAGGAAAAAACAAGTGGGCTCAGGTAGTTCTACAACTGAAGAGTTAAAGGTCTAAGTCCTTAAGGACATAAGTGATCCCTAGTCAATTAAAATTTAATTTGTCCAATCCTTTCCTACCTTCAGTTGGAGCTTTAATGTGTGTTAGGACTGTTTAAGCCATTGTTTATCCATGTCTTTAATGAGCGACACTGGATTTAGCTTATTCACAAGTCACTAAGTGACTGTCAAAAGAACTTCACCTGGAATGGGCTGCAGATTTATTTTATTGGTTTTAGATTAGGTCTGAATTGCGTTTAGTTTTTGTTACTTAGCTAAAGATCTCTAAGTGCAAAATCTATTTATTTTGTGTTGCACAAATACCACTTTATATGCTACACATAAAATTAGTAAAGGACAGATCTTTTCACAATAATAAAATAAAGGTCATATTATCACTACTATTTCTAAAGTTAAATTTTTTTTTTTTTTTTTTGGTACGCGGGCCTCTCCCTGTTGTGGCCTCTCCCGTTGCGGAGCACAGGCTCCGGACGCGCAGGCTCAGCGGCCATGGCTCATGGGCTCAGCCGCTCCGCGGCATGTGGGATCTTCCCGGACAGGGGCACGAACCCATGTCCCCTGCATCGGCAGGCGGACTCTCAACCACTGCACCACCAGGGAAGCCCTAAAGTTACATTTTTAACTATTTCAAATTGGGTTAAAAAGGAGAGTAGTGTTGACAACTGTGCTGGAATAAACCAAAATCGGCCAACAAATTTCAACAATAATTGATAATGGTAAAGTAAAATTTTGCTATCGTATATAACCATAATATTTATTTATATATATTTGCCATAACATGTGAAAATATTAGAAAAATATGAAGCTCAATTGTTAGACAGTTTTAAATTCCATGACCTTAATAAATTAATGTATTTTTTGACGTTTAGAAATATGCATAAGTAGCTTTCCCTCTGGTGCCATAGAGGCGCTAGGTGTGTAACATATTTACAATAAATATTCTTGTGTAAATGTCATTATTTTAAACTTAAGTACTCTACCTCCTTTGGCAGGGTATGTAACTGAGTACTTGTTGATCTTATGTAATAACTGAATACACCACGGAGCACAGAAGAGAAAAATACTATTTACTAGTAGTTATTTATTTATAGAGCTTCCTTAACTTTTCAGAGAGAAACTGTAAGTGATGATTCTACTGTTTGAGATGGAGATGAAATCCAAACACTCCAGTTTGTTTAATTAATTGTAATAGTCCTCAATGACCTGCTATATGGCATTACATTTTTCTTCAACTTCTTTTCACTAACTGAATAGTCTGACAACTTATCAATTTTTAATATTTACTAAAATATTTTGTATGTTTTCAAATCCAAATGAAATAGAGAAATAAATCAATTGTACATCATTTTAAAGTAAAAATATTCTCACATTGATGTGCCAGGGAAGATGGCATACCCCAAATTCCATGGGGACAGAAGCTGCTTGCAACCTGTCCAATCTTACCCTATGTAACTCTTCCTCTGGCTGTTCATTTGCATCCTTTATAATAAATCAGTAATAGTAAGTTATAAAAAAAAGAAGTCAAAATATTCTCTTGAAGAAGTCAATAAGAGAATTTCTTTAGCTTGATAAACATTATCTACTAGAAACCAGCACTAAGTATTTGTATAATGCTAAAATTATATATATATTTATGTACATATAAGAAACAACTGAGAGCTAAATAAAAAAGTGCCACTATATCAGTAAAAAATAAATTTTAAAAAGGGTTAAGTAAATTGTAGAATAATATAATGTACAAAATACATTTTATAACTACATATAACTATACATTTAACAAAAAAACTGCCTTGCTAGTGATTCAGAAATGTCCCATAAATAATAACAGAGTAGTTAATATATTGATATATGGTTGATATCATATCAATATGATTGATACAATTTGAAAAGATTAATACTACTTTGTTTATTTCATGGGAACTTAAATAGTTAAATAGTTACTGCTCATTTTGACATGAATTTTCTTTTTTAGTGAAAGTGAAATGTGCATTCCATAATGTACTGTTATCATCACGATATATTAAGAACTAACATTTACTGCATTTTAACTCTAAGACAGCTCTTCTTCTATTTGCTAAGTATTATTTTTATGGTAAATATCTGAAGTAGGTATCATTTATTATCTGTCATGTATTATCTGTCATTGTAAAAAGGAAATTTAGACTCAAAGAACCTAAATAATTTGTCCAAGACTTTACATATAGTAAGGGGTGAAGCCAGGCTTCAAACTCAGGTATTCTGTCTTATCAAATTTAGATCTCTATAGAAAACCTCTCCTCTGTAACCCAAACTTATATTTCTGACTACCTATTTGATATCACCCCATAGATATCCCAACAAAAGACTAATTTTGGCATGCTCCTTATAAAATCATAATCTCTTCTCACATCATTTAAAATCCTACACTTTTCCAGAGTTTTCTATCTCAGGCAAGTACACCACCAAATCCCCCATAAGCAATCCATTATAAAGTATTGTCAGAGTCATTTAATAAATATTACTTTACTGCATCCTTTCTTTGCATATAAATCAACACTTTTCTCTTCTGAATTTTAGTTATCCCTTGCCTGAATTACTGTAAACCCTTCCTAACTGGACTCCTACACCTCTCTGGACCTCTCCAGTATATACTCAGTAATTAAGAGAGAGAACCATATTATCAGACTCAAGATCGCAAAACTAAAAGTGTTTTAAGTAACACATGAAGTTCTGTTGTTTTCTGCATTTTCCTATGGTATTTGAAATATGTCTCAATTTTATAAAATTTTATAAAACTAATAAAATTTTATAAAATTTTATAAAACTAATAAAATAAAATGATTAGAGGAAAATAGAAATGGCTCCAAGATTAAGTGTAAAAAATTAGAATAATCTAAACCAGAACACCTGAGAAATATTTGTAACTTCAGTGTTGAACTGAATGGCTTCTGCTATTTCTTAAATTTCAGTGATAACATAATGCTTGACAAGAGAGATAATGAAAATCTAGTCCTCCAGATAAGTCTAAGGAGGTTGATTTTAAATGGAAATTATTTACAATCATAGGTCTACAGTAAATATTTCCTATGAACATTTTAAATGTTTTTCAAAATGTAGTCATATGTTTTCATAACTATATTAATATAAAGTCTGATTATATATCATCAATGTATGTCATCTTTCCATTTCTACTTTCTCTCATAATTTCCAGCATAGAAACAATGAAATAAATCAATGTCATGGCACATTATTAAAACAGTGGTATAAAATCAATGTGTAAAACATCATTATTGTAAATCTTTCTTCCTGATTTTGGCAGCCTTGAGAAGTGTGATATGCTGAATAATGGCCTCCAAAAGATATCCACTTCCTAATTCCTTGAACCTGTGAATGTGACCTTACATAACATAAAAGGACATTACAGATGCAATCAAGATAAAGATCTTTAGATGGAGAGACTGTCTTGGATTATCTGGGTGGTCCCTAAATACAATCACATGTATCCTTTTAAGAGAAAGGCAGAGGGAGATCATTTGACACATACAAAGGCAATTTGTTCACAGAGGAAGAGACTGGAGTGCTGTGGCCACAAGTAAAGGACTGACCACATGCTGGAATAAACAAGGAAAGGACTCTCCCCAGAGCCTGTAGAGAGGGAGTGTGGCTGTGCTGATACCTTGATCTTTGCCCAGAGACACTGATGTTGGACGAGAGGCCCCCGGCACTGAGAGAGAGTACATTTCTGTTGTTGTAAGCCAGCAAGTTTGTGATAATTTGTTCCAGAAGCCTTAGGAAAGTAATGGCAGATAAGCCAAAGTAAGCTGTTTTTATCTTATTAGTTGATTTGCATAACTTTTCTCATCCTTTCAGTGGTATCAAAATGACTTAAAATTACATTTCTCATTTATTATTTACTTATCTGCTTTTCATTATACAATATCACTATGTACATCTTTTCATTATATAATATCAATAATATAAATTTCAATGCAAAATAAATATCAAACATTTGGTGTATGTTATATATTTCAATTGTTCTAAAAAATTACTATTGAAAGTTAATAATTGAAGCTGTATCTTGCAGACTGCTATTGTAGTTAGAATACTGTAGCCAGAATATCCTAATAGTGATATTTGAATAAAATATAAATAATTTCTGCATTAATCATAGAGATGTCTTTTTTCTGTTTTCAAAGTATTTTTAGGTTCTTTTTCTAGTAATTACAGACTAGGCTGCTTCAGATCAACCCCTCTTGCTGATATTAACTGTAAAACCAGGACGAAATATTTTCATCAACTTGAAAGCATCACAGAGCTAATAAGGTAATTAGGATTTATAAAAGGTTTAAAAACCTAAGGAAGAAGGGTAACTAAAAAGGTGATCAAGGTATCTGGCACTATATTTCTCCTTGGGCCATTTGATGACCCCAATCAAGAGTTAAGAAGCAGAAAAGTTTTTGTTTTTTGTTTTTTTTTCCTAATGAAAATTTCCAGAATAAAAATAGATTTCAAGTGTGCTAACCTTGAAGGCCCTAGTGAATAACCCAAGCATTCAGGATTATACCTCTTGAAGAATATTAAGCAGACTATTTAGTGACTCAAGCTCAGTACCAGATTATTCTAATCCAGTATTTTGAATTGATTATGATGATCCAATTTAATAGTATCCCTAGTCCACTGCCTTCCAGAGAGATATGTAAACTATATTGGCCAAAAAAAAAAAAAAAAAAATCATATATTACCTCCACATTTTTTCATATGTAACATTTGACATTATCTCAATAGACTAGAAATAGAAGGAAACTTCTTCAAACTGAGAACAGGCATTTAAAAATATCTTACAGCTAACATCATGTCTAATAATGAAAGACAGAAAGCTTTCCTAAATCAAGAAAATTTAATGAATGGCGAAGGCTATTAAACACTGTTGGAGTCCCTAACCAGTGCAATAAGAAAGAACAAATACAATCTATGCAGATTGAAAAGGAAAACCAAAATCTATTTGCAAATTACATAATCGTTAACACAGAAAACCCTAAAGAATTTATTAAAATGCTATTAGGAACTAAGAAGTGCATTTATTAAAGTAACAGAGCACAAGGCCAATAAGCAAAATCAACTATATTTTTATAAAATAATAAGAAACAACTGGAAATTAAAATTTAAAATATACCATTACCACAGCATAAAAACATGAAATGTTGTGGGTAAATCAAACAAAATATTTGGAAGATTTGTAGGACAAAAGCTGCAAAGCATAGCATTGCTGAAAAAATTAAAGACCTAAATAAATGGAGAAATATATGCATGGATCAGAATATTTAATATAGTTAGATGTCAACTGTCTCCAAATGATCTGTTGACTCAATACAATGCCAATCAAAGACCCAGCAGGCATTTTTGGAAACACTGAAAAATTTACATGAGCAAGCAAAGGACCAAAAATACCCAAAACAATTGAAAGAAATGATACCAAATTTGGAGGACTCACCCTATTTAATTCAAATCTTACCATATCCTTAAAGCAATCAAGAAATTTGTTGTATTGGCATAATTACAGACATATATAACAATAGAAAAAAAAAGACAATACAGAAATATCTCTCTCTATATATATATGGCCAATTAATTTTTAATATAGCTGGCAAGATAAAATTCAAAGAGAAATGTCATTTCAACAAACCATCTGAAAGCAGCTTTATTCATAATAGTCTCAAACCAGAAACAACTCTAATGTCCATCAAGTGGAGAATGGAAGAACAATTTGTGGTAAGTCAAAACATGGGAATATTTCTCATCAATAAGAGAATGAAGTGGTAATAAATGGAAGAACATGAATAAATACTATTGTAATCTTTATATTAAATGAAAAAGTCTAGAGAATAAATGGCTACATAAAGTATAATTTCAAATACTGACATTCTGAAAAGGAAAATTACAGGGCAAGAGATCAAGGCTGAGGTGTTGGAGGGGACAAAGGGACATTAGGGAACTTCCTGAGGCACTGGCAATACTCTAATTCTTTTCTTCTTTTTTAATTTATTTTTTTTATTTTTGGCTGCATTGGGTCTTTGTCACTCCACGTGAGCTTTCTCTAGCTGCAGTGAGCAGGGGTTACTCTTTGTTGCGGTGTGCGGGCTTCTCATTGTGGTGGCTTCTCTTGTTGCAGAGCACAGGATATAGGCAAACAGGCTCAGTAGTTGTGGCTCTCGGGCTCTAGAGTGCAGGCTCAGTAGTTGTGGCACACGGGCTTTGTTGCTCCGTGGCATGTGAGATCTTCCCAGACCAGGGATCAAACCCGTGTCCCCTGCACTGGCAGGCAGATTCTTAACCACTGAACCACCAGGGAAGTCCCAATACTCTAATTCTTGATGGTGGTGCTAGTTCATTCTTGAGAAATGACTGTGAGCATTTGTTGAAACTCAACAAGCTCTGGCATAAAAGGTTTAATGTTATCGCATATTATTTCTATCTCAATAAACCTCACTTAAATACAAAAAAGATGTTGTTAAGAAAATAAAAAAGCAAGCCAAAACCTATTAGAAAATATTTTCAATACTTATCTCTAACAAAAGGCTTTTATCTGAAATATCTAAAAAACTCTCACTACTAAATAATGAGAAGGAAACTATACTGAAAAAGACCAAATATCAATTAAATATCAATTAAAAAGGGAGCTAAATGAAATATCAATTAAAAAGGGAGCAAAATGAAACCCAGAGAAATTCTGAAGAATTTAATAAATGTTGTAATAGCAGACAATAAAATAGAAAACAAATAGAAAAAATTGCAAATTTGCCTCTCTGAATGACTAGTGAGAATGACAATTCTAAGATGATACTAACCAAAAATATACTTCATAAAAACATAGAAGTTATCATGAAGAAATGAGGAAAAGCATACATATATAATTATAAAAAAAGTAATAAATTGCACACCACTATGAATCTTATAGATATTAGATCTATATATGATTGTATTATTAAATAAATTTATAACAATACATATTTTATCATTTTGATGAAATACATAGATTTCTAGAAAAATGAATTGCAAAACTGATATTAAAGAAATATTAAATCAGGGCTTCCCTGGTGGCGCAGTGGTTGAGAGTCCACCTGCCGATGCGGGGGACACAGGTTCGTGCCCCAGTCCGGGAGGATGACACATGCCGTGGAGCGGCTGGGCCCGTGAGCCATGGCCGCTGGGCCTGCGCGTCCGGAGCCTGTGCTCCGCTACGGGAGAGGCCACGGCAGTGAGAGGCCCGCATACCACAAAAAAAAAAAAAAAGAAATATTAAATCAAAATATCCCTTATCCATTTAAGTAATTAAAATTCTAATTATAATTTATTAACAGAAATTTGCAAAGTCACCTAATTTTGCTGGGGATTTCTACTAATTTTAAAATGTTATTAACTGTTCCAGGAATAGAAAAGGCCATTTCCAACAGTTGTATGCATTCAGCATAACTTTGTTTCCAAACACTGTCAAGGACTTTGTAAAAAGTGAAAAATTACAGGACAATTATTCTCATTAACATAGATGAATATTTCTAAACAAAATATTATCAAATTATATCTAGCATTATTCAAATAGAGTTATAACAATGCTTGCTCAGTCTAAAATTGATTTCACCTTTGAAAAGTTAATCAGTATAACATCCAAATAAAAGCAAAAAGTATAAGGTCATTTGATACATGGAGGAAGCGTTTGATAATATTTAACATCTGTATATGTTAAAAAGTCACAGCAAACTAGAAATAGAAGGAAATGGTTTCTACAAAAGAAATCACCTCTAACACCATACTACTTAATTGTGCAAAGTTGAAGCCTTTTCTTCTGAAAATGTAATAAACCAAGAATGGCTTGGTATCACTGATTATATTCCACACTGTACTAAATTTCCAAGCCAGTCCTCTAAGGCAAGAAAAAGACTTAAGAGATATAGATATGTTAATGGAATAAAATTGTACAAATTCTCAGATGATATAATTGTACAAAGAAAAATGCAAAATTGAGCTAATAATAGAAAAATGCAGTATGAATATTGTCATGTTTCTGCAGAGGTAGTGTGTTATGTTCCAGGCAAAGAAATCTGATATCTGGTTTCAGAGACAAGCCTAGGAAGTTAAAGGGGGATTACACAGAGACCCCCTAGAGGGATACAAAGATTATCTCCTCACAGGTATGTGTTTACATTTCAAAGGGGGATAAACGTCAGAGTCATTCATTTGCATTCCAACAAGTTGTAAACTAGGGACTCTGCTTTTTCTCCTAGAGAAGATTCCTTCACATTAGGGAAATTAGACTTCTCTCACTCTCTTGAGGAGAGGTGACAATATGTATACATAGAAATTTCTATATAAATTCCCAGATTCATATTTTTGGGATCCCTGATAGGAGGTATCAGAAACTCCTTTTTGCATGTGCTGTATTAAGCAACCAGGTCTCACTGTACAAAACGGACAAAATGAGCACAGGAACTAATGAGATTATTATGGCAAGTGATAATGAGTCTGACTACAGATCCAGAAATCTCATGTTTGTTTTCAGAATAACATAAATAAAAATAGATACTAAGAACACATGGAGGGGACTTCCCTGGTGGTGCAGTGGTTAAGAATCTGCTTGCCAATGCAGAGTACATGGGTTCGAGCCCTGGTCTGGGAAGATTCCACATGCCGTGGAGCAACTAAGCCCGTGTGCCACAACTACTGAGCCTGTGCTCTAGAGCCCGCGAGCCACAACTACTGAGCCCATTCGCCTAGAACCTGTGCTCTGCAACAAGAGAAGCCACCACAGTGAAAAGCCCATGGACTGCAATGAAGAGTAGCCCCCGCTCTCTGCAACTAGAGGAAGCCTGCACACAGCAATGAAGACACAGCACAGTCAAAAATAAATTAAAAAATAAATTTATTAAAAAAAAACACATGGAGTAGAAGTGTTAAAAATAATTTAGAGTTTACTGTATGCAAGAAAATATTAAAAAATGTATATCTAACAATATTTCTACACACTTATTAGAATGATTAAATTTATTAAAAAACCTGAAAATAACAATTGCTGGTTCAGGTGTGGAGCAATAGGAAATCTCGTGCATTGCTGGTAAAAATGCAAAATGCTAGGAGCCACTTTAGAAGAAAATCTGGCAGTTTCTTACCAAGCTAAACACAGTCTTCCAATACAACCTAGCAATCACACTCCTCAGTATTTACCCAAATCATTAGAAAACTTATGCCCACAAAAAACCTGCATGTGTTTTACTTACAATCACCAAAAAGTTGAAGCAACCAACATGCTCTTCAACAAGTGACATGTTCATACTATGGAATATTACTCAGTGACAAAAAGAAATAAGCTATCAATAATGAAAGACATGGATGGATCTTAAATGCATATCGCTAAGTGAAAGATGCAAGTCTGAAAAGAATACATATTGTATGACTGCAATTACATGGCATTCTGGAAAAAGCGGAACTATGGTAATGGCAAAAAGATCTGTGACTGACAGGGATTTAGGGGAAAAGTGATATGATGCATATAACTAACTGAAGGTTTGTAAATATATAAAGACCTTCTACAAATCAGCACAGAAAAGATAGAACAGTCAATAAATAGAAAATTAGGACTTGCACAACACTTGACAAAAGAGAATATGCAAATGGCTAACAGGTATATGAAAAGATTTTCAATCCAATTAACCATCAGAGAGATATATATAAACGTAAAATTGATATACCACTACACACTCACCAGATAGTTAAAATTTCATAGTAGCACTATTTACAACAGCCAAGACACGGAAGCAACTTAAATGTCCATCAACAGATGAACAGATAAAGAAGATGTGGTACATATATACAATGGAATGTTACTCAGCCACAAAAAAGAATGAAATAATGCCACTGGCAGCAACATGGATGGACCTAGAGATTACCTTACTAAGTGAAGTTAAGTCAGACAAAGACAAATATCATGTGATATCACTTATATGTGAAATCTAAAAAATGATACAAATGAACTTATACAAAATAGAAAGAGACTCACAGACACAGAAAATAAACTTATGGTTACCAAAGGGGAAGGGGGCGGGAAGGAGGGATAAGTTAGGAGTTTGGGATTAGCAGATAGAAACTACTATATATAAAATAGATAAACAAGGACCCACTGTATAGCACAGGGAACTATATTCAATATCTTGTAATAACCTATAATGGAAAAGAATCTGAAAAAGAATATATTTATATGTATAACTGAATCACTATGCTGTACACCTGAAACTAACACATTATAAATAACTATACTTCAATTAAAAGAATTAAAAACATTAAACATAGAGAATGTGGAGCAATGGCGACTTTATAGGCTGTGAATGTGAAAGAGCATGCTTCTTTACAAAGTATTTTGGTATTATTTACCAAGGTTGAACATACCATGCTCTGTGACCCAGAATTCTGTTTCCTATATATACTCCCATCAAAATGTGTACAGTACTCACCAAGAGATATGTACTATATATACGAGTATGTTCATATTAACATTATTATAGTCAATATCTAGGAAAAAAACAAGTAAACAAAATAAATGTTCAACAGTAGAATGGCTAAATAAAGTGGGTTATGTTCACATAATTGTTAATAGTACTGCGTAGAATGAAAATAAACTAGAAACTTCAGTATACACCAATGAATAAATCCCATGAATCTAATGTTAAGTGATAAAAGCCAAACATAGAAGAACACATTCTATACGTTTCCATTTGTTTAAAGTTTAAAAAGAGTCACAAGTGAACTGTGAAGTCAATGCTGGTAAATGGCTGCATTTAATCAATTAATGATCAATGCTTCGGTATTAATAAAGCTGACACATACTATTTCTTTTTACATTTTTCTGCATTTTATTTCAAAAATATTTATTTATTTAATGTTTTACCTATTTTATTTTATTTTATTTATTTATTTTTGGCTGCACTGGGTCTTCGTTGCTGTGCACGGGCTCTAGTTGCAGCGAACAGGGGCTGCTCTTTGTTGCGGTGCGCGGGCTTCTCATTGTGGTGCCTTCTCTTGTTGCGGAGCACGGGCTCTTGGCACGCGGGCTTCAGTAGTTGCAGCACGTGGGCTGTGCTCAGTAGTTGTGGCTCACGGGCTCTAGAGCGCAGGCTCAGTAGTTGTGACGCAAGGGCTTAGTTGCTCCGCGGCATGTGGGATCTTTGGGGACCCGGGCTCGAACCCGTGTCCCCTGCACTGAAAGGCAGATTCCTAACCACTGCACCACCAGGGAAGCTCCAAAAATTTTAATCTTAATTCTAGACTACTATTTTAAGAATTCTCCAATCAAATTTTTGCCACATGTATAGTAATGATGTAGGTGAAATACAAGGAAACAATTCAGAGCTTTAAGTAATAATTTGGATTTATGTATTCCAAACTGACTTGTTGAGTAGGGAAGACTGCAAAAGTATCATCTAGATGCAAGATTAGCCAAAACAATGACCAGAGCTGAGACTGATTTCTCCTAAATTTCCCACTGAACAGCAAACAAACAATTCAAAGACCAGATTAGGATACAAGTAAGTTGGTACAGCTCTCAAATGCTCCTTAGCCCCTCAAAAAGAAAGGTATCGTATTTGTTGGTCAGTTCAGGTGTATGCAGGGAGAAATCTAAAGAGAAGTTCAGATAAACTGGCAAGCCATACTGTCTACCACCAGGCCATCTAGTGCTTATTTGTTCCTGGTCTACTGATACATACTGCCCAATTTCTGTATTCTGCTTTCTCCTTTACCATCAAACCTGAAACAGGCCTAAAAGGGGCCTATTATACTTAATATTTTAAAATATATACAAGTCAAACATATAATGTTGGCAGTGATAAAGTAATGTTAAAGGATATTCCTTGTTGTGAATTCATTGCGGAGGACATAGAATCAAAATGTCCTGCTAACTATTAGGTTGTCAGTGTAAAGGTAAAGTAGAAATCATTTGTGACGGTCAGGTTTCTGGTTTGTATGAATTGCAGATGGTTTCACTGAAATAACACAGGAAGAAAAAAGCCTTGGAAAATGAAGGAGAAGTCAAATTCAATTTTAGAATGTTAAGTTGGAGCTTCTAGAGAAATACTTAAATGTATGTTGACACTTATGTTTACCTCGTGATAAAATTATTTTCAATGTAGATTATTTATTTGTGTTTCAAGTATTTAAAATTTTGCTTGGAAAATAGATATAAGAAGTACCATTGGTTCTCTCAGACCAAACATTCTTTGATTTGCTTTAATATTTTATTTTCTTAATCTAAAAATACATGTTTTTCATTATATATTTTACATATTTTATATTAAAATTCCATAATTTATGTTTAATCTACTATATTGTTTGATTAATTCAAAAAGAAATCTAAAAAATAGCATTCATACAGTTTATATATTTTTATAAAGTTCTAGTTGATCTAAAAATGTATTAATAGTATACAGATGACACACCCAATCCAAAAAATATAGTTTCTTGAGGAATATTATCAAAGTGTAATAGTGTAGCTTGCATAAGCTAAAGTCATTTTGACAAGAAAAACATGACAAAATATACACTAGGCTTAAAGCTTTAGCTCCACACTCAGTGGATATTACAAAACCATTTAAATATTTATTGGACATAATATTTTGTTAGGGAACTCCTTTTCGTTCTTCAACTTGTCTTTATAAAAGGCATTTGACTTACCCTTATTATGGTTTTGCTCAATACTAGCCGGTGTGATTAGAATGTTACATAGTATTCCCTGCCCTCAAAAACTTTACAGGAGATAAGAGCTACAAACAACTAAAATGCAACAGCATCACTATAAAGCATGCAAAACACTGCTATGAAGAATACAAAACACCGCCCGTCACCCTCCTCAAGTGTTATGACAAAATCATAACTTATTAACAGATGCTAGTCAATTATATGAGAGGAGATAAGTCACAACAGGCAAGCATACTGGAAGATGTGCTTGGATAAACCAAAGCATACCTTAAATAAAGCACCTAGTTTACACCTAGAAGATTTCATAGCTTATGAATGCCTTATACTAAATCTAGCCCATACCCCTCCCATCATACTAGCACAAACCAATCAAATAAAACATTCACCTAACATCTAAAGTATTGGAGATAGAAATTTAAATACTAATGGCTCCACAGAGAAAGCCCCTAAGGGAATGATGAAAGAAACATTAAAAGTAACAAAAAGCAAAGCTTACACCTTGTACCTTCTGCATAATGATTTAACTAGCAAAATTTTAACAAAGAGAACTTAAACTACCGGAAACCAGACAAGCTACTTATGAACAGTTACTAGAACAAACTCATCTATGTGGCAAAATAGTGAGAAGATTTATAAGCAGAGGTGACAAGCCTAACGAGCCTGGTGATAGCTGGTTGTCCAGGAAAGAATTTCTTTTCCACGTTAAATAATACTAAGAACTCCTTGTAAGTTTCAATGCATGTTTAAACGTTAGTTTAAAAAGGTACAGCTTTTTAGAAATGGGTACAACCTTAACTAGAGAATAAAAACAAACAGCACCATAGTTGGCTTAAAAGCAGCCACCAATTAAGAAAGCGTTCAAAGTTCAACAATGAATATATCTTAATCTCAATATTAAATAAATCAGCTCCTAGTCTTACTACTGGACTAATCTATAAAATTATAGAAGCAATACTGATATGAGTAACAGGAAGTATTTCTCCTTGCACAAGTTTATATCAGCAAATAATATACTGATAATTAACAGTAAATAAATATAACCCAACACTACACTATTTATTAAACATGCTGTTAATCCAACACAGCTGTGCACCCAAGGAAAGATTTAAAAAAGTAAAAGGAATTTGGCAAACACAAATCCCACCTGTTTACCAAAAACATCACCTTTAGCATCACTAGTATTAGAGGCACCTCCTACCCAGTGACAATTATTAAACAGCCATGGTATCCTGACTGTGTAAAGGTAGCATAATCATTGTTCTCTAAATAAGGACTTGTATGAATGGCTACACGAGGGTCTTACTGTCTCTAACTTTTAATCAGTGAAACTGACCTCCCCATGAAGGGAGGGGGGTGATAAAATAAGACAAGAAGACCCTATGGAGCTTCAATTAATCAATCTAAAAAAACATAGTTAAACCACCAAGGGATAACAAAATTTCACATGGATTGACAATTTTGGTTCGGGTGACCTCCAAGCACAAAAAAACCTCCAAGTGATTAAAGCTTAGACCCACTAGTCAGAGCATAATATCACTTATTGATCCAAAAACTGATCAACGGAACAAGTTACCCTAGGGATAACAGTGCAATCCTATTCTAGAGTCCATATCAACAATAGGGTTTACGACCTTGATGCTGGACCAGGACACCCCAATGGTGTAACCGCTATTAAAGGTTCGCCTGTTTAACGATTAAAGTCCTACGTGATCTGAGTTCAGACCAGAGCAATCCAGGTCAGTTTCTATTTATTATGTATTTCTTCCAGTACGAGAGGACAAGAGAAATAAGGCCCACTTTAAACAAGCACCTTCAAAACAATTAATGACGTAATCTCAACATAATAAGCAAACACAAAATAACTACCCGAGATCAGGGTTTAGTTAGGGTGGCAGAGCCCGGTAATTGTGTAAAACTTAAGCCTTTATACTCAGAGGTTCAAACCCTCTCCCTAACAAAATGTTTATAATCAATATCCTAATGCTTGTTATTCCTATTCTTTTAGCCATAGCATTTTTAACATTAGTAGAGCGAAAAATCCTGGGCTACATACAACTCCAAAAAGGACCAAATATTGTAGGACCACATGGTCTATTTCAACCCACTGCCAACGCAATCAAACTACTCACTAAAGAACCACTACGACCAGCTACATCCTCCACCTCCTTATTTATTATTGCACCAATCCTAGCTCTGACTCTAGCCCTAAGAATATGAATCCCCCACCCATGCCATATCCCCTCATTAATATAAGCCCAGGAGTATTATTCATACTAGCCATATCAAGTTTAGCCGTACACTCTATCTTATGATCCGATGAGCCTCCAACTCAAAATATGCACTAATCGGGGTCCCATGAGCTGTAGCACAAACAATCTCATACGAAGTAACACGAGCAATTATTCTCTTATCTGTACTCTTAATAAATGGGTCTTTCACCCAATCGACCCTCACCACAACACAAGAACAACTATGGTTGATCTTCCCATCATGGCCACTAGCCACGATACGATTTCCACCCTAGCAGAAACTAGCCGAGCCCCATTCGACCTGACAGAAGGAGAGTCTGAACTCGCAGCCAGCTTTAATGAAGAATATGCAGCAGGCCCTTTCACTATATTTTTTCTAGCAGAATACGCTAACATCATTATAATAAATATGTTCACAACAATCCTGTTCCTAGGAGCATTTTACAACCCACAGACACCAGAGCTACATACAATCAACTTCACCATCAAAACACTATTATTAACAGTATCCTTCCTATGAATTCGAGATCCTACCCTCGATTCCAATATAACCAGTTAATACACATACTCTGAAAAAATTTCCTGCCTTTAACACTAGCCCTGTGCATACGACACATACCATTACCCATCATAATGGCAAGCATCCCCCCACAAACAAGAAATATGTCTGATAAAAGAGTTACATTGATAGAGTAAATAATAGAGGTTCAAGCGCTCTTATTTCTAGAATTTTAGGAATTGAACCTACCCTTGAGAATTCAAAATTCTCCGTGCTACCATATTACACCACATTCTATAGTAAGGTCAGCTAAATAAGCTATCGGGCCCATACCCCGAAAATATTGGTTTATGTCCTTCCCGTACTAATAAACCCCATTATCTCTATCATTATTTTAACAACTGTCGTTTTAGGGACTATGATTATAATAACCAGCTCCAACTGATTGTTAGCCGGAACTGGATTTGAAATAAACATACTAGCCATTATCGCCATTAACCCACAAGCCATAGAAGCCTCCACTAAGTATTTCTGAACACAAGCTACTGCACCCATATTGCTTATAATAGCAGTCAGCATTAACTTACTCTATTCCGGCCAGTGAACCATTACAAAACTATTCAACCCAACAGTATCAACAGTAATAACAGTACCCCTGGCCATAAAACTAGGACTATTCCCTTTTCACTTCTCAGTGCCCGAGGTAACACAAGGCATCCCATTAACAGCAGGCCTAATCCTGTTGACATGACAAAAACTTGCACCTCTATCAGTCTTTTATCAAATCTCGCCATCAATCAACCTAAACCTACTACTATCCGTATCCATACTGTCCATCCTAATTGGAGAGTGAGGTGGGTTAAATCATACCCAACTCCAAAAAATCACGGCCTACTCATCAATCGCCCACATAGGATGAATAACAGCCATCTTACTATACAACCCAACTGTAACAACTCTACACCTACTAATCTACATTATAATAACCCTCACACTATATTCATATTATTCATTCACAGCTCGGCCACCACTACATTGTCACTGTCACACACATGAAGCAAAACACCTATTATCACAACCCTTACCCTAGCTACTCTGCTATCAATAGGGGGACTCCCAGCACTAGCAGGATTCATGCCTAAATGAATAATTATTCAGGAAATAACAAAAAACAGTAATATTATCTTACCCACACTTATAGCCATCACAGCACTACTTAACCTATAGTTCTACATGCGACTCACATACTCCACAGCACTGACCATGTTCCCCTCCACAAAAAACATGAAAATAAAACGGCACTTTGACTCTACAAAACAAATAGGTATATTCTTGGGAATATGAGGAAACAGAGGAGGGAGAGCCAACACAATGTGTGTACTGGTATTTCAGAGGGTCTTGAGGATGAAGGAAGTTTTGCTAGAAATAAAAGAATGAAAGAGAGTTACTGGCAGAGACAGTAACACATGCAGTCACCAGAAAGAAAAAGAATGACACATTTGGAGAGTAGTAAGAAGGTATCTATACGTTTAACACAAAGTAATAGTGGACTATAAAAGACTGGAAAGACAAGCATGGGTAAGTTTATAAAGAAACGCTTATATATATGGCACGCTAAAGTGTTTAGACTTTTTCCTGAGGGTAACAGAAGCTCTTAAATACTACTAGGCAGACAGTGAAATGCAGATATTTGTGTTTTAGAACCATTTATTATGGCTCCACTAAGAAGTATGTGTGTGTGTGTACATATGTGTGTGTGTGTGTGTGTGTGTGTGTGTGTGTGTGTGTGTGTGTGTGTGTAGTGAGACAAAAGAAAAGCAGCAGTAAGAACAATCTGAAACGGCTGTGGGAATCCAAGTGAAAAATGGTAATGGTGATGCAAATGAACAAATGGCAGGTGGTATGCAGACAAGTGAATGCATTTAACAAATAATTAGAGGACAGAATCAATGAATTCGATAATTGACGGGCTGTGTATGTAATAGAGGGAGTTGTGAGTGGTGAGGCTTATCCAACTTGTGTAACGGCGGGTAGAGTAGGCATTCTCTGAGATAGGAAACGTAAGAAAATAAAATGATTTGCTGGGGAGGAGATAAGATCAGTTGGGTCTTATTAAGTCTGACTCTCTCAGGAACTGCCCAAATGTATTTCTTTTGTAGGCAGCTTAATTTATGGATTTAAGGTTAGGAAAATAAATATTGGCTACACATAAAGATATGAGGGGGGGGACCTTCAAGACAGCAGAGGAGTAAGGCGTGGAGATCACCTTCCTCCCCACAAATACATCAAAAATACATCTACACGTGGAACAACTCCTACAGAACACCTACTGAACTCTGGCAGAATACCCCAGACTTTCCAAAAGGCAAAACTCTCCCGACGTACCTGGGTAGGGCAAGAGAAAAAAGGAAAAACAGAAACAAAAGAATAGGGATGGGACCTGCACCTCTGGGAGGGAGCTGTGAAGGAGGAAAGGTTTCCACACACTAGGAAGCCCCTTCGCGGGTGGAGACTGTAGGTGGCGGAGGTGGGGAGCTTCGGAGCCACGGAGGAGAGCGCAGCAACAGGGGTGCGGAGGGCAAAGCAGGGAGATTCCCGCACGGAGGATCGATGCCGACCGGCACTCACCTGCCCGAGAGGCTTGTCTGCTCACCCGCTGGGGCGGGCGGGGCTGGGAGCTGAGGCTCGGGCTTCGGTCGGAGCGCAGGGAGAGGACCGGGGTTGGCGGTGTTAACACAGCCTGAAGGGGACAGTGCACCACGGCTAGCCGGGAGGGAGTCCGGGAAAAAGTCTGGAGCTGCCAAAGAGACAAGAGACTTTTTCTTGCCTCTTTGTTTCCTGGTGCTCAAGGAGAGGGGATTCAGGGCACCACCTAAATGAGCTCCAGAGATGGGCACGAGCCGCGGCTATCAGTGTGGACACCAGAGACGGGCATGAAACGCTAAGGCTGCTGCTGCCACCACCAAGAACCCTGTGTGCGAGCACAGGTCACTGTCCACACCTCCACTCCCGGGAGCCTGTGCAGCCCGCCACGCCAGGGTCCTGTGATCCAGGGACAACTTCCCGGGAGAACACATGGCACGCCTCAGGCTGGTGCAATGTTATGTTGGCCTCTGCTGCCGCAGGCTCGCCCCGCATTCCATACCCTTCCCTTCCCCCGGCCTCAGTGAGCCGGAGCCCCCAAGTCAGCAGCTGCTTTAACCTCATCCTGTCTGGGTGGGAACAGAAGACTGTGGGCAAACTACATGCAGAGGTGGGGCCAAATCCAAAGCTGAGGCTCCGGAGCTGTGCGAACAAAGAAGAGGAAGGGAAATCTCTCCGTGCAGCCTCAGGAGCAGCGGATTGAATCTCCACAATCAACACGATGTACCCTGTATCTGTGGAATACATGAACAGACAACAAATCATCCCAAATTGAGGAGGTGGACTTTGGGAGCAACTGTAGACTTGGGGTTTGCTTTCTGCATCTAATTTGTTTCTAGTTTTCTGTTTATCTTAGTTTAGTATTTAGAGCTTATTATCATTGGTAGATTTGTTTATTGATTTGGTTGCTCTCTTCCATTTTTTCTTTCTGTGAGTGTGTATGTGTATGCTTCTTCGTGTGATTTTTGTCTGTATAGGTTTGCTTTTACCATTCGTCCTAGGGTTCTGTCCATCCGTTTTTTTGAGTTTTTTTTAGTATACTTTTTAGCGTTTGTTATCATTGGTGGATTTGTTTTGGTTTGGTTGCTCCTTTCTTTCTTTTTTTAAATTAATTTTTAATTTTTTTAGTTTAATAATATTTTTTATTATAACTTTATTTAGTTATTGATTTTTCTTTCTTTCTTTTTTTTTCTCCCTTTTCTTCTGAGCTGTTGGGCTGACAGGGTCTTGGTGCTCTGGCCGGGTGTCAGGCCTGAGCCTCTGAGGTGGCAAAGCCGAGTTTGGGACATTGGACCACCAGAGACCTCCTGGCCCCAGGTAATATCAATCGGCAAGAGCTCTCCCAGAGATCTGTGTTTCACTAAGACCCAGCTCCACTCAACAACCAGCAAGTTCCGGTGCTGGACACCCCATGCCAAACAACTAGCAAGACAGGAACATAACCCCACCCATTAGCAAAGAAGCTGCCTAAAATCATAATAAGTTCACAGACACCCCAAAATACACAACCAGACGCGGTCCTGCCCACAAGAAAGACAAGATCCAGACTCATCCACCAGAACACAGGCACTAGGAAGCCTACACAACCCACTGAACCAACCTTAGACATGGGGAGCAGACACCAAAAACAATGGGAACTACAAACCTGCAGCCTGTGAAAAGGAGTCCCCAAACACAGGAAGTTAAGCAAAATGAGAAGACAGAGAAATACACAGCAGAAAAGGAGCGAAGTAAAAACCCACCAGACCAAACAAATGAAGAGGAAAAAGGCAGTCTACCTGAAAAAGAATTCAGAGTAATGACAGTAAAGATGATCCAAAATTTTGAAAATAGAATGGAGAAATACAAGAAACGTTAACAAGGACCTAGAAGAATGAAAGAGAAAACAAACGATGAACAACACAATAAATGAAATTAAAAATTCTCTAGAAGGAATTAATAGCAGAATAACTGAGGCAGAAGAACGGATAAGTGACCTGGAAGGTAAAATAGTGGAAATAACTACCGCAGAGCAGAATAAAGAAAAAAGAATGCAAAGAACTGAGGACAGTCTCAGAGACATCTGGGACAACATTAAATGCCCAACATTTGAATTATAGGGGTCCCAGAAGAAGAAGAGAAAAAGAAAGGGACTGAAAAAATACTTGAAGAGACTATAGTTGAAAACTTCCCTAACATGGGAAAGGAAATAGTCAATCAAGTCCTAGAAGCTCAGAGAGGCCAAGACAAATTAAACCATCAAAAACTAAATAAAACGAAAAAATATTAAAAAGCAGCAAGGAAAAGTAGCAAATAACATACAACGGAATCCCCATAAGGTTAACAGCTGACCTTTCAGCAGAAACTCTGTAAGCCAGAAAGGTGTGGTAGGATATACTTAAAGTGATGGAAGGGAAAAACCTACAACCAAGACTACTCTACCCAGCAAGGGTCTCATTCAGATTTGATGGAGAAATTAAAACCTTTACAGACAAGCAAAAGCTAAGAGAATTCAGCACCACCAAACCAGCTTTACAACAAATGCTAAAGGAACTTCTCTAGGCAGGAAACACAAGAGAAGGAAAAGACCTGCAATAACAAACCCAAAACAATTAAGAAAATGTTAATAGAAACATACATATCGATAATTACCTTAAATGTAAATGGATTAAATGCTCAAAGAGGAAATCAAAAAGTACCTAGAGGCAAATGACAGTGAAAACATGATGGTCCAAAACCTATGGGACGCAGCAAAAGCAGTTCTAAGAGGGAAGTTTACACAAATACAATCCTACCTCGAGAAACAAGAAAAATCTCAAATAAACTACCTAACCTTACACCTAAAGCAATTAGACAAAGAACAACAACAAAAAAAGTTAGCAGAAGGCAAAAAATCATAAAGATCATATCTTTTTATAAAAAGATTTATAAAAATAAAAACTGGTTCTTTGAGAAGATAAATAAAATTGATAAACCACTAGCCAGACTCATCAAGAGGGAGAAGACTCAAATCAAGAGATTTAGAAATGAAAAGAAGTAACAACTGACACTGCAGAAATACAAAGGATCATGAGAGATTACTACAAGCAACTATATGCCAATAAAATGGACAACGTCAAAGAAATGGACAAATTCTTAGAAAAGCACAACCTTCCCAGACTGAACCAGGAAGAGACAGAAAATATAAACAGACCAATCACAAGCCTTGATATTGAGCCTGTGATTAAAAATCTTCCAACAAACAAAAGCCCAGGACCAGATGGCTTCACAGGCGAATTCTATCAAACATTTAGAGAAGAGCTAATACCTATCCTTCTCAAACTCTTCCAAAATATAGCAGAGGGAGGAACACTCCCAAACTCATTCTGCGAGGCCACCATCACCCTGATACCAAAACCAGACAAAGATGTCACAAGGAAAGAAAACTACAGGCCAATATCACTGAACAACCTAGATGCAAAAATCCTCAACAGAATACTAGCAAACAGAATCCAAGGCATATTAGAAGTATCATACACCATGATGAAGTGGGGTTCATCCCAGAATGCAAGAATTCTTCAATATACACAAATCAATCAATGTAATAAACCATGTTAACAAATTGAAGGATAAAAACCATACGATCATCTCAACAGATGGAGAAAAAGCTGTCTACAAAATTCAACACCCATTTATGAAAAAAACGCTCCAGAAAGCAGGCACAGAGGGAAGTTACCTCAACACAATACAGGCCATATACAAGAAACCCACAACAAGCATCATTCTCAATGGTGAAAAACTGAAAGCATTTCTTCTAAGATCAGGAACAAGACAAGGATGGCCACTTTCACCACTTTTATTCAATATAGTTTTGGAAGTCCTAGCCATGGCAATCAGAGAAGAAAAAGAAATAAAAGGAATACAAATTGGAAAAGAAAACTGTCACTGTTTGCAGATGATATGATACTATACATAGAGAATCCTAAAGATGCCACTAGAAAACTACTAGACCTAATCAATGAATTTGGTAAAGTTGCAGGATACAATATTAATACATAGAAATCTCTTGCATTCTTATACACTAATGATGAAAAATCTGAAGGAGAAATTAAGGAAACACCCCCATGTACCACTGCAACAAAAAGAATGAAATACCTAGGAATAAACCTACCTAAGGAGACAAAAGACCTGTATGCAGAAAACTATAAGACACTGATGAAAGAAATTAAAGATGATACAAGCAGATGGAGAGATATACCATGTTCTTGGATTGGAAGAATCAACATTGTGAAAATGACTATATTACCCAAAGCAATCTACAGATACAATGCAATCCCTATCAAACTACCAATGGTATTTTTCACAGAATTAGAACAAAGAATTTCAAAACTTGTATGGAAACACAAAAGACCCCGAATAGCCAAAGCAGTCTTGAGAAAGGAAAACAGCTGGAGGAATCAGGCTCCTGGATTTCAGACTATACTACAAAGCTACAGTAATCAAGACAGTATAGTAGTGGCACAAAAACAGAAATATAGATCAACAGAACAGGATAAAAAGCCCAGAGATAAACCCACGCACATACAGTCACCTTATCTTTGATAAAGGAAACAAGAATATACAATGAAGAAATTACAACTTCTTCAATAGTGGTGCTGGGAAAACTGGACAGCTACATGTAAAAGAATGAAATTAGAACACTCCCTAACATTGTAAACAAAAATAAACTGAAAGTGGATTAAAGAACTAAATGTAAGGCCAGACACTATAAAACTCTTAGAGGAAAACATAGGCAGAACACTCTATGACCTAAATCACAGCAAGATCCTTTTGACCCACCTCTCAGAGAAATGGAAATAAAATAAAAAATAAACAAATGGGACCTAATGAAACTTAAAAGCTTTTGCACAGCAAAGGAAACCATAAACAAGATGAAAAGACAACCCTCAGAATGGGAGAATATATTTGCAAATGAAGCAACTGACACAGGATTAATCTCCAAAATATATAAAAAACAAAGAGAGGAAGTCCTCTGCTGTTTACTTAGAGACTCTGAAGCTAATTCACAATACTAGTACCAGTAATTTGAACATTAACAAAACAACAGTAGCGAGTGGGCATATGTGCCTGGGGAGGACGGCAGTGGTACGTGTCCTGGGAGGAGCCCTGGGGGCCGGGTGCACCGAGCTGCCAGCCTGGGGTCCGGGAAGCTTTCTTGATATAATCAATAATATTTAGGAGTAAAACAAATGCAGGTATGAATGCCAATGTAGATCAAGAAGTTGAGAAGTTTCCTATTGGATCATTTAAATCACCTTAGTCATCTGATGAATATGAAAAAAAGGGGTGGTAGATTTGTAGTTATCTACAGTGGAGAGACTTTCTAATGCCTGATGGAGTAAATGTGAGAAGGGAGTAAATAGAGAAACATCAAGATTTTAAGACAGTTTTGAGGGACCAGTTAAAACTGAACACTAATTGTGTAGTGGCACCACTCTGAGTTATTTTCTCTAACTGTACTGGAGGGGCCTCAGCATAGGACAAAAGTAAGCAAATAACTGCAGTTATCCTGTGTTGGGATTTAAAATATATATATATAACACTTAAGCATATTTGCAAAAAAAGAAAATAGTTGAAAATCATAGAAAATAGTCTAACTAAGGAAAAGAATAAAGACAGAGAAAAGGGACTGAATTAAGATTAATGATTGAAACCAAGGAACCAGAGGTTGAACAGTGTAAGTACCAAAATTAGACTACTGGAGTAATCAGAAATGATAGCCGAAGGATGAAGAATTTGAAGCTACTGCTTCCAAGTGGAGCTTTTCTGAATAATGCCAAGGTACACCTTACAGTTATGAAAGTGAGTTTCTGAGGTACATTGACACTGAATACCCCTAAGTGTTGAAAATATCAAGCAAATGACAGATCAGGGTGTTGAATTGTTTATCCACTTGATTGTTGAAACCAATGTAAGTGATGAGCTGTCTCTTGAGTAGAAAGAATGAGACTGAATCAAGTGTAAAATTCCATAATAAAGAATGAACAAGAGCAAGAAGTTAGTAGAGGGCTGCATTACGGCTTTCATGGGTCCAGGACGCTATTACCTTCATGATCCTCTTCCTCCATTAAAAATAAATAAATAAAAATTATACTTTACAGTTTCTTTGGTTTAATGAAAAATATATTAACATTACATATTGAGACATTTTTTCAATCTAAAACTTCATTCATTCTTTTCCTTCTGATTTTAACAGAAATTACTACATTTCTGTGGGCCTCTAAAACTACTGTAGGCCCTAGGCACTGTGTCTACTGGATAAGTTGGTGCTGAACACGTCAGGAGAAATACAAATCAATCAAACCCAACCCCAACTTAAATTACCAGACAAGGCTGTTAAAACACTTATGATGACTACATCTTCTATGCCAAAACGTTTAGTAGAAACATAGAAGATATACAAGAGACCTGAATCAAACATCTAGTGTTGAAATATATACTGTATGGGATAAATATACAGTGACTGTGTAGATGAATGGGACTTGCAGAATGGTAGCGTATCTTTTCCCTAAAAAGCAACAGGTAGAAAAACATTCAAAACACCAACCATTCCCCAAACCTAGAAATTTAACAAAACCGTACATCACACAACAAATTGAGTGGTATTTATCCAAGGAATACTGCTAGAAGCTTCCAGTTTCCTGTTCATCTTGTAAAGATCTTTGAAGTCACTACTCCATCCCCCAAACAAGTGAAAAGCCAAAGAGACTAAAAATTGACAAGTCTTCTTTAATCCGTAAGGGAGGACACAGAAAAAACACTGCTCCCCAAGATGGAGAGACAGACAGGCAAGCACAGGGAGTCACAGCTTACCAGAGCTGAGACTCACCTCGGGAATCGGTGCTTGGTAGGGAAACCAGAACCGTAATTGATGAACTGCTAGAGGCTCAGCATGGATCAGTCTGAGAATTAAAACCTCCAGAGGGACCTAGTCCCTCCTCCCCCCAATATTGTGAGATTTACCTTCAGGAACATGATCAAGGTCCCACAGATTATGGGAGAAAAATCCTTCCATATTTCAGGCAAAGTGAGGGGAAAAGGAATACTAAAACCTGGTTAGAACAGCTGCATCCCATGATATTTTAGCCAGGGTCTTCTGCTTGTCATCCACTGAACATAATGGCAGAGTAGTTAAACCAGGGCTGCGCAGGCCAAGAGTACCTGCAGTTCTGCTGCCTGAGGGGCTAGCCAGATTGAGAGAATAGGAAAATCACCAGGCCCAGGGGAACTGTCAAAACAATGGCAACCCCAAGGCGATCAGTCAGGGAAGGCCAACATCCCAGCTGCCTCAAGACTTGATACCCATCAAGTCAAGCATTTGTAAGTGTGGAAACACATACTCAGACAAGCCAAAAATATAACAGGGAAATCTGAATAAGGAGACAGACGCAGTGGGCCTCGATAAGCTCCGACATATCCCTAGTGCTCTGGAAGTCTGAGCACATGTACAAGGCAGCACACGCACGCTTAGGAGAGACTGGAGGGGGCTCCAACTACCTGTAAGTCAGGATGAACATGAAGCTTTGCAGGAGCAGAACATAAAAGCTCAGACAGCCTTCTAAACTGCCTGAAATGTAAACGTGTTCTCCAAACCACACACAGAGACATCACAAAGAATGGAAGTCTTACTGGCTCTATGTTCTTAAGCACAACCTCTGACCAATCTGCAGCCAGTCACTAAGTTATGCTTCCAAGGAGTGGCACATAGGAAGCCAGACTTAAAAATAAAAACAATAATTAAAAACAAACAAACAAAAAGAACAAGCAGTATCATCATTGGCCTCACACTGCAGGAGAGAGATGATATTGAATTAGTCCATGCAAGTCAAATTAACACAGACAAGCAAATTCCAACAACAAGCCCCAGTGGCATCATAATTCAGAACTGATCAACATATTACCTAAAACATCCTGTTTTCACCACCACCACCAATAGCAAAATTGTAAGACCAAAAAAAAAAATAAAGAAAGAAAGTAACCCAAAAAGAGGGGACAACAAAAACCAGTACAACTGTCTCTGTGAGGGCCCACGTGTTGAATTCAGCAATCAAAGCTATTATAAATATGTTCATAGGGTTAAAGAAATTAAAATATGGCAACAACGACTCAACAACTACAGAATATCAAGATAGAAAGTTTAAAAAGCACCAAATACAAATTATGATATTAAAATTACAATACAAAAATGAAAGACAATCACTAAAGGAGCTCAACAGAAGATCTGAACTTGCAAAAGAGATAATCTGCTAACTTGAATGTATATTA
Source organism: Grampus griseus (assembly GCF_964374135.1). Taxonomy (NCBI): domain Eukaryota; kingdom Metazoa; phylum Chordata; class Mammalia; order Artiodactyla; family Delphinidae; genus Grampus; species Grampus griseus. The sequence goes on from NC_139012.1 coordinate 20,106,242, forward strand.
AGAGAAATATCCAATGTGAAGAACAGAAAGAAAAGAAAGAATGATGAAAAATGAGCAGAGCTTCAGAGATGTGTGGGAGCAGCAGAGAGAAAGACAAAGAAGCAGAAGAATAACTGAAAATAATTGCTGAAAAATCCCCATATTTGCTATTTTTTAAAGAAGTGATGGCTGTTTTTGTATGACCCACTTCCTCATCCGCTTGTTGCCACCAAATATATAACTAGAGTCAATTCCAGTGTGATCCAGGGAAGTAAGCTCAAATTCCTGAACCAGCAGAGAGAGCTTGTGCTGCAAATAACTGGAGCATTTAGTTAATTCATATCAGCAGAAACCTGGGGGATATTTCATGAATGAATTCTAAGAATGCTAGTCACAGAATAATGTAATGTAACATTAGAATAGGTTGAATTTACTGTTTTGGGTATACTTAATGATTTTAGATTTAAAAAATGACTAGCTTTGCATAGCTGGAGGTGACTCAAACAGTTTGAAAAATTGACTGAAACTTGATCTTAAATTGTATTGGCTTAGATTCAGTTAGGTTGAGATACTAAAAATACCCTAGAAAAAATTAAGAGAAAAAAATCCTAAAGGTTTAGAGAGATAGGAATGCTGTAGTCTATTTATCATGTGCTACTGGCAAAACCATCTGCCTGATATATCCTCCAGCAGGTCAAGAGTCTGTTCACTTCACTAAGGCTTAAGCTGCATTAATGAGGTCTCCGACATCATCCTCATAAACTCCATTGTGGTTGGTATGTAGACCATAAACGATGATGAGAAACAGCAACACTGAGATGGGTGAAATGATTTCCAGGAGTATAATTACATCCAGGGCAACAGACATCAACTAATAGTACTTAATCATCAGAGACAAAATAATCATAAATACTGTAATAGGCAGCAAGAATTAAGTAGAAATCAAAATACTTTGACATAATCTTGGCAGTTGTCAAGTAATGATGGATTATTAGCAATAAAATATGAGGTCAATATACTAAAATATTACTTGATGTATACTACAGAAAAAAATCTTCATATTAAGAGAAGATTTATTTGTATTGTCACAATGGAAAGTGATAAACTTTTAAGAAATTTCTGGACTTTATTCAAAGTTCTGTAATCCCTTGATTCAGAGAGGTTAGATTTCACTATGGAAAGACCTTACAGTATTGACAAATATAAATGTAATTATGATTCCAAGGCTATCTCTAAAGGAATTGGGATAATTTATAAAGGTGACAGAATACCAGCAAATGATAATTATTCAGAACTTTTGAGAATATACAGACTTTAAACTTTAATGCAATTTTCTGAGGACCAAAACAATATTCTGCCTATGGTTTTCAGAGCATAAAAGGATTTTTGACCTAAGGTCAGCTCACAGTGAGATAGTGAGCTTGCAGACCCACTTATAATTATTTTATTTTGTCAGTTTTTAAATGCATAATTGAAATAAGCATAATCTATATCAGGGGCTTAAGAAATGACCTCAATTTTGGCAGGTATACCTCTTATTTTCTTTTCCATATTCATAATAGGCATAATCAGAATCCCAACATTGGCTCCTGGACCAATGGATTGAGAGACACTTTTATTTACCATAAATTATGGCCAAACTCTGTTAACACCTACTGTCCAGATGTAATTATTGCACATCTTTCACTCAGAAAAGCATCCAGTTGTGCACAATAAATTAAAATGTTCATCTAATCTATTATAGTATGTACAATGCTGTAAATTACACTTATCAGGATAATTAACAGGGAATTGCAGAAATTAGTAATGACTTGGAAGATGTAGAGATATAGATTCCTATAACATCCTTACTTACTTGGCTGTATTTCTTATATAAAAGGCAGATGAATCTTAGTGATAAATTGTGGCTTATAATAATCTTAATTAGATGGCAGATTCAACTGCAAATGCTCTCCAGGTATGTTATCTCACCTGGAACAAATTTTACCCAGCACTTGGTTCGCAGCTATTGATCTGGCAAATGCCTCTTCTCTATACAAATTTACATGCATCACCGTAAGTTGTTCGCTATCAACTAACTGACATAGCAGTGCAATTTCAAGGTCTTGTCTCAGGACCATGCCAGCTCTCCTATTCTTGTCCATAATGTCTCCAGTGCTATTTGATGCCTAATCTGTGTATTTATGCCAGTCTCTAATAACGTAAGTAAAAGTTTACTTTCAATTTCTATACTTATCGTGGGGCAGTAACAAAGAGTTTTCAAATCAACACTAGACAATGGACCTTACTTTGAGTACCACTGACTAAGTTCACCAAGAACTTAATTGTAACCCATGGAAAATCACAGTGGTCAATTAAATTCATGTGTCATGCTGACTGGACTTAATAAGAAAAAAACTAGCAAGTCTATAAGATGCATGTGTCTTACCAGTGGTGTGCATCTCAGATAATGGGAGGGCAACTCATTGTTAATAAGGGTCATGAATCCAAGACCCTGTGGTGAAATTTCTGCCTAGAGGTCTTGACCTATACAGGATAGACCCAAAATAAAAGACAATTTGTTATATCTTGCACTGACTATGACTAAAAAAGAGAAAAACAATTCTTAAAGGGGCTTTTTCAATTTTAGAGGCAATAAAAATCATACACAAGTGTGTGTTCATGGCTCATTAATGAGGTAACCATAAAGTTGACATTCTGAGTAGGGCTCAGAGCAAGAGAAGGCTCTGCAGCAATTTCAGGCTGCTATGAAAGCTATTCTATTATTTTTCCCTCATGACAAAACAGATCCAAATATAATCTATGTATCCTTGACAAACAGAATGTTCTATAGAGCCACTGTAAAAGCCTTTATAAAAGAATCACTAAACAGACTTCAAGAGTTCTGAAGAAAGACCGTGCTCTTTTTCCTCTAGTTTTGAGAAACAGGTCTTATCTTATTATTGGAATCTAATAGAAAATAAATGTTGCTCATACAATCAAGTAAACTTCTGATTATAATTTGTGTTCTGTCTGATCCAACTTGTTATAAAATCATTCATGCACAAGTGTAACCCATCTTCAATTAGAAATAGGTTATTACATGATCAGGCTTGAATAGTTCTTCATGATAAAAATAAATTCCAGATGCATATGGCTCAGCTTCCATTGCATCTGATCTTGTTACACTTCTCCTTTATTTCATTCCATAGCAATGTACACACAGATAGTTTCTCAACAACAGTGGATTTAGGAAGAAAAAAAAATGTTTGGTTACAGGTGGTGTTGCTTAATATGCAGGCATTAATGGAAACATTTAGTGCAGCACTAATATTCTAATTGACCGTCTTCCTGACACACAGTAGTGCCTAAGTTCTCCTTAGGCAGCCTTTGACTATTGCATCTGATCGTCCGGTTTTGACTGAAAATATTGCAAAATCACAATGATGCAAGGGCAGCATTCAAAACTTTGACCAGATGTTAGGATCTTAGAAAGATCAAGATTGGAAGATTATTAACTTGGAAATCCTAAAAGGAGATATGTGGCTGGACTTCTCAAAAGGGGTAGAGTGAGAAGATACTTGTGTTATATTTGAATGTTTACCAAAGAATATCCACTGCAGAGTCAACTCTTAATAATCAGAAGAAAAAGATTACATGATCTACGGATACCAGTCATTCTCTTTAATTTGTTGTGTGCACCATGTGCCCATGTTCAAAGTGGCCATGACACTAGTCACTTGGAGGCCAAGCACGAACTCAGCAATGTGAATTTTCCTTGCTAAGGCTGATCTTACTATAATTGCTGATGAGTAAACCTGCCAAAACTGAGACCATTTCTTAAGCCCCTGATATATTCAATAGTAACCTCCCTCTAAGTAGAGCAACTAGTCACCAGATAGCAAAATGACATTGGACCCCTTTCTTGAGTAGGCAATCATTTACCTGTAATATTCCCTTTAATTCTGGATATGGATTTGCCTTCTTACCTTAAATGATTCTGTTAACACCATTATCTGTAGACTTATAGAATGCCTTATTTGGAGTCATGGTACCCAACCCAACATTGTTCTTGGAGAAATGTATTTCACAACAAAAGTTACACAGCAATGTGCTCACGCCCATAGATTAGTGGTCTCCCTGCACAGTGCATCTAGAGGCAACTGGTCCAACAGTATGGTAGAAAATTCTCTGTAAGATTAAAGAGCTGTTTACAGGAGGGATGTTTCTGATATTTTATGATGCAACAAAAATGCTTGGATTCAAGATGAAGTGGTGGAACTGAGTGCAGCCTTTCTCACTATTAGACTATCATCTCCCTGCAAAATTTTTGCTTCCTGTCTCTGCAGCTCTGGGTTGGTTTCGAAGTCTTAATTTCTAATGGTAAGAATGTTTCTATCAAGTGATACCAAAATAATTACATCGAATTAGAAGTTGATATAGCCACCTGGGTGTTTTGTTCTCATTTCTATGAACCAATAGGCAAAGAAGGAGCTAACAGTTACTACTGAAGTTATTAAATTATCAAAGACAGACTGTGTTACATTTACACAATTGAGACAGAATATTTCTGACCTAGGGTTTTTTTGTGAGGTCACTCTTAAACATAAATGAAATATTACAGGGCACAACAGGAAGGACCTATAAGGATACAGACCCTTCAGGAATGAAAGTTTGGATCATCCTTCCATGTTACTGAACACTGACCAGCTGAGCTGGTGGCTGAGATCAAAAAGAATATGAAATTGGCAATGAAAGGAATTACATAAACCACTGAACCTAAATATAAAAATGAGGATTATAGTAACTATGCATATTTTCTTCCCTGCTTGTTATATTTCTAGTAATTAACTGATATTAACAAATTTTTATTTTTCTACCTTTTATCCTCTTTCCCTTTAGTATTTCCAGATAATATTTATTTTTTATGGATAACTCTATAGTCTTTAAACTGCAAGGATATTCACAAAGGATTGTGACTAAACTAAAAGATAAAATGGCCCAAATATTCCTTCATGACTAGTGCCCTGAGATGGATACCAAGATACCTCTTGTATGAAAGGATGAGAATGTCTTCGTTCACGTGAAGGATATGTGGATCTTATTGAGGAAAAGTATGTTACTGTTTCATAGAAGATCAGTATGTTTAACAAGATACGTGTGGATGCTGGGTGGGCAACTTATTTAGCTCTTGTCCCTCAGAGGTCCTCGGCCTGTTAGGAACCAGGCAGCGCAGCAGGAGGTGACTGCACGGAGAGCGAGCGAAGCTTCATCTGCCGCTCACATTACTGCCTGGACCATCCCCCCTACCCCCGTCGTCCGTGGAAAAACTGTCCTCCACGAAACTGGTCCCTGGTGCCAAAAAGGATGGGGACCACTGTCTTAGCTCCAAAATTCCTTTGGAACCTATTTGGACAGGCTCAAGCTAGGGTTCTACAACCTTCATTTCCCTTACTTCTTTGTCAGGGGCTTCCCATTAGATTCTGGCAGTAGGATAAACTAAAGGAAAATTCGGAAGCAAGGTTAGAGGAGAAGGGTCTTGTGTTTCCATCTCTGCTTGCTGTTCCTTTCAGCGTTGCCCACATAGCCACAGAGTACCCCAGCAGAACCAGTTTACCACTGTAACAAAAGCTGGTTCTAGCCTCCAGTTTGTTCTGGCCTCTGGAACCAACATCAATGCTCTCTTCAAACGTATCCCTCCTTTCAGACCTGGATCTCGAGGAGACTCCTCTGAGCTTCTAGGATGCTTCTCATTTTCCCAACCACAGACATGGTAACAATTTCCTGCAGTTACTAACTTGGGGTTACCACATTTCTTTGTTTGTTCCTTCAGCTTCCATACACCTGTGTAACCAATTTCTTATACTAAATCCTTTCTATTACCTCATGCAATTTCCATTTTACTTAGTTGACCCTGACTGATACACTTAAAATGCATTTTTCAACCTTACTAAGGAATATACATAATTATATAACCTTAGCTGCATCTTGCAAAGCTCAGGGACAAAGCATAGCAGGGTCCAGCTAAAAATGTGACCTAGCTCTGGCAGCTACTTTCCTCTCATTTTATTTTCTCTTTCTTCTATTGGAGGTAAGTTCAGTTCCAAGGGTATTCTGCATTTTTTATTGGCTCCCCAAAGTTTTATAGTCTACAATTTGCAAATATTTATGTGGCTGCCATCCACTGTATCTTCTTTCTCAACTCCAAGTTATATATACATATGTATGTGTATGTGTATTCATTACCAAAATAAACAACTTCTTAAGACTGCTTTCATGTAGAATGCTATTACAGAATTGTTTCTCAGAATTCCAGAACTGAAACTTAAACTTAGTTGTAACAGACATCTTGTTCAGAAACTAAATATCAACTAATGTAATGCCCAATATAATACATAAAAATGTAAATGTATTTTCATATATTCCAACAAAATAAGAAAAAATATTAGTTCATCAAATATTTTTTTGCAGTTTAGTTACCTCTTGCTTTTCTTTGTGTGAGGCCACCCTGTTACACAGTTGAAACCACTGAGAAAGTATGAGTTCAGCTGCCAAAGATGATTATGCTGCTAGTTAATAGCGCACATAGTACTCGTAGTTCAGAATGATTTGCTAAACTCCAATGTTTAAGGTAATAACTATTTCGTAATACTAACTCCCATTACATATGGTGCCTTCATGTGTTTTTTTAATACCTTTCAAGAGATGACAAGACCTCTTAAGTTAGCAAGCACATACATTTTTTGTCTCCTCAGTACATTACACTTGTTACACATTTGATCAATTTATATTTATTGAATCAATGCAATATACTTAATTATAAAAAAGAAAGATTTAGGATCTAGTCCTACCACTTCCACGATATAGTTGTGATATTCTTTCACCTAACACTCACTTGTAAGAGCTATCTAGATTCATTCCCCATGATTCCATATAATTCTATATTGACAACAACAATAGCTAGTTCCAAAATGAAAAAATATAGATAGTACATATTTAAAACAAAGTTATATCCAACAAGACATAGAAACACATCGAGACATGGATAAATGTTACTCATGGTGTTCCGAATTCAAGAGAAACAGCTGGATAATTTAATAATAGGTATTGGGAATATCAGGCTTTTATTGTATATAACAGATGGCTACTTTATACTATATATAAAACTAAATCCCAAGAGAACTTAAAACATAAACATTAAAAACATAAAAAAAAGATCAAAGCTCTTAAAAATTCATAAGAAGATATCTTTATGACCTTGAATGTGAAAAATGAAAGGAATTCTTAAACACAAAACAAAGAACACGTGTGTGTGCATTTGTGTGTATATGATATATATATGTGTACATGATATATATGATATATATGTTGTATGTCAGATAACAAATGCACACACATACGATATATACACAAAGACTCACACCAAAAAGAAAAGAAAGAACAATGTGACAAACTGAGGGAAGATGTGAATTATATATAGTAAACTATAACTTTTCAGAGTATATAAAACCTCTCCAAATCAATAAGATTAAGATAAATGATCCTGGGACTTCCCTGGTGGCACAACGGTTAAGAATCTGCCTTCCAATGCAGGGGAAGTGGGTTCGATCCCTGGTCAGGGAACTAGATCCCACATGCGTGCCGCAACTAAGAGTTTGCATGCCACAACTAAGGAGCCTGTGAGCTGCAACTAAGGACCCTGCTGGCCGCAACTAAGGAGCATATGTGCCACAACTAAGGAGCCCGCCTGCCGCAACTAAGACCGCCAACACAACCAAAATAAATAATAAAATTAAAAATAAATAAACTTAAAAAAGAAAGATAAATGATCCAAAAAGAAGGTCAAATCTATGAAGACAATTTCACAAAATGAAAGATGCAAATGACCAATGAACATGTTTAAATATTTTCAATCACCTTAATAAATCAGAGTATTGCTAATTAACTGAAATAATGAAGATCACTGACTAACTGTAAGCTTGGAAAAATTCAAACAAATCTAGGAAAATCAACTGTTTGCAAAGATGTGAAAAAAGGTTGTCCAAATTTCACAAACATACTGACTTGAGACCGCACACGTTTTTTACTTCCCACTTCCCTGTGGTTTAGAAGTCCAGGCATGACTTAGTTGGGTCCTTTACTGAGAGTCTCATAGGTCTGAAGTCAGCCCCAGCTGAGCTGCAATTTCATCTCGGGGGCTGAACTGAAATTTCATCTGCAATTTCAGCTAGGGACAGGTTGCTGGCACAAGCTATATCCTTGTGACTGTAGAATACGTACATGGCCACTTGCTTCTTCAAAGCCAGCAATGAAGAGAGAGAACTTCTCCTGCTTCAGTGCCCTCAGCTTAAGAGTCTCTGATCTATGGAGATCAAAGGATTCAGTCCCAGCTGAAATTATCTTCCATTTGATTAACTTAAAAGTTTAGGGACCTAATTACAATTACAAATCCTTTCACCTTTACCATATAACCTTACATCACAGGTGGGATATGCCATGTTCTATTAATTAGAAGAAAGTTTCAGATTGTGGCCACACTCAAGCAGAGGGAAATATAGTCAGCCCTGTATCTGTGGATGTGATCTACGGCTGGATGCAGAACCAGTGGATAGGAGGGCTGACTGTACTATGCCATTTTATGTAAGGGACTTGAGCATCCTCGAATTTTGGTACTGGCGTGGGCCCTGGAACCAATTCCCCCAGGATATAGAGGGATGGTTGTACACAAAGCCTGGATATCAAGGGGCATGATTCTCTGGGGCCATCTTGGAAGTCTACTCATCACAGTTTGTGAAAACATTTATGAGAACAATTACTTGGTAACTAATTAAATTAGAAAAGTGTATGTACTACATTTCAGTAACACCATTTCACAGGTATGTAGGCAACAGTAAAGTTTCTACATATATACCAGGAACTTGGATGAATATTGTAGCATTCTTTGTATAGTGAAAAACAGGGGAAATGAAATGCTGTATACCAACTAAAGAAAACGATTTAGATCTAACTAGAGAGAGATAAAAGAAATAATTTATTGATTAAAAGAAAGCCACAAAACAATAAATAGAGCATATATTTAAAATTCCCTTGAATGGATTAAAACAGACTTGAAGTCTAAATATCAAATTCATGTTTAATGTTTCCTTTTGAGAAAGACTGATATTGAATGAAATTGAGGGTGTGGCTTTTAAGTGAAAATATTTTGGTTTTATATGTTTTTATATTTTAAAACATGAAACAAATAATGCAAAAAGGAGGCATCATATAATGGTTAGTACATGGACTCTGAAGCCAAACTGGATTCAAATTCTGACCCAGCCATTTACTCGCTTTGTAAATTTGGATAAGTTAAAAATATTCTAAAATAGATATACTAAATGGAAAATAATGATGGGGATTATAATAACAACATTACATGGTTGGAATAAACTTGTCATATAACATATATATGAATATAACAACTGTCATATAACATACATATGAATATAACAACTGTCAATTTTTATAGGTGTGTATCAATATAATAAGCTTGTCATATAACATATATATGAATATAATAAACTTGTCAATATAATAAACTTGTCATATGACATATATATGAATATAACAACTGTCATATAACATATATATGAATGTAACAACTGTCAATTTTTATAGGTGTGTATCAGTATTTGATACAATAATTAAATTTATATTGTTTTAAGTTTTAAAAAATTAAAAACATAAGAGGTAATAAAAAATTCTTTATTAGCATAGCCTGCTAAAAATCAACCAATTAAACTGAGAACAAAAATGATTTTATAAATGTACTTTTGTGTGTGTGTGTGTGTGTGTGTGTGTGTGTGTGTGGTATGCGGGCCTCTCACCACTGCAGCCTCTCCCGGCTCCGGACTCACAGGCTCAGCGGCCATGGCTCACGGGCCCAGCCGCTCCGCGGCGGCATGTGGGATCTTCCCGGACCGGGGCACGAACCCGCGTCCTCTGCATCGGCAGGCGGACTCTCAACCACTGCGCCACCAGGGAAGCCCTAAATGTACTTTTAAATTATTAAAGATCATTAAAAAAACCTCCTATGTGTGTATAAATGTACTGGTCACCTAACTGACCTCATGATATAATTTTTGGTCTTGCCGTTCTGCTAATATTAACAATAAGTAACAATGTATAACAATAGTTCAAGAATTCCCCATTATTATTTGAATGTTCACTCATCTTGTGTCTTGTATGAACAGGGGTATATTGCTGGCCGTGGGGAAAAAAAAAAAAAACCTTAAAATACCTCATCATGGCATTTTTATTACTGCCTAATCTACTTCTGTCAAATGATTGTGCCTAGAATCATGGAAACATTTCTGAAATTTATGTTGGAATGAGTGAAGCACACCAAGTTATAAATGACAGCTATTTTCCTCTGTTTATTTTCAGATGTGTAAAATAGTAGGTAGGGTGAGTGGTGCTCACATTCTTCCTCTCCACTGAGCTGTATCTAGAATATACTCTTTTCCATCAGTGACAGTATTTCTTTATCAAGGTGATTCTTAATTATTCTTATGTGGTGTCTATGGGGAAAGGGACCTATATCTCTATAGGAGACATCTAAAAATGCAGTTATCACTAAAACTGTTTCTTCAACCAAATGTAGCAAGGAATAAAAAGAAATATAATGGTAACCTAGTTAAGAGAGATTTAAGAAACCTAATCTAATACAATGTAATGGACTTTATTTGAATTCCAAATCTAACAAAATTGTAAAGTAAAATGTGAACACTGACTAGATATATGATAATAGAAAGGCTATTAATAGCATGTTAATAATGTTTTAAATTGGTATTTGATACAAAATAATAGTGATGGCAAGGGGGCCTGCTAAGTGAAATAGAATAGACATTTGTTGAAGTTGAGATCTGGATGGATCAGTCATGATATATTTCCCTCTACTTTTTAATATCTTTGAAATTTTCCATAATGAAAAGTTTTAAAAGATAAAGAATTACATTTCTTCGTTGCCCAGCCTTCTTAAACCAGAAATTTACCAATCTGAGTTTCAGACTGTCCAAGAAAAAATATTTTCTAACATCTTTGTACAACCTAAGACACCAGTTACATTAGTTTGAGATTTATCAGAGGAATTTTTTTAAGATTTTGTCTCACTACTTAAGTTCAGATATGTTTTAAACCAACTCTAATAAAATACGGCAGAAAAAGAAACAAAATGTAAGAAAGTATTAACAGTAATTCTGTCTGGGCAGAAACAGAACAAAAACCAGAACACCTCCTGGTGACCCTTGAGGGCTCTGCTATCAGATACTCTTAAGTAATAGTCATTCCATAGAAAGGGCCCACTCCTTTATTGTTTAACCAAATTATATTGCGTGTTTATAGATTGTATCAGAATTACTGTAAAGGGTTATGAGTGGATTTTCCAGAATGGCACTTTAAACACAGCATGATTGATTCTTTGGTTCATTCTCCCAAACATTTTTATTGTTGACAAAGCTTCTCGGAATATTCTAAATGTTACAGGTCGACTGTGACAAAAAACATGTATTTATGTGTTTGTAATTTGCTTCATGTACTGCATACAAAAACTTTATGAACCTGAGTGGAGTTACTGCAATGTTCTTTTTAAAATAATTACTATATTCCCTAGTAATATCCTCCAAAAGGAGAAATGGGAACATTCATTACCTCATAATTTTGCTCTGTAACTACTTCCCTGATATCATTTTTAAGATGTCTTTCTTAATTGATTTAAAAAAGAAAAGACTGGAAAATTGTTTTCCCTACGTCTTTATAGAAATTACAGAGTATTCACCTTGTGCTTTCTCTTTACTTGAATATATTTCTCAATACGGAAAAGACATGGAGCTTCTCTTTTTTTCTTCTTCAGTAGTTTCTATACCTCAGTGTGCCTTTGAAATTGAGAATGGTAAACTCTCAGCAGCAGCTGCTTATATAAGCTGTGCCTCTTCTTTAAATTAACTTATATTGATTTTCTGTTTATGCCTTTGTTCTAATAATAATGAGCAATATAAATTAACTTATACTGATTTTCTGTTTATGCCTTTGTTCTAATAATAATGAGCAATATTCTTAAGGCTATCCAGATTTAGTTGGTTAAAACATACTCAGGAGATCCATCCATGAATTTGTAGGTGTGATAATTTGATTCAATTTTGATGAGATCACAGCTATGTGAAGGCCCTGCTAATTTGTTTTTGTTGTTGTTGTTTTTAGGAAAATTATTTCATTCTTTCCTGAATCATAAAATAAGTAAATAAAAAAATCACCTCTGTCTTGAATCTTCAAATATGATTTTTATTTCTTTCCCAATTCTCCTTTGTATCTAGTTATACCTTTGATAATTCAACAGCAGGTTTAAAGAAATACAACTGTATCAGTAAAAAACAATAAACTACTGAGTTCTGTTAAACAAACCATCAGCATATTATCAAAATAATTTTATGTAACTAAATCAAACTATGTAGTAAAAATGATTACTCGGGTGGGTTCTTGTCCATTTAACCTACATATGAAACTCATTCTGCATCCCATACAGTGACTTTTTCCTTAGCAAATATTGCTTCATCTGCTGGGACTCTCACTTCAAGTTTAATCAGATTCTTTTGAATTGTGATTCAACATTCCCTTTTTAACATTCTGACATCAACTGAAATGCTAAGTATCATTGAAAGTCAAAACATTTAACATATCACAAGAAGCTGATTTCTGAGTACTTTATTTAAAACTGAGTTCCCAGTATTTGTTGAAAATAAACCATGAAGGTTCTGACCCCAGTGAAAGACAATAGATAAATGGTGCGTGACCTCTATGAAAATTTTTCCCAGAGGTGGTCTATTATTTGCATTTGAAGTCGTGTCAGTTATTATTTCTCAGTGGAGTTATCCTATGCTTAAATGTTTTTTTATTTAAAAAGCAAAATATTAAATTAAATGAAAAGATATACTCAATAAAGTCAAATTCAGTTAACTCTAAGATCTTACAACAAATAAGTATCATTCTTCAGAATATAAGGTCAAATGTGCTATTCTGCCCTGAAAAGCTACAAGATTACATCAAATGTGTTTTTGTATCCCTCAACTCTTACCCAGAATAATCAAAATGTATGTGAATAGCCACCTATCATAAAAAATGTTTTCATTACTTTTGTGCATTCTGTTTCAGCAAAGCACTTAGACCACATCAGTTTTTAGAGTATTATCTCTTTGAGAAACTCTAAAACATAACCTTTGTAGTGTAATTTAAAGACCTGTCAATATTATGAAGTTCATTAGTACTAAAATAATAACAGATTTTAAAATTCATGAACAAAAATATGCAAAGTAAAATATAATAGGATTTTTAAAATATATAGGGAGTGCTTTAAATGCAGAATGATTCCATGAAGTCCCTTTGGAGTAGGTACTTTCTTAATAGGAAAGAATATTTTTTTGTGAATTAAAAGGTCTTTTCTTTAACATTAAAAGCAACTTTTTTTTACTGGGTCATAAGTTGAATGACAACATAAGGTTTGATATTTCTTGAGTGTTACTAGATAGGGGAGAACAATAAAACGAGTTCTGGGATGCAAAATGCTAGCTGGACAGCCAGGCTGAGTAATCAGCCAAATCTGGCTTACTCACCACCTTTGAAGGTTCAGGATTTAAATTTGTGACCCAGAGTAATTACAGGTCACTTTGTATCACAGACTTTCAAATTCCTTGTAAAAGTTTTAATTAAGAACAACAAACTTTAAAATGCCACTTTAAATAAAACTTACCAAAAATCCAGCAAAAGCAATTACTGTACTTTTTGACTATGCTTTTTTTAATGGGTTAAGTACAAGTTGTCTGATCCCTTTTATTGTTTAGAGTGCCTTTAGCAAATATAAAATAAAGCAAAACCTCTCAATGGCTTGACATAATAGAACTTTATTTCTCATGCATTCAAACTGAAGTGGCTACCGCTGTTTGGGAGGAGGTGACTTAGGGGCACAGGATTCTTCTATCTCAGAGCTCTACAGAAGGGAAAGTACAGGGAGAATTGAGTCCTAGACTCAGGCCAAAAGGAGCGCATATCACTTCCACCCATATCCCATTACCCAATCTCATGGCCACACTTAACTGCAGGGAAGCTGGGGGCTATCATCCAGCATTGTAACCAGAAACAAGAACAAATGTACTTAATTATCATCCAGCAGTTGCTACCACCCCACCGAAGCAGAACTTTCTATTTTTTATGAAAAAGGCTTGGCAGGACATGTGCAGACTTGGAAAAACAATTATATCGAACAGCAGTTTGAATTCAAATATCGTTTTCTCCTATATAGAGATGAAGTCTCTATATGGGAGATGCACATATTAATTTTGCCCTGATTGGATTTGTATGCCAATGAAATCAAATAACAATAAAATATAATTAAAAACTTAAAAACTTGACATTTTAACATTTTCAAATGAATGATTCTAAATCAATAACATCTGCTCTTCTGGAATATATTTCCATCTTGTTTTCCTGTCACATGTTAGAATCTCAAAGATAGGAATGTATAACAAAATTAGTTAGTGACAAGAGTGTATATAATAAGCACATTATGAAGGATAAGATGATTTACCCCTTAGTCTTTTTTACATAAATTAAAGGTTACAATTGTGCTTACAGCAGCAGTTTTTTCTCCTCTTTCTCTCTTATCAAGGGTATATACTGCCTGTATCACCATTGTTATCATAGAATGAAACCTGGATGTTTGGTCATTGCTTATTGTAATTCCAGTTCAGGGCTACTAAAGTTCTAGTTTAAATAATCATTTCATCCTGTTTAGTCTTAATGATAAAATTACACTCACAGAAAAGATAACAAAATTGGAAAAGGTGACTATTTCTGAATCAGTGTAAACTAGGGCTATAAATCTAATCACAAGACTCAGTTAAGAACAATGTCTTATAAAGCTAAGAAACTAATAGCACTGACGAATACATACCACCAATTCAAGTTACTTTTTAAAGCAAAGAATTTTTTTTTTCCTTTGGGGTGGATGCTAATATCCCATCGGATTCAGCATATTTATATTTCCAGCTAAGTACAATCTAGAGTTTTCAAAAAGTTACTACAACAAACTGTAAGAGTTCATGCTGCAGCATGGATATCTTGCTGAGCTAGGTAGGGCCTCTGAAGAGTTTAGCTTAATGCTGCTTCTCATGGCATATTGGCCTATTTGCAAAGCAGTGAAAGAGCAGAGCTTGGGATGAGTAATTAATAAGTTCCCACTAAAGTTATAGATCATTATTAGCTCAGTAATTTAATTATTAATGTTTCAGGCAAATTTGGGTAAGAAAAACAGAAAGCAGTCTAGGTATTTTAATCACAGAGAATGGGAACAGAAAATCCATGGCAACATCATTAGAAAAATCTGTAGGGCAGCAAGAGACTGGGCTCCTAGACAAACAGACAGGAAGAAGGGAAACCCAGAAATCAGAAGAGCTAATGCCCCAGGGCTGGCATATATGAGTCAACACCTACTCTGCAGTGGAAGAGGATGCCGCATTTAATTCTCGACCTGCCCAAAATGGGCAAATCCATCAAAGCCTAGAACCACTGAAATTGGGCTGCTCTGCCCTGGTCACTGGGGACCAAGATAAACACACCACTTCCACCTAGACAGAAAGCAGCAATGGTAGGAGCCAGGGCCAAAAAGATTTTTTTTTTCCCTCCTTCCATTTTGCTACTCCAGTTCCGTTCCCCTTACTCTTTTGTTGACCTAGTCTTTCTAGTAACTTGGTAACCAGTTTCCTACATGGACTTCTCTCCTTTTGAAATAAGGAGTATAAAGTCTGTTTTTCTTTCCATCAGTAGAGTGGTTTTCCTCTATGCATGGGCAACTAAGATATTTGCTATTCATACATCCAGCTCACCAGGTCTAATCTGCCTGCCAGCGAGGTAGTGGACCACTATGATGTTCTACATGATGTGGAAACAATTAAGTTTCATGAGTAGTAATTATGGAAGAGGCAGTATCAACAGAGCTTTGATCTAAGACAGTGAAGTTGGACAGTTGGTCTGCAATTTGAAAGTACCTCCTTCTGACGGTCCTGGGTAATCAATATATAGGAAAAAAAAGCACGAGGGGAGTATTTTCCAGCTCTCCACATTAGTAGCTGAATATTAAATGCCTTTCTCTGTTAATTGTTCCAATAAAGAGACCACAGCTTGAAGAGTAGCTACAAATGCAGTCATTAACAAATTATCTAGATCATGCTTTGTAAAGGACTCCTGTGGTGAGTACTCATTTTAGGTACAGGTATCCTTACACTCCATATCATTACTTAAGGTTCATCTATATTTCTCTTTCTCAACTTCCTTTTAAATAATTTTCCAATCTTTTTCTGACTATCCTATCACACAGTTTGGTTCTGTGTTACTGGTTATGAATCAGTTATCAACTTAGTCCTCTGGCTACATCCCCATCAAAGAACAAGGCATGGTGGATAACCATATATGCTCCTTGACCTTTTGCCTAGTGGGATGGAGCTCTGTGAGGGGACTGTGATGCTTCAGCATGTACTTCTGCTTGGTGGGAACATAATGCAAATAACCATCTGAAAATACAGCCTTTTTTCTTTTTTTTTTTTTCTCATTTGGTGAACTGGTCCTAGTCAATGAGACAATATATATGGATGGAGGTAGATGGAGCAAAACAGTTGAAGTGTGTGTCTTGGGATTCTGAGCCACATACTCTCCTAACTTACTCAAGAATTTAGGATCTGATTGACCCAAATCTTGCATATCATACTTCCAAATGATGGTGGTATATTGTGTACAGCCCATCTTTATAACTCTGTGAACCCCTAATTGATAATTGACAACTGAGGTCACAATTGACTTGGGGTCTTATCACCAGTTATTTAATCCTTAGCAGGGCAAAGAAGCAAGTCACAATATATTTTTTTTTCTTCAAACGGAGAATCATTTTCTGCAGAAAGCTGGATTTGCACCAGAACCTTAGGGTCTGACCTATGATTCTCCAACTAGGATTACTAACTGAAAGCCAGCTACTAAAGGTGCCCAGAAATGTAGGTTTTAGAACCCCCATGCTAGTATTCAATTATACAAAGTAAACTGTGGGACTGAGGGATACCAGTTAAATTACAAGCACAATTAATAATATTAAGATATTTTTATGTACTTGTGAAAGCTGTTTTTTTTCATTATCACAATAGAAATATTTAATAATGAGGTATTTTTTAAAGGTGTATTTCAATAAGACTGTCTCTGCATATTAAAACAAATAAAAAGCAATTCAATGGAAGAAATTGTCAGTCGCACCAATTTGACCATGTTAATTGAGTTGAGCCAAATGTATTCATCTTATTCTTAATTATTTTTTATACAGTACTTAAATACTTAAGGAACTATGTACATATAGATTCCCAGTTAATGCTGTTTGGTTATAGGCTTTTAATAACTGATGTTTGGACTTCTGAACTATTTGTATGAAGTGGGTGATGATCAGAATCAGGGCAACTATTTTAGATGTGTACAACTTTAAAAAGATGATTGTTGTACGTATGAAAACATAGGTATGTATAAGTATTTTCCTTTAGTCTCTACCACTTTTAGTATACTCATTTATTTTGGGATCCTTCTGCTATTAAAATTGACATTGAATCATTATTTATTCAAAAATAAATTATACAGAGACAATTTAGTCACATGTTATTCTTACAGCTTAAAAATTCATCTATGGTCATTTCTAGCACTACTGAAACAAGATCCCAGAACCAACATGTACAAACAAGAACTTATTCAAGAGTAATTATAATGGTAGCGAAGTTAAGATATCTATCAATATGTTGTACCTAACAATTTTTCCTCCATGAATTTCAGTGGAGCCTAGTAGGTCTTATCTGCTTTTAAATTTTGATCTTTTTGGATAAACATATAAATTTCTTGAGAAAGATCCTTAAGAATCTTAACCAATAACTTTTTTCATGGAACATATATGTAGAAAAATGTGAAATTTTGTAAAATAAATATATATAAATATGCATTTAAAATATCTACTTCTAGATGGATTATTATAAATTCAGTTTCTAAAAAGTAGTTTGTGAGGATAAGTAGAAGGGTATATTGAAAAAGTAAATTTAAAAACATACTTTCAAATATATTCATATAAATGGTTACATTAAAAAAAAAATGGTCAGTAGTTTTCCAACTAATTTAGTGAGTGGAAGAAAAGAGTTACCACGAATTCTGTTGCCTTTTCTCATGTAAGTTCTTGGCTCAGGTAAGCATGAAAATGTGACTTTAAGTAGAATCCTCCTTGCAACACCAGATCAAGAAATGTATACTTGATTATACTGCTAGATCTAAGAGAAACGATTACTTGGCCATATTCCCCATGTACCAGAACAAACAACTCCACTTCTTTTTGAGATTGTTTATTGACTAATGATTCATCAGGATTAATCTGATATAACTACACCATATAATGGGAACTATACCCTTGAGGGGCTTATGTAATTAGTAAGTTATCAAACTAGATGAGATCCTGAAAGCTTCCCTGAACTGAGGCGTTGACAAAAATTCTTTGTTTGATCAATCTGCTAACCCTTCTAGGCCCATCTGTGCACTTCCTCGTAAAACCTAGTTTTAGCAAGAACTCTGCTAAAACAGTATAACCAGACCCCTCCCACCCTCTGTATCTGATCATCCTCAACATCTGATCAGGTTTCTCATCCACCATCCCCCAGGTGATGTCTGATCCCTGACCCTGGCCTGTCTTCAGCAAGAATTCTGCAGAGCTGATTTAGCCCTAATCCCCCTTACTCCTGATGCTTCCTCTTAGTACTCTTCCATTCACTGACCCCCTACTCACATCTTTGCTTATAAATTCCCACTTGCCCATGCTGTGGGCATTCAGGGTTGACCTCAATCTCTCTCCCCAACTGTAAAATTCCATTGCAGTGGTCCCTATACCTATTACAATGGTCCTGAATAAAGTCTACCTTACCGTTTTAACAAATGTCATGGAACATATTTTTCCTAAACAGTGCTCTGCACCCACTCAGTCTCATCACTTGTGAACACCCACATTCCCAGTGCAAAAAAACTGAGATTGCAATCTGTGGCCATGGATCACATGATCTCTACTATATTCTTGATGTTCATGCTTCAAGGTAACAGTGTTGGGTGAAGACTATCTTGTCTCATAAGTTTGATTTCGAATCCAAACCCAAGACTACTGCTGCTGGTTAAGCAGAGAGTTACAAACCATTAAACACTTACGTACTGAATATTTCCCAAGTGACCTGAGACACGACCAGGCACTATAAAAACATACGCAAATTAAGAAAAAAGACTTTTGCTTCAAATAATTACAAGTAGGACACTTTATAATTTAATGTGGTGATAAGTGTTGTATTAGAATTGGAAATAGATGTGGCCGGGAAAATGAAAAGGAAGAGCATTATGAAAAGATTCCTGGTGCAGGCACACTAACAGTGTGAGCAAAAATATAAGTGGTCCTTGCCTTCATGGAGCAAAAATGTCTGAATATAGGATAGATCCGTGGGAAACTTTCAGCTTCTTAAGCTACAACTACATACAAGTGGAATCTCTGGAATTACCTCATTTATCATGCCAAGGAGTGCAAATTTTATTCATTTTAAAGGTTTTGTTTAACTTTTAAAGTGTCACTTAACCAACTGTCCATACACTCATCTGTCTAGAATCCCTAGTGAATATCCCAATATCTGAATATTTTCTGAAATATTTTCCTGAATTATAAGTAGTAACACTAATATATAAATTTATAATCCTTAAGCCTTAACACAGAATATAATAAGATGGTTTCTCAAAATCCATCACATCATAAATGATGTGATTTCTATATGGCAAAGACTGTGCTAAGTATCAGGAAAATAAAAATAGAAGGGGAAGCTTCTCTTAAACTGTTCAGCCAGGAATTCAGATGAGAGGAAATGGAAACCATGTTTCTACTATTCTCTAATTATTTTATTATTTTATCCTTAAAATTTACAGTGATTTTCCCCTTCATGGATGGTAGAATATTATGCTGACCAAGCCTCAGCCTCAGGAATATCTAAAGCACTTAAAATATCAAGTCCATTAAAAAGATAAGGCAGTTCCTAAATAGACATTTCTCCAAAGAAGATATACAGACTGCACACAGGAAAGAGTGCTCAACATCATTAATCATTAGAGAAATGCAAATCAAAACTACAATGAGATATCATCGCACACCGGTCAGAATGGCCAACATCAAAAAATCTAGAAACAGTAAATGCTGGAGAGGGTGTGGAGAAAAGGGAACCCTCTTGCACTGCTGGTGGGAATGTAAATTGCTACAGCCACTATGGAGAACAGTATGGAGGTTACTTAAAAAACTACAAATAAGGCTTCCCTGGTGGCGCAGTGGTTGAGAGTCCGCCTGCCGATGCAGGGGACACGGGTTTGTGCCCCGGTCTAGGAAGATCCCACATGCCACGGAGCGGCTGGGCCCGTGAGCCATGGCTGCTGAGTCTGTGCGTCCAGAGCCTGTGCTCCGCAACGGGAGAGGCCACAACAGTGAGAGGCCCACGTACCGCAAAAAAAAACAAAAAAAAAAAACAAATAGAACTACCATATGACCCAGCAATCCCACTACTGGGCATATACCCTGAGTAAACCATAATTCAAAAAGAGTCATGTACCAAAATGTTCATTGCAGCTCTATTTACAATAGCCAGGACATGGAAGCAACCTAAGTGTCCATCAATGGATGAATGGATAAAGAAGATGTGGCACATATATACAATGGAATATTACTCAACCATAAAAAGAAACGAAATTGAGTTATTTGTAAAAGTGAGGTGGATGGACCTAGAGTCTGTCATACAGAGTGAAGTCAGTCAGAAAGAGAAAAACAAATACCCTATGCTAACACATATATTTGGAATCTAAGGAAAAAAAAAAAAGGTCATGAAGAACCTAGGGGTAAGACAGGAATAAAGACATAGACCTACTAGAGAATGGACTTGAGGATATGCGGAGGGGGAAGGGCAAGCTGTGACAAAGTGAGAGAATGGCATGGACATATATACACTACCAAACGTAAAACAGATAGCTAATGGGAAGCAGCCGCATAGCACAGGGAAATCAGCTCAGTTCTTTGTGACCACCTAGAGGGGTGGGATAGGGAGAGTGGGAGGGAGGGAGACGCAAGAGGGAAGAGATATGGGAACATATGTATATGTATAACTGATTCACTTTGTTATAAAGCAGAAACTAACCCACCATTGTAAAGCAATTATACTCCAATAAAGATGTTAAAAAAAATAAATAAACTATGATGTTAAATTGCACATTCCCCAACCAAGAAACTAAAATAAATAATTTTCTTGTTATCACATATATGTGAAAATTATTTGGTTATTTAAAATATAGAAAACTGTACATAGCATAAAAAAGCAAATTCTACATGTAAACAAGGAAAGCAATGTAAAATTTTACAAGCATAAAAGCAGTGGAAAAAGTAATACCTCAGATTTAACTTCTCTAGTTAATTACATGTGATTTTATTAACTTCAAAAAATTAATTCCTGAACCCCTGTCCATGTTTATTTCACGATTATAGTTAACATCAATTTAGTATGAAAAATTATCAAACATAAATACTGAAGTATATTAACACATGAAAGCTTATAGAGCCATACAGTGAACTTTGGAAATGCAAAAGTCATTATAGCATTAGTATAAATTTTAAACTACGGAGTAGTCTGAGATTCCACGTATAGCTCAATTATTCATATGAAAGTCTATGCTACTGAGAGAAATAAATGCCTCATCGTACCATTTTAGAATTGTTTTTAAGCAGTCTCTGAAACCATCTACTTGCTAAGAAAGAAATAAAAGTCAAATACAAAAGATACCGTAATGTATTCATGTCCTTCAGCACTGAGCAGATAAATCACTGTATTCAAATAAAATCCTTTACTTTTTTTTTTTTTTTTCCTGTTCAAGCGATATGCTAAGGGTATATGAATTCTCGAGAACACTCTGTCTCTCCATTTTCTTTTTTTTTCCTTTCAGGATGAAGAATGAAACTAATGAGAAGAATGCAACCTAAAATGAAACCACAACGGATAATTCATTGAAAAATGATGCAGGACATGGACTATTTGGCAGAGAATTTTCACATGTCTTGTTATTTCTATCCACAAAATCCTGTGATATTTTTCTCCTTTTCAAACAGAATGTTCACAGCACTAACTATAAACTTAAGGAGGGCTGAGACATTTTGTAACTTCCCTATTACTGCAGAAATGTTATTTTCCTCTAAATTGGCTTAATAGTGATAGCCCAGGGACCAGTTTGAGGTATCCAAAAAAAATTTAACTAGGGCTGGTATCACCTACAGTGTTAGGCTAAGACAGAATTATTTCCTGTTGTAGAAGGAGTCGGGGTACCTTATCCCAATAATGCTAGTGCTATTATGTTTTAAGAAACAGTGTGAAAATTCCCAGTAACAGGAAGAATATGTGTTCTGTGTGCGCACATAAAACTAGAATGAATTCTCTCCAGAAAAATAATAATAAAATAAAAATTAAAAAATAAAATTAATCCTCACTTTGCAATATGTATTCCTTTTTAAGTAACTAGTGTGGAAATTAATAAAGCTTTATGTGCTGTATGGAGACTGAATTGGTGTTAACAGCATAAACAGTGGGTCAAGCAATCACCTTTCTTTTCGGTTTAGAAACAGTAAGATCTCTTTTACCACCTGGTCAATGTCTGAGAAAGTCACCTTTGCAAAACAAACCAACTAAAGAGATTTTTTACCCCCTTCTTTGGGGAATAGTTGAAATCCCTGGTGAAGAAGATACACCAAATTGAGGATATTCAAAGAAAAGGTTGCAGGAACAAAGAAAGGATTTTAGGTACATTAATACTATCTGACATGTGTTCATTTTATATTTGCAGTAGAGTCATAATTTTACCTTTTTTGAAAATTTTACTTTAACAGTTTTGTACATCATCTTCAAGTTGCCAACATGGACTCACCTGAGATAGACAATAAAATACATTTTCATAGAAGTATACACTTCATGGGCTGCTTAAGTTCATGCACGTCTTTTCTTAGCTTCCAGAGTAAATCCTAATTGTTGTTGTTTTTTAATCTTTTCCTACCTGGGGTGTCATATTTGAGAATGATTCTCATTTAGTCAGTTCTGGCAAGGAGACTACTAAGGAACACAAATCGACTTTCCTTTTTTTGTGGAACCAGTGCCCTACACAAAGCCCTCTTGAGAAAACTGGTCAGTATCTGGCTTCTAGGGATTCAGGTTCATTGGAAAAACCACTGGCAGACCAGGGACCTTAGCAGATTTTTGAAACCTCAATAAGAGATTAATTTACCCACACTTATACGAGACAGAGGTAAAATCTGATGGAGGAAGTGTCTTGAGCTTATTCTTCTAGCGTCAGAATAGAAGCGGTAATCACAGGATCTCTGAAAAATCTATCCTAAGATACCATGTGAATACTGACAAACAGGAGTTATCTGGTCTTAGTTTGCTCAATAATATATGTTAAAAAAATTATATAGTATTAAAATAATTAAAGAACATGGCCATTAGATTGAGGGGGCTTTAATGTCTTAGGAGTCTATGTAAGTACACCAAAACATAAGCCTATGATGCCTCAAGGTTAAGAAATCGAAACCTAAGGACAACCAATCACAAATAGCCAAGGAGGCTTTCCCAAATAATGCAACCACTTAAGCTACAGACAATCGAAGTATTTCCGCCTTGCTTCTACTTCTCTGTAAAAGTCTTGCCCCAAGCTCCTATCTGTGGAGTTCTTCTACCCACTTCCAGCTTGGTGCTGCCTGATTTAATTTTTGCTCAAATAAACTCTTAATTTTTTAAATATGCTTCAGTTTATCTCTTAACAGTCATGATTAATACTTTAGCTATACTTATGAAAATAAATAGACCAAACCTAATGAGGACAGCTCTCTGTGATTATGAATCATCTTTGGAGATTAATTATGATCACACAGGAGTGGACTATCAGATTAGAGGGACCTGGGCATAGACTAAACTGATTGCTGCTTTTTTCCCTTCAATGCTATACTGGTTGTACCTTTAATTGATTTTCTATGTACTGAGCTATCTTACAGCTCAGTACAAGCAGAGGTTAACAGGTAGATATTTATCTGTTGTAGACATCAATGATTTCTGTCCAGTGAGAAAGAAAACGCCAAAGGTCATTGCTTATTGCTCTGTTGTTATTTAATCAGTTTTGCATCTCCTCTCACATTCTTTTTCTAAAACTCTACTATTAAATGGTCTAAAAATACCTAACTCATTAAATGTTCTTAAAACTGGTTTTAACATCTTCCTTAATTAATCAAATCTGTGACTCATGAAAATTACAGATTAACATACATTATATAACAAATATTTGAAAATAGTCAACACAATTTTGGAAAAAAAAATATGGTGAGAAGCATGTACTTCTAAATATAAAAATATACTGTAGGCAGTATGGTTCTGAAATAAAAATAAAATGCTCATAAGAATAGACTAAAATATCCGGCACAAAGTATGTGAATTTTTTTTATTATCAATATAACTTTCTATAATATTAGAGATTGATTCTTTGAATAAAGATGATGAAACGATTTATTTATATCATATATGAATAAACATAAAATAAATGAACATTTAAATGCGAAAAATAATTGATATAAATTATTAATGAAATTTTTAAATGTAGGCCTTTAAATTTCCATATAGTAAACAAAAAAAAAGGAAAAAATTAAATTGGATAAAAATATTCAAGACATATATGGGAGATAATTCTATTTTATGAGGTCAACTATAATTCAAATGGCTAAAAATTAACAACCTATATAGAAAATAAAGCTGAGTGAAGGAAGAATATGAGGTCAGAAGTGTACATATTAAATTTTTTTATTTTAGGCTTTTATTTAGCTAAATGAACGTAAAATAAAACAAATATCTTGTAGGGTTTTCAAAAATATAGTTCCTTTTCAAATTCTAGGCAACAGGGTGGGTTAAAGAACCACTCCATGCATGACTGCCTCAACTACTTCTTGTGAAAATGGAATGGGGTCTGTGGTTCCTGCAGCACAATTTGTAACTCTTTTAAACAGTATTCATTTTATTTGACCAAATGTTATATTTAGTAATTTATCTGGAGGACTTAATTAGAAATGCACACCAAGATTAAGTATAAAAATACTTTGTAGGATTCTTATAATAAAAAAGAATCAATTTAAAAAGTTACTGATTAAACAAATAATGGTAATACATTAAAAATTCATCAGAATAATCTTGTAAAACATTTACTACACAGGAATAGACAAACATTGCATAAATTGGAGAAATAACAGTGATTATAAATTAGTATATAAAGTATAATATTTACGTATAAATATCCATGTACAGTATTGATTAGCATATTCTATATCATACCAACTGTGAGCTTTACTGGATAGTACTTTTCACAGATAAATAGGTAGATAAATAGTTTTCATATATATATGAATACATATATATACATGCAAAGATAAAAATACAAAAGATGGGAAATACCACCCTGAAGAACTGTTTTGTAGTTTCTTATAAAATTAATTCCTCTTGCAGGTAATTATATAAGATAAATAAAAATGAATATCCACAAAGACTTGTGCTTCAATGTTCATAACAACTTTTTATAATAGCAAAACTCTGGAAACAACTCAAACGCTCATCAGAAGATGAATGGATAAAAAGAAACTGCAGGAGGACCTTCAAGATGGTGGAGGAGTAAGACACGGAGATCACCTTCCTCCCCATAGATACATCAGAAATACACCTACACGTGGAACAACTCCTACAAAACACCTACTGAACACTGGCAGAAGACCTCAGACCTCCCAAAAGGCAAGAAACCCCCCACGTACCTGGGTAGGGCAAATGAAAAAAAGAAAAAACGAAGACAAAAGAATAGGGACGGGACCTGCACCAGCGGAAGGGAGCTGTGAAGGAGGAAAAGTTTCCACACACTAGGAAGCCCCTTCGCGGGCGGAGACTGCGGGTGGCGGAGGGGGAAGCTTCGGAGCCGCAGAGGAGAGCACAGCAACAGGGGTGCGGAGGGCAAAGCGGAGAG
This sequence comes from Grampus griseus, assembly GCF_964374135.1. Classification (NCBI taxonomy): domain Eukaryota; kingdom Metazoa; phylum Chordata; class Mammalia; order Artiodactyla; family Delphinidae; genus Grampus; species Grampus griseus. The sequence goes on from NC_139012.1 coordinate 20,132,378, forward strand.
ATTCCCGCACAGAGGATCGGTGCCGACCAGCACTCACCAGCCTGGGAGGCTTCTCTGCTCACCCACTGGGATGGGTGGGGGCTGGGAGCTGAGGCTCGGGCTTCGGTCGGAGCGCAGGGAGAGGACTGGGGTTGGCGGCGTGAACACAGCCTGAATGGGGTGCTAGTGCGCCACAGCTAGCCGGGAGGGAGCCCAGAGAAAACTCTGGACCTAAGAGGCAGGAGACCACTGTTTCAGGGTGCACGAGGAGAGGGGATCCCTTCCCAGTCTGCCCACAGAAGGTAGAGCACCGCCTAAATGAACTTCAGAGATGGGGATGAGCCACGGCTATCGGCACGGACACCAGAGACGGGCATGAAAGGCTAACACAGCTGCTGCAGCCATCAAGAATCCCCGTGATCCAGGGACAACTTCCCTGGGAAAACACATGGCGCATCTCAGGCTGATGGAACGTCACGCTGGCCTCTGCTGCCGAAGGCTGGCCCTGCATTCCAATTATAACTACCATGTCCCTCCCTCCCCCAGCCTCAGTGAGTCAGAGCCCCCTAATCAGCCACTGCTTTACCCCATCCTGTCTGGGCAGAATAGAAGCCTGAGGGCGACCTACACGAAGAAGTGGGGCCAAAACCAAAGCTGAACCCCAGGTGCCGTGCGAACAAAGAAGAGGAAGGGAAATCTCTCTGTGCAGCCTCAAGAGCAACGGATTAAATCCCCACAATCAACTTGAGGTACCCTGCAACTGTGGAATAACTGAATAGACAACGAGTCATCCCAAATTGAGGACGTGGACTTCGGGAGCAACAGTAGACCTGGGGTTTGCTGTCTACAACTGACTTGTTTCTGACTTTTATGTGTATCTTAGTGTAGTTTTTAGCACTTGTTATAATTGGTGGATTTGTTTATTGATTTGGTGGCTCTCTTCCTTTTTAAATTTTTTTATTTTAATAATTTTTTTTATTTTAATTATATTACTTTATTTTATTTTACTTTTTAATTATTTTTTTTATTTTTGTTTTTTCATTCTTTTTTTCTCCCATTTCTTCTGAGCCCTGTGGATGACAGGGTCTCGGTGTTCTAGCCTGGTGTCAGGTCTGAGCCTCTGAGGTGGAGAGCCAAGTTCAGGACACTGGCCCACTAGAGACTTCCTGGCCCCACGTAACAGCAATCAGCGAGAGCCAGCCACAGCCAGCAAGCTCCAGTACTGGACACACCATGCCAAACAACTAGCAAGAGAGGAACACAACTCCACCCATTAGCAGAGAGGCTGCCTAAAATCATAAGTTCACAGACACCCCAAAACATACCACTGGACGTGGCCCTGTGCACCAGAAAGACAAGATCCAGCCCCACCCACCAGAACACAGGCACCAGTCTCCTCCACCAGGAAGCCTACACAACCCACTGAACCAACCTTACCCACTGGGGACAGACAGCAAAAACAATGGGAACTATAAACCTGCAGCCCGCTAAAAGGAGACCCCAAACACAGTAAGTTAAGCAAAAGAAGACAAATACACAGCAGATGAAGGAGTAAGGGAAGATACCACCAGACCAAACACATGAAGAGGAAATAGGCAGCCTACCTGAAAGAGAATTCAGTGTAATGATACTAAAGATGATCCAAAATCTTGCAAAGAGAATGGAAAAAATACAAGAAACATTTAACAAAGAATAAGAAGAACTAAAGTGCAAACAAACAAGGATAAACAACAGAACAAATGAAATTAAAAATTCTCTAGAAAGAATCAATAGCAGAATAACTGAGGCAGAAGAATGGATAAGTGACCTGGAAGATAAAATAGTGGAAATAACTACTGCAGAGCAGAATAAACAAAAAAGAATGAAAAGAATTGAGGACAGTCTGAGAGACATCTGGGACAACATTAAATGCACCAACATTGGAATTACAGGGGTCCCAGAAGAAGAAAAGAAAATCAAAGGGTCTGAGAAAATATTTGAAGAGATTATAGTAGAAAACCTCCCTAACATGGGAAAGGAAATAGTCAATCAAGTCCAGGGAGCTCAGAGAGGCCATACAGGATAAATCCAAGGAGAAGCATGCCAAGACATATTAATCAAAGTATCAAAAAATAAATACAAAGAAAAAATATTAAAAGCAGCAAGGGAAAGGCAACAAATAACATACAAGGGAATCCCCATAAGGTTAACAGCTGACCTTTCAGCAGAAACTCTGTAAGCCAGAAGGGTGTGCCAGGACATATTTAAAGTGATGAAAAGGAAAAACCTACAACCAAGACTACTCTATCCAGAAATGATCTTATTTAGATTCAACAGAGAAATTAAAACCTTTACAGACAAGCAAAAGCTAAGAGAATTCAGCACCACCAAACCAGATTTACAAGAAATGCTAAAGGAACTTCTCTAGGCAGGAAACACAAGAGAACAGAAAGACCTACAATAACAAACCCAAAACAATTAAGAAAATGATAATAGGAACATACATATGGGGAGAGATATGGGGATACATGTATATGTATAGCTGATTCACTTTGTTATAAAGCATAAACTAACACACCATTGTAAAGCAAAACTAAAAGCTGGTTCTTTGAGAAGATAAACAGAATTGATAAACCATTAGCCAGACTCATCAAGAAAAAAAGGGACAAGACTCAAATCAATAGAATTAGCAACGAAAATGGAGAAGTAACAACTGACACTGCAGAAATACAAAGGATCATGAGAGATTACTACAAGCAACTATATGCCAATAAAATGGACAACCTGGAAGAAATGGACAAATTCATAGAAAAGCAAAACCTTCTAAGACTGAACCAGGAAGAAATAGAAAATATAAACAGACCAATCACAAGCAATGAAATTGAAACTGTGATTAAAAATTTTCCAACAAACAGAAGACCAGGACCAAACGGCTTCACAGGCGAATTCTATCAAACATTTAGAGAAAAGCTAACACCTATCTTTCTCAAACTCTTACAAAATATAGCAGAGGGAGGAACACTCCCAAACTCATTCTACGAGGCCACCATCATCCTGATACCATAATCCTGAGGCCAGTATCACTGATGAACATAGATGCAAAAATCCTCAACAAAACACTAGCAAGCAGAATCCAGCAGCACATTAAAAGGATCATACACCATGGGCACTTCCCTCGTGGTGCAGCTGTTGAGAATCAGCCTGCCAATGCAAGGGACATGGGTTTGGTCCCTGGTCCAGGAAGATCCCACATGCTGCGGAGCAAGTAAGCCTGTGCGCCACAACTACTGAGCATGTGCCCCAGAGCCCGCGAACTGCAACTACTGAGCCTGCGTGCTGCAACTACTGAAGCCCACGTGCCTAGAGCCTGTGCTCTGCAACAAGAGAAGCCACCGCAATGAGAAGCCCGCGCACTGAAGAGTAGCCCTGCTCGCCGCAACTAGAGAAAGCCTGTGTGTGGTAACAAATACCCAATGCAGCCCCCCCCAAAAATTAATTAAGTAATTTACAAAAAAAGAGAAAAAGAATTCGCCTGTGAAGCCATCTGGTCCTGGACTTAAAAAAAAAAAAAAAAAAAAAAAGGATCAGGCACTACGATCACGTGGGGTTTATCTCAAGAATGCAAGGATTCTTCAATATACGCAAATTAATCAATGTGACACACCATATTAACAAACGGAAGGATAAAAAACATATGATAATCTCAATAGATGCAGAAAAAGCTTTCAACAGCCACTTATCATAAAAACCCTCCAGAAAGTAGGCAGGGAGAGCACTTACCTTAATAAAATAAAGGCCATGTATGACACACCCACAGAGAACATTGTTTTTTTTTTTTTTTTTTTTAATGCAGTACTTGGGCCTCTCACTCTTGTGGCCTCTCTCGTTGCAGAGCACAGGCTCCGGACGTGCAGGCTCAGCAGCAACGGCTCATGGGCTTAGCCGCTCCACGGCATGTGGGATCTTCCTGGACCGGGACACGAACCCGCGTCCCCTGCATCGGCAGGCAGACGCTCAACCACTGTACCACCAGGGAAGCCCGCAAACATTGTTCTTAATGGTGAAAATCTGAAACTTTTTCCACTAAGATCAGGAACAAGACAAGGTTGCCCACTGTCACCACTATTATTCAACATAGTTTTGGAAGTTTTAGCCACAGCAATCAGAGAAGAAAACAAAATAAAAGGAATCTAAATCAAAACAGAAGTAAAGCTGTTTGCAGAGGACATGACACTATACTTAGACAATCCTAAAGATGCTACCAGAAAACTACTAGAGCTAATCAGTGAATTTGCTAAAGTAGCAGGATACAAAAATAAAGCACAGAAATCTCTTGCATTCCCATACACTAATGATGAAAAATCTGAAAGAGAAAAGCAATCTTCAGAAAGAAAACAGGAGCTGGAGCAATCAGGCTCGCTTACTTCAGACTACATTAGAAATCTACAGTAATGAAGACAGTATGGTACTGGCACAAAAACAGAAATATAGATCAATGGAACAGGATAGAAAGCCCAGAGATAAACCCACTCACATACAGTCACCTTATCTTTAATAAAGGAGGCAAGAATATACAATGGAGAAATGACAGCCTCTTCAATAAGTGGTGCTGGGAAAACTGGACAGCTACATGTAAAAGAATGAAATTAGAACACTCTCTAACACCATACACAAAAATAAACTCAAAATGGATTGAAGACCTTAATGTAAGGCCAGACACTATAAAACTCTTAGAGGAAAACATAGGCAGAACACTGTATGACATAAATCACAGCAAGATCCTTTTTGACCCACCTCCTAGAGAAATGGAAATAAAGACAAAAATAAACAAATGGGACCTAATGAAACTTCAAAGCCTTTTCAGAGCAAAGGAAACCATCAACAAGACAAAACGACAACCCTCAGAATGGGAGAAATTATTTGCCAATGACGCAATGGACAAAGGATTAATCTCCAAAATGTAAGAGCAGCTCAATATGAAAAAGCAAACAACCCAGTCCAAAAATGGGCAGAAAACCTAAACAAATATTTCTCCAAAGAAGATACACAGATTGCCAACAAACACAGGAAAGGATGCTCAACATCACTAAATCATTACAGAAATGCAAATCAAAACTACCGTGAGGTATCACCTCACACCGGTCAGAATGGCCATCATCAAAAACTCTACAAACAATAAATGCTGGAGAGGGTGTGGAGAAAAGGGAACCCTCTTGCACTGTTGGTGGGAATGTAAATTGATACAGTCACTATGGAGAACAGTATGGAGGTTCCTTAAAAAACTAAAAATAGAATTACCATATGACCCAGCAATCCCACTACTGGGCATATGCCCTGAAAAAACCATAATTCAAAAAAAGTCATGTACCCCAATGTTCACTGCAGCACTATTTACAATAGCCAGGACATGGAAGCAACCTATGTGTCCATCGACAGATGAATGGATAAAGAAGATGTGGCACATATATACAATGGAATATAACTCAGCCATAAAAAGAAACGAAATTGAGTTATTTGTAGTGAGGTGGATGGACCTAGAGTCTGTCATACAGAGTGAAGTAAGTCAGAAAGAGAAGAACAAATACCGTATGCTAACACATATATATATGGAATTAAAAAAAAAAAAAAGCTTCTGAAGAACATAGGGGCACGACAAGAATAAAGATGCAGATGTAGAGAATGGACTTGAGGACACAGGGAGGGGGGAAGGGTAAGCTGGGATGATGTGAGAGAGTGGCATGGACATATATATACTACCAAATGTAAAATAGAGAGCTAGTGGGAAGCAGCTGCATAGCACAGGGAGATCAGCTTGGTGCTTTGTGACCACCTAGATGGGTGGGATACGGAGGATGAGAGGGAGACGCAAGAGGGAGGAGATATGGGGATATATGTATACATATAGCTGATTCACTTTGTTATAAAGCAGAAACTAACACACTATTGTAAAGCAATTATACTACAATAAAGATGTTAAAAAAAAAAAAAAGAATTAAAGGGCCCAAATTCCTGGCTCCTTTGGCTTCTCTTCTCTCCTTATTCAAACCCTGTAATTCCTCACTGCCTTGGCAGGTTCCCAAAACATTTGAATATGTTTTTAAAAATATCTTGTCCAGATTTTCTAGTGTAAGTGCTGGTCAAAAACAACCTAATCTGCCATTTCAGGAAACAGATTGTTGGTAGTACAGTGTAACATTTCAAGAATGGGTTTTGGCAGCTAGGATTTCTGAGATTGAGTCCTGGCTCTCTTATATAGAAACAGCAATAACATAATGTTCAAGAGAAGAAGTGCTGAAGCCAGATTGCCTAGGACTGAATCCTGAACTTCTAAATTGTGTGACCTTGGACAAGTTTCTTAATGTATCTTTGCAATATGACTTCATATATAAATTAGGAATGATATTAATTCCTTCCTATATCATTGTTGTGAAAATTAACACGTTTAAGCAATTAAAACATTGTCTGGCATAAATTAAGCACTCAGTAATGTTAGATTTTTATTTCTCCATGTTATCTTGGCAAAATGAAGATAATCTAATCTGTTAATAGGGTTGCTTTAAAAAATGGAGGTTTTAATATAAAAATTTATTTTCCTAGTGCTTATTATACAATAAATACTGTTATATATTAGTATGTAAATAATAAATGAATGAACAATATATAGTAAATGAATGAATTAAGAAATGGTTTTCCCTCTTATAGTTTTCCTTTAACTCCCTTGTGTTTTAGTAGATTGCCTTGTCAAGTTCAGAGTTAAATAAGGACTGATGGATGCACAGATATTTGTTTTTGACATGATTAGATGTCACGAAAATCAAATTAGAAACAATCAGAATTGAATGGTCTTTCTCTGCACATTGGAAGGCACATTTCTATAACCACATGATCTAAACAAAACTTGTGTTTGTTATTCAAGTCAAAGGTCAGAGACCAAGAGGCAATTATAATATTTTTAAAGAAATTATTTGAAAGAACTTTCGAATTTGTATGCACTTAATCATTTTTATTATTTCTCTTAATAGTCAGAAATGTTACTTTTAAGTAAAAAGTAATGAAATCTTCAGTAGTCATGATTAGAGTTTACTTGATAAAACAGTTTGGTTATACAGTTTTCTGTCTGGCTTCACCAGAATACTAAATAATATGGATAATATGAATAATGGACTTGTATGAACACAGAAGAAGGTCTTATACTCGACCCTATGTTTTCCAAGAATTTTATTAATCCTTGAAGAAACACTTACCAAATGTGCAAGCAAATACTTTTTGAGAAGATAATAATGGATTTCAGATACAAAAAATAATTTATAGGCTGAAGAAGCACCCTTAACCCTGAAACACAGGGCACGTAATGATGCAATTTCAACCCTTGCATTAGGGTCACAAAAAACGCACAATAAATTATATATTTCTTCCAGTCATTAAAAATTAAACAAACACAGAACTGTTAATTTCAGAATGTTTAACACAGAATTTAGAAGAAAAGTGTTGGAAAAGTAGTTAAAGAACTTATTACCAGAATTTTTAATTTATCCTTAGATGTAACCTACAAGTAGAAGGCACACAATGGGAAGTTTTAAAATTAAAATTTATTATATTTCAGATATATAAAAAAGAGAACAGTATAACAAACACTCATTTGCCCACTACTTAGCTTAAGTTAGATACAAACATCAGTATATACAGAGTTAAATATCCTTGCGGCCCTAATCAATTTAATTCCCCACTTATACACCCTACTCCTACCAGAGCTAATCAGTTTCCTAAATTTGGTGTTTTTCATTTCCATGCATGTCTTTATACATTTATTTCACGTCATTATATCCATAAACATGATGTGGTATTCTGCATATTTTTAACTTTTATTTAAATGTAATAACGTCCTTTGCATTACGCCACTTATTGTCAGATTCCTTATATAGAGTTTGGAGGCCACCACTCCGTCCTAGCAAGTTAAAAGCCGAACAGATTTACAAAATCAACAACTCTTTATGGATCCATAACAAAGGGACAGACACAGGCCAAACGGCTGCCCCCAAGATGGGAGAGACAGGCAAATACAGAGAATAACAATTTATTAGAGCAGAGGCTCATGAGCCTAAACCTCCTAAGAAACCAGGGATGGGAGAAAATCTGAACTATAATCGACAAATTGCTGGAGATTCAGTGTGGACAAGGCTGAGAGTTAAAAACTCCAGGGGGACCTAATCATAGGGGGATACCACAATTTTGTGAGATTTACCTCCAGAAGCTCAGCCAGGTTCCCATGGTAATAATGGAGAAAAATCCGCTCAAGCTTCCAACAGGGGGAGAAGAAAAGGAACCCTACTGAAATAAACCAGAGCACTCTGTTCTTAATACAGTCTGCCCTCAGGGGAAACTAGTTAACCAGACCCTAAACTTCTGGGGTATTATCAGAGACTAACTAACCTGGATGAAAGGAAATATCCAACTCTAGCCCACCCTAGTTATCCTGTGACACCGAAGGGGGAAGAAAAACAAACAAACAAAAACCCTGAGAAGCATTTGTAAAGTTCACAATTCAGAGGTATAGGCTCACTAAAAGACAGACCTAATCAAATGCTTCCCCCACTCCCAACCACCATTTCATCACATTACTCAAGGTCTATTACAGCAGTTCTTTTTACCTGGCACATTTCATATACAGCTATCAAGAAAACAACTATAAGTATACCAAAAAGAAAAAAAGAAAAAGAAAAAACGAAGACACAGAGCAAGCATCAGAACCAAATGTGGCAGAGATGTAGGAATTATCAGATTGGGTATTTAAAACAACTATGATTAATATGTTAAGGCTCTAATGAATAAAGTAGAATGCAAAAACAGATGGGCAATGTAAGCAGAGATGCGGAAACTCTTAAGAAAGAACCAAAAAGAAATGCTAGAGATAAAAAAAACCCACTGTAATAGAAACGAACAATGCCTTTGATGGGCTTATTAGTAGACTGGACACAGTTGAGGAAAGAATTTCCGAGTTAAGGATATCCCTACAAAAACTTGCAAAACTGAAAGGCAAAGAGAACAAACACTGAAAAAAACAACAGAACAGAGTATCCAAGCACTGTGGGACAACTATGGGTAATGGAAATACCAGAAGGAGAAGAAAGAAAGAGAAGAAATACTTGACTGAGAATTTCACCAAATTAATGTCAAAAACATTATGATATTTACTGTAATTAATAACCTTATGTGATTTATCCATGTTGACAAATGTTGTTCTATATAATTTACTTGCATTGTTATATATTTCATTGTATAGATACACCATAAATTAGTAAATTTATTCTCCTGTCGATAATATTTGCTGCCAATTACTTGCTGACATAATGCTATAATAAATATTCCTTAATATCATTGTACATATGTATAACATAGGGCAATGCTGACGAACAGAATTTTCTTTGATGATGAAATGTTCTATATCAGTGTTGTCCAAAACAGTATCCACTAGCCATATGTAACAACTGAGAACTTAAAATATGGCTAGTGTGGCAGAGTAACTGAATCTTTAATTTTAATAAATTTAAATAGTCACATATGGCTAGTGATGGTACTTGAAAGTATACTAAGAAGTACTATGCTATAGAAGTACTATACTATAGAAGTACTATGCTACTAGAATTGGTACCATTGCATCATAGGTATATTCATTTTCAACTTTACTATTTCATGTTGCCTGAAATACGAAACATTTGTTGTTTCATATGATGTATTATTCAAGCAGTTTAAACTTTCTTCAGCACAGATAAGAAAATCTGTTTTATTTCCATATCTTTACCAACTTTTGGTATTGTCAGTCAAAATAATGAGTTCATAATTTTTACCTTTTTTTTTTCTTTTTTGAGGAGAGAAGAGGTGCTGTCTTTTTCTGATCACCAGTAAGATTAAGCATTAATTTTCATGATTTTTAGCTATTTGGATTTTTCTTTTATGAATTATAAACTTTTCCATTGATTTCTCTATTGCTTTGTTTTTCTCACTGATTTATGATAGTACTTTATATATTCTGAAATTAATCTTTCTTTGGTTATATTGCAAAGCTGTTCTCCACTTTTATTTCTGGCTTGTCTTTCTACCAATTATCTATTTAAGCCTCAGAAAATTAAAAAAAGAAATAATGTAGTTTAATTTATCGGCATTTTTGTATGGTTTTGCTTTTAGTGTCTTGTCTAAGAAATATTTTCCTAATTCAACGTCTTCAAACCATGAGTTCTCCTAATTCATGGTTTTGTTTTAGGGGTCTTGTTTAAAAAATATTTTCCTAAATCAAGCTCTATATTTTATTTTATGTGTAATAATTTAATAAATAAATAAGAAAGAGAAATCTAATTTTATTTTTATCTGTGTCTCAATACCATTTACTCAACTGTGTTCCCCCGATTTTGCAAAGCCATCTTTTTCACATATCAAGTTATCAAATATTTATTGATTTACTTCTGGCCCTCTAGTCTATTTTTCTTCTTTTACACAAATATTGCATATTAATTGCAATATTTTTATAATTCTTGATCACTGGCAAGAAAAGCCCTCCCTCTTGTTCTTCTTAAAAATTGTTTTGACAAATAGTGTACACAATGTTTGGGCTCCTTTTTAAACCATTTTATATATCCCCTCAGTTTGGGTGGACTTTGGGTTCCAAGTATCTTTGTGCCCCTGGAACCTAGTTTTGTCCATAAACAGGAAACCAGAAGCAACCCCTAACCAAGAACTCACTACTGCAGAACTATGAAGGATCAGGTCCATTGTCTTAGAAAGGAACAACTCTGAGTTAGTTTACTCCAGAGTTTTCCTATGGAACCAGCCTAAATGTATTCATTATGGTAATTTGTCTGAAATCACATCCTTGCCTGGCTCCCTCCTTGCTCCTGTCCTGCTTTCCTCGCTCTCTTACTAGTTTCTTCTTGGCACACTTTCTTTAAAAATCACTTGTACAAGCATACTTATTTTATAGGCTGCTTCTGAAGAACCAAATTGAAAACAGCAGTATGTACTTAACATAATGCTTGTCTAGTTTCACACTCACATATGACTATGCACAAGCACACACACAAACGTGAATTAGTTGGGATTTTTAATGGAAAAAGACATTGAATTTATAGATTATCACATTTCATATAGCATCTTTATGTTCATAAATCTGCACCTCTCCTGTTTTTTTTAGTTCTGCTATAACTATTCAATAAAAATTTACTTTTACATAAAAGTGATGCACACCTTTATTACATTTATTCTTAGATGCCTTATGCTTTTGTTGCTATTTCCAAAGACCTTTTGTTGCTGATTCAAGGAAATTGAATTTGTGACAATCTAATATTTACCAACATTGCTAAACTTCTTTACTCTATAATTCTCTTTAGACTTTTTGGTTTTCTAAGTAGACCATCATATAATCTAAGGATGACAGTTTATTTTCTCTTAAATTCCTTTTATTCCTGTGACTGTTCTTACAGCTATAGAATACTGATGGCACTAAGGGATAGATTTGGTGATACTGGCTTGACTTTTATTTATAAGCTTGTAAATAAAAAAAATACATTAATATTAATCTTTTGTTAAATATGATTCGTAAATCAACATATATACAGTGATTATTATATAAACATTATTAACTTTATTAAATTTATTAGTAACTGTTTTTTATATGTTCCATCTAATTAAGAAATCCTTCCATAACTCGATATAACAGACTTCCCTTTACACATTTCTGATATTTTAGAGTTCTATCAAGAAAGTACAGAAAGACTTCCCTGGCAGTCCAGTGGTTAAGATGCCGCACTTCCACTGCAGGGGTCATGGGTTTGATCCCTGGTCAGGGAACTAAGGTCCCATATGCCACGTGGCATGGCCAAAAAAAAAGTACAGAAAAATAAAAATTCACAATTACATTTAAAAATTTCATTTGTAGTTCTGTTTTTTCATAATGCAAATTATAATATTAAATGAATAACACCTTAGATTCTTTATACTTTCCTGGTAGATTAAAGATATATTTTCATGCTATACACTCTTTATTCTTAATTCAGATTTTTACAGTAAACTTTCATTTCTCCTAATATTAACATGGCTACATGAGGTTTTTCATGTATGTTTAGTATTTGCACAGGAATATTTTTAATGATTTGAGTGATCTCATATAAATAACCAATAGTCATTTTTTTAAAAGTTTTAGTCTTTTAAGTTTAGTTTTTTATTTGGAGAGCTTTTTATGATTATTGAAATATTTGAAAGTATTTTCAAGTTTATTATATGTTTTCTGTTTATCTGGATTTTCCATGATTTTTTTCTCAACGTCTTTCATATCTATTAATTTTTATACATTGTTTTCCTGCATTACAGTCTTAGAAGTTATGCATTTAATTTTTAAAATTTTACTGATTACCCTTAAAACTTACAATGCTGTAGTTATTTAAAAGGCTAAAATTATCAGTATCTTTACACTACTTATAAATATTTCAAGGATATCTGAAGTCTTCTACATCAATTACCTATTTAGGTTTTAAATGTCATGGATGTTCAATATTTTATTTCCACCATTTTCTGCAAAATTAATAATATTGTTTATATAGTTGATGCATTTTTATATTTTCTATACTTATATAAGTTTGTAGGCTTCATATTTTCTACACCTTAGATTTTAAATTCGGTTTCAATTTCTTATTTTAGCGAACATTCTTTAAAGGGACCACAGATGTGAATATAATGGTGATAAAAATCTTTTGTTGTTTTTATTCTGAAAATATCATGATACTGAACAGTCATTCACGTGGTGAAAATATTTTTAGTCAAGGTATTTTTTTTTCTCACAACACAGAAGGTATTCCCATCTCTTTGTGCTTCCATTTATAACTTATAACTTTATATGGTGTGTGTGTGTGTGTGTGTGTATATATATATATATATATATATATACACACACACACATTCATCCACTGATGAACTCTTAGGTTGCTTCAGTATGTTGGCTATTGTAAATAATGCTGCAATGAATACTGGGGTGCATATATCTTTTCAAATTAGCATTTTTGTTTTATTCAAATAAATACCTATAAGTGGAACTGCTGGATCATATGGTAGTTCCATTTTTAATTTTTTGAGAAACCTTCATACTATTTTACATAGTGACTGCACCAATTTACATTCCTAATAGCCTTGCAGGAAAGTTCCCTTTCCTTCACATCCTTGCCAACAACAATAATTTCTGGTCTTTTTGATAATGACCATTCTAACAGGTGTGAAGTAACATCTCACTGTGGTTTCAATTTGCACTTTCCTGATGATGAGTGATGTGCATCATATCACGTGTCTGTTAGCAACCTGTATGTTTCCTTTGGAAAAGCATCTATTCAGATCCTCTGCCTGTTTTTAATCAGATTCCTTCCTTCCTCTCTCCCTCCCTCCTCCTCTCTCTCTCCCTCCCTGACTCCTTTCCTTTCTTCCTTCCTTCTATTGTGTTATATGAGTTCTTTACATATTTTGGAATTAACCTCTTGTTGCACACATGATTTGCAAGTATTTTCTCCTAGTTAGTAGATTGGCTTTTTATTTTGTTGATGACTTCTTTTGCCATGCAGGAGCTTTTTAGTTTGATATAGTCCCAGCTGTTTATTTTTTCCTTTGCTTTTGAAGTCATATCCAAAAAATCATTGCCAATACCTATGTCAAAGAGCTTACCACCTATGTTTTCTTCTAGGAGTTTTATGGTTTCAGGTACTACATTCAAGTCATTAGTCTATTTTGAGTGAATTTTTCTGTACTGTGTTAAGACAGTGGTCTAGTTTCATTCTTTTGCATGTGGGTGTCCAGTGTAACCAACATCATTTTTTGAAGATACTGTCACGTCCCCATTCTATATTCTTGCCTCCTTTGTCATAAATTAATTGACCACATATGCCTGGGTTTATTTCTGGGCTATTCTGTTCCATTGATCTGTGTGCCTGTTCTTATGCAAATACCATACTGCTTTGATTACTATAGCTTTGTAATATAGTTTGAAATCAGGGAGCATGATGTCTCTAGTTTTGTTCTTCTCTCTGAAGACTGCTTTGGTTATTTGGGGTCTTTGGTAGTTCCATACGAATTTTAGGATTTTTTTTGTGTGAAAAATACCATTGGAATTTCGATAGAGATTCATTGAATCTGTAGATCGCTTCGGGTAGCATGGTCATTTAAACTATATTAACTCTCCAATCCATGAGCATGAACTACCTTTCTATTTATTTGTGTCTTATTCAATGTCTTTCATCAATGTTTTCACAGCTTTCAGTGTACAGATCTTTTATCTCCTTGGTTAAATTTATTCCTAGGAATTTTAATCTTTGTGAAATGCAATCATAAACTGGATTGTTTTCTTAATTTTTTATTTCTGATAGTTCACTGTTAGTGCATAGAAATGCAACAGATTTCTGTACATAAATATTGTACCTGCAACTTTTCTGAATTATTATATTAGTTCTAAAAGTTTTTTGGTGAAGACTTCAGGGTTTTCTATATATAAAAGCATGTTGTCCACAAATAGTAGAAATTTCACTGGAGGCTTTAGCAGGTTAGCTGGAGAGTGCTTTGGCTGCATGCTCCTGCCAGTGCTAGCAAAGTAGAGGGAGAACACAAAAGTGGCAACTGCCAGTGCCTCTGTCCCCAGTGCGAGTCCCAGCAAGCCCCTACTCCACCAGCAGATGCTTTAAAGTTAGCAAGTCAATCTTTTTCACATATAGTCTAGGTGCTTTTCAATCTTCTGCTTTTGTGCTGGGTCCCTGGGTGAGTGTGTCTGTGGTTTGAGCCCTTTAAGAGCAGAATTTCTGTTCCTTAAAGTGCTTTGGGTCTCCAGGATGTAAGTCCTGTTAGTTTTCAAAGCCAGATGTTTTGGGGGATTGTCTTTCTACCTTCAGGGCTCAAGTGTTTGTGTGCCTGATGTGGGGCATGAACTCCTTGCTCCTGGGGGAGAAGCTCTGTAATTGTGAGATCCCTCCCTATTGTGATAGTGACATCAAGTCTCTGCCTCTCCTCATTGTTGTCCTTTTATCCTCTATTATGCAGGAGCTAATTTTCAGGTCCATTTGAGAGGAAATTGTTCCATATGTAGCTGTAGATTTGGTGTGTCCATGGGCAGAGGGGATCCGTGTGTGATCTCACTTGATGGTGTAGCTCTCTTGAGAGGTACTGCATTTGTTGCTTCCTTGCATCCCAGACACATTTAGCACTTGGAGTATTATTTTTGTTTATTTTTTTCTTGATTTGGGGTGTTCTAGAATATTAAGGTAATACTAAAGCCAATGTCAAGTCCACCTAAGGGTAGAGTTCTTGTTATTCACTTACATAAGAATTCTTGTTCCTTTCCCCAGTATTAGCCGGCTCCATCAGAATTGTCTTCTTTTCTTTGCAAGATCATTTTCCCCATGGTCTATCATTTCAATAAAGTTGTAAGCCTTTGAAAACCTTGGATTTAAAAGGCATCCCAGATTGTACTCTCCATATCACATGGCCACAGGCCTGTTATTCTACCCCTGTTTGAACCATTATCTAAAGCCTATTTATTTCAGATAAGGAAAGCTCACTACCTGCCTGTTCTTCCTTTCTTCCTAACTTCCTTCCTGCCTTCCTTCTCTGTCTCTTTCTCAATACCTCTCACTCTCTCTTCCAATCTCTCTCTCTCATTTAACTCCTGGGATGTGTTACTTTCTTCTGAGTTCAGCTATGCTTTTAAGGAAATTATTAAAACATATTTCATCAGCACTTATAGATATTATTTTATTGTAGGATTTTCAACAGGTCTAGTTTACCATGTCATTAGAAACACAGGAAATCAAGTGACATTTCTAGGTACTTGGTCTCTCAGAAGAATAGAGAAGAACTGAGCAAAATGCAAACATTTTGCCCGATATGTCAAGATTACGACCTTGACATACTCTGATTATTCAAATGTAAATAAAAACCTATTTAGTTTCATAACCTGATGGAAAGGTGTAAAGTTAGTGTTGATTTTTCTTAATGTTTACGATATTTCATCCATGACCTCTTTTCAACAATCTCCAGAAAATTCAACTTTAAAATTTTCTTCTTCTGTGAATTTGTTATAAAATACAATACTCTTTTTACAAAACCACCTTAATTTATGTAGGAAGACAATATTCCTTATATTTCGAGTATTTGTGATTATATGACACTACCCAAAGCCCCAAAACAGAGTTATGGCAAGCACAATGCAAGCTGAAATGGCTGAGGCTAATTCCTGGTAACAACAAAGTTTCTTCATATTTTATTACTTTAAAAATTATATTTATTACCGACTATCAAGATAAAACTGACAACTATAATAAAGAGCTAATATAAGAGATGTACTGAGAATGCCTGTCTGTATCTCTGTCTGTACACACAATTCAATTCTAAAAATTGAATTGTAACCTTAATCTAGCCTTTCCTAAAGCAGAAAACCATACATAAACCCTGATGTTGTCCCTAAATCACAGCATATTTCTAAAGTGGTTTGAAGTTAACCAAGTACTTTCACTTCAGTGATCTCATTTGATTTGATTTTCTGATTATCTTTGTGCTGTAGACAAACAGAGGTATTACTATTTCTACAAATGAGAGACCTGAACTTCAGAAATGTGGGTTAAGTTCTCAGAGCCTCTTATTTCTATAATGAGGATGAGGAAAGAGGTCTTGTTGTCAACGTCTGCCTTATACTACAAAACAGCAGACTGCTAAAGTGCGCTGTGCTTTCAGGCTCATTCTGCAGGGGTATAATAAGGAGACCACAACAGAGTAACTCGAAGATGAGGAATGTATGTTCTTTTAGCATAACTCTACAATCAATCAATAAAGTAAGTGTACTGTTACACTATTGATTTGGATTTAGTAAGCAAATCCTCTATGAGAAATCATGTTGAAAGCCAGAATACTTTCTGTTATGATCAAGGTTAAATGTAATAACTCATACAATTGGATTTTTTTGAGTACTACTGCTTTTGTTATGAATTTTATTAAATATTTTTTCACTAATAATGAACACTGTGTGGTTATTTTAGATATAAGGAGCAATGCTTACGAGTTTTTCTTTAAATTTCTTACTTTTTTTCTTCCGTCTATTCTTGCTTCCACTCTTATTTTTATTAAAAAAATATCAAACCACATGGCAACAAGAGACTAAAATTGAAATATAATGACATTCTGGTGGTATAAATTATGTGAACAAATTTTAGAGATTTGAAAAAAGTTATAAAAGTGTGATATATTGTGTTTCTATCTCTACCTAAAATAATTAGAAGTGTCTACAAAGAGAAGAAAGTAAAAATGAATAATAAAGAAGAAAAAGTTTCTATTTCAAATAGTACTAACTCTTTGTTCCCTAGTCTGTACCTTATTTATGTATATTTGCCCATTCTCCTTCCAGTAATGTATAAAGTTTTCCATCACTAAAGCCATTTCACATTGTGGGGACCTAAGCAGATGTATTAATAAGGTGAACACAATGATACCACGGTCCCTATGTCTCATACATTACTGTGAACTAAGCCTTAAGTTATAATCACTCAAAATTGTGTATTAAATATCTAAATCCCAAATGATAAATCCACTATAGAAAACAACATAAATTCTTTATCTTGCAATGTTTGATGAGACTACATAATGAAACAAAGTCTGGAAACAGATTTTAATTATTTTTTTCTCTTTACTAACATGCAAACAAATAATAAACTATATACTAATATTGTTAAAATATATACAAAATTTTGTATAGATATTAACTTTAAAGACATACATGTATGTGTACTATACATGTGTATGAGCACATAAATGGCAAACATGTTAGATTACTATTAGTTGCATTTCACTTTATGTATTTGTAAAAGTGAAAATTTTAGTGGGAGTATAATTTGGTGAAACTCAGGCTGTGAATAGAAATGCAAATACCTACTACATTATCTAGCCATTCCACTCCTAGGTAATTATCCAAGATAAATGAAAAGGTACATACATATAAGGACTTGTACATGAATATTCATAGTAGCTTTATTTATAGTAGCCCCATCCTGGAAATAACCAAGTGGTTGTCAACTGGTGAACGAACAAACGAACTGTAGTATATCCATACAACGGAATGCTACTCACCAATGAAAATGAATGAACTATTAATATAGACAACAGCAAAGATAAATTTCAGAATAATTATGCCAAGTGGAACAAGCAGGAAAAAGAAAAGTAGGTACTGTATGATATCAATTATATAAATTCTAAAAAATGCAAACTAATCTATAGTGAAAGCAGATCAGCTGTTGCCAATATTGGTGCTCGAGATGAAGGAGAAGGAGTGGGGACAGAGGGGCATGAGGAGGAGTTTCCAAAGGGTCCTGAGGTAACTGCTGTGGATGATGGATATATTAATTATTCTGAAATGAGTGATGATTTCAATGTATATACTTTTGTAAAAATTTATTGAACGATATTGTAAGTATATGCAGTTTATTATGTGTCAGGAACACTTCAATAAAGTTGTTAAAAAAATTATAGAACCAAGCCCAAATGCCACTCCCTTCCATCCACTTCTCAGATGGAATTATTCCAAGAGCACTTACTCAAAAAAGACAGAACCGGGGCTTCCCTGGTGGTGCAGTGGTTAAGAATCCACCTGGCAATGCAGGGGACACGGGTTTGAGCCCTGGTCCAGGAAGATCCCACATGCCGCAGAGCAACTAAGCCCACGAGCCACAACTACTAAGCCCGCGCACCTAGAGTCCGTGCACCACAACGAGAAGCCACCGCAATGAGAAGCCTGCGCACTACAAGAGTAGCCCCCGCTGGCCGCAACTGGAGAAAAGTCCGCGTGCAGCAACGAAGACCCAACGCTGCCAAAACTAACTAAATTTATTTAAAATAAAAAAAGACAGAACCTTTATACACCGATAGTTGTGTAACCTGTGTAGTCTCTTAAAAATTGTGAAAATTTCCTCGAGATATCTCACAAGTACTCAAGAGTAAATCTGGTCAGTTAGTTTACAAAGGCTCCAGCGGTTTTCCTTGACAATTTTTGTTTCACTCCATGAGGACAGCTACCCCTGCTGGGTGCCATGCTGCTCTTGCATGGTACTGCACCTCCAGTTAAGAGAACTCCCCTATTGACATCTACCAGATACTGGCTGTCTCGGGCAAGATTTGGCTACAGGAAGAAGAAACCATTTCAGCTATTCTAAGCAGAAAATAATTTAGTATTGAGGGATTAGGTACTAACAACATTATTAGAAGGGCTAGATAAGTGGATTCTAGACTAACCTATTCAGGAAGGTGGGAATCAGGAAAGATTACTGGAACTCAACTTCAATTACATATTGTCTAGGTATGATCCATGGATCAGATAAACACTGTCTATACCAACTCAAAAGAATTTCAACATCAACAAAGCCACTGATTGTACACTGGGAGGCTGCTGCAAAAGCTCCAATATCTTTATGCCTGCCAATGAGCAGGAAAATTTTTAAAAATTAAACAAACAAACGAATAAATAAAGAAGTAGCAAGATGGCCTCTGCCTCACTTCTGCCTTCCAGGTCTAATGGAATTGTTTATATTTGGTGAAACCTGACTCACCTCCAAATTTCTAGACATTTCTCAGAGTCTGGGAAATATAATCTAGCCTATACAGTATAGGAAGCTATATCACAGTATAAAGATTGTGGATGCCGAGTGTCATTCACCATGTCCGCTAAATTATCCATCTCCACCAGATGCCAGAGTCTTGGTGCTGCCTAAATGGGAGCTGTGCTATCAGGTATTCCTGAAGTATAGAAGCTGCACTGTATTCTTCCAGAGGATAGAGAGACCACTGTCCTGCCCTTTGGTCTTAATATTTTTCCACAAGAATACCAAAGCAGTACTATTTGTGATTGTATGCCTTAAGGGATTTTTAACGAAGCAGTACTGTTAAAATATTGTAATTTCACTTTTATTTGACCCTCTTACTCCACAATACAGATATGAATCTAAGAAAAGATGGGTATGTACCTTAGAGAAATCTTAATGATAAACTCCATACTGCACTCTGAATTTTTTCTCAACAATGCAGGTTTTGTCAGTGAGTCATATTTATCTCCTTAACTCTCAGTTCTCCTAGAGTGAATTCTCATCTTCCATAGAAATCTAGTTTAAAGAGTTTGGCAGATCATGTTTCCTAAAATGACACTATAATTCCCATTCCATATGCTCTTTTGCAGTGTTACCTTGACATTCTCTAGTCAAGAGGTAAAGTTTATTTCAATTTCATTTTGAATTTAAGCTACCCCTGAGACTACTATGACCAAAATAATCAAAAGGAAGTGGCATTCTGGGACTTTTAAGACCAAGTGTTGAGAATGCTTGGTAGTGTCTGCCTTTGTGCTCTGAAGAAGGAAGCATGCAACATGCAAGAAATTGTGAAACCACCATATTGTAGGGAAGCCCAAGCTATCCATATAGAGAGGCCATGTGGAGAGAGACAAAGAGACACCTGACCAGCCCTGACCTGCTCTAGTCATTTCAATCGAGTGAAAGACACATGGGTAAAGAAGCCATCTTAAAAATTTCAGCCCCCTGTGTCAGCAGTGTACACCCACATGGAATAGAGAATACCTAGTTATCACCATCCAATATAGCGTAAGTGCCAGATATTAAGCTTTTGATTGCCAAGGCATCCATTTCAAAATACATCCAACTTGAATAAACAAATATCCAGCTGTATGACATAGCTACTAGCAAAACAAGCAGGTAAGGAATTAGGCCGCCTCCACCCATGAAGTTCCCTCTTCAGAAGACCCTGGGTAACCTAGATAACTGACCTCTTGAGTGACCGCATTTCTCCCTTCCCACACCCTAATTCCCATTCTTTAAATTAGCCAGTAAAGAGTAAACCTGCAAAACCACACATACACTGTAATAAAGGCCGAGCCCCAGGTTCACAGTCTCTCTCTCTCTCTCTCTCTCTCTCTGTGCCCTCAACCTCACTGTGTGGCCCTCAGGCATGCCAAGTACCCTCCAGGACTTGAAGGGTAATAAATGTTGTTCCTCACAATTCCTGATGGTTTTTGCTAAAGTATGTCCTACAATCTTAAGAACCACAAGGGCCAGTCCAGTCACGGCACTGATCACAGTGGGAGAAATATCTGTGGGGACTCCATACAAGTTAACACTGACCTCGCCCAGACAGCGCCACTATCAACAGTCTGGGACCGAAACAACACCCAACTTTAAGAAACAAAAGCCAAGATAGACCATAACTGTTGTTTCAAGCACTACCACCCCCCACACCCCCAAAACAAAACAAAACAAAAAACCTTCAGCTACATTTTTTAGTACAGTTAAATTAAATATTTGACTTCAACATAACAAATAAAAATTTTATACTGGTATTTTAAAAACAGAACTACTTTTTAAGCATGTTTTAACTTCAGATTAAAACGTATCTTAAAAACATTCTTTTATGAATTAAAATATTTTAAACATTTGCTTTTTTAATGTTCTGACATTATTACTGGAACTCTGATATTTCTTACCTGAATTCTTTATGGCTGCAAATTCTTGATTTAATAAGGACATCATCAAATTATATAATTAGGAATAAAATTTGGCTTGCAACTTCTATTAGTGCCATTACATAATGTTAACAGGTTGTATTTAACTTCAGCTGGATTTTAAGATGAATAAAATTAGCAATTTATAAGTGAAGTGGACTCCAGTTGCCCAAAGAAAAGGAGAGGGTGAACTGCTTTATCAAAACTAGCTCTCCCTGCAACTAGCAATCCTGAGCAAATGAAAAGACAAGGTCACATATTTAAAATACATTTTCAAATCATTTACAACTGTGTTGGTGGAAATCCACTAAGTTCTGTGGAACCTAATAAATTCCAAGAGCAATTATTACTGTTATTTATTTGCATTAGAAACTCTATGTATGTTTAAGTATTTT
Source organism: Grampus griseus (assembly GCF_964374135.1). Classification (NCBI taxonomy): domain Eukaryota; kingdom Metazoa; phylum Chordata; class Mammalia; order Artiodactyla; family Delphinidae; genus Grampus; species Grampus griseus. The sequence goes on from NC_139012.1 coordinate 20,154,287, forward strand.
AAAGTCAGTAGTGTAAACTGGTTAATTATGAATGAATTTACTCAGAGTCCCTCACTATTGAGTCATCTATTGGGTCAGAGGATGGCTAGGTCAGTGTAATGACTGGTTCTCTTGAGGCTGACACAAAAGCCCCCACTTTCTCTTTTCCTAGGATCATTTAGTAAGAAAGCCTGTCTGAGCACAAACTAACTTGGTGTTGGCAATGAATTTCTGAAACCTGACAGGACAGGAAAGAATATCTTCCTTTGGATATACTCTCTTCTGGCATGTCTGAAAAATCCAGTGTTAGCCTGAGGAATACAGTTACCAAACCTCACTAACTCCCCAACAGAAAGCAGGTGTTCCTGGGGCAAGTCTGTAGCATTTAATTGGAGCACATTCAACATTCCTCTCACTACAGGCTACTGTCACCATGTTGAGAGAGTCCTTTGAAAAACATATTAGTGCTCCAGGCCGCTCCCTGCCCCTCCCTAAAGATAAGGCTGACTAGTTTGGAATAATCTTTGAAGGACTGGGTGGACAGCTTCAGATAAAAGTGCTGTTAATTTACAGGGCAAAGCTGGGAGGGACTGAACAGATTGTGAGGCCAGGAAAGGAAAGCCAAGGTTGAGGGAAATTAGCCAGGAGTGCTGTGGAGGAATGCTCCTTCTTATGTGGGCTTATTAAAAGTTTGCCTCTTCCCTGGTGGTGCAGTGGTTGAGAGTCCGCCTGCCGATGCAGGGGACATGGGTTTGTGCCCCGGTCCGGGAAGATCCCACATGCCGCAGAGCGGCTGGGCTTGTGAGCCATGGCCACTGAGCCTGCGCGTCTGGAGCCTGTTCAAAAAAAAACAGTTTGCCTCCCTCTAGCTAGCACAATCTAAAATAAATACATTATTAATATAGCATTTGAAAACAACAACAGTGAATACATGTGAAAACGGACCTTTATCATAAATTCTGGGCAAATCAAGAAAGCAGTTAACAACTGCCCCTCCTTAATAGTGTCTTCCCATTATCACTGATACAATGCTATTAGGCAAATACTCTACCCTCTCAATTCTAAGACAATCCATTTTTAGGAGGCACTTCATAATGCCTTTTCAGAAGACTTAGGAAATCTAGGATTTTACCTGAAAGATTTATGTTAATTTTCCACCCTACTTAAATTTTAAAAGGGTTCATGCTTTGGGGGAAGAATCCTAGTCCCAAGGTAAGAGAACTATTTATGTTTTGGATCTTTCATTTAATCCAGGTCAAAATCCACTACTCTTCAATGGAAACCATCATTACCTTTATTCTACCTCCTTCTCCAGAGTTATCCCAACTCCCTTCCTGGTCAGTGAAGACTGTTCTTCACTCCATAGATTTTAATTAGTTTTTCCTGACTTGTGTTTATTCTTTTTAATTTTTTTTTTCCTAGTAGGGTAGAAACTAAGTTTGTCAAAATATAAGTAAAAAGTTAAAACTACTTATATAGTTATTGTTCATTCAGTACAGGATTTGTATGAAATACAGTCATGTATACACACTCACAATACTGGCAGCAATTTTTTTTTTAAGTTTATTTAGAAGGATCCAATACTCTTAGAGAAAGTATAAAGTATGTTTTAGATCATTAAGTTTAAAATAGGCAATTCATTCCATAGTTGCATGTGACCTATATATCACTGAAGATGTAGGTTTAATTTAATCAGAAAACCATGTGTTTAGATTGAAAGATACACAAAATTTAAGAAAAATTAGAAATACTACTTCAATAATTAATAATTGAAGATTATTTTGACAACAATAGCAAAATTTTAAGCAGAAATAGTCAAGCATTAAATTGAAACAATAATCATGGTTCTTCTAATAATATAGATAACTAAATATTGAGCGAAAAAGAAACATAATGTAGACTGAGTTTATTTTGACTTGTTCCCAAATTTGACCCTCCTCCACAAGTTTCAATATACTTTTTATCCTTTTGGCACTGCAGTTTATACCATTAAAGACTTTATTAACCTATGAGTCTAATAGAGTATCAAAAAAAAAATGAACACTCCAAAGAGTACACTTTCATTAAATAACATTCAAGTTAAAGGAATTAAACTGAGATTTGATGACCTGTTTTCCCCAAAGAGACTTTTTTGAAGGAACTAATTCACATCTATTTACATTTGTTTTCTTAAAGTATACACCTACCTTTCCATGAGGAAAATTTAAGCAGTACTTTATCTACTTATTGACACTAAACTTTAGACCAGTTGGTAAGCTTCATGTTTTCTCTTTTAATAGACAGCTTTACATACTCAATTGAAAGCAACTTTATATTCTTAGCTCATATGTAGCAACAACAAATAAGACAAATACTTAACTGATTCTACAGAATGTTAATGTTTTTATCACATTGATCGCCACTGGTGTGCTAGAAATGTTTAATAGCTAACACAAAGAAATAAAGGAAAAAAAAAAAAAGCCGTAATTTTTTCACGTTTGCCAGTTTCTGAGGTATATATACTCCCACAACGGCCACTTTCAAGACACAACCTGACATCACCGAATATGTGGTTTGGAAAAGAGGAGCATAATTGGCTATGCTGAGCTGATCTGAGCTAGTTACAGCACAACACTGGGTAAGTTCTTAATCATGGACTTTTGAAGGACAAAAACAATTCCATACCTAACACGTCTGCTTCTGCTGTTGGAATTTTCTAGGGTTATTTATATTTTTATGATGTTTGCAGTAATAAGCTTTCAAGAGACATTAAGAGATTAGGATGATGTGTAAGCTACCCAGATAAAACAACTGAGATATCCAATCTAATAATATTATCATTTTTAAGTTGCTGCTTCTCTTTGTACCTATTTCTCTGCATTTTACTCCCACAAAGTTTTTTCTTGTTTGTTTTTGGTTTCTTTGTGTGTGTGGCTATGCATTTAATGCTTACAGAAATTAAAATATATCATGTTTTGATAATTTGAGAATGTATCTTGAGTCCATAGAAGATTCTCTGATGGGTCAAAAGTACCAGAGAGGTACCATTGTTCAGTACTTAAAGGATTTTGAGCATAATAACTTTGGTGAATGACAATTACATCCCACTTAGTGGAAAATTATGTTCTTTTTTTAACCTAATAATGAAAAAACACCGAAAAATGAATATTCACTATTCACATAGTTTACTCATTTTGATCCTACATTGTTACAGGTATGTCATTTGAGAGGGAACAGAACAAAGCCTATTAACCTAATTTCATCATAACTAAGGAATAATAAAAATGTAAATGCAAAATTTAGGCTACTGACACTCTTATTTTACTTTAATGTCACTAAATATATACTTTGTATATATGTTAAAGATTAAACCATAAAATAACTTTTCAGAATTTCCCATCAAATGAAATTCCTTCCCTTCCATATACATATATTTGTATATTTTAAGTCCTGTAATTTTCAGGTCTGAAAATAGTTCATGAATTATGATTTCCTCCCACCTTGAACATTCAAAAATCCATAGGCTAAACCTCATCCTATAATTTTTTTTAATAACTTTACAGGCCTAGGTGATTTTGAACAGGCCTTGCCCTGACCATTAGATTTGATCTCAACCTAAACGCCTTTATACATTCTCTACTGTTGCCAGTTCTAGCTGGAGCAAATTCTATTAATTTCAACACTTGTACAAATTCCCTTTACCCCAGTTCTGTTTACTGGTACCACTGTCATTGGTAAACCATGTTCAGGGCCAGCAGAGTTAAGGCGCTCTCAGAAACAGTATCAGACTATCTAACACCAAATCTCTGGGTACACACACTGAGGCCTGAATCTGGTTTTTTTTTACCTTCAGAAATCAAAATATGTGAAGTTGTACTGTAAAAAGAACCACTCCACTGACCTTGAGGAAGCTGTCAAACACGAAAGGAATTTCTTCTTTTCTACAAGAAAGGAAATAACACAAAAATGAGAGGTGCCAAATATCTCTAAATGGTAAAATACAACTACAAATTTTCGAAGCTCTTTCTCCTTTCAAAGTTTGCCAGGATATGTTACTTCACTTCAGTGTTTGGTAGGTGGACATCCTTCAGCAATATGTTGGATGATAAAGATATTCCCTGAACAATTAGTTAGATTCAAGAAAGTTTGGCAGGAGTGAAAGTCTTCTTTGACAAATTAACGACTTAAGGTAGCATTTCTAAATATTAGGTTAAATTATTTCAGAAATAACCCACCAAAGTGTTAAAAATAAAAATTGATCAAGACCAATTTAATATGAAAACAGACAAATACAAAAGTAAACATAATGATCACAAGAGGAGTAAGTTTAACTCAGAATATCAAAAAAGAAAAAACATTTTTAACCTTTTTGCCTGATGACTGACATACTCTTAAGAGTATGCTCTCATTCAATAAATTATTGGTAAGTGTTTATATAAATAAAGATACTGAATAAAAGAGGAAAATACAATCAATTATTTGTGATTGGCAATGATAATAGCCGTGTTTCAATGTTCTTCCAACAAATAACAAAAACATACATTGCTTAGGGTCTACATACTTTACCAGGAACACCTATTTTCATTAATCTCACATGTACTGTGTCCTCAGACATTGCATATTACAAAAGTTTACCATATGCTATCAAACTGCTAATAGAAATAAGATCACAAACATTGTAAAGCACGGTGAATCTATGATATAGTCTAGGATACTGCCACAGTGAGCTTGGGCTGCTATAACAAAATATCATAAATTGGGTGGATTATAAACGACAGAAATTTATTTTTTACAGTTCTGGAGGCTAGAAGTTTGAAATCAAGGTGCCAAGCATGATCAGATTCTGCTGAGAATTCTCTTGGGTTACAGACTACCTACTTATCCTCAAGTATGGCCAAGAGCAAAGAGAGAAAGCAAGCTCATTCCTGACCCTTACAAGGGCACTAATCCCATTTATGAGAGCTCCATCCTCATGACTTCATCTAATCCTAATTATCTCACAAAGGCCACACCTCCTTACACTATCACACTGTGGGGGTAGGGTTTGGAGGATACAAACATTGAGTCCATAGCAGGTAACATACATAATTCTTTAATAAGTGTAGCTTATTCATGTGATTCCAGCAATTTCCCAATGATCCTTACAAATGTGGGAATAATTGCATTACAAAAATAAGCCAACTATGTGACATCCAAGTGCAGACATGGCAAGGCAATTACTATAAAAAAGTAAGTCTAGAAATAACAGAAGACTTGTAAGGACCTTGGCAGTGTAGGGGTTTCATGAAACCTCTGGGTTTATTTAAAAAAAAAAAAAAAAAAAAAAAAAAAAAGCAGCCAAAATTTTTTCTGCAATTCCTTGCCTGTGATCACTGATCAAAAGTATAAAACAACTTCTTAGCTTCTTAACCTAAGTTTTACAATCAGGTATCTTCGTCAAGATTAAGGATCTTGCATGGGTATTAGCCATAAACAAGCTAAGGAGTTTAAGAAAGTAATAATATCAAAAATTAAATCATATTCTTAGGGAAGACATAGGTGATTGGCAAAACTACTAGAAATGACACCAAGTATTCTTTTTATATCTTAGTTTAATTTCATTCTAGGTACATATCTCTAAAGAATATACATTCAAAACATTCAGGAAAAGAGGCAGAGGTTTGTTCACATACATAAAGATTTATAAATGTTCATTTCCAAAGATATAAAATATCAAAGAAAGAAAAGAACTAGGATGGTAAAAATCATCATGAAATGAATCTTTAGTCATGGGAATTACAGTAGATGATACACAGATCGAAAGATGATATGACAGAGATAGACAGATAGTTGTAAAAATAGGATAAGATTAATATTATATTATTCTAAAGAACAGACCTAGGAAAATAAATAGAAATAATAGGAAGCTCAGAAAAATATAATATAAAAAGTAGGGCCCTTGCTCACTGTCTCTCACTAATAAAGACAGAGAATTATCTATATGTAAAATATTACACATGAAGTCTAGATAGCTATTTCTTAAAGTTGTATTATAAAAAAAAATTCTTAAATTATGCAGGAACCTGAAATACATAATCTCTAAAGTCTCTTTTAAATTCCTCCTAAAAGTGTTATTTGCAATATGGTTGCTACATAAGTAAGAAGAGTAGACATTCTATGTCATTTAACATTTAAAAAGCTTAGACAAATGGCTATTCATGAAGTTAATACGATTCAAACGTAATGGAAAGCAAATCAGAATCCCAAACGAAAACTTCAAATTTTAAAAGTCAACTGTGTAACACCAAGAGTGAATGAAAATGCAAACTCTAAACTTCGGGTGCTTATGATGTGTCAACGTAGGGTCATCAGTTGTAATTAATGCTGGTAGGGCATGTTGATGATGGGGAGGCGCGCATGTATGGGGGAAGCAAGCATATGGGAAAACTCTGTCCCATCCCCTCAATTCTGCTGTGAACCTACAACTACTCTAAAAAACTAAGTCTTACAGAAGAAAAGTCAACAGCTGCAAGTACCAAAAATAAACTTATAGCAATGCATGCAAGTAAAGCCAATAAACAGTGCATTGCTATAAATGAAATGAAATCACTATATTGTCCTGGCATTTTTACCTGAAATAAGTTTCAGAAAGTTTTATTCAAATAACAGGTGAATGGAATCATAAAACTGTAGTGACTGATTCGTTTTTCCTTGGGATGCCAGTAACCACTGAATATACTCCTTAATTTGGAAGTTTGTGTTTTATGTCTTCTTAGCTGAATATACTTCGTGGGAAAACTTCAGATTTTTAAAGTTAATTTTAGTCTCTGGTTGATTAATGTAAGAGTAATAGATTGTGGTCATGCATTTCCTTTTTCTTCACCTCTAAGGTGTCCATTCTAATCGAAGGCATCATTTCAGGCATTAGCCATCACATTATCAACAATAATTAGTCACAGAATAAAGCCTAGTTTATTTTACATTTTCTATAAATGTGGTCATTCTGTTGGCCTCTACAGTCTTTTAAGGTATTTAATTGTCACCAGATGGTTAGACAATTGAAACTCCTGAAAAATCTATAATGTTGGCTTTAAGACTAAAAAGTTTGAACCTCTCCAATGATCATTTAGAGCAGGGGTCTGTGTAAGCCACATCTGGCCAAGGCCATCAGTTTAGGTATGGTATATGGACATTTTCCATGCTACAAAGGCAAAACTGAGTAGTTAAAGAAAAACTGTATGATCCACAAAGCTGAAAATATATACTGAAATAGCCTGTTGCCTGAGCTTTTGAGGGAAGCTTTCAGAGAAGTCTTTAGATGTTGGGGCCTTCCTGGGCTTTTCTATCAACTTGCTGGATAGGCCAGAGTTGAACTAGCTACTCTACTCATTAACCAAGAATAGGCACTGTATTCGCATTAGATCATTAGATCATGTTCAGATCTACATGCTAGTCTACAGATGTATTTAATATTTAAATATTCTAGAAATTAGATCTTGTAGAAACTTTCAGATAATCTCAGACTGGATTTTTTAGAATTTTACTGAGTTGTAAAAACTAAATTCACTCTTCTAAGATATTCGCTCTAGGAGGCATAACTCACTCTTCTACCTCTTCTCTCCCTCAACAGACACACTCAGTGTATGAAATTCAATATATGTTAGCCAAATTGTTAACAAACCTACACTTTATTTCTTGGTTCTGCCTGCAAGAGTTTGATCAGGGAATCAGGACACTATGAGTTTCATGGAATAACAAATGAAATAAGATTTTTGTTTTTAATTGAAATTGCATCTTATGCAATTGAAGGATGTGCTAAGGATGTAAAGTTCTGAAAAGGATCAGAGGAAAGTCTTCAGCATGGAGCTGCTGGAAAAGAAACGTGAAGAAGGCTATTGTAGAAGTCTATGGAGACTGTTGGTGTTCTGTTGCTACTCCCTTGGTGAGTTTACTACAAAACATCTAGTGGTAGGCCTGAATCACTGCTGGTCAGCAAGACCTGCAGTTAGGAATGAGAAAATGATGTGTTGAAGCAAAAAGATGGCAGGCCGCTCTGTACCTATTCCTCACAGACTCTAACCAGCTATAGTTAGTAGAGCCTCCTGACTGCTGCTGTATCATGCAGACTTCACTCATGACCAAACCTAACCTGGAATCATATACAAAAGAGAACACTGGGAAACATAGTTCAAGTATTCCTAAACTGACAGTCTTAAACCATGGCACTGATGGTGTGTAAGAGAGCAATAAAATTTTAAACTATTTGAAATTATGTGTATGTGTATAATCAGTCATTAATCAAATAAATATTTCAGGCCAATTAAGGAAACTTACCAATAGTAATAAATACATATTAGATGTTTACCTGAATGCCTTAATTAATCAAAAAAGGTATGAGATAGAGCAATATATAATCCTACAATTCTAAAAATCTGATTGTATTTCAAATATTTTGGAAAAAATAAATTTAAAAGTTATATAATCAGCTTTAAAGAAGGAATAAAATATAACCCATCCCTAGTAACAGTAATGATATTTCTATGCCATAGTAAAACTGTCTTATATGGTCTAGGTCCTTATTAAAAGGTTTATTTCTCCTCTCTTCAATAAACAACATGTTATCATTTTCCATTCAATATTTGTGTTTTATGTTAATTACGTTTCTTAATTTGAAGACAAAAATAATTTAAATTTAGAGAAAATTCTAGACACTGTAGTTTATACTTATACGTTCAACAAAATCATGAAGATGGAAATGAAGAAATAATCTGGTACACATGGACAGATAGCATCTCTCAACAGAGTAGCTGCTTATGTATTTGATTGAAGGAATATGGAGAGGGCAAGAGAGTTATGTTCCTAACATAATTCCTCACTCTGTATGATGACTGGTAAACACAATTGGCCATTCTTTTCATTAAGCCAAGTATTTTGTGTCCCATTGAAATTTAAATATATTCGGAAGAAGAATTAAATAATACTCATGATCTTAAATATACTATTCATATCTTCCATTCATTCATTCACACATTCATCAAATATGCAAATGTGGATGGGGTAGTTTGTAAGAAGGCACAGTAGAAAGAAAGAGGTAGAAGAAGCTAAATGATGATATATCAGTAAATATTTTATATTTCTTTACAGCATGTTTTATCCATAGTGGCTATATAGCAAACACATCCATACGAAAGAAAATCAGTATGTTAAAAACTATGACCATGGTGACTTTATAGAAAGCCTCTCACTTTTCCTGGGAGTCCTCACGTAGGGTCTGGCTATAGAAAAATGACTGCATAAAGAACTCAGAGTTCTTGTAAATAGCTTTAAATGCTCCCAATTGCAACTGCTCATTTCAAGCCAGAAGTAATGTGCAGCTATATTTTAAATGCCAGAATTACATGATAATTCTGAAATATCAATTCTATTTCTGTCCTACAAATACTTGTAAAGTAAATTTACTCAAGGACACTCATTGAACAGATTATTTGTGGACTTCAACTTTCTCTAACTGGATGTTATTCATTGATCTTTTTACCAGCTTTTTTCCCCTCACGTTGCAATGTTGATTAAAGAAAATTGTTATTTGAGATGCAGCATTGCTATTTTCTGTTTCTAAGGAACAGAAAATATCATTGCCATTTATTTTCTAAAAGGATTGAAATGTGTGGGATGACAAGGAATCTATCCAATTTGCTATTATACTCAGCAGCTGCATACAAACATTATGTTATGGGAATGTAACTATAATCAATTATAATGTTATTTCCAAAACAATTTTCATTGTAGTCCATTTCACTTAATATATCGCCCTCATTCATAGTATGGACAGAGGCAGACTAGGCAAAATAATATTAAAATAGCAAAGTTATAAAATAATATGTTGAATACAAGCATAACAATATATAAAACACATATGCAAAAATAAATCCCAGGCACCATGGACTACATTTTCTCAAATCACTCATTATATGAAGAATATCATATAACAAATAAAAATATGATTTTACTGATCTTGACTGAAAATCTTTTCTTTAAAATTAGCTTCTTCGAACTTTGTTATGTGCTATTTAATGTAATCTTGTGATTACTAACCAGATATTTGCCTTTATCATTTATAGTGTATACTGCATTGTTCCATCCTTATTCCCTATGAAAAACCAACACACTAATTCACTAGTTTCTGGGAAAGTCTTTCATTCATGTTTGCATTTGTATTTATCATTATGAATTGCCTTTAGCTACACAAAAAGCTGTCTTACTCAAAGTTATCAGTGGGAAGCCTGTGGCTATTATATATGGCTCTGTACAATATGCAGACACCACCCAAAAGTGGCCAAATGAGGAACAGAAGGAAACTTCCTCAACATGACAGAAAACCCATAATTAATATCATACTCAATAGTAGAAGACTGAAAGCTTTCCCCCTAAGAAGGAACAAGAAAAGTAACCTCACTTGTGCCACTGCTGTTTAACACTATAGTGGAAGTTCTAGCCAAAGCAATCAGATAAGAAAAAGAAATAAAGGTATCCACATTGAAAAAGGAGAAGTAAAACCATTTCTATCTGCAGATGACATGATTATGATATATATCCCCAAAGAATCCACAAAAAGACTATTAGAACTAATAAACAAATTCATAAAATTTTCAACATATATCATCAGTATACAAAAATCAGTTTATGTCTATACATAAGCACTGAACAATCAAAAATGAAAGCAAACTATTTCATTTTCAATAGCATCAAAAATGAAACAACGCTTAGGAATAAACCAAGCAAGTGTATGACTTGCACACTGAACCTACAAAATATTGTTGAAAAGTATTAATAAGATTTAAATAAATGGAAAGAGGCTTCATGTTCATAAACTGGAAGACTTAATATTGTTAAAATGTCAATACTCCTCAAAGTGATAAACAGATTCAATGCAATCTCTATCAAAATTCCAATTGTCTTTTTTTACAAAAGTGAACAAGCTGCTCCTCAAATTCATATGAAATTGCAAGGGACCCAAAATATCCCAATCATCTTGAAAAAACTGAATAAAGTTGGTGGACTCACACTTCTCAATTTCAAAATATACTACAATGCTATAGTAATCAAAACAGTACTGTAGTGGCATAAGGACAGACATACAGATCAACGGAATATAATTGAGAGTACAAAAGAACCTGTATTGCAATAGTGAATTGATTTTTAACAAAGGTTACATTCAGTTGCAGAAAGAACAGTCTTTTCAACGAATGTTACTTGGATATCTAGAATTCCACATGCAAACTCCTGAAGTTGGATCTGTACCTCACACAAATACAAAAATTAACTCAAAATTTATCAAAGAACTAAATGTAAGTACAAAAATTATAACATTCCTAGATTCAAATGCAGATTTAATCTTCATGATCTAGGATTAGGTAACAGCTTCTTAAACATGATACCAAAGTTACAGGTAGGGAAGAAAAAAAAAACTACATTGAAAGACACTAGCAAGAAGTTGAAAGACCTTTTTAAAATATTTTTTTAAATAAAATGCCCTTAGAAAGTTGAATGAAATTAAGGAGAAATATTTACAATTTATCTAAGTGATAGGGTCCTGTATTCAGAATATAAGAATATATAAAGAACTCCTACAAGTCAACAATAAAAATATAATCCAATTAAATAATTCACTTAAATAAACACTTCTCTAAAAATATATAATAGACCAACAGGAATTTGAAAAGATGCTCTAATTCACTGAACATTAGGAGACGCAAATCAAAACCACAATGAGATACCAGTTCACACCCACTAGCATAACAACAATAATAATAATAAGGAATAATAACGATGAAACTAACAAGTGTTGGTGAGGATGCAGAAAAACTGAAACTATCATACATTTCTGGTGGGAATGTAAAATGGTGCACTGACTTTATAAAACAGTTTGGCAGTTCCTTCAAAAGTTAAACACAGAGTTACCATGTGACCCAGAAATTCCAATTTTATATATACTACCTATGAGAACTGAAACCATGTTCACACAAACACTAGTGAATAAATATTTATAGCAACATTATTCATAATAGTGGTAAAAGTAGAAGCAACTCAAATGTTCATCAAATGATGAATGGATAAATAAAAAATGGAATACTATTCAGCTATAAAAAGGAATAAAGTACTAATACATGCTACACCATGAATGAATTTTGAAAATACTATGCTATGGGAAAGAAATCAGGCACAAAAGGCCACATACTGTATGATGATTCCATTTAGATGACAGATAGGAACGGGCACATCTTATACACAGAGGAAGTAGATTAGTGGTTGGCAGGGGCTTCGGGGGAGGAGGAAATGGGCACTGACTACTAATAGGTATGGTGTGGGATTTCTCTGGAATTTGCTCTGGAAAATGTTCTGAACTATGTAATAGTGATGGTTCTACAACTTTGTGAATACACTAAAAACTAATGAATTGTACACTTTAAAACGGTTAAAATGGTGAACTTTACAGTATGTGAAGTTCATCTCAATAAAGAAAATCTCACTTCATTAAAATTTCATTCCACTGTTATTGCCAGTTAAAAGCCCATGTTCTTAACATTTCCTGCAAGGTTACTCTAATGCACCCATATTGTCCACCTGCCTTATAAAACAATATTCCCATCTAGCCCATGGCTACCTTTTCTTAGCTAATTGGTTCCATACTCCCCTATTTGGCTTTCAAAGCCCTTTAGCTATTGTCTACTTCATAATTTTCCAAGATTTTATCCACAACCCAGAAACAAACTCAATAAAGTCATACTAATCTCTTTGCAGCTTACCTTTAATGACTTAATTCCTATATCCCTGCAGTATATTGTCATCATTTCTAAGAATCACTTCTTTCCTCTTATCTGCTTACAGAAATCTGAAGTCTACAAAGCATCTAATTACCTCCATATACTTTTTTAGAAACAATTAAGCCCATATTATCCTCTTATATTAGTCAAATTAAATAACACATTTTATCTACTAACAGTTTTCTGTAGTAAGTTAATAAACAATTTAAGTACATGGGAAATACATCTGAAATAGCTACTATAAATGCCTGAGATAGCTATAAAGAGGAATCTTGAAAAATAAAGAGAATACATGTACACAGAGAGGTAACTTAACCCTGAAGCCAAAGCTGCCATAACATTAACTACCAGTGCCTCAAAGCCTAGAATTTTAGTTTTATTAGTTCCATGCAGCAATCAAGAGATAAGTCAAAAACCTGATCATTAATGGACTTTGAATTAGAGATGCTCTTTAAATAGCCAGGGCCGCAAAAATGACACTTTCTATGGGTAAACTAGTAGTAATAGGAGGATAAGGATGGGGGGGGAGGGGAAGGGGAGGATAAGGATGGGGGGAGGGGAAGGGGAGGATAAGGAGGGGGAGGGGAAGGGAAGGATAAGGAGGGGGAGGGGAGGATAAGGATGGGGGAGGGGAAGGGGAGGATAAGGATGGGGGAGGGGAAGGGGAGGATAAGGATGGGGGAGGGGAAGGGGAGGATAAGGACAGGGGGAGGAGGGGAGGATAAGGATGGGAGTGGGAGGGGAAGGGGAGGATAGGGATGGGGGAGGAGGAGAAGGAGGAAGAGAAGCAGCTGCTACAGAACTGCTGGTGTCAGACTTGGCTTTGGGTAAAAATAAAAACAAAAGTAATTCTCCCCATTGCCTGATAAACTGTTAGCACAAGTTGAATTCCCATGGAAATCTAAATCCAGAATTCATCATAACTTTTAATCACTAGAGCTATAGACAGATGGTTTACTTAATTTGGTCCAGGATTGTTACTGCTTTCAGGTACCTAGTAGAAGTAATGCAAAACCCATCAGAAGACAGTCACTTAAAACATGACCCCAAACATTTTTTTAAGGTCATATATGGTCACAATAAAAAAATATAGATACAAAAAACATGGAATAGAAGTCTTACTTACTGACAGATGAATAAAATAATAAACAAGAAGAATCTAACTACATGTATTTGAGATATTAAAAGCATTGTTATCAGAAAATACATTTAAAAATTTATTTCAGATATGTTAAGCTGTAAGAGGAGGCTAGACACAAAAATAGATTGCTCTAAAATTTTTAAGAAGTATGTTTCCACCAATAGTAATTACATTTTTGCATGTAACAACAATTTATATGTTCAGGAAATTTATAATTTATATGTTCAGGAAATGAGACTTGAAAAAGAGGAGAATTTTTCTTTTATTGGGTTATAAACAGTGATTAATACCTGAGTACACCTAACAGAAGAAGAGAGGCAATAATTCAAAGGAAAAAAAAGTTTGATTGATTTTCTCAAAGATGGTCTGGATTCCAGGAAATTATTGAAAAGAACTCTCTGAAAGCTTCTGATGTATAATCCATAATAATAGTCCATAATAATAACATTTAAAACATTAGATGATTACAGGATAAAAAGAGGAAAACTAATTGGGATGAAATACCAGGAAAATGTATGTACAATATTTCTGACTTTATTGTATCAGTTACAAGGTGACACAGTTACTGCTACATGGTGATATAGTTATTCCTTCTGTCCCTACAGCTCCTGCTTAGAATATGTTAGAGAATTACAGGAAGCAAGAGAAACACTAAGGTACAGAACAGAGGACAAAATAGGTTAAATCCAATCCAAGCCCCGTAAGATAGGAAAACAAAATTGCTTAGTTTAAAAAAAAATAATAAATCTCTCGACCACAAAACAGTCTGAAGGGAACAGTAATAAAGGTATTGCAATTCAATCCAGGAAACAAGGCAAATAAAAATGTGACCAACTTAAGAGGAGATACAGGGCTTCCCTGGTGGTGCAGTGGTTAAGAATCTGCCTGCCAATGCAGGGGACACGGGTTCGAGCCCTGGTCCGGGAAGATCCCACATGCCACGGAGCAACTAACCCCGTGAACCACAGCTAGTGAGCCTGCACTCTAGAGCCCACAAGCCACAACTACTGAGCCCGCATGCCACAACTGCTGAAGCCCGCATGCCTAGAGCCTGTGCTCTGCAATAAGAGAAGCCACCACAACGAGAAGCCCGCTCACCACAACAAAGAGTAGCCCCTGCTCGCCGCAACTAGAGAAAGCCTGCATGCAGCAATGAAGACCCAAAGCAACCAAAACATAAAATAAATTAATTTAAAAAAAATGAGATACAGATTTTTAAAACTCAGTTATCCCTAACTACAAAGGGTAAAGGAAAAATGGAACACAGAAGCCGTGTTCTACAACCACAGAAAAATTCATGGCAGAAGGGACTCTCTACTCTTTGAAACCCTGAATCACCAAAGGTTTCTAAAGGCTTGGGATAATCAAATCTGCAGAAAGGCAAAGTATCAGGGAAGACCATCTGGCAGAAGTGACGATTCTCACTAGGTCCTTGGGAGCCCAGGTTCTGCAGGCATCATCAATAGCAGCTTCATTTCAAGAATGCATGAAGAAGTCTCATGCTGAATCAAATGCAAATGCTCAAGGGAGGCCTTCCCTATCAGATAAATACTACATACCTAGGAAACTCCACTCCAAAAATTCACGGGAGCAGATACTGTAGCACAGGGTTAAAAATGCACTGGGTCTCTGAGGAAGGAGAAAAACAGAAGAAAATACAGGATTTGAGACATGTAATAAAAGCACTCTGTGAATGGAGAGTTGGCTGCTACAGATGCAATTTGCTCTGCATAGTGGAGCGAGAAAAGAAAATGTCACCTGACAGAATTCACACTCAATTTAGCATTGAAGTGCCTAAAACAAAAGGCTCAAATATAAGTGGAAATTTAGAAGTTCTAAATATGCAAAGTGGCAAGTAAGAGCAGAGTTCATCACTGCGCATTTCTAAAACTTTTAAGGAAACGTAAGTATATCAAATGACGAGAACTGCTATGCACAGAAGAATTTTTTAAATCACTTTACATGATTAAGTGAACTTCCACACTTAACTTACTGACTCTAACCTCCCAGTAAGTTAAGTTTCCCAGGCTTGAGTAAACTGTCATAGACTTTTTTTTTAATTTATTTTTATTTTATTTATTTATTTTTGGCTGTGTTGGGTCTTCATTGATGCTCACAGGCTTTCTCTAGTAGCAGCGAGCAGGGGCTACTCTTCGTTGCGGTGGTCAGGATTCTCATTGCGGTAGTTTCTCTTGTTGCGGAGCACAGGCTCTAGGCATGCAGGCTTCAGTAGTTGTGGCACGTGGGCTCAGCAGTTGTGGCGCACAGGCTTAGTTGCTCCGTGGCATGTGGGATCTTCCTGGACCAGGGCTCGAACCCATGTCCCCTGCATTAGCAGGTGGATTCTTAACCACTGCAACACCCAGGGAAGTCCTGTCATAGACTCTTGAGGCCAAAAACTTTTCCCAACTCGCAGGAGTCCTCTACTTACTGCTTTTGCCAGAGATTTCATTGAGTCTCCAACTCTTATAAAAGTAGCATCTTTCGTACTGTTCTATGCCCTGGTTCTGAAAACATTTTGTTTGAGACAATGGCTCTAGTCATTCTTCCTTGAGTTTTCTCAATATCATAGGTGTGGATTGATGCCTTGATAGTTTTGATTTGGAACTTAAAAGCTGGGACTGTTGAGAGTCTTGGTATTACAGAACTTCAATTTTGAGGTTTTATATAAACTGCCTCATTTCCTTAGTAGACAATTCAGGCTGCAGTCACTGATGAAACAAAGCTTCAGGATTAAAGCTTTTTGAATTTAACTCCCATATACCTTATTGTACCAGGAAAGGAGGATACAGTGTTTAAACTTACATTACTCTATGTGAATTTGATAATGGGGGAATACTGTTAATGTTCAAATTTGTATAAATCCAATGTCTTGTGTGCATGCAACAGAAACTAATATTGAATTAATGGAAGAATATCAGGATGCATGGGATCATGGAAGCAGGAGCTGGAAAATGGGTAAGAATCAAGGTGACTTCTGAGGAAGAAGAGAAAGAAATCCAACAACCATGTTTTAACCAGAAGATACTGGTGGACATCACAGCTGGAAATACCTAATGCCACATACTATTGCACTTGGCATGCAACACTGTTACAGTTGCTTTTAATGAATTCTAGTAATTTCTTTCTATGTGTCACTTACTCCAAATTCAATTTTACGCTCTCCAGAAACACTGAATTTTCTAAGTCTAGGTCCTATGCCAATACCCTGCCTGCTGGGAGTTAGATGGGACAGAGAACAATGAGCTTTCCCTTTTTGATTTGTGTTATAGTGGTTGGCCCTTTAATTACAGTAATATTAAACACAAAGGATTTAAAAAAATTTTTTTTCCCCAAATTAGTTGTGGAGTTGGATTTTTATCAGCCCTTTAAACACATACACATACACACACAAACACAAACACAGAAATAAATCTGTACTATATATTTTATAAATTTAAAATTTATATTATATATAGTTATAAAATAATTATGTAAATATTTTTATATAAGTTTTATATATTTAAATGTACATTTAAACAATATGTATTACATGTAAAAATATACATTATACATATATTTTTCTCTATTCCTTTCACTGTTGAATAACCATACATACCATCCTTCCAAATCCCAGATTTAACATAAATAAATAATTCTGCCAAATGTATCCCCAGTGAAGTAGATACTAAAATGGAGCAGAATTGCAAAAGCTTTACAGGGAGTAAAAATTTTCAAGAAAACAGAAAAGAACAGGCCAGGCCAGATGAAGGCATTAGACTATCATACCAACCCAAGAGTCTCTGCCAGTGCAGCTGGGCGCTCCAGGCTGCCGGTCAGAGGAGTGTCTCACCGGACACAGAGGGCTAGGCCCTTGCTTAACCTACTTGTTCAGTCATTGGCTGGAAGCTTCCTGGAGAAGAGCAGGACCTTGTTTGAAAACTGAGGCAGGCCCTGCAAAGTCTCATAGCAGCAACCTCAATTAATCATTATCCTAGCAGGTATTAGGCAGCATATCATTTTTTGCAAGGGCTTAGAAGTCTCCATCTCTGTGTGACCTAATAAGCTCCAAAACAGCATAATACAATGACCCTTCTATAATGGATATCAAACTCACATTTAATCCCAAGGAAAATCAACCCAATACTGTATTAATTTCTGCATTAGGTTCACAAGTTGGGATTTTTATATAATTTCTATTCTAATATCATCTCAGTCCCATATTTGTATATTGCAAGTTACATCTAAATTTGAAATTTAATTGCCATCAACAGACTCTAAAAGAGATTGAGGAAAACAGAAATTTTAAAAGGGCAGCGCTAATACGTATAAATACACACACACACACACACACACACACACACACACGTACTATATATAAAAAATATATAAATTAAGAAAAAATCATGTGGTATTTTTTTTCCTTTTTTTTTAATGTTGGACATGGCCTGGCTGGTTTTTGTGACTATTTCTAGTCACCAATTAAAATTTTTGTCTTTGTCTTCAGGTAGCACAGAATGTCAAGAATCCATAAAAATAAAAGCACATATGTAATCATAAAAAATTATTAGCATTTTAAAATTTTATATTAACATATTATTATATTATATTATTATATTAATTTATATTATAATATAATATTATAATTATAATATATAATAAAAATATAACATAATAATATATAATATATATAATAATAATAAATAATATTATATTAACATATAAGGATAAAGCCCTTATAAATGGTTCAAAAAGAAAAAAAAGACACAATCACCTTTTCTTAAAGAGCAATTTATATAAGAACAAATTCAAGAGGCTACAAACCACATTACTAATGCTTATATTCAATACTGTAAAGAATGCTAATTGAGATGAAAATAAGTTTCAGTTAGCTCTTTTTCAAAAATTAAAATTATAGTTGTTTTTTTAATAATTGCTAATAATTTTATAAAAGCTTGTTTTTAATAATTGCTAATAATTTTATAAAAGCTAAATATATATTAAATATTTGTATAACTGTCAATAGCATATCATCACATTAAAAAAATAAGTTGCAGAGTGATTCCATTTCAATGAAAAAACACTTTAAAGTACATGTTGTTTGTACATATGTGTATATGAGTCATGTATGATGTGCTCTTGATGAACTGAATGTTGTGGAGTGACAGGGCTTGGCTTCTGAGGCTAGGTTAGAAAGGTAATGCTGCTTCCACCTTGCTCTCTCTTGTGGGATACTCGTAGACAGCAGCCACCATGTTGTGAGAAAACTCTGGTCACAGTAAGAGGCTCCTGCTTGTAGGTACAGCTAATTTTCCAATGGAGAGTCAGCTCATCCTCAGAGAATGAGCCCTCAGATGATTCCAGTCTGCAGCCTTTTAGCCACCTCAGGTAATGCTCAGTGGAAGAGTTTATAAACTGACCCCTGTGAACCCTTCACAATCTACCTTATGTTGTCATTGTTTCAAAACATTAAGTTTGTTAAGTATTTATTTATTTTGAGACAATTAGAAAACGTGTATATCCCATCAATTAAATGTTACATCATGAGATATAAACACATTTAATTTCACAAAGTACTACTACTATGTGCTCTTGAATAGCTGGAGATTTTTATTCTACAAGCAGTGCAAAAAGTTTGCCACTTTCTCATATTTACATTAACACTTTTGGAGGTAACTTTCCAATTTTTTCTATGTAACGGATATAATGTGGGACATAATCATCGCTTTGATTTGTATTTCTCTGATTACAAATGAAACTGACCATTCCTTTCTGCATTTATTAACTATTCATTGTTTCATTACGTAACATGTTTATGCATAAAATGCGCCTATTATTCTTCTGTTTTTCATTGTTTTGTTGACTTGCAGACATTCCTTGTTTTTCTAGATATGATCCGGTGTCATGTTTGGCTGCTGCAATTATCTTACTCAGCTATCTAATGAATATTTTTCACAAGTGTGTCTTCATGAAGTGAAAACCTTAGTTTTGATAGTTTAGAAGTCTTTCTTTATCTTTCTCTCTCTCTCTACATTATGCTTTTGCTTCTGAAGTACTTGTTAACATTTTTTTTCCCATTCCAATTCACACATTTTTACTCTACACATTTTTCTATTTCCTTTATCTTTCACATTTAGGTTTTCATTTTACATAGATTTTATATTTATTTATGCTGTGATTTTTCAACAAATACATACATTACTTTGTAAAGAAATGATTATTAAAAAAAAAGAAATGATTATTTAACAAGTATGAGTTTCATGAAAATCCAAACAAATCTATCTCCTATCTTCTGTTTTTTCACCATAGGTAGAATCACCACATTCTTTGAGATCTACATATTAGAAGGCAAGGAGTTCTAGTGGTAGGACTTGCAAGAAAATATTTATTTCATTTATTCACATATTTTAAACATAACTTGGCTTAATCTATTTAAGCAAGGCAGGGATGCGTTTCCTTGAACTGGTTTTCATATATTTTTTATTCTGTTGTACTTCTTCAAGAAGTCAATAAAAAAAAAAATCTCAGAATTATTCACAAATTCAACACTTGCTTGATTACAAGGAGCACACTGTTGCTATGGTCCTGAACTCGATATTTTTTTCCACTTGTGATTGTAAGTAGTATTCAATTTAAATGAATTCCACACATATCTTCAAAATTATTTTTAAAAGGTTATTTTCTAGGCAATACAGTATTTGTAAGGAAGACTAATAAGTCAATATTTGAGTATTTTCTATTTATCATTAGTGTTTTTCATCTTTGAGTAAATTAACTTTTTTTTTTTTTTTTTAAGAAGATGTTGGGGTAGGAGTTTATTAATTAATTAATTTATTTTTGCTGTGTTGGGTCTTCGTTTCTGTGCGAGGGCTTTCTCTAGTTGCGGCAAGCGGGGGCCACTCTTCATCGCGGTGTGCACGCCTCTCATTATCGTGGCCTCTCTTGTTGTGGAGCACAGGCTCCAGACACGCAGGCTCAGTAGTTGTGGCGCACGGGCTTAGTTGCTCCCGGGCATGTGGGATCCTCCCAGACCAGGGCTCGAACCCGTGTCCCCTGCATCAGCAGGCAGATTCTCAACCACTGTGCCACCAGGGAAGCCCATAAATTAACTTTTTATTGAAGTAAGATTATGATGTTCACAAACAGTATGGCTAAAGTACAATAAGAATGCATCTATGATTTCCTAGACTAAAGAAAAGGACCAAAGCCCACAACTGTATTTGCTTACAATTTACAGAACACTTCCCAATACATTTTGTTTTGTCCTCACAACCCTGGGAGGAAGATGTATTTAGTATCATCATTTTACAACTGGCCAAACAAACTTTTATAAAAGTTATATTATGTATCTACAGTCACAGTGAGTTGACTACTAGGATTAAAACCTCTGTCACCAGATTCTATAGCATGTTGGGAAAGGTCAGGTAAAGGTAAAAGTAGCATTTATGGGAAACTTAAAAATGATATAGATAGGAACAGAGAAAGTGTGGTTAATGAGCACTTTGGCAGCCAAATGGGGAGGACGGACTAAGAATTGGTCCTGATATGTCCAGGGATGGAATATAGGCAATTTGATACAGCATTATACCATGAATCAGAAAACTTGGGTTTATGTCCTTTCACTGTGACCTTGACCACACGACATTTAATTTTCCTTGGCAACAGTTTCCACAACTACAAAATTTACAGTTTGATCAATCTATTCCTCTAAATCAGTCACCACTTTACAACTTCATTTTGGAATGGATATGATTAATAACAAAGCCAATTTTTCAACAATGCAGGGATTATATCTGTTCTATGGTGACAGAGTAATCAGATACACAGTAGAACTTGAGGAGTGACAAAATCTCTCAAAGTATCTATCCCCTTTCATGGATATTGACACCCATGCATTAGATGTATACATCATTTCAGACATTAAAATATCTACTAGCATACAAGTATTTTCAGCAAATAATACTACATTATACTATTACTATCCATAAACAACTTTGGTTAGAATAAACCATTTTTGATCATCAGACATTGATTTAGCTAGCTCAAATAAGTCCCAAAAGCTGAGCAGGAACAAAAACCCAGTGATGCTAAAGGATAAAGAATACAGAATGTTCAATGTTAAACATTTTCTAATTTTCATGGAGGCTCACCTTAATAAAATGAATTTTTAAAAAATTCTTCAAACCTAAGAACCAGAACTTTCCTTTTCCTAATCATGATTCTAAAACATTTCATGCTCATGGGTGATATATTCACTCGAATTCACAGAAGCTTGATTCTGCCCAATACATTCCACACGTATCGTTGTCACTGTGATAGCAGATGATTCCTCCTCTGTTTATTAGAGTGAAAACATTATCTTAAATCCTACTGTTATTTGTTCTCTTAATAGATAAATTTACCCACTGCTGTTTTATTTTATTTTAGTTTTCACTAGTCCCCCTTAGCTTCTCTGATTTACTTGTAACATTACTGACTACTCCATCTTGACCATGACTGTGAGTTTCTTTCTCTGTTCATCTTGTGCATTTAGATGGGTCTAGAAGGCCCTCTATGCTTCTGACTTACCAACAATGATTATAAGCTCAATCAGACCCAAAGTTTCTCCAAAAAAATACATTTTAATACTCCTTTACCCCACTTCATACCCATAAAGATGGAAAGTAAATTAATGGTTACCTTGGGATGGGGTGAGAGAGGAACTGGGAGATATGGGGTGTCTTTTGGGGGTGATGGAAATATTATCAAATTAGATAGTTGCACCAACACACATTAAAAATATATCAAAAACCACTGAATTACAAACTTTAGAATGGTTAAAATGGTGAATTTCCATTTATGCTAATCTCACCTAAAACAAGTATCTAAAACAACATATAAATAAAACTGGGCAATGTTCTGAGGCTTGAAGGACCTTGAAAATATGGCACCTGAAGGTAGGAAGCACAACAAAAAACTGTTAATAAAAGCTGAGGAAAAAATGACCCATGCTGTGAAAAGGTGGAAGTTTGACAACACCATTATCTACAATAACATGGAAAATAAAGTTTGTATAATGAACTTGTCATTGTGACTAAATAGTTTCAGAGATATTTAGATATCTTAGCATCTTCAACCTGCAAGGTGCTAATTGGCTTTTTCTAACTGTTTTAAGGTAATATATGAGAAAAGAGACACAAAATAAGAAGGAATGTAAATGTTTTAGAAGAATTTAGAACTATTAAGGATATTAAAGAGTCTTTCCAGTTAAAATATGTTTTTTAAAAAAGAAGTGTCTTTTAAGAAAAAGATGAAACTCAGGGTGCTACCACTAAAAAAAAAAAAGAATAGTCTCAAGACTTTTTTAATACCTCATAAATATTGAGGGTGTTATTTCATAGACAATTTCAGCAAAAAAAAAATCAGAGAATCTTAAAACATGCATCTTCAATCTTCTTGTTAGACATGAAGCATTCTAAGAATGCTAAGGGTTTTTTCCACATAAACCTGATTTTCATCCTTATTTATAGAAGGGCCGGTGCTGGAGAGTTAACAGGGAATAAAATGGGATGGGGGCCTCTCAGTTCTCAACTTAGCACACGTATTTAGCAGTGAGAAAGCTACTTAACTTCTAGCAGTATTTGTGAGGAAAAGGAAGAAAGACTCAGAGGGCAGAGCCAAGAGTTGAGGAAAATCCTTTCTAGAAAGCATGGGTATTGATGAAACATGGCTGGCTGGATACCTGAACTACTATGAAACAGTGTCTCCCCAATCGGCAACCCTTTAAACGCAGGTATTTGTTGCAGTTATCCTGTTCTTTTCTCAATATTATATGTTGGATGCTTTTGAATTCACAAGTCTTTGAGACCAAACAAATGCACCTAAGATGCTAAACACAATGAGCCCATCTATACCTTGACCTTATTTCAATGATGAAACCTTGAACTTTTCAATAATGACATAATTAGAAAAGAGGAAAGGAGGGAATGTATTTTTCACATGGAAATGAATTATTGTGACAAGAGGGTGAACAAAGCTATCTAATTTTTCCCAAATTCTTTCCTTCCCTGTACAAGCCCCAGGATCTAAGATTATGCTGTAACAATCTGATGAAGAGATCATGACAGAAATGATATTCAGAGACTTCTGATCGCAGGCCTTAAAATGATAGGAAGAATCTGCTTATTTGCATCTGGAAAACTTGATCTTGGGATGCTTCTCTTGGAACCATACCATATGAAGAAGGAACCGAGTGGGAAATAGAGGCAGTCTGGTTGACAGTGCCAGAAGGGCTCCCACAGCATCGACTATCGGTCTGCTGATCTCTGTGCTTGACTGTAGCCAAAACATCATTCAGTAGTGGCAGAAGACTCAGGTGCACTGAGTCTAGGCACAGATTATAACACATAATAAAACAGTTGTTTTAAGGCACCAACTTTTAGGATTTTATACAGCAGTAAATCATTTAAATATCCACTCACAGTAGAATGTATAAACAAACTTTCACAGTCATTCAATAAAATATGAGAATGCATAAATACAACCATATGGAAGGGACTCACAACCATGATGTTAAATAAAAGAAGCCAGACACAAAATGGTGCATGCTGTTTGCTTCCAATAGGAAATTATTCCAAACCAGGCAAAATTAATCCAGGATGTTAGAAATCAGGATATCAGGTACTCCTGGGAAGAGGCAGTGACTAGAAAAGTGAACGTGGGGGGCTCTGGGGACCAGGCAATGTGTCAATATTCTTTGTTTTGACCTGGGTGCTGGTTACAAGTGTGTTCTGAGTTATGAAAACTCATCAAGCTGTGTACTATGCTCTGTTAACTTTTCTGTATATCTGGTATAATTGAGGAAAATTTGTATTTGACTTCAAGACTTGTAGTGGTAGAAAATATCACACCTATCCGATTGGCAAAATTTAAAAAGACTGATAAAGCAAAATTGCAGCAAGTATCTGCAAAAACAGAAATATATTTTCACTGTTGGAACATGCACAAACTAATGCAACCACTTCAGAAAGAAATTTGGCAATAGATAACATTTGAAAATGTGCAAGGCCCACCCAGAACTTTGCAATTCTACCTTCACCTAAATGCCTTAGTGAAGACGGTGCAGGTAGGTGTGCATGAAGAAGTATGTACAGGAATGTTCACTGAAGCATTCTGTAGCATAAATAATTAGAAAAAGAAAACAACTACTCATCCATAAATAAAAGAATGGTAAAATAAACTGGAGTATAATTGTAAACTTGAATACTATATGACTAATAAAATGAATAAATTAGAATTAAATATATCAATATGAAGATATCTCAAAAGCACGAAATTTAACTAAGAAAAAGCAAGATGCAGGCTGATATAATTTATAAAATATTTAAAACAAAAATACAACACTTTTTTATAACTTTTTATGGATACAAAGACATTTGGTGACTGTATAAAAATACTTTTGTGCGTTACAGTAAAAACAAAAGTCAGTATCTTTAAGGAAGGAACAAGAGAACAGAATAGAAGAGAGGAATGCATGGGTGTGTGAATCACATCTGTAATATTTAATTCCTAAAAGATAATCTGAAGCACACATGGCAAAATATTAAGATTTGATGATATACTCCTGCTATATACAAAAAAGTAAGTATATAAACAGTTTCTCTAACTTAGAAATGTCATTATTTATCAACTATTAAATTATGATTTTTGTCTATCTGCGACATATGACAATTAAAAATCAGCCTGATATTTCTGATCTTGTGTCAAGATCTCACTTTAAAAAAATATAGATTTTAAGTCTTTAGAGTCAACTTAACAAGAATGGTACTTAACATAACTCTGATTTTTTTCAAATATTTTGCGGGCATGCCTTTATTTATGCGATCTGTGCATGAAAAGTGTTCTGTCTGAATGAAATCAAATCCCTTTGGAGAATCCCAAAAGAGATATTTAAAAGCTCACAGATAATAATGGACATACCATTTTGTATATTAAGTGGTATATAACACCTTTATGACTGTTATCAGGTCCAAGAGATTGCCTTTGAAATCCAGACAAAACACAGCCTAGACATCACCAAAGTCCTGGTGCATTATTCCCAGTTGTACTAAATGCCAAAGGAGATCAATGAGTTTTGTGATCTGAATGACCTCCCTGTAGCTCCTGTGTTGGGGCAATTTGTTGTGACATTCAATATTATTCATTCTCTGTTGGTGGTCACGCTCCAGTTTACACCTGAATAAAATTTCAGTGCTCTATAATTACCTTGACTATTCCTGGGACTACTATTGGCCACCATTATTTGTTTTTTTAAAAAAATCTTATTTCCGGGCTTCCCTGGTGGCGCAGTGGTTGAGGGTCCGCCTGCCGATGCAGGGAACACGGGTTCGTGCCCCGGTCTGGGAAGATCCCACATGCTGCGGAGTGGCTGGGCCCGTGAGCCATGGCCGCTGAGCCTGCACGTCCGGAGCCTGTGCTCCGCAACGGGAGAGGCCACAGCAGTGAGAGGCCCGCGTACCGCAAAAAAAAAAAAAAAAAAAAAAAAAAAAAAAAAAATCTTATTTCCAAAAATCAGAATTACAACATACTGTAACATAGCTGTTTCCTTATAATGCAATTTTTACATCTCAGTACTTAGGTTATAAACTGATAAAAAACAATTTCCTTTTTATATTAACTCTTTTATAAATCTTTGAAAGGACTGTGCCCCAGGAGCTGGAAAATAGGAACTTGAGTATTCATTCATGGAAGTTTATTGAGCTCCTAAGATATGGCAGGTTGCGAAGCACTGTCCTTAAGAAGCTTACAGTCTAGTGAAGCATACAATTAGATAATAGGTGTATTAATATGCAGTTAGTGGCACATACTTCTAGGTAACAGATGCACTACTATACAGTGTATTAAGCACTTTGACAGCGGTGAGGGGTCAATGTGAGGTCATATATAGAAACACTCAAAGGAGGTTTTGGGAGCTAGGGCCTGGAATCATAGGGGGAAAAAAGGCAAATGCTCTTTAAGTGGACAGTATTTGAAGGACATACATGTTATCAAGCTTGAATTGACAGCTGAAGGAGAGCTCTAGGATGGCAGAGAATCATCAAAGGATAAGAGGCAACAGAGCAAACAGGGAAGCAGCATAAAGTTCAACCTTAAATGAATATTCAGTGAATGTGTGAGTGATATTGATGGGAAGGGAGGGATAAAATAGGGATTAGATTATCACAGGATATTATGAGGGACTGAAAAGAAGTCATTAAATTCTAGAAACAGAATCAACAGATCTTGATTGCAGCAGATTTTGTACCCATATAGTATGTCTTTCTACTCTTTTCCAAAGATGAATTATCCAAACACATTGCTAAAGCCAGTTCCTTGATTATTGGGCCAGATCCCATCCTCTCTTGCCTACAAATAAAAATTTCTTCCCTCTTCTAAATAGTCATTAATTTGCATCTGACAGGATGATTTCCATGAGTATAGAGACAGGCTGCTTTTACTGACATCTTAATAACAAAACCAAAAACAGTTCTGTTGCTACCCCAAATCTTTGTTCCCTCTTGTTAGATTATCTTCAAACACTGTCAATTTATACTGCTGCAACAATTAACACTGGGTATAAACCCTGGCCCTTGGTCATGCCATAAGAAAAGTTGGTGGTTTCTGAATCATGCCTTCTACAAGTGCCCAGTCCAAAATTTGACATCCAGCTCTGCTAGCATATCTTCCCTGCCCCAGGATGCAATGGGCAATAAGAAAATCTCACACCTGCTATAAATATTGTCTGAAAGCCTGGTCTGTGTACTATGATGGCGTATGGCATTATTTGCTCAACATTTGGTTTCAGTTATTTTGACACCCAGTTTTGTTTTGTTTTTTTTAAATCTATAGCCCAAATGGCTCTTATGAAATCTAGATGTATACATCCAAACGCCTATTGGGCATCTATATTTGGATGTCAAAATGACCTAAAACTTAACATTCCCAATGCTATACCCATCTTTTTTACTCCATCCCTCTGAATATACTATTTTTCCTGTGTTCTCTATCCTGAATGATAAATGCTACATCCATCCACACAGGGTGTCATCACTTGTTCTATCCTACATATTAATTCATTCATTTGGTAATTCAAATTATTTATTGTCAACTTGCTACTTTCTAAGCAATGCTTTAGATGGTAGAGCTGTATAAGTGAACTAAAGAGAGAAGATCTCTAGCCTTAATAAGCTTGTATTTCAGTGACTGAGATGAATAAACACCTGGAAATGTCAGTGAAAGCCATTTACTTTCCCAGAGGCAGCTCTCTTTTGCCACAAATAGACTCTTATTTCTAGAACCTACAGAAAACTTTCTTTGGTATGCTGACCACCATCCCACTATTTTCCACAAATTTCAGTGGATTCAAGTGGAAGGTTTTAAAATGGTCTTGAACTTTTATTATTAGTCTTTCAGGGAGAAGGAAGCACTCCTTCCTTCCTCCTTGGAATGTCTTCCTAATTTCCAACGACTCCTCCATCCCATCAGCTTCTTTCAGAGCCTGGAGGGGTTTGGTCTGCTTTGGTCTCAAAAACAGTTTTTTGACACCTCCTCGGTTTATCATGTCCACGTTCTTAAACATGTAACTCTGGAAAATGACTGTAGTTGCCACCATTTTTAAAGTTAAGTTGTAACAGAGGAAGAATGTGTTAGATAAAAGACACAGATGTAATTGCTGCAGAAATGTGTCTAAAGCAGTGGTTTTTAAAGGGTCCAACCACTGGGGAAGGCAGCATTTTAGAAATCGTTATTGTTGTATTCTACCTTATTCATTGGTACTGCTATTTGCCTCTAGTGGCTTGGAGATAGCACCATAACTGTTATTTGATGTGCACCGTATAAATCACTTTTGAATTTGTACACTTTGGGAGAGTAAAAATCACTCCAATTCCCCTCTTGCCACCAAAACCTGAAATGTTTTCCCTAATTCTCCAGAACATTCACATATTCTACTGGATATTCATGTAGGTGAAAAATATGTTTATACTTTTCTAAGCAACATTTAAATCTATATAATAAAATTATTTTTGCAGAGCTTAATAATTACAAAATATGCAACAAATTCAACTACTACATCAAATGAATAAATATAGGGGCTTCCCTGGTGGCGCAGTGGTTGAGAGTCTGCCTGCTGATGCAGGGGACACGTGTTCGTGTCCCGGTCCGGGAAGATCCCACGTGCCGCGGAGCGGCTGGGCCCGTGAGCCATGGCTGCTGAGCCTGCGCGTCCGGAGTCTGTGCTCCTCACCGGGAGAGGCACAACAGTGAGAGGCCCGTGTACCGCAAAAAAAAAAAAAAAAAAAAAAAAAAGAAGAAGAAGAAATATAGCACTTTGCTTTGTTCAGAATTATACTAATATTTTTTCATTGTGTCAAGAAACTGTGTTCTTTTGTTAATGATGCCAGTGGCATGAAATTTACCTTATAGCATTCCTATCACATTTATAGTTAAGACTGCTTGTAGGTGTAAGTACATGATGACTTTGTTATGTCTTCTAAGCTAATCAGGATACAAATTTAAGAAGTAAATGGAACCCATATTACTTAACTGCAAATTACTCTCCTTTTATTTCAATTTACGTTATAATTAAGAAACTGGAGCGACTGTTAAAATGTATTAGATTGTGGTTTTGATTTGTGTGTCTCTAACGACTAATAATGTGGACCATTTTTCCATGTGCTTATTGGCCATTTGTATATTATTTGAAGAAATGACTATGCCTTTATCCATTTTTAAGTGGGTTATTTGTCTCTATATTGTTCAGTTAATACTGAACAATACATTTTTATATACTTAATATACATTTATACGTAATACATATATTTTACATATTTAATATATAGTTACATATTCTGGATACTAGATTCATCAGATATATTCCTTGAAAATACATTTTCTTATTGTATACATTGTCTTTTCACTTTTTATTTGTGTTCTTTGATGCACAAACATTTGCTGTGACATGAAATATTTTTTTAGGTCAATGCCTTTTTCAAAGCTATACAGTATGGCAAGAATTTTATTGATTTTTAAATTATCTAAAAGTAAATTTTCTCAGAGATTTGCAGCTATTTACAGTTTGACTTTATAGGTAAAGCAGGTGTTTGTCTAACTGCCTCCTTTAAAAGAAACACATAATAAATGTTTTTATTTAACAAATTAATAATTTAGCTTTAGAGAACTGTATCTTTTTATATCAACTTCTCACAGAGTATAAAGTCATTTTTATTCATATTAAATTCAAATAAATACACCTTTAAAATAAAAAGAAAAAAACCCTTTCTTTAACGGAGGGTAAGCTCAATTAAAAGAGATCGTAATAGAGGTCAGATTTGCAATTATGAACATGGGAATCTATCCAGGGCAGGAAATGGGGAGAAAAAGGGAAGAGTGGAGAACAAATGCCAAACACAGTCCTCCCCCCAAAAAAAGCCATGCAAAGTCTTTAAAATAAATCGCTGTGAAGACAAAACATTTCTATAAGCTATAGTCACCTAATCTTCTATACCACTATTCTCCATTTCTACTTTATACCTACACTTCATTAGGTCATGCATAGTATGGAATTATTTTTTTTTAACTGACAATAGCAGAAAAGGCTTTCCCCTCCCCTCTCTCTCTCCTCTCTCCAGTTTTGAAGGCTCTGTGCAATCTATTTTGAAATAACAAAAAAAACTTTGAAGATACATATATTACTCCCGATATAACTGTGCAACACAGTAGATGCTAGCCATTGTGGCTAGTTAAATTTATATTTAAATTAATTAAAATAAAATAAAACGTTCTTCCTCAGTCACACTAGCCATATATCAAGCAGTCAATAGCTGCACACGGTTAGTGACTACCACAATGGACAGTGCAGTTATTAAGAGTTTCCATCACTGAAGAAAACTCTCTTGGATAGCACTGTTCAAGGTTATGTGAGCTTTAATATGCCTTACTTTAACCAACTAAAGTATTGCCATTCTATGTGGGAAATAACTGAGAAATTACTAAGAAAATGAAATATATAAACCTGTCGGGGAGGAAGAGATTTTCCTCTACCCTCCTACATTCTTCTGGAGGGTCTAAGAATTAAGTTGACATGAGACACATGAACAGGATAAAATTAAACAAAAGTTTAATAACATATATACATGGGAGAGACCCAGGAAAACTGAGTAACTCGCCAAAATGGCCAAAATACTCATTTTAAGTACCACCTTCAGCTAAAGAGAAAAGAGGATATTGGAGGTAGTGGTTTGGGACGTCAAGTGGAAGGAAAGACAATACCCATGGAGCTGAAAAAGCAAATAAGTGGTACACAAATGTTTGCTGGGCCAGGCAGAGACCATGGGGCACAGAAAGGAACAGACTTTGCCAGGTTCCACCCTATCTACACACCTAGTTCATACTACAGTTATCTATCGTGATAGCTCCTTTCCTGGAACAGGTTCTCTAACTACATTCTTTTAGGCAGTTAAGGCGAAGGTCACATTTTTTTTTTCCTGAGTCTTTTGGGCCTTGATTGTTTTCAGCTTGAAATAATGTGCATGCCAAAATAATATTTTGAGGTGGCAAATTTTGCTCCCCTGAAAACCTTATTATGGTATTTATTGGGAAACACATTTAAAAACATTAGGAAAATATATCAGTTTAATTTTCAGACTTTCATGTATTGTCATATATTCTACAGGCCGATATTTGTAAGAGCATTGCAAATGTGAGAGTGCTTTTTATATTTAATAAAACTGAATATAATCAAGGATATTTGAAACATATTTGAATAACTTAAAAATTACACACATGCACACATACATTATATATATATATATATACACACACACACACACATATATATATAAGTTCTCAAAATAAGTTAACATGCATAAATCAATTAGTAATTCTAGAAAATAGAAGGAACATTATAAATGAGTTTAGATACGGTTTTGTCAAAGAATCCACAATTTCTAAGATTGCTTGTCACTCCCCAGCTGTTGCTTTTCAAATGTATCAGGGTTCAAATACAAAGAGAAACAAAACTAAAAGAAAATAGAATATTAACATTTCTTATTTTTTTACAGCACAAATCCTCCAAATCATTTTAAAAATAGAAGACCACATGTAGATATTCTTCTGGATCCAAATTCTTGAATGCATAAGTAACTAATCATGAGAGAATTTGTTGAATTTGCATTAAATTGTTCAAGCCAGTAGGGTGCACACATTTTGCATTCCAAAAATATCCAAATATAGTTTTCAATAATGGGTAATATCCTGCATTGATCACTTAAGCCTTAATCTTATATAAATATACAGGCTACATTTAGCTTTAGGAAATGCACCCAACTCACCACACACACACACACACACACACACACACACACTCACTCACTCACTCTCTCTCTCTCTCTCAATATTTGCTGAGTACAACCTTTGTTCATTAGTTAGAGGACTGCCATTTCTTAGAATTGTTCATAGTAGGGAGTTTATTTTCCCTATTGCTTTTATTTTATCTCCTTATATTTAATAATTAATTTTCCCAGATCAAGTCTTATAGAAAAATAAAATAGTCCTCTATCTATAGAGTGAGCTGAGGACTGTTCCTTAGGAGTTTCATTATTCAGTTGATCTCTGGAGTTGATTCTCCTGATCTGAACGACTAAATGGATTCTCCATTTCTCCTATTGGCTTATATCAAACATACCCACAGGTCCATTTATTGTACAATTTTAGGACCTCCTAAATATCTCCAAAGAATGTCTTACATTCTGCCTTTAGGTAATATATTTTTCAACTCCACTCCAAGGAGAAATAGTTTATGAACTCTCTCCAACAAAACTAGTTTGCTAGGAGCAAGTATAGTTTGAAGAGTAAACTAGAGAGATTAGTCTAAAACACTGAGAATTGCCTTACGAGGATATGTCAGAAATGATCATAAAATAGGGAGCCCTGAGTAATGAGAGAATAACTAGTAAAGAAAGCAGAGAGAAAGAAAAATAGGACAAGACAAGATAAAAAGAAGATTTGGACTTTTCCAATGATTAGTCCCACTAATTTCAGGCTTTACCTTTTAGAATCAGACTTCCATTTTTTTCAATTTCATTTTTATTTCAAATATATAAAATTTAGTAAAATCAAAATTTTGCTTAAAGACCTATAATTTTAATATAATAATCTGTCACTTGAGATGTTAAATAACACTTAATGAAAGGCTATATACATATTTTCAGATTTGTCCTTTCCTCATACATCTAATATCACTAGTCAACTATTCATCATTGCATTCCATCACTTTGTGTCCTCTAGCATCCTATTTCGACTACAGCAAGTAATTCAGCAATGTTTCAATAAATATTGCTTTTTCTACCATCAATTATTAACTATACCTTTTCTAGTTCTTTGTATAGCCAATATAAAATATTTGTTCAAAGTGATTATTTCACAGGATTATTCTTTTATTATTATTTGGCAAATATTTTTGAACTCTTAGTTTGTGCTACGTACTTGATGTATATACAAAACTAAGAATGATCACTGATCTCTAATATCTCTAGCAGATTATATCCAACTCAGAAGGATATGTGCTAAATAATTTTACTTTTGACAATATGGTTCCCTACTAAAGAATCTCATTGTTTATACAGCAATGGCATCAATGTTTACACTTTCTATTTTAAATTATCACATTGAAATCACTAACCAATTGCCACACAGCCAATGGGACTTCACGGATAGTACTGCACTCATCCTTATATTTCTTGGAATGCTTTCAGGTGCACATAACATAAAACTATCTCAACTGAATTTTAAAGGTAAGGAAGTATTTTCTCTAACACAGAAAGAAGTTCAAAGGTAAGTGTTATCAGAGTTCTTAACTATCAATGATAGTATTAAAGTCTCAGTTTCTTTCCATCTACTCTGTCAGAAGCTTTGCTGCTGTCACGTTCTAAGGATGGCTGCTATTGTTTCAGGTCAATGTTTATGGAAGGAGACGGAGTCAGGGAGAGAAGAACACTCCTCCAAAGTGCTTGGATCTTCTTATCAGTGACAAAAAGCTTTTTAGAAGT
This sequence comes from Grampus griseus, assembly GCF_964374135.1. Classification (NCBI taxonomy): domain Eukaryota; kingdom Metazoa; phylum Chordata; class Mammalia; order Artiodactyla; family Delphinidae; genus Grampus; species Grampus griseus. The sequence continues at coordinate 20,188,228 of NC_139012.1, forward strand.
TTGCCAATTGTGTTCTTTTCATATTACAGGTGAGAATTATGTTATAGTTCCACTCCTAAACCAATCCATGATGAGAGCAATGGGACCAGCACACACATCTTAGACAAAAAGGATTTTATTTCATGGACTGAGTTCTACTTCCCTGGAGGATTATGGCCACATGGAGTAGGGTGGATTCTTAAGAACAAAACAAAACAAATGAAAACTTATTAAAATTATGGCTTGAGGGCTTCCCTGGTGGCGCAGTGGTTGAGAGTCCGCCTGCCGATGCAGGGGACACGGGTTCGTGCCCTGGTCCGGGAAGATCCCACATGCCGCGAGCCATGGCCCCTGAGCCTGCGTGTCCAGAGCCTGTGCTTCGCAACGGGAGAGGCCGCAACAGTGAGAGGCCCGCATACCAAAAACAAAAAAACATTATGGCTTGACTGAGGAGGGAAAGAGGAACGATATACTTGGTAGTGAAGTCAGGCAACAGCAAGGTCTTGTACCTTCTTATCTGTCACATACCCTCCATCTGGCAGGTCTTAACTAGACCATCTGTTTTATAGTTGGAAAGTGCTGAGAGGGTCTTTTTATCCTGCCTAAAACTACAGACAAAAATGATCTAATCATTCTGTCACCAATAAGACTATTTTCCTAGACACCAGTATTCTCAACCATTGAAGCTTTTTTAAAAAATAATTTTTAGTTCCAAAATATCTTCTCAAACCTTTCACAGCTGTAGAACAAAAAAAACATAGCCTTACTTAATATGCGAAGATTGTAACACAAATTACTGCTATTTCTTAATACACTTTAATTTTATAAAGTTAAAATTCTTATTTTGGTAAAGAAGTTGGGATTCAGGGAGTATAATAATTTGCCTAATAGCTTCATTCCTCTATCAAAATATTTCCCTTTTTTGGTGTATACAAGGCGAGGGATTATTTGCAGGGCACAGGTCCTTGCTAAACACCCAGAAGCAGCAGTTAGTGTGATACAGCTAGTGAACATCAGACCTGAAACTTGAACTCAAATTCTCTCAACTTCTATGCTCTTCCAGAACAACATTATACACAGAAATCATTATTACTGGAGGTTCATGGGCTGACTATTTTCACCAAAATTACCTTGAATTAATTAGGAAATTCCTACAGTGAAGATACTACGAACAAAGAACAAAAGAGCGTTCCTCACCACCCAGTTCTATAAGGGTTGACTCATAACCCACTGACAGTGCAACCTGAGAGGAAGTCAGGATGAAAACAGGATGAGGCACTCTGTACTTTGGATAAACAGGCCCTTACATAGTTAGATGCGCATCTCAGGAAGAATTTCAATGACCTCAGTTTCTTGCATCTTCCCATACCTAGAAAAGCACTAAAATCATTAACTTGACACATCTGTTCTTTGTGATTAGCAGTAATCTAAGATGTATCCTTGACTGCATGTATTTCTTAGCAAAAAAAAAAAAAAAAAATCATATATAAACTGGCCTCTCCTCTACCTCTTTGGAACACCTCCTCAAAGCTACCTGAGTGGCTGTCCTTCAGGCTATCATTCTCAGTAAGACCCTGAATAAAACTTAAACTCACAGCTCTTACGGTGTGTGTTTTTCTTTAAGTCAACAATATAGAAAGAGTAGGATAGAGGCAGTCACAGGAGGTCATCAGTCCTATTCTAAAAACCAAACCATGTTTGATACATTCGAGAAGCATTGATTTTTCTCAGAGAGTTGATGATAAATAAGAAGCCTTGGAGAACTAACTGGCAGGAGTGAGAAGCCTCATATGAGAGAACAGAGTGATGACTTCTCTTCACACTGATAGAGCAATGAGAGAATCAATCAATTGGGTGTAATAAAAAAACAGAAAACACATAATTGAACTTGTAATGACTCTGTGTATGTATGACAGAATCGCGAGGTTCTCCGGCCAAAACGTTGTAACAACTAGGCACTATTTTCCTAGGATCTTCCCCAAGTGATTGGGAGCAGTATGCCAAAGACGGGGCTCAGGGCAGAAGGCCTGAGAGGCAGCTTCCCTCATGAAGCTGTGGCTTCCCCAAGTGTGAGGTAAACTTAGACTGAGTCAGAAGAGGAAACCTTAGAGAAATCCCACATGAGACCTTATACGTAAGGAAGCAATTATCATCATTTATGTATAACTTAATTTTTGCACTTATTTTTCTCCTGCCTTATAACAATCATCAGTTACCAATTATATACTTCATGCCAGGCACTGTGCTACATGTTGAAAAACATTACATTATAAAACTAACATAATTACTCCAAGAACTCAATGTAAAAACTGAGACTTAGAGGATTTAAGTCTTGCCCAGAGTCATGAACTAGTAAGCAGCAAAATCACAATTTGAAGCTATGACAGACCATAATATCTGTGCTTTACTCTGAATAATTCAGAAATACTGTACCCTCCACAATATTTGATATCCTTATATATATGAACAAATTAATAATACTGTATATTCATACATATGATACAAATTAATGTGCTAGTGTATTAAAAATGGGTTCATATTTTAAATCTTCTAAAATCACTTATGTTCCTTAGCAGATTTATAGTATACAACTGTAATAAGTATTCACAGAGGTTTATTTTTTTGAACATGTAATTAGTGTGTGTTTAGTATAAAATATGAAATTGTAAACTTTAAATAAAATGAAATGCATCTTTATGTCCTTAGAGACAGTATTTACATTTCAATTTATTTTGACAGCAAAAGTGATTAAAATATTAGAACACATGTTGGCATTATAAAAGTGCTACAATAGTATTTATTTGATTCAGAAAATTCACCCACCAGGGTTTTGTGTTTGTTTGTTTTTCTTCCAATAGTAACAGATTACCGTGCCATCGGTAGCAAACGATTTGAGGAACTGTTAATCATCTAATCAATTTGACTCAGTAGGAAGTAGGAATACAATTAAACAGGTAAAGCTAAAAATAAAGTTCATACAGCAAGGGCCTGAAAAATCTGCTATTTTTACCTAAGTTATCATTTGTTTCTTGTACCTGTGTTACACTCAACGTCTTAAATTAATCTCCACAATGTACAGTGCAAATAATATTCATGTTAGTCAAGGTTAATCCTGGCTCATTAGAGAACTCAATTTTAAATGCCTTAAGCCAGAAAAATAGAATAAAAGAAGAAAAAAGAAAGACATTTATTAAAAGAATGCAAGTAAAGGATGCAGCGGTATTTCATTGAACTCAAGGGCAGGCAGTACATTCAGACCTCCTGAGTGCTGAGAATTGAGATGTGGAAATCCATAAAGGATCAAAGCTTCCACATCATCAGTCTCTCTCTCTCTCCCCCTGGAGCCACATGACCTCTCATCTCTACAACAGTTAGTAGGTCTCCTTCATTCTCTCTGTAAACTGGCTTTCTGTACTCATCAGTATACCAACACAGCTGTGCAATTTACATCATCTTGATTCCCAACACAAAGGGAGATTTACAAAATTACTGAACGTCAACTTTAAGTTCCTGAGACTAAAATATAATTGGGTAAATAAAGATGTAACCCTTTACCATGGTTGATATATTAGATTTTAGATTTTATAGCCATTAGCTGGGAGAAAGGAAGCATTCTCACCATTAGACCAATACAGTAGACAATACTACATCCAAATATTTTGGACATACATGGTTTAAGGCACTGTTAACAAACCTTTCAACTGCCAAACAAGCATTAGAAATGATCAATTCTTTACTTTCTGTGTAGAGTTACCTCTTTTGTACTGAATAATTTGAAAAAAAAAAATAAATAAAGAAACTGATAAGATATCCCCAAAAAGGAAACAGAGCTTTGAGTTTCACAAGGCAAATATCTGAAATACATTAAGTATTAATATATACCCAAAACAATGAATTTGGAGTATTTCTTGAATCTGTATTCTTCACTTCAGAGGGGATAAAAACTCTCTCATTTATAGGTGACAAGTAGTAGGCTAGATGAATGTCCTTGCCAAGAGTCCTTGGTACTGTCCCTTCTTTTATTCCCAAGACTGAGTATCATAGAGTCAGGCTAGAGATATGAGAAAATGCCTAGTCAAGCATGGAATCTGATGCCTCCCTTTATGGAGGAAAAAAGACTTAGCCAGCTTTCCCACAATCCCCTTTTTCAACAGAGAGGAGGCCAAACCATGATGTTCAAAACACCAAAACCAAAATGTAAATCCAAAAAGTCTGCAAAGAGTAAGAGTGGTCATCTTCAAATGAATGAAAATAATTGTTCCCAGTATTTACATTGGCAAATATATGCAAGAAGATGAAATGGCATAAATAGGATTCTGTTTTAAGTATGATGTCTATGATCATATCTTTAAATATATATATATTTACACACTAGATAATATGTTCAGACTACAGAGAATGTCTCAAGAAATTCCAAATAAGATCAATTAGCTAGGTAACATCCAATGACCTCAATGTATTAATGCAATATAAATAGAAAATAAAAATAAACTATTCAAATATACCTACCTGTGAACTGTTAAAATTTTTTATGTGTTTGATTTTTGAATGATAAAAACAGAAATAAAAATAGAAAAGACAGAAATGAAATATATATAGAAAGTAGATTTAAAATACTTGGAGTGAACCTTTTCCTTATAGTTCAGGACACATCTCATTTAGATATGGGAAAAAAATAGATAAAAATCAAAACTGAAAAATTTTATAGAAGACAAAATAGAAAACGTACCGAATAAAATTCCAATAGAAAATGACTAGGTGCCAAAAGAATGTGACCACAAAGCAAATGGAAACAGAAACCTAATGATTTAAAGTTCTATAAAAGAAATTCAAAGAATTGTCCAAGCTTTGGAAGGACACAAATCAGAATATAAGCAAATTCTGATATTTTGTATCTAGACAGGCAGGAGGCATGAAATGAGAGCTGACACATATCATAAAAGAACTGGAAAAAAAACACTTTTTTTTTTCAGAAGTAAGAAGTAAATTCAAAGGAACCTAATCAGATATGTATGTGTATACAGAAGCCAAAATATGAAGAAAGTGATAAAATTTGAAAAACAACATTTGGTAATTCCTCATGAAATAATTTTTTCAAGAAATAATAAGGAATAAAATTTTTGAGTGAATACTTCATGATGAACTGCAGAATGGAAACATAAGGCTGTCATCTCCTGAACTACTACTGGAATCTCAGATTCTCTAAAAATGGACAACAAATATTCTGTTTCCTGATATAGAGCAATATGAATCTCAGAGGAATATCTTTGAAGTGTTCATGTCAAATTTGTAAAGCAAATATCTAGAATTAACTTCAAATTTTAGCAAATACAGAGAAGAAAGAAACAAGTTAAATGACAATCAGAGAACAAGCAGAAACACAATGTGGTATGTTCTAAAGGGAAATGTAACAGGTTTCCACATTAAGAAAAAAATTAGACGTAGAACATCTAACGACTAAATGTGGTATGTGGACCTTGTTTAAATCCTTACTAAAATAAATCCACTCAGAGAAAATGAGAAAAAAATGTGATAACAGAACAACAGCATCATGGTTATATGGTAAAAAATTATCTATGACCTGAAAAACACATATTGAAGTATATATGGGTCAAGGTGTGATCCATTCGGATTTGTTTAAAATTCATTACAGGAAAAAAAGGACAAGTAAAGCAAATGAAGAAAAATTAATTTTTGAACCTTTGTGTCATGCATATATGGGGTTTAATTCACTATTTTTCCTACTTCCCTATTTGATCATTTTAACAGAAAATGATAAGACAAGTAAAGGTGACTAAAAAATACCTTGTGGGTTATGGCCTAAGTAGTTTACAAATAAAATATTACAGCTTTAAGTAGATTTCTGAGAAAGAAATGGACAAAATTTTAATATCAGGAATCTATGAAAAGACCAACAAAATAAAACAAACTAAAAAAAAGGAAGTAACAAATTTGGCAAGATATGATAAGAAATTAAGGTATTTGCTGCTAATCAAAATTGTAGTGTTATTAATTAAAACTTAAGTTGGCTCTTTGAAAAGATAAAAATATATACATAACTTTAGGAAGTTTGAGAAAAATATATAACATAATGTATAAATGCATGCATTTATTTATAAGGTACATATTTAAAAGTTAAGCTAATAGTGCAAATACCTGTACTCCAATACATTTGTGATTATATAGTATATGGATTATTGCCTATTAAATTGTAATTTACAATAATGAGGTCAAACAAAATAGAGGCAGAACAGGAAATAAACCTAAAAGAAAATGGCAAGGCACTACAAGTTCAAATCCTAAAATCCACTGGGTCAACGTGACTTATTTATTTAACTCATTAATTCATTTTGTAAAGTTAGGCTAATGTGGCTTCGAAATTAAACAAGTCACACATTATGAAAACTAAAAATGTCACTTAATAAAGCAGAAAAATTTTTAAATACCATATTATACAATCATACCTAAGTAAGAATAATTCCAAAATTTCATGGGTGCTTTATTTTATGACATACTAATCCCGGTTTAAAAGCTTCAGATTGAGAACCTGCTGGAATTTATACTCACACAAATAGTTCACAAAAAGAAAGAAAAAGATGTACTAAAGTATATGCTACAAATATAAAAGTTCATGTATACCCTCATGTAAGTCAATTAAGGGAATCATCCGTGTTCAGAAACTCTTAAATGTATTTGGAAGAAGCAAATCAAGGAAAACACCTACCTTGAGGCTGCCTCTTTTGAGGGGAGACCATGTGTGCCACCTGTGCTCTCAGCCTGGTTAGGGCTCACACTGGAAACCGTGAGCGCAGCTCCATCCCATGTTGCCACAAATACATGTTCTGAAAAATCCAAATTTTTAAGACCATAAATTGATTTTTATCAAGTCTTTAAGAAAGTAGTATAAAAATTAAGAAACTGAAAAATAAATTAAAATTCATAGGACTGGCAGTTACATCCAGGGCTCTAATGATTAGGAACAGGAGTTCCAAAAACCGTGAAAAAGAAGAGGAAGTATTTGAAGGATTGATGGTCATTTCAAAGTTAAAAAGGACAAACATCCTTCCTTTAAAAGAGGAAGTTAAAAAATGCGTTTACTAGTGTAATAGCGATTTTTAAATAATGGAACAAAAATATTCTTTTTTTTTTTTTCTGTAATACGTACATAAGACTAAGAGCAAAACAAAACAAAACAAAACAAAACAAAAAGACTAAGAGCATTTGTCAAAGAAAAACGAGGGGATTTTTGTCTTACCAGAAACAAACAGTATGAAAAGATATAAATTTTTATAAGAGGTGCTATTATCACAATGATGTATAAATAGACCCAAGGCACAGCAAAGAGAATTTGGAAACAACCTGATGACTATATGTTAATTAAACAGTGGAAAGTTAGAGAAGGAAAGCCATTTTCAAAAATTAATAATGGAGCAATTATGAAGCAATTAATAATAATAATTGTGAAAATGTAGGCTACAAAATATATCTGTTACAAAACTGACAGCTAGTTTAAATTGAAAAGAAAAACAACTATAGGGCTTCCCTGGTGGCGCAGTGGTTGAGAGTCCGTCTGCCGATGCAGGGGACACGGGTTCGTGCCCCGGTCCGGGAAGATCCCACATGCCAGGGAGCGGCTGGGCCCGTGAGCCATGGCCGCTGAGCCTGCGCTCCGCAATGGGAGAGGCCACAACAGTGAGAGGCCCGCGTACCACAAAAGAAAAACAAAAACAAAAAACTATAGAACTGTTAAAAATATAGGACAATTTTATAAAATTCGAATAGGTATTGTATTAGTTTCCTATTGCAGCTGTAACAAATTACCACAAATTTGGTGCCTGAGAACAATGCAAATTTATTCTCGTTCTGTACTGAAGGTGAACGTACAAAACAGGTTCTATAGATCTAGAAATCAAGGTGCCTGCAGAGCTGCCCTCCCACCATAGGCTCCAGGAAAGAATGTCTTTCCTTGACTTTTCTAAATTCTAGCACTGCATTCCTTGTCTTCAAAACCAGCAGTATAGCATCTTCAGATCTTTCTCTGAAAAGTTTCATAATGTCTTCTCTCTTATAAAAACCATTGTGATTACATCAGATCCACCCATATAACCCAGGATAATAAATTTCACACCTCAAGATTCTTGACTTAATCACATCTGTGAAGCCCCATTTGCCATTTAAGGCAACATATTTATAGGGATTAGGGCATGGAAGTCTTTGGACATCATTATTCAGCCTACCACAGGTACCTTCTATTTCAAAATAGCATTCAAAATTCTTAAAGTACTGCTAAATTTGATGACATTAATGTTTTAAACTCCTATGAAGCAAAAGATACCGCAAAGTTACATGGCAAGAGGCAGATCGGAAGAAAATATCTGCTATACTTACAATGAGCATTGTTATCTAACATATTAAAAACTACCAATAAATAAAAAGTGAAATACAATATAACAGAGTTGAATAAAATGTAGATGACTAATTAACACCTGAAAAGATAATCAATGTCATGGATCACAAGGATGCAAATTAAAATAAATTATTGTTTTTTACTGTCTGAGTCCACAATGATAATAGAGTGAATTTGCAATTGTTTATATCTTTGTTAAACATTATGAAGAGTAAGTCAGCATTTATTCAAATGAAATAGGTCTGAATTTTTACTCTAAACTTTGCCTTCTAATATTTACTTTGGAGAGATATTTGCCATATATCCAAAGGAACATGAGCAAGAATATACTTTTAGATCTTTCTCACTGTGTGGTGGTATAATATCTGCAATAATTTATAATATTTAAGTGGCTTTTAGTAGAGAAATCCTTAATAGAGTTATGTAAATGTTATAGCATGCTATTCAATAGTTAAATAATTAATAAAATTATGTATATGTAAATATCTCTATATTATTAATTTGAAAATATCAACTGATTTGATACATATGTTCAGCATGTTTTTATCAATAAATTTAATGAATATGGAGTTAGAAAGAACAGAAAAGCATAACTTTTGTCAACATGGCTTCTTGAAATCTCTGTATCATTAATTCACAGGGACAGTGAATATGGTTTTGTGAAAAATATACACATTTATTAATTCATTTTACAGAAACTAAGTAATGTTGTAAGATTTAACAAGTAAAATTTTAAAATACCAGTTAAATTTGAATTTTAGATAAACAATGAATATACAGTATTGTACTGCTGACTGCTGTTTGCTTCAGTTACACAATTTTAAGTTGGAAATCACAGGCTGGGAACATTTTGAAGCTTTATTTTTCAAGAATTAAAATGGTTTGCCAGTAGTTCATTAATGAATATATGAAAACAGCTGTAACAGCAGCTTTCATCAGCACAAATTAAAAACATATTTATTAATGAATATGCCACTTTCATAAATAATCAAAGCAGCATTACACTTAGTCTAATGATCAATGCCTCATACTATGAAAGATGTCTAGCAGTAATTAAACCTCTAGTGCTATCGTATTTTGTATTATAAAAATTTATATATCATAAGAACATATTTTCTTTCATCAACTAGATAAGGCCCTCAAAGACAGGATACTTGTTCCTTAATTCTTTCTGACTACATAATGTATAATAAACTATTACTTTTAATAGAATTCTTTATAAATTTTGTTGGTATTTGACAAACAACTTAAATTTTCACATGAACTTAAACTAAGACTTGCACTGATATTTGCTTCAATTTCTAATTAACATTTGTAAGAAAAATATTTTCAAATGTGAAAAAAAAAATCTCAAAACTGTTTTTTGCTGAGGTTTTCTTTTCTTTTTTTTGAGTCCAAAAATAGCAATTTCATTGAGAATACCCATTTTTGGTGGGTTAGATAATAGTGTACTTCAAGTTCTTTAATATTCTTCATTCAGGTGACATACTTTCTCTTTCAGGACATGGACTGAACCTCCAACTCCAGCCAGAGAGTTAAAAAGGAACTAAAGTAAAAAATGTGGATGGTTAACCACCATCCTTCACCACTGCTGAACTCATCCACTCAAAAGGCAGATTTCCTGAATGAATTTTTTTTGAGCTCTAATACATTTTCCCAAATACAACCTGCTCATCTCTTGGATCTTCTTGTACTGTCCCCGATTTTTATTCAGATTAAATTACTTTGTGGAGTGCATAACAATGTGACAGTGTAAACTGATTTGATACAGATGTTCAGCACATTTTCATCAATAAGTTTAATGAATATGGAGTTAGAAAGAACAGAAAAGCATAATTTTTGTCAACATGGCTTCTTGAAATCCGATCAATGAAAATTCCTAGCAGGTGAGACCTCCACATATATTCTGGAAGTATTTCCCCTTAGAATGGCAGATGGATATTTAACACTATCAAGTTATGAGAGACCATGGTTGGGTAAAACAGTGAAAACACAAACATTCTTAATTTAAGCATGGTGCATTTTGTAGAAATTCCATGTTTTCTTACTGTGCTAGCTAGCAATCCTAATCCAGGACAAAGTTAGACAGCTCTTAAACACTGTTCTTATGGTGAATTCATGTATACGTAAGTTTAAGAAAACTCTTAAGTTCATCTGCTAATAGTTCATGGTATACTCACAGGGGATAATATAAATAAGGAGTACACGCTGGTCAGCAGCAGATGTATCATGAAACTAAGGAAGTATAGCCATTCAAGGACTTACCCTGTCCTCTGCCTTCCCTTCCACCACAATTCTCCTAGTACCTAGTGAAATGGAGAGACAGACGGACTTTTTGGGATCTAGCTGAGAGACAGCTGAGTTGGAACTATGCAATTTTTATAGTAAATGTGAAAAATGTCTTCCTATGTCAATAAAACAAGTGAGGAAAAATTAAAATCTCCTAACATATAAGTATAGAAAGTGTATCTTCTTTTACTAACATTAAATGTATGTACTTAAAAAAGAAAAATTTCAGATAGATTTAATGAGATTACTTTAAAAATCTGATAAATATGACAAAATACTAGATTTTTTTATTGAGAAGCAAATTCTAACATTTTTCAGACTTTAATAAAAGCAGAAATTTATTAACAAAATGTGTGACTTTTGAATTAAAATAATGAATAATCACTTTGATTATTAGACAATTTATGAAAACTACTGATACATGATGTACATTAAAATTGAAATTCATGCTGATTTGTCATTCACTATTGACAGTGAAAAGATATTAAAATTAAAATACAGCACAGAAGTAAGAATATCAAAAACTAAGTGATTAATAATAAATATAATCAACTCAAATGTGTTTTGGACATGTCACTGCTCAAGAATACAGGAAATAATAAAAAAAATAGTACAACTCACATGTGAAAAAGTGATGTCTTCCAAAATTTGACACCAAAAATCCTATATGTTTGCATTATGTCATTAATACAACATGTGAAGCTGAAAGATACTTATAAAATCATCAATAATAAAAAAATTAATTCTGATATGCCATGCTAGAAGAAAATTTAAATTCCCTTTAGTCAATCCAAGAATATATTATATACCCTTTGTTTTAAAATATTGTGCTTTATAGAATAATCATTTAGGTACAATTTGATGAGTGCAAAATAAAATAAACAATTGTGATTTAAGAGATCACTTCAGCAAATTTCTTCCTTCTCAATTTTAGACAAGGTTTTAACGTCTACAGATTTGAAGAAAAACAGCAGCTTAAATGCATGTGATTCTCTCAAACACAAATCTATTTGTAACTTCTTTCTAGAGTATTTTCGTCAGATTTCATTTACTCAGCAACTCATGTTCCAGAGGGTATTTTATATAAGATACTGAGATTATACAGACCTATTAAACACTTCCCTCAGATTCTCAATCTAATACCAATAATATATGTAAGCAAATAATTATAGTAAAGTGTGATGATGTTATAGTATATGAATCAATGTAGTTCTACTTTTTTTTTTTTTTTTTTTTTTTGCCACACCACGCTGCATGCGGAACTTCCCTGACCACAGTGGAAGTGCGGAGTCTTAACCACTGGACCGCCAAGGAAGTTCAAATGCAGTTCTACCTTAAAACAAAAAAATACTGGAGCAGACGTCCTAGAGAAATCTTGTTTGATTTGAATCGTAGAGAATGAACAGGAAATCACCCTATGAGTGAGTTTTAGAGAGAAATTTGCCCAGACCAAGTACAGAATGACACGCAGCCCACTCTGGGAGATCACAGCATACTCAGGGAAGTAGGTGAAATTCACTATCAGCGGTCTTCATGCCGTTTTGGTCCCATATCACCCCCCAAAATTTTGTAAAGCCATATGCCACCTTGGTCACTTTTAAGTTGATATCGAGAACTTTCTCGTATCTTTTCAATATAAACATTTTAAAATTAAATTTATCACTCACTGAAACATACGTAATCAGGGGCTTCCCTGGTGGCACAGTGGTTAAGAATCCACCTGTCAATGCTGGGGACATGGGTTCAAGCCCTGGTCCGGGAAGATCCCACATGCCGCGGAGCAACTAAGCCCATGCACCACAACTGCTGAGTCTGCGCTCTAGAGCCCGTGAGCCACAACTACTGAGCCTGTGTGCCACAACTACTGAAGCCTGCGCACATAGAGCCCATGCTCCGCAACGAAGAGTAGCCACCGCTCGCCACAGCTAGAGAAATCCCACGCGCAGCAACCAAGACCCAATGCAACCAGAGATAAACAAATAAATATTTTTTAAAAATAGTATAAATATATGTAATCAAATCTAAATCCTTATAAAGTTGACACCACTATCTTCCACTTAAAAAAACAAAAACATAAACTCTTTCATAGTTAGGCATTATTCCATCGCCCTTTTTACTCCTTCACCAAACAAATCCTGTCCATTTCTTTCATAGACTGGTATCCTCAAGCAATACACATTTATGCTTTAAAGTCCTTTATTAGTTACCATGTAAACAAACAAACAAAAAAAGACATCCAATATAATTTTTATATAAAGTAAAATTTAACTCAATTTTCTATGATCACAAGAGTCTGTTTTAAAAAGTTTAGTGGAATTATTATAATTATCTGTAGTATATGACAAATTTAAAATATATTTATGTTACAGGCTTTGTTAAATATTTATTATAATAACTTTAAGTTTTTAAAAATAAAAGCCTTAGTGAGATTGATAGGGCTTTTGTTTTCTTTTGTCACATGTACATGAGTGATTATTACTTATTACTAGAATGAGATAGTCTTCAGCATCTATTTTATTCCTATATTTCTTTCCTTTTCTTTTTTCAGGTATGTGTTGAGAAAACATGTTCACATAAATAGATGGTAATGAAAGCTGCTTCATTATAGCAAGGTTTCTCGGTTCTTTGAACTTCTTAATGGAGATATGCCAAAGATTACATAGCTATCTATCTTCAAAATTATTTTTAATAATCTATCATCTGACAACTCTATTAGGTTTTCCTTCCATTGTGTTAAAAATAAATAAGGGGAAATCTGAACAAGAGGATTTATTATCTAGTCATTAGTGTCATTCACTTTTGTAATATCAACCTTAATACTTCTATTTATATAAGAGGGTGCCTCAGTTATTTGCCCTCTGGGGCAATGCACCATAGTTAGAGTGACCGTATACTTTATCATCCAAACTGAGAATGTGGGCAATATTAATAAGTAAGCAAGAAAAACAATATAATCCAGACTGATACTGGCAAATCAGCATATAATTGTCTCCTAATGATAAAAAATATTAAAAACAGATGAGAGGCATGACATTCTCTGCAAAGTCAGAAAAAGGATTTTTGTAGAGAGAGAAATGGGAAACTGTGGACTTATTTTCTTAGGCAAATACGTTTTTAAATATATACATTTTACTTTGAGAAAACTGCATATTTGAAAGTTGAGATCTTAAAACTCTCAATCATATAAACCACTTTTTTGAGGACATACTCTATGGTTTTAAGAATATAAGAAGTAGGAAAACATGGGTTCAGACTGGAAAGGACCTCTGACGTGATGCTAATGCATTTGGAATTTCTCTTTCAGTAATATGAAATTATGTTCTAAGGCAACTGAGACCTCCCCTCACTGTATCTCTATATCTTAAGCTAGGGTAGCATGTATTATTAAAGTGTCTATAAGGATTGTACTGGTCAGAGGACACACCCCTAAGTAATGTAATAAGTTAAAGCTCCAATCCATTATTAATTCACAGAGAAAAGTTTGCACAAGCAGTTTGTATGGTCCTAAATTTAGGTGCTATACCTTCCTGTCTTTTCCACACTCAACACAAACTAGTACTATTCATATCCACATGGCCAAGTTGTAGAGTGGGGCTGGGGTAGGGAAAACTGTAGAGAAATAAGTGTATCAGGAGAGGAAGCTCCCTCTTGCAAAAGTCTTTCCTTTTTTTTTTTTTCTTTACTGAAAGCTTTTTTTTAAAAAAAATCTTGTTTGAAGAACTTGTCCCATCATTTGATATTTCAAGTAGATCATGAAAAAAATTCTTGTTACTCATATGCCAAACCTCAGAAGTCTAGGTATTAAATTATTTAGATCCAAACATATATTCTCCATTATTCTGACCTATTTATAACCTTCTTAACCAGTGTATTCAATAATCAGCAGAAACATTCAATTTAGTTTTCTGAGAGGCAAATAAAAGGAAAGAAAAATAAGGAAGCCAACTTTCAGAACTTTTAAACCATGCTGCTTAAAATGAAAGTCCTGTCCTCCTCTTCCTCTCTTTTCATCTTCTCAAGGACTTCACTACAACTCTCTGCTGGATAACAATTTCTCTCCCTTTCCTAGAATATTCCCCAGTACTCTCCATGTGTAAGAAGACATGAATTCCCCTTGATCTCGCATTTCTGATCTAGAGAGTGGAATTTCTTCTTTTTAGACAGTGTCTCCGCTCCCTGACTATACGTGCCTTTTCCATCTACTCCATAAAGGGAGGATACTGTGGATCTACAAATTCAATTTTCACTCCTCTATTCTTACTTGACTTAGGCGTGTTCACAGATACTTTGGTCACATTTCCTGTAAAAAACTCATTGTTAGCTGGTATGTTTTCTTGCTTATCTGATTTTTATATTTGTCTGATAGTTACATACTTGCTTTTTAATTGTTTATTTTCAATTTTTTTTTTCTTTAACAGTATAAGTTCCTTAAAGTAAGAACTCTATTCACCGGTGCAGAGGAAATAATAAATACTAAATGAATAAGTGAAAGATATTTTTTATGAAATGGTTTTACTGAATACATAAAATTTGGAGATCTGTACCTGACGGCTCATGTTGCCATCATGAGCTAGGTTTTCTTCGTTTTCTCAATTTTAAGTACCTTACCTATTCCATTGATCTTTGACCTTTTCTTTATTATTACTCATTTCTTTTGATTTATTTTGTTACCTTTTCTAAAAGAGAACTGGCTTTGTTCTATTTTAAAAATAGAACCAGAAAAATAGAATAAAAAAATAAAATAAAAAATATGCCCTGTTATATATAGACAACATCTCTACCATGCCACATTTTTATTATTATTTAGTTCAAAATATTTCTTTCCTACTTCTTTGTGATTTTTCCATTAATACAGGGGTGATTTAAAAGTACATGGGGAGTATCCAAACAAATGAACTTTTATAGTTATCTTTTTAAAATAATTGATTTGTAATTTAATTTATCCCTAGTCAAAGAACATACTAGTGGTTGACATTCATAATTTAATTTTGAAGAAAGTGCTTCATGTGTACATTTGGTACACCTTTGTATAACCTTTGTATAACCTCGAGTCAGCAGCTATAACTTCTTTTTGTTCCTATGCTCGCCTCTAGCATCACCCCTTTACTGCCTCCAAATTGCTGCTTTTAATTTTCTGTGTGCTAGGAAATCAAATAAGCATTTTTTTTTTTAAAATGGCGTCTAAAATAAGACTGTATACGACCTGAGGGACTTTCTATGAAGAAGTGTTTGGCTTTTAGTTCAGAATCCATGTCACATTTATATCTGTTGAGGCCACCAAGAAACACGTGTTTGTTGATTTTCAGGTTCATGACTGTGTGATCTGATTAGTTGAGTTTATCGAATTTATAATGAGTGCCCACTAAATTGCAGGCGCTGGACCTGAGCTGGGTTTACAAAAGTGAATAAGACAGCATTCACCCTCAAGGCTCTTAGAGTTCAGAAGGGCAGAAAGTCACACACAGAAAATATCCCCCAACAATTGCTATGTGAAGGCTCATGTATGAGCATACAGAGTAGGCACCCAATCAATCCTGGAGTGTGTTGGGGTACTGGATGGGGCATAGGAGACAAAAAAAGGAATTGTGGTAGAGATAAAGCTTGAAAGGCATTCCAGACAGAAAGGAAACATCATCAAAGGCAGAGAGGAAAGCAATCAAAGGAACAAGGGGGGGCAGTATTATAAGGGACACAGTATGGAATACAAAGTGAGCCCCAGAGAAGGATCAGTAGAAGTGCTTTGTTTGAGCTTTGGTTGCTGGTTAAAATGTTTTATATATACAGAAAAGAATAATAGAGCTACCAGTAGATATTACTATATGATTCAAATCATTTTGTTAAAAAAACAAAAGCAAAAACAGGGCTAAACACTTTTTTTTGTCTGCCATTAAGCAAGTTCTGGGTTCACCAAGTTGGTGGAGCTGTCCTCATCACAGTTTTCATCTTCTTGATACTTAATAGGTTCAGAAAAATCAAATGCAATTGGGAGTTCATAGCCTTTGGTTAAAATATAAGTTTGAATTTAACATTTTGTGGTAGAGAAAACTCACATACTGTTGCATATTTTTCATTCTCTGTAGATAACCCATCTCAAACAATGCATTTTCTTAAATACTTGGTATTTAAGATTTCCAAGTAATCACCAACATTTTATCCTGGCATTTTGGTGGTAATCTAAGTGCCATCATGGCCTATGTCTGAACAACAGGCAATCCTCATACCAGTGAATCTCGAACTCTGATGTGCACAGTAATTGCCTTGTTAAGATACAGAATCCTGGACTCCATTCTCAGAGACTCTGATCCCGCTGGCCTGGAGTGAAGTCAGATAATCTACATACCTAACAAGCTCCCAAGTCATGCTGATGTCCACAATCCATGGTCCACTTGACATAACACTGCTTCATACCATAAAAGCTTTCACTTAAAAGCTGCCATATTGGTAAAATCATGTTAGTAGTAACTGCCCCATATGATTGTTTCAAGTCCCCAAAAGCTTGTACCAGTGGTTCCTGAAATTATTACCAAGATTTCTCCTGGCTACAGGTGGTTAGCTTACTGTGTTGAAATAGTTTAGTTGGCATAGGTACTGAATCATAGGTAAAAAATCCAAGAACCACCCCTTCCTTCAAAGTTCCACCTTCAGCCAACTCTTCCTCTCTTAACTTGAGGTCAGCTCCAAATACAATGTAACTTTTAAAGAAATATAAGTCCAAAACCAAAAGTAATGAAGTCAATTTAAATCTTTACTGAAGCCTTTCCAAAATGCCAAAGTGAAAGGTCATTTATAACTCATTTTTCTCCTCATCTCTCTTTAAATCAATATAAACAATAATTGCATCAGTAACCAAAATTTTTCTCCTACCTCTAGCTAATGTCCCCAAATTCCCCAATCAAATCTGGTCTCATGGGCTCTTGACTTTTCTACCCATGTCCTTTTTACTGACCTTAACTTATGATCTGTTTCTCTGTTTCTATCCCTGTTTTCCTTCCCTACTGTGTTTTATGAACCACACACTCTAGAGCTAGACTGACTGGGTTTGAAGCGTGGCTCAGGAACTCAGGACATGTGTGAATGTGAGTTACTTTCTGAAAATCCCTGTACCTCAGTTTACTCATCTGTAAGATAAGGATTCTAATAATACCTGCTCACAGGATCACTGTAGAATTAACTTAGCTAATCCTTTTAAAATGCTTAGAACAGAGCCTTGTACTCAGGAGGTAGTGTTAAGTATTCACTATTGTCACAAGGCCTGTCTATCACACGCTGTGCTGTGTTATGCATATTTATGATTTCCAAAGAGCTAAGGACAAATCTATGCATTTCCTATTCACTTACTAGAAACTAAAAGGTAACTTCAGAGATAAAAGAATTGCCAACTTATCTAAATACAGTGAGAATGAGTGATTTAATATAAATTATTATAAAACCAAAATTCTTTTTCTCAATTATCTCTTAAGATAGTTCCCAAGGACCAGAACTCTCATCCACATCGTTTATGCAATAATGGCTGAAGTATGTCAGGTGACTCACATAATGCTTTCTTCTTCACCAGAATCTCTCTTCCCTTAAATAATCAACAATACAAAGACTCAACTCTTGATATCCCACAGTAACAACATCCAGGCCTAACTGACACACAAATCCTTGCACTCACTTTTCCTAGCAAGGTTTCTTCTCAGAATGATCTGTGTGGCATTCTCCTTTGCTGCAGAGAGTCAGGAAAGCTCACATTGCTTTATTCATAAACAAATTTCTTTACTCCAGAAGGGGAACTTCTACACCGGCAACAGTTAAGAATCATAGCTGGGCTTCCCTGGTGGCGCAGTGGTTTAGAATCCACCTGCCAATGCAGGGGACATGGGTTCGAGCTCTGGTCCAGGAAGATCCCACATGCCTTGGAGCAACAAAGCCCGTGCGTCACAACTACTGAACCTGCTCTCTAGAGCCTGCGAGCCACAACTACTGAAGCCCATGCGCCTAGAGCCCATGCTCTGCAACAAGAGAAGTCACCCAATGAGAAGCCTGCGCACCACAACGAAGAGCAGCCCCACTCGCTGCAACTAGAGAAAAGCCCACACGCAGCAACAAAGACCCAATGCAGCCAAAAATAAAAATAAATTTTTTTTAAAAAAGAATTGTAGCCAATATGTCCATAGCCAAGTAGATATCTTTTTGCATGAGAAAATTTTAGAAATTGCCTAAACATATTTATAAAAAGAGTTTCAAGAAAAGATAAGGCTGCAGATAAGGTGTTCATAGCATGGCTGAATGCGATCAAGAAAATCTTAGTTAAGGCTGGTCCTGCTAAATGAAGAGGGATACGCAGTGTCCTTTAACAAGAAGATAATGCGGTATTTTCAATAACACACACAGATCTGTAGGTCCTTTGCAAAATATACCCTAAAACAGAAAACTCAAAAAATCCAGGGTGTGTTTTGAAGAGTCAGGTTCTGTAACTCAAGCTTCCAATCAATACTTTTAGATAGGGAGAAACAAGTTCTCTCTAGGGCTACAATATTTGGTGCCAAGATTCCTCTAGGGAGGATTTTTACCTCACACATACAAAACCTTTGTAAGCAAAGGCATATATTAGAAGTATTTGTAAACATAGCTGATGTTTTATTACACAGAATTTTATGCTGGCTCAACTAAAATCTAAATAGGTTATTTGATATTTCAGTATTTAAGGTTTTTTCCTGTGGGAAAATACTGAAGAAAATACTATTTTGGGTTAAGAGAAGAAAAATTTGAATGATTTGAATTTCTCTTCAGGTGAACTAAAATCACTATTCTTAAATTGAAAATATAAACACATATCAAACAAATGTCCTTTAAATGATCATACTGTTATATTCAAACTGATGTAAATCTATTTCCTTGAGGAATGCACCTGTCATAAGAAGTTGGTGGATGAATGGTTTCTATAAATTGCTATTAAATATTTTTCCAAAATAAATTTTACGTAAGCAATAAAAAATATTTAACTGGCTATGTTTGGAAGAATTTACTATTTTATTAATTAGAAATATCTTTTACTGATGTCCAAAAACTTCAGCTTGATTTTTCCATCTGAATTTCACACATGAAAGGATATCTCTGTAATTGTCAAGATAGAATTTATTATATCAAATTATATTTCCATGGAGTTAATCTTCCATTTTAAAACTGTTCTTAACTAGAGTTGCTTTTTCTTTTCTCATAATGGTTAAAGATATCTCATTACTGGTTTTATGTAAACTTCCCCTGCTTACAAATGACAAAGCAAAGGAAAAAATGTGTGCTTATACTGCAAAATTATGTATCCATTTTAGAAATGAAAAGTGAAAAAATATTAAAGTACTGAAAGCTACACTGTGTTCTGTAGACTATGGGGTAATATGCAATTTTCAGTAGCTGATGCCATACAATATTTATTAGGATTTACTATGTAACTGATGGAATAAAATGATAAATAAATGAAAATTCATAAGAAATCATTTTTAGGCATATTATCAATGGCCCAGGAAATTTTTTAAATTACATTTTTAATAATTATATTCATTTGTGTGACAACCTTAAGAAATTTTATACTATTTGTCCCAGTAACTCCATTACAAGAATAAATTTAAAGATACAGTATTAATAAAAAGTGTGGATATTAATTAATGTAAAAAAGTTAATCAATACATAACAGTAGTATTTTAATACTAAAAGGATAAGGGGCTTCCCTGGTGGCGCAGTGGTTGAGAGTCCCCCTGCCGATGCAGGACACATGGGTTCGTGCCCCGGTCTGGGAAGATCCCACAGGCCACGGAGCTGCTGGGCCCGTGAGCCATGGCCGCTGAGCCTGTGCGTCCAGAGCCTGTGCTCCACACGGGAGAGGCCACAACAGTGAGAGGACGGCGTACCACAAAAAAAAAAAAAAAAGATAAGAAATAGTCTAAAAAACAAAAGCATGGAAATGATACATTTATTTTTTAATACTACATTCATTTAAAAATAGTTCACGGATATTTTTAAAAACATTCAATGACACGGGGAAATTTTTCTGTGCGTAAGACTAAGAAAATACATCATAAGACAAAACTATATGCCAGATATGTTATAATCTGTGTATGGATAGGGTCAAAACAGAAATTTTAAACAACATTTTGAAAGCAACACACGTCCATAGTGTTTAATTTTGGGCAATGTTATTTGGAGTGATGTGCTTTTTTTTCTATGTAATTTCTGTATGATTCAGTCATTTATATTTGACATAGCTAATTGCCTATTCAGTTAAAAATAAATTGTGCTTCAGAATACAGAACTATTTTTACTAAGAAATTATTCTTATGGAATATTTCCTATAAATACTTTTATTAATGGGTCTCTTAGTACTGATAAACTATAGACCCTGAACTAGCCAGAAAAAAACAAAATGAAGTGAAACCAAGGAAAAGAAATAGTATTCAAAACGAAAACTGACTATATCTGTGTCTTCTGAAAATATTATAAAATTGAAATTATTCCTAAGATAAATCTGGTTATTGCTTGCTTCCATGTGTGGAAACTTGTGAGAAAAAGAAATGATGAAACCCAGTCACTACCAGTGATTCTGTGCTGCAAAAAGATGAGAGCCACAGAAGAATGTCCTTTTTTTTTATCAGATCATAGTATAATATGCAGATGTTGGGATTTGCCAGTGTTGGGGAAATAAAGAATTAGAGGGCTCTGAAGAGTCAAGTGAGAGCAAAAAGAACTGAAGAAGGAGTACACAGGAGATGGTACTACTTATACTGAATGAAGAAATATGTAGAATGAATAATGTAATATGCACTTTGAAGCATCCTACAACCACAAGAGGGACTGGTGGTAGGATAAATCTGAAACTGTGACTATCGTATCAGAACATGGAAATATTCTGGTTTCTCTACAGCGAAGCTGCTGGATGACTCTGTCTCCACATTTCTTGTTATGTAATCTTACACCCTTCCTTTCATTTAAACCAAAAGAGCTGACACTGTAACTTGCTCTCAAGTCAAAGGCGTTCTAACTGATATATTATCTTCAAGTAACCTCAGATGACAACTGGGTTTTGCAGGGACATAGGGGTATCAAGACATACAGTTGCACCTGTAAGAGGACTAGAACCAGAAATAGAAAATCCATTAGGAAAAAAAAAAAAATGCCACCATAGCCTCTGTGTCTCTGTCTTTGTCTCTTTCTCCTGTCTCTTTCTCATACATTTTCCAACATTATGTTACCTCTGATTGGTAACACACAACAAAGCCTGGTAGAGAGCCTGGTTTTCAATTTCAAATTCCCAGGATATAAATTACTGACATTTTCTGAATCAATATTCACCTATTACAAAGGGAAATTTTTCATAATATTTTATGTGGAGGAAAGAAAATAACTGTTGACAATGTTAAAATCAGTTTCTCCAATCTATATCTCCAAGTGATAAATTCTATTTAACTTCTGACAGGGGCAAATCTTGCTAATGCTTTTAGTGAAAACTTCTGTGCTGCTTAGATGCTTCTTTGGTCGTAATTCAACTTATAAAACTTTTTGAGTGAAAATAATATATTTATTCAATGATCTTCTCTTGAATAAAGATGGGCTTGATATCATAAAACATTTTTTTAACAAATTTAGCAAACTTAATTAGGAATTTACTAGCTGAAGACATAGTCGGTACAAATAAGGAGATGAGTAGCTGGTGCCTTATCCAGTTACTAACATTGCATACTAATCTACCCATATTTGGAGGCATAACACAATCATTTCATTGTGCTCGGGGACTCTGAGGCTTAGAAATTCAAGAACAGAGCAGTGATGACTTGGTCTATTCACTGATGTCTTGGGCCTCAGAAGAAAAACACTAAGTCTGATGGAACTTAACAGATGTGGACTGGTAGCATCTGCATACATCTTAATCCACATGTCTGGCAATTGTTGAGGGCAAGCAGTGGAACCACTACCAGCTATCAGCTGAAACGTGGCTCCTCCATTTGATACTTTTGCAGGGGTTAGTTTGGGCTTCCTTGCAAAATGGTCACGGCTGAGTTCCAAAAGCAGGTGTTCCAATGGAGCAAAAAGCGGACGCTGTGTTGATGACTTAGCCTCAGAAACCACATAGTGTTACTTCTACCACACTCTGTTGCCTGAGACATATAATCCCTGTGATCCAAGGGACAGAACACTGGGAGGAATGTCAAGGTTACATTGTTAGAAGAGTATACGGTATAGGAGATATTACTGTGGTCATCTGTGGAATGACCAGAGGGCTTACGTTCATTTCAACAGTCTTTAATGGTACACATTTGAGTATTCTAAAAATCAAAGGGCACTGTCAGCATATGCAAGATGGGCACAGCAGTCTGTCTACTCAACACATCAACAACAGGCAATTAGATGCCACAGACATGGAGCTCTGAGTTAACACAGGTAGTCTGTAGATACCAGCACTGTCTGAAGAGCGGTCAGTGAGTTTCTGGTGACAAGTATATGATTTTTAAAAGTTTGTACATGCTATACTTTTAGCCTCAATTAAGAAGACATTACATAAAACCGTATATCACAAATACTTACCTAAAAAGGGCAATGAAATTTTTGAGAGAATATTGGTCTTGAACTACCCTTTTTTTCCTACCTTTCTTCAATAGTCCCTCGAGCAGCTAAACAGGTAACTGTGTTAATGATCTGTTTATGTAAAAGCTTCACATAATTGCTATGAAATTTGCCATTTGTTCTACCACCTCAGGAGTAAAAAAGTTTTCTTAATATTTGCACTGCAACTTCTATTTAATTTTATAATAAACTAGATTGTTCTTGACATTTTACGCCCTTTCCTTGGATCTAGATGAAAAGTTTCTATTGTTTTGCATCCCTGTGTCTCTGTAGAGGTATACTATGGACTTAGAGGAGACTTACAGGTTTTTAACAGCTGGAAGGCCAGCACTCACTATTTATCCTGAAGTTGCCATGGCTACTAAGGCAGACAAAATTTGCTGAACAAGTTCAAGTTAGAGATAGCTGGAAAAGCACAAGGGGGTCTCACTAACAGTTTCAACAATTATCCACAGTGAAAATTAGTGAGTGAATGTGCTGTTTTGATTTCCTATTCTGTTGATCTCACTAACAATAAAGTGAGACTACTTAGGAAAAAATATACATAAATATAGTTTGATAGTATCATTTGTATTGTTGATGAGGTGACAAAGAGAAAATTACTCTAATCTTACTCCACTATCACCTAAAATCATTAATGTAAACAACATCTGGTAATGTTCTTTACCTAAAATCAGGCCAGTAAGCCTCTGCTATTTGTTAAATATTTTGTATTACACTTTTAGCTACATTAAAATATTAGTAGAAAAACATACACAAGAGATATTGTGTGTGTGTGTGTACAAAATATAAGCTTATTTAGAATACAGGAGATTTCTTAGGATTAACCTATCTTGGCTTTGTTTTTGCCATTAAAAATTATATTTATTTAGACTGTAAATGTTACATTACTAGCAAGGTTGGACTGTTTTTTTAAGTTCACTGATCTTCAAAAATATGGTCATATAATTAATTTCAATTTTATTCAAATGTTTTTGCTATGTACTTCTCTAATGATTTCATTATAGAATTATTTTATTCAGTTAGCATGCACTCAGTTGCTAGAACAGAATATCCAAATACCTGCAGTTTGAAAACATAAAGAGAACACTTATGAAGATGCTAGAGGTATTTGGATTTAGAACGTAGGCACTAATTCATTTGATTTATTGAAGAATTCACGGGTCCACAGCTTCCCATTTTTCCACTCTTTCTTAAACTCAGTATATTACTGATGTCCCTGTGCATGATTTGGAAGACTACAGTCATAGCTTTAAATATCACATTATTGGTTTTTAATCACCTAGTTTATTAATCAAGGGGACAAAATCTTTCTTAGAAGTATCATTGTTCCAATATAAGTTACATGAACAGCACAATGTAATATCTGGCAAAAGGAAGTATGAATACCATATTAGTTTAAATTAATCATGGTTTATTTACTGTCATCCACATAACAAAAAATAAGCAATATAGCCATGGGGTAGGCAACCAAAATTGTGTGTCACATGTCAGGTCAAGCAACAGTAAGGTAAGTAGCCAAGATAACTTTAATACAAAGTTGACCTCTAAGTCACCTCCAAATTCCTAGCCCTTCTTAATATGCTTCTGAATTATTAAATTTAATTGGAGGAAGAAGCAAAGGCAGGAATCCCATTCCTCTACCTCCAAAGTCCATTCACTCTGGGAAATTGTCTCCTCTCTTCAGCCATAATGCTTTGGCGTTATTGAATCCTTGTTATCCATCCATAAACACTGAAGAATCATTCTTTATATTTCAGCTACACTCCATACTCCAGGCTCAGTATTAAGTAGGTAAACAGTTGCTCAAAAATCCAAATAATATATGACAACCTGGGAGAAAAGTGAAACTCCAGGTGGCTCCTGTTTGTTGGATTAGATAATGCAGTTTCGCAAACTATTTTGCCTAATCCTGTAGCACCTATATTTTTAATCCACAAGTGTTTATGCAGAAAGCTCAGGATGCTCTATCAGTGTCATTCTAATAGTGTGAGTTCTACAAATACAGAGCGTGACAGCAATATTAACTGTAAGATGTCTATACTTTCTGACAAAAAAGAAATTATTTTAATTATTCTTGAGTTATTATGTTTCTTGGTGCCCAAAAATATAAAGACATTTTTATAGTTATAATACAATTTTGGATAGGTCATTGCTTGCAATGGAAGGATCTTAAATATAAACTTGTCACATAACTTATTATCAAGTTATGTGGTAGACACCAGTGCAACTGAAGGTTTTCTTTCCTCATTTATTGGCTAAATGAATTTCAACATTTTCCTTCACCTTTCTGAGGTCATATTTTCTCTCCCATAAAATGTAGATTCTGCCTGCAAAATTACTAACTACTGAGCTAGATACCATAAACACAAAAGGGGATCAACCACCTTCCCCAGATCCTAGTCTTGGTGGAGGGAGAGGAAAGGGCACAGAAAGTCTTGATACAAGCAGAGTGAAAGGAGTATTTAAATAGTGTTACAAAAACCGTTTTCTGGAGTTGCGAAGGAACTATTAACCCTGAATTAGAGATAGGGAGGATCCTCTGAGGAAAAAATATTTAAGCAGAGTCTTGGAGTTTGAGTTGTATTATGCTAGTAGAAAAAAAAGGCTATTGAGACAATGCAGATAGAGGTCTCTCTATAAAATCCTGTGTTTTTAAAGTGTATGTAGGCTAGCCAACTGTCTTCAATGGCCTAGGATTTAGAAATTTCCCAGGATTGGGATTTTATTGCCAAAACTGGGACAGTCACAGTCAAACTGAGAAAACTGTTCACACTAATATTAAAAAAAAAAAAGCTGTATCACAGTGTTGTAGAGCAGCTGCTAAATACGGCCCCCAATGATTCCCATCCCCTGTTATTCATACCCTTGTATAATCTTGACTCTTAAGTGTGGGCTGAACCTAGTAATTTGCTTCTAACAAATAAAAGACAGTAAAAGTGGTAAGATGTTAGCTCTGAGATTAGACTACAAAAAAATCCCTGGTTTTCTTACTTGCCTTTTTTACTCTCACTCTGAGGGAAGCCAGCCACCACATTGTGAGCTGCCCTATTGAGTGACCAACAAAGTGAGGCCCCTGGTCAACAGCCGTCAAGGAATTAAAGCCTTCCAACCATCCATGAGTAAGCTTGGAGTGGAACCTCCCTCAGTCAATACTTCAGTTGAGACCATAGCCTTGGACAACACCTTGACTGCAACCTGGTGGGAGAAGCTAAGCCAGAGTTACCCATCTAAGCCATATCCAAATTTCTGACTCACAGAATATGCGAGATAATAAAATTTTTTTAAAGTTTCTAATTGTTGGGGTCATTTGTTACAGAGTAATAGATGACTAATATATATACTATGGTTGAAGCAGTGGGCTCAGTTGGAGCATTGGGAATGATGAGAGATGAGTGGTGGAAATGTAGTTTTAGGCAAGACTTTAGACTGATTTAATATCTGTATTTAAATGCACCTTCATCTCTACTTTCCTTTTAATGAAGAATGTTTCCAGAGTTACTATTCTCTTCTTTTTCTCCTGATTCGTATTTCTATTTTTCTTACTGTGCAATAAATTCTCTAAAAATAAAAATTTTATTTTATATTATTTTTTATTTAGAAAAATCTTTAAGATTTTTTTTTGATGTGGGCCATTTTTAAAGTCTTTATTGAATTTGTTACAATATTGCTTCTGTTTTATGTTTAGGTTTTTTTGGCCACGAGGCATGTGGGATCTTAGCTCCCCGACCAGGGACTGAACCCATAACCCCTGCATTGGAAGGTGATGTCTTAACCACTGGACCACCAGGGAAGTCCCCAAAATTTTATTTTTAAAAATAAAAAAATACTGTGTGACTCTCCTATTCATGCATTCTAAGGTAAGTCATCATTATTATTCCCCTTACATTACCCTGCCTCTTTCATTTGTAGGACTGTCAAACTTATAAGGATAAATTCATTTGTATGTTTTCTTTTAAACTGCTTATCTCTACATGACTGCTTCTGTTTGGTTCCACAATGTGTGTGGCAGCTACACCTTGACCATCACAGAGTAGGCATTTAATAAAGTTTTGTTAACATGACTGAATTAATAACTACATATTCATGCTGAGTAATAAATCCTGAGCTTCTCTAGAAAAGCTACATAAAAGAGTTCAAGCACTGTCAGGATATTCCACGTATCTTCCCATTCCCTAGGAAACACTAAAAAGATAAAATATAACAGAGAAGGTATGATAAAAGATGAAATATAGCATAGAGAAGGTAGAAAGTATTGCTCATAAAAAGGAAATATGTTAAGGAAAATAAAGAATATACTCTTCCAGGTTCTCTTCTGTCATGGAGAATATTTTGTCATAATCACAGTGCAACTGTCATATTAAAAACTGTAGGTACGTGACAAGAATAGATGTTAATCTAAAGAAAAAATACAAACTGAGATTTAACTATGGTAGAATGAAATATATGAAATATATCTGAAGGCAAGAGAATGTTTAGATTATATCTGTATAAAGAAGTTCTAGTTTAATTTCTATGAAAGGTATTTCCAAAACAAATCCTGAACACATACAAATTTGAAAATTTCCCTGTCCACCACCCATCTTTTCCTTCATTCTTCATCTATTCATCAAGACACAAACATTTATTACTTACTTTTTTGTACTATGTTCTAAGGAGATTTGCTGCAGATACTAAAATGAATATCCACAGACCATGTCTTCAAAGATGTAATACATTGGAAAAGTAATTGTAAGTGTAAAGGATCCATCCAAACATGTGCATACATAGCTATTAGTTTCCCATTTTCAATTCTAGAGCTTATTAAAAACTTTGCAACTGTGGACATCTCACCAGATACTCTGTAAATTCCAGATGATCCTACTCGTTCCTCCTCTTCTTTCATAAATTGTCTAGGTATATTCTTTCATTCTGTGTTCACATTAATTTCAGTTGATATCTACTGAGCAGGAAGAATGTCAAATCATTAATAAATTTTTGTGCTGCCCTTTAGACCACTCACCTATAAGGTAGAAAGATACAAATATCGTATAGATGTCTAAGTGTGGCCTCACATTGTGGAAAGGCTTTTTTCCCTCAAAAATGTATATTTAAAGCAAATTTCATCAGTTGTATCTATGTAGTGGTATAAGGTCTAAAGCAAACATGAGATAGAATCCCGAGTTTCCCCTTTGTCTTCTACCAACCTTGCTTCTGTTTTTGCTACCTCTCCCTCCTGGTGAACCAATGCAAGGTTCTCAGAAACGTGGAGAGTAGTCTTTTGATGGTTATCAAGATCACACTGAGAGCAAGAGGCATGATGCAGAGCAACCTTCAATCCTAAGTTTCAGATAAAGACAAAAACGGCTGCCTGAGCCAAAATGATGAGGACACATACCCAACCTTCCTCCATCCTACAAAAATCCAACATGCTCTAATCAGGTGCTGATCTCCAGGGCTCCTTGAGAGGCATCAGCTGAAGAAAGCTTTTAACGGCAATCAAGTCTGTTAAACAGTCTTCTTTGAATAGAGGAATGTAATCCCCCAACTGAAATATAACATTTGAATAAGGATAGCACTTTTTTTTTAAAGATTTATTTATTATTTAGTTATTTTGTTGATTTTTGGCTGCGTCAGGTCTCTTAGTTGTGGCACGTGGGATCTTTGTTGAGGCATGCGGGATCTTGTGTTGTGGCGTGCAGGCTTTTCCTCGCGGGGGGCAGGCGTCTCTCTAGCTGTGGTGTGCAGGTTCCAGTGTGCACGGGCTCTGTAGTTTGCGGCATGCAGGCTCTCTAGTTGAGGTGCGTGAGCTCAGCAGTTGCGGCGCGTGGGCTTAGTGGCCCCACGGCATGTGGCATCTTAATTCCCTGACCAGGGATTGAACCCATGTACCCTGCACTGTAAGGCGGATTCTTTACCACTGGACCCCCAGAGAAGCCCCAGATAGCACTTCTGACTCTTGGATGAGCTCATCCCATATAACAATTTATCTATAATTTTATTTATCGGGCAGTTTTTTTTTTTTAAGCCAAGATAATTCTAAAAGCCAAACTTGTAGTTCTCATGTACATACCTTCCCTGAAGTCTCTGGAAATCTATGAATGGAGTTAAGATTGCAGTTGTGCAGTTGGCAAGAGATTGCGGGACACTGTGAGGACTGATAAAAGGATAGAAGGACTCAAAACTTGCACAACTGCATAGGCACTTCTTGATTCTAAGGTTACTTGAGTTTTACTTGGTGTTAAGAATGCGGTAAGGGATGGAAACTCCTGATGAGAGGTCCATTTAGAATCTCTTATTATGTCATTAAAAAATTATATTTAGGCTCAAGTTTAAGGCATTCAACATCAAAATTCTTTTCGGTTACTGTTGAACATTGAGTAAATTCTCATTAAATTTTCCAGCCTGGTGTGAATTCTTCTTTGGAGGTGAGGAGATGCTTTAAGGAAGTTAGTCAACTTTGGATGAAGCAATACAAGAGCAAGAGTAGTGGATTTCAATAACAGAAAATATAATTTTCAGAAGAGAAGTTCCATTGACTAAACCAGGTGGCAGATAAAAACTCTAGCCACAAGGCTCAGAAAATACATAAACATTAACTGGAAATCAAAAGAAAAATATTGTGAGAAGACAACATGGGAAATAGAGGTCTTCCAGCAAGTCCAGGGAGGTGAAAACATAAACTAAAGTGATTGGGGCATTAAGCAGAGCCAAATAAGCTCTTAATAATTTGGTTAATTGAATTATGCCATTTAAGAAAAAGATTACCTTCAGTTTAATATCCTCTACATGTTAATGCCTTATTTGCTTCCAATAAAAGCAAAATATGTTTTATTATTTCTTAAATCTATTAAGGGACAGGTTTGTCAAATATTTGTATAATCCTCCAAATATAACTACTCACTTTATAATGACTGCTTACTTTTTTTGGTTGCAATATATTCATTTTTTTCTTGGCCAAAATACTAATTCCTTAACAGTGACTATTAGTACAGCTAATGTAAATAAAGTTGTCAAATATTGGAATCAAATAAATTTTTATTACTTACATTATTTCTATGGAGTATAATGAACTTATATTGGGAGTAAATATCTTCTAGAAAGAAAAAGAGAAATAGGTAGAAAACATTTTTTAAAGGAGCTTAAATATAGTTCTTATAGAGCCACCTGATTTTAATTAAAAAATCTCTTGAAAAATATATTGTACATGCAAATGATACATAAAGTGTGAAAGAAAATAAAATTATTGTCAATATGTTAAAAAACTGAATTTTACTAGTAATTCTGATGTGCCTTTCTGCTCTTCAATATAACTCTTTCCAGCTGTAGATATAACTTTGGCATTTCTTAGTCAGCTAGGTATGGTCATACTAAATTCTGTCCAGTGATTTATAAGGGGAAGTGTACGGTGGGACATCTGAAACAGTGCTCAAAGGAAAGAGGTGTGTCCTTTGTCACATCCTCTTTCCTGCTGGCTGAAATATTGGCATGATTGCTGTACCATGATACATGTTCTGAAGTAAGGGGAAATCAGAGCAACAATGAATGTAGAAGTAGCTAGGTCCCAAATAAAGCTCTGAGTAGCCAGACCAATTATGGACTGATTTCTTCTGGACTTTAAGTATATGAAGGAGAAATAAGTTTCTGTTTTGTTTATACATCTATTAGTTTTATATTCTGTCACTCTCAAGTTTACTTAATCCTAATGTATACATGTTAAAAACACTTTTTCCTAGACCAGTGCATAGCTTTTAACTTAATCGTGTTTTGTTTTTCAATGTTTTAAATATTTTAATGGAGACAAATTAATCAGCATTAAATTTTAACCCATTTTCACTAGACTTCCCTATTCCAAGTTAATATATAATATTTATAGTGTTTTCTAATATTGCCATTTTTGAGGCTTTAGTCAAACTGTATATCTGCCTATCTATCTATCCATCCATCTTATCTATCATAAAGTAGAACATTATTCAAAGGCTTTGTTTGACACTATTTGGTAGTTTCAATCAATGATTTGCTTGTTTATTCACTAAAGATGGAGAAGGTTTATAGCAAATAAGAAGATAACATATGTAATTCAAAGTGACAATAACGCCATCCATCAAGTTCCAGATTTTGAGAGGTCTGCGAGAAGATAATTAAATGCCAGTGAATAAAAAAACATATGATCAGTGTACCCATACTTGGAAGGGCATATAACTTTGGTGAATACGTAAATGACTCAACCATCTAAAAATATCACAAACCCTGTGACTTTCATTAGTATATTATTTTGTATGTTTTTAGGCATATTCATCATTCTGAATGGAATGAGATGAAGACTTTATTATAGTACTCAGTGTTTCTTAGGCTAATAGAAACCTCCTCAATTAAGCTAGCACTGATGTGAAATCATTTTTGGAAGTTATTCAATATATGCACAGATAATTTATGTTATGCCCTAACAGCCTTCAAAAACATTCACTTTTAAATTAATTGTATTGGCTGTATTTTCTCCATTTAAACTTAATAAGTCAAAATATTTGTTAAGGATATTTGAACATGATTTACAGTATTCAAGATATTCAACTAATGAATCCTAAGGCTGATAATGTTTCTTGCAGTTGAGTAGAACTTCATTTTTTTAACTGTAATTGTTAACAATAGTCTAGGCAATGATTAATAGATATTGTGGAGAATGGAAATTTGACAGATTTTAAGCAATATAACCCCATTGCTAATAAGTTATGGAACTGTAATCTCCTCATTCAGCTGCATCTTCATAAAAATAGCAAAGCATACAATAAAAAGACAGCCTATGTATCAATAATTGGCACTAGTACCTTTATAAAAGCTTTATAAGAATTCCATTGTTTAATTTGTCTAAAAGCAAACAGTGATATGATAAGTATGCACGAATGGGAATTTATATTTAGAAGGCATTCAACAATAAATGGACTTCAGTGGAGTTCTGTGATTCAGACAGCAAAAACAGAAATATGTGTTTAAGGCAAAAGAATACGGGATGTTATTTATGTTTTGCTCCTTTAGTTTCATGCATTAATATGTTGTACTAAACAGCATGTTACTGTTGTTGAAATTCAGTGAATTTCATTTTTAAACTACTCTTGGATGTCCTCATTTTAGAAAGTCTAGGTGATTAAAGAAACTAGCCTGTTTTAATGCCACTTCATGTTATGAAATATAACATAATTAACATATGTAGACATGTTAATAGATGTAATTAATAATATCTGGGGCTATGTATAACAATTATAGTAGTCATTTAATCAAATTATTATAAATATATAAATAAATATATAAATAAAAACAGGGCACTATGATCAAGAATTAAGGTTTCTTTGCTTGCTCACTCTTGTTTCAAACCTTGGTTATGCTCCAAGTAAAAATCACAAAATAGGCTCCTGTGGAGATCGTTGTCTGTATAGATCATTTATCTAGATTGAAAAAGATATCTTGATACCCATAAAGAAGATATAACAGATTCTTGGTTGGCTGTGTTGGGTTTTCGTTGCTGCATGCAGGCTTTCTCTAGTTGCGGCAAGCAGGGGCTACTCTTTGCTGCAGTGCACAAGCTTCTCATTGCAGTGGTTTCTCTTGTTGCGGAGCACGGGCTCTAGGCACACAGGGTTCAGTAGTTTCAGCACGGGGGCTCAGTAGTTTGGCTCGTGGGCTCTAGAGCTCAGGCTCAGTAGTTTTGGCGCACGGGCTTAGTTGCTCCGCGGCATGTGGGATCTTCCCAGGCCAGGGATCGAACTTGTGTCCCCTGCATTGGCAGGCGGATTCCTAGCCACTGTGCCACCAGGGAAGTCCCATCAGTTTCATTTTTAATTTATATTTTTATATAGCTGAGATCAGAGTATATACGTCTTGATATTCTCTATTTTTCACCACCATTTTCCATGTTATTAAATTTATGTAACCATAGCTCTTAACAGCTTCATTGTTAAGCAGATATATTGTGATATACTTAACTTCTTTACAAATGTTGTGGATATTCAGGAGACTTTTGCCCATATTTTATTATAAATATTAGTGAAATAATGCTATTTGTAGCAACACGGATGGACCTAGAGATTATCATACTAAGTGAAGTAAGTCAGAGAAAGACAAATATCATATAATATCATTTATATGTGGAATATAAAAAACGGTACAAATGAACTTATTTACAAAACAGACTCACAGACTTAGAAAACAAACATGGTTACCGAAGGGGAAAAGTGGGGGAGGAATAAATTAGGAGGTTGGGATTAGCAGATACAAACTACTATATATAAAATAGTAGTTGACTTCTGGTCAACACTATAAAGGGGAGAAAAATGAAAAAATATGAAGGTAAGAATTGGATAAATATTATTTATGGATTATATAATCTATCTAAAAAATCACAATATAATCAAAATATAAACTATTAGAATAAAAGACTTTCACATATTTGCCAAATTTAAAATCAGACACAAAAATTAGTAGTATTTTTCAAACCAACAATAACTAGAAAACTTACTAAAAATAAGATATCATTCACAAGAGCCTATGCTATAAGGTATCACAGAATAAATATAATTAAGAATTTATAACATCTCTTAAGGAGAAAGCTATAAAACTCTGAAGTTATTCTATCCGTTCTAAATTTCCCCAGTTTATAACATCTTCAAATTTGGAATGTCTTATAATAATGAGGTATGGAAACATTACAGCATAATTTAATTAACAGTATTTTTTTCTTTTTTCTTAATTGTCCATACAATAATGCTGTATCTTCCAATGAACAGCATCTTATATTCAATGAATAATGATAAAGGATACAGAAGATGATTTGAATAAGATGACTTAAAATTATAAAGATGTCTATTCTTCATAAATTAAGCTACAGAGTTAATGCAATCCTAATTCTAATCCAATGAGGTTTTTCAAAAAATTGAAAAACTAATTAAAATTCAAATGGAGAAATTAAAGATTATG
This sequence comes from Grampus griseus, assembly GCF_964374135.1. Lineage (NCBI taxonomy): Eukaryota > Metazoa > Chordata > Mammalia > Artiodactyla > Delphinidae > Grampus > Grampus griseus. The sequence continues at coordinate 20,222,447 of NC_139012.1, forward strand.
AAAACTAGTCATACTCATAAAAAAAAAAACAGAAGTGAGGAATCTGTTCTACCAAATATTAAGAAAGGCAGGCAGTCCTCGCGCACTCACACATGACACCTCCCCACATACACACAAATAAATGACCATGCGGGCCAAAATCGTGCAAAACAGTCTAAACGATCAGTTGGAAAAATTACTATTGTTCCAGGATGATCTTTAAAAGTATTTTTTTCTCAAAATATTAAATTCTCCTAGTGTTAGTTATAAATGCATAGGGAAAGGAAAAAGACTAGTAAAATGAATGCTCAGTGCACTGTAAAGTAAAATATTTAGAGACTGAGAATTAAAGTTTTCTATTTATTTGTAAACATTTTATCAAGAGTAGTTTGAATGTTTGCCTATCTTCTTCCATCACATAAATTATCATATGGAGTGAGCATCTTTTCTATGCTTTGGAAACTGTCATACTCCTTTCTAAGCACTGATCACTTCCAACATTTTATCCTTTGTGCTTCCAAGGTCTTGAAATACCTCTGTGAATTCCTTTAATGTGAACATTTTAGTTGGCATCACTTCCTCTGGAACATCTTCATCCTATTCATCAAAACCACTTTTTTCATTTATGCCAAAAAATTCACATTCACCAAGTCCCTCTAGTTTTATATAGAGAGTCTCTCCAACAGCAAGACTGTCAACATTATCATGATCAGTTATTTCTTCTATAATTCCACTTACATTTGGTTCACATACAGCATTATCACTTTTCATTTCTTTTCTGCACTCTAATTTTTGTGGGACAATTCCTTCTTGTGACTATCCATTTTTTATAAAATGTCATACACGTGCGACACTAAAAGACAGCACAATTACACGCTTTGCCATCTGTGTGTGAGCTGAATAATGGAGGCACACTGACCAATCACCAACAGACTTTGAAAGAAGTGAAAGGATTGGTCTCTGATCATGATGTGCACCTCTTATTTACACAGTGCTAAGTGAAATGAAAGGCTCACAGTGAAATTTGTGCTTTATGCAATTACTCACAGTTAACTTATTCTGGCAACTAAGTTTTGAACTGTGTTGTTGAAGGACTGGTATTATTTAACTAAACTATGGCAACTAAAACTCATGAAAATCAGAACCAGGCAACGTGAGGATTGCCTGAACTTCAAAGCAACAAAACTGCCCGTTATTGTCACAAGAACACACAAATAGCACTGGAGAGGAGAGAAAGCTTCGGAATAGCCTCAAATAAAGCAAGTCAATAGAGGAGAAGCATTTCTTTAGGAGGTGAACTTAGACAACTGGCTCCCTTCATGAAGAGACATACAACTAGATACCTCCTATAACAAAAAGATGGAATCTAGAAAGACTAAACTTTTAAATATTTAAGGCAAAATTATATAGTTAGCAGAAGAATATATAAAGAATATCTTTGTGGAAGTGGGATGAAAGAAGTAATTATTTTTTTAATCCATTTTTGTTTTTCCTCATCCTTTTCATTTCATTAAAATATTTTTTGACTATGTGAAATGTTAAGATGATTCTAAAATCATATCAATATACAAGATATTCTCAGAGAATCTCCCTCTGTGCATCCCTTTTACTCTATTCCCATCACACTTTTCATTCCTACTTTTTTGTTCTGCATGAACATTAAAGGAAGTTTAAAGCATATCATAAACTGAGACAGAGCATCTAAAATATATGTGACCAGACCACATAAAGGATTTTTAGAAATAAATAAGAAAAAGTCAGTAAACTGGTGGAAAAATCGGCATTTATCTGAAGAAAAAATTTGAATATCCAATACTCAAATAAAAAGGGGCTCAATCTTCACAATATTTATATTAGTCACATGTCCTAAGATCTCTACATATGTTTAAAAATGTTTAAGTACTGATTTTTGATGAGGATGTGGTACAGTGGAAATGCACATACAGTGTTTTTTTGTTGTTGTATACATTTATACAATCACTTTGGAAACATCTTCCATTTCCTATCATCCACTAAAGCTGAAAATATGCATTCTTCAATAAATAGAAATTCCATTCTTGTTAAGAATGGTAAACACAAAATTAAGAATAATGGTTACTTCTGAAGCTGGAGATAAATGAGATAGATGATACTCTAAAGTTAAGAGAAATGATCTGTTTCATAAACTGGTTAATAGATACACTGGTATTCAGCCTATCACTAATTATGGAAGGCAGAATGATTCCCAAAGACACCCACACCCTAATCCCTGGAACCTATGAATATGTTACGTTACATGATAAAAAGGGCTTTACAGATATAATTGAGGTTAAGGATTTCAAAATAGGGAAATTATCCTGCATTATCTCAATGGGCCAAATCTAATTACATGAACTCTTAAAAGCAGAGAAGTTTTTCAACTGGATTTAAATAAGATGTGGCAGGAGTAGATTCAAAATCTGAGGGAGGCAACCACACAAAGCACACACAAGAAGGGATGCAGGTGGCCTTGAGAAGCAGAGAGGGCCTTGGCTAATAGCCTGCAAGAAAATGGAGACCTCACTCCTATATCGGCAAGGAACCAAATTTGGCCAGCCAACTAAATGAGGCTGGCAGCAGATTCATCCCCAGTGCCTCCAAAAAGGAACACAGTTCTGACAATACTGTGATTTTGACCTTGTGAGATTTTAAGCAGAGGACCCAAATGAGAATAAGAAATCATGAATTGATTTCTCTGGAGTGGAAAAGAAGTGAAGGTTGAAATTGGACCACATTCTAAGAGAAGTATAATTAGACAAAGTTAATGTTCCAAGCAGGATCTATATGTTCTATTTCTAATTTCTAATCTTCACAGAGCTTCTAAATCCTTTCTGCCTCTTAGCATAGATTTAATCATCACTCTCCCTGAAAGTGATTTAAAATGAATTCATTATGTGGCTTATTTATTTAACAGTTGAACAAGGGGAGCTTCCAAATCTAATCATAGCCTAAAACAAATAAATTACAATATATAAACAAGCAACAGCCACAATTTAGTATATACAATTAGAATTTTATCTATACATTTTTCCATGGGTCATCAGGATTTGAAGAGATGCACTTAAATATTATTATGCTCTTCTGAGTTTTTCATGTCTTTTCTGTTCAAAGTAGCTAAATGTATAGAACAATTGATTTTTCTCTCCTAAAAAAGGGAGACTAAACTGTAATATGGTCTTTAAACATTCACCTCTGAAACAGTTCCTAAACTCTACACTGGATAATCAGAGAAAGAGGACATTGACGTACGCAACCAGAGATCCTGTTGGTGTGATCAAAATACTGTAGTGGTTTAACCAGTTAGTGATGAAGGCAGAAGAGGTTTGATGGAAGAACAGGAAGATTAGAACATTTTACTCAGGAAAGCTTGAAAGTTAATTTTTTTTTTTCCCTTGTTGCTTCTTAAAATTGTGACTTAGTGGTTTGCACTTGGATAAAGCTAAGAACATTTTCATGTTTAGGAACGAAGTGTCCTTGCAAACAATCATTTAAAAGGGAGTAAGCTAATGAGGAAAGGACAATAAACATTCTATCACTTATTCAATATACAGTAAAAACTTATCAAGATGCCAGGTACTGACATTTCTTGGAATGGGGAATCTAACAATTTATACTGCCCCATTTGAAACCTATGAGTTGAGTCATCTGAAGCACATAAGGCTGTACTCCCTTCTCACAGCAGCTTAGAAATTCTTAGCTATAGGAAGTTAGCATTTAACCTAGCAGAAAATCTGGAATCAACCCTAGTTGAAGACTCATATTCATTGTGGGAGAAACATTATTATGACTTCCTGGAAAAAGACAGTTGAATTGACAATTATGCATGTATGCCTGGGATAAGTGAATCAAGTAAACCAATGAAATCTTTTTGAATCTAAATGTCTTCATATGCAAAATGAGGACACTTTTTTTTTTTTAAGTTTCAAGAGGGTATTGTGAGAATTAATGAAAATGTTTAGATTGCCAGCCTCTTTTATGTTCCTGTACCCTTTATATATACTTTCCTAACTAGAACTTTTCTTTGAGATTTATGTATTGTAGATCTTCTTAATGCTACTAAAACAGTCTATCAAAGTGTAAATGTGATTATACTACACTCCTCCTTCATATCCCAAGAGTGACTACTTCCCTCATGGCTTGAACTCAAATTTTTTGGTATCAGTATACAAAAAAAAATCCATGAGCTGGACCTAGCTACTCCTTAACTTTCATGTTTTGCTTAGAAAATACTAAATCCCTTGCTTTTTAAAATAGACACCAGGGCTTCCCTGGTGGCGCAGTGGTTGAGAGTCCGCCTGCCGATGCAGGGGACACGGGTTCGTGCCCCGGTCCAGGAGGATCCCACGTGCCCAGGTCCGGGAGGATCCCACATGCCGCGGAGCGGCTGGGCCCGTGAGCCATGGCCGCTGAGCCTGCGCGTCCGGAGCCTGTGCTCCGCAACGGGAGAGGCCACAGCAGCGAGAGGCCTGCGTACCGCAAAAAAAAAAAAAAAAAAGAGGACATCGTTTCTGACACCAGTTTCTTTCCACTTACACTAATTAATCTTCATGTTCCTCATTCTCTGACAAATCTGTGTGTGTGTTGGGGGGGGAGTGGATCGGTAATCTAGTTATTCTAATCCTTTAAGAGACCTCAGCTTTCACGCCCTTAGTAAATTTCCCCTGATAAACCATCTAACACCAATTACCCTTCACCAAAAACACAAATGACTACATTATATGTTGTTCTTTTGGAGTCTAACCCAAGCTCCGTAGATGAGATTTTAATATGTCTGGCTCTTCATGGTGATTATAAGATCTTTGAGGGCAGGCAATTTGAGGACAATTATTCATATTTATAAACTTAAGTAACTAGCCTAATAAATCTCTGTTGAATTACATAGAAAACACAGTATTTTGAGTAGCCAACAGTAGTACTCAGTGCATGTGAGTTAAATATCAACATTTTCAAGACAACAACAGAAAAGTGGTGCAAAATAAAATTAATTTTAAAGTTACTTAAAAACACTCAAATTTATATGTTTTGGGGTGTTTTTTGGGTTGTTTTTATTATTAATTAATTCTACAAATGTTTATTAAGATTATACTTGGTGGGCTTCCCTGGTGGCGCAGTGGTTAAGAATCCGCCTGCCAATGCAGGGGGCACAGGTTCAAGCCCTGGTCCAGGAAGATCCCACATGCCACGGAACAACTAAGCCCGTGGGCCACAACTACTGAGCCTGCACTCTAGAGCCCACGAGCCACAACTACTAAAGCCTGCACACATAGAGCCCGTGCTCGGCAACAAGAAAAGGCACCGCAATGAGAAGCCCACACACCGCAACAAAGAGTAGCCCCTGCTCACCGCCAACTAGAGTAAGCCTGCAAGCAGCAACAAAGACCCCACACAGCCAAAACTAAATTAATTAATTAATTTAAAAACAGAAAGATTATACTTGGTCAAAGAACATGCTAGGAATTGAGAATATAAAAATGAATTGGATACAATCTCTGCAGTGAATGGAGGTCATCAAACACTGGGAAAAGTTCAATATGTAAAACAATAATATATATATATATCTAGGTCCAGAAAGTCCAACAAAGAAAGGCAATCTGGAGCTGGCTGTGACTGTAGATTTCGTGAAGAATTTGTGCCGAGTCTATTAAATTAATATAATGTTACTCATTCTGGAAGCCATCAGTCATGCCCACACATTGCGGGGGGGGGGGGCGGTGGTGGTGGTACTATCTACTAAAAGTGAACGAAGAAAGTCAGGGTTTCCCCAAATACCATTGCTTGTTTACTTTCATAAAAGATTTCTGGCATTCTACTTGAGAAGAATCATCTTTTTCAGAAGAGCATACATTCAGAGATGAATTGACCATGAAGCTAAAGATTCACAGCTCCTCATTCAATAGGTTCCTTCAAAGGGCTTTAGCAATGTGTTCACTTTGCTCTTTATAGTGCCTGTGTAAAATTTCAAAATTAAGATGGTGTTTGTTTTTACTTTGCCCCTCTGCCTCCATCAGACTTAGTCTAGAGTCTACAGTGTAAGTGTGGATGCAGGTATTTTTGGAATAAAGATATGGTCAAGGGGAGTAGGGAGTCTTGTGAGATGTACAAATGGTGACAGTCCTGGCTACTTACAGTTAAGATACTGCTAGAACCCTCAGTGTGGAAATGAATTCTAGGAAATAAAATGGAATCATTCCAGATATATTTATTCATGAACTTCTAAATTTATTCAACAATTACTTACTGAGCACCTCTCATGGGTGAGGAACTATGCTAGGAACTAGAAATATAATGATGAACGAAAGAGACATAACCCCACACTGATGGTTCTGACTTCATTCCTTTCTAACAGTACCCGTGCTCACTCTGCTATACGTTTATGAACCTTTCTTTTTATTCTCATTCTAGAGTTACTGTGACAACCTTCCTGGCATCATGATGTAAGCCTAGGCACAGAGGATGTGTTCACTCTTTGAATGTTGTTTACAGCAGGAAGCAATGATGTAGATGTAAAGAAGAAAAGATCTATCCAAAACTATTACCTCCATAGAAAATGTTTTAAATGATTTTTATAGAAAGAGGTGATTAAGGAGTACTCACCTAAATAATATATAGGGAAAATGTTATAGAGATGTCAAAAAGTAAATTATAAAGCGCATAATGGTATTTTTTTCTGGATTTTGCAGCATTTGAGGCAATTTCCAGTTTTATTAGCTTTGTAATTTATGATGATTTCTCCTCATTCTAAATAAATATCAATTTGTCTATCCAATATTATTTATAATATGTATCCTTTATTTTATATTGTATAAGCTTCAAGGCTCAAAACCTGAATCTACTGACGGCTATAGTAATGTAGAAATTCATTGTTTATATAGCTTTTTACATATAGTTTCTCAACTACTCCTCTTCTAAATGTGTATTTTGCATCTGCATTTTGCTTCTGAGTAAGAAATTATGGTTCAAAGACTTAAAGACATCTATCTCCCAGGGTCATTCAAGTGAACTGAGGCTCTTCCCACTCCAAGCCCAGGACTTCCTCATATAGAAAAATTTTCCCTATTCACACTGAAGCAGCTAAGTTTGCTAAATTTTGCAGAGCTTTGCTATTTATTTTTTCAAATACATTCTTACATAATGATGAAAATGTTTTTTTCTACGTTATTACCCTGACTCTCCAACACATTTCTGACAGAGTGTATAAAGCATACTCATTACAGTGTGTTTGATGACTTGCCTAAGGTCAGGGATATGCTTACTTTCAACTAGACTCTTGGTGTATTTTAAAAAAAATCATGTACAGAATTCTTTCATAAAATAATCATATGCTCCTCGAGAAGCAAAAGAACAATGTATACCCAAAGACTTTTCGAGGGTTTGCCAGTAAGCAATTAGAATTTACTCACAAAACTGCAGTGATTTATTTTTATAATACTTTATGACACTGTATCTTTGTATTTCTAATGTAGGATTTTAATGTTTTTACCACCAAAGGAGAGAGTAAGGATTAAGTCAGTGAACTGGAAAATCAGAAAGCTCATTGTACATTCAGTATTTCCTAGACATTGTACATTCAATATTTCCTAGACAAGCTTTTTATGAGCAACTTGTTCTAGTAAACTCTAAAGTAAGATGACAGCATACATGTGAAAAATATTAAACATTCAATAGTTCAAAAAGATTGAAAGATAGTGGTAGTTTTTAGTAGAATAGTGAATGATAAAATAAATTTTAAATTATATATATTAAATAAAGAGATTATACATCTTTAAAACATGAATATTGCAGCATAAAATGCCTTGTTAATCACAAAACACCAAAGAAATGTTATTTCATGCAAAATGCAAATGACAGAGGAAATATAACACAAGTGAATATTCAATAATTAATTGAGAAACAAAGTACAAATTACCCAAGCCTGTTTTAGTACAAGTATTTAGTGATAATTACTAGCATATACTAAACTTTATTCCTCAGAATACACTACGCTAAAATTAAATAGAAATTATATTCTTTGCTTTCTGCTGTTATATGTAACTTCTATATAATATTAGCAAAAATGAATATAACTCAGAATTTCAATTAAATTAATTTTCCAGGTTTTGGGGGATGCTCCAGGATAGATGAAACAATTACAGTCTGTGCTTAGTTTCTATCACACCATGTATACAGGGAAAACAGGATGGATTATTAATCCATGGAAAATACAAGCCATTATTTAGAGTGTGCAGGTGTTCCTTTGATAGAAAACAAAAGTTTGTCATAACTACTATTTATCAGCTCCCTCCTACATCTTTAATTTTAGATTTTCTTCACCCTCAGCCTGTACTTACACTGGACTGGGATTCTTGCCTGCTACAGTTCCAGAGATTTTTATCTCTGTAAGGTATGAGCCCTTTGTGGGCTTACCTTTATTGGGCTAGGGTTACTGCAATACTCTATTCACAATTATCACCAGGCACAAAACATCAAAAGACATTCAAGAGAATCTCTTGAGTTCATGACTTACTTCCAGCTTTCCAAGGATATCAGAATCAATAAATCTTCTATTTACCTCTGACCCACTGGCAAGAAGAGCCCACACTGGCCAGTGGTGTACCTCTTTTAGGAACCAGGGACTGAGGCTGGGTAGGGCCTACCTGAGTAGGAACAAGGAACACACCCTCTATGAGTGGGTAATCTGTGAAAAGGTGCAAGAGGAGCCAATACTATGTTCACTCCATGGTCCGGTTCTAAGTCCTCAAGATTTTGGAGGTGTGGTGTCGAATCACATATTCTTGGGTATAAGAATCTAACTGAAAGTGCATCATGAATGTTTGCCAAGTCCAATCAGCAAAATGTCATCAATATAGTAAAGACTACCAAGTTCAGATAACTTAGTTTCCTGTAGTCCATATGCCTACTGAAACATGGAGAGTAAATGTGAACTGCATTTGATCCTTCTTATGGAGGGAACTGAAAAGACAATTGCCAGAGCAGCAGCCCGTAACATTTTTTCCATTATTACCAACAAAATACCACATCTGCCCTAGCAACTATGAGTAGGGTTATGATTTCTTGGTATAAGATGTACTTACCTAGTGTGATTCACCACAATCCATGTGTTGCTGATTTCTTTCAGGGACACACAGGAGAGCTGAATGGGGAAATGGCAGGCACTGACACCCCTAAACCCTTTAAGTTTTTCATGGAGGTCCTTTCTAATTTCTGAATTTTCCCTGGGATATGGCTTGTAACTTCTGATTTACTTCTTGGGTGGTTTGGGGATCAGGTTTAGGGATTACCTATTAGCCCTTCCTAACATGATGGGTCTTAACTCCAGTCAGGAAACAAATATGGGAGTTCCATTAGATATCATGCATATCTATCCCAATTATGTACGCTAGAACTAAAGAAATAACAATAGTGTGGGTTCACAAATCCACAGGCCTCAGACAAGGTAAACTTCTTTTAAGACTTCATAGTATGGGATGGATGGATGGATGGATGGATGGATGGATGGATGGATGGACGGACAGACAGATACACAGAGAAATATGTAGATAGGTTGATAGATAGACAAATTTTCACCTTGCCAAATAAGCCCTCTTCCTTATGGAAGGACCATGATGTCATTTGGATCCCCTGACATTTCAGATCCTATATTTAAAAGCCTTCACGTGGCTTTATAATTTCTCTTCCTTCAATGCACAGTTCCCTGGTAAATGCCTATAGGTTGCTTAGAAAAAGACTGGAGAAATATTTATTTCATATTATTGAGGTGATACTGTAGAGAAGTTTTTAAAGAGGACAGAGCATCCTCTTCAGTCTGTGAACTGGTTTAGACCTAGAAACTGGTGAGATATGAGAATTTTCCATTGTAGCATCTGACATCTTGTACTTTTGCTTGCCACCTCTTGATATTTTCAGGAAAATAAACACATTTACAGTAAAATACAACTAAAAGTACGAAGTTAAACTGTATTTGTCCACTCATATGTTCTAATTATCTATTTCTGTTTAACAAATTAGTCCAAAACTTACTGGCTTAAAACAACTGCTTAATTTTGCTCACAATATTGTGGGTCAGAAATTCAGGAAAAGCTCAGCTGGCTGATTGTGTCTGATCCCTGTGCCATCTGGGCTTGAGAAGTTGGCAGCCAAGATGGTTTTTATTCACATTTCTAGTCAATATGGCTCACTGTCGTTCTGTCTCTGTCTCTCTCTCTCTCCCCACATGGCATTTCATTTCCTGCCTTTTCTACGTGGTCTGAACTTCTCATATGAGGTTTCTTATATGACAGCTAAGGTACCATCACCACCACCTCCCCTCAAACACATATTTCTATAGCAAATTTTTCAAGAAGTAGGGCGGTAGAAGCTGCCAGTCTCTTAAGACCTAGACCAGGAAACTTGTGCAGTGACACATCTACCATATTCTGTTGGTCAAAGAGAGAGAGAGGCCACCCAGATACAAGGGAGGAGGTTTAGATGCTACCTCTCATTAGGAGGAGTGTCAACCTGGGTCCGTCGTGAATCTATCACACTATTTTGCCCATGGGAAACTCAAAGATTAAGGTAACCTTTTTGCCACTCCAGATCTCCTGTTCATTATATCAATAGTAATTAGAATCCTGAAGTGTCATAATATGGCCTCTGGCATTTTAAAAGAATATAATTTCCATGAATTGCAGGAAATCTAGCTAGATGGAAGCATCTTTTAAAATCTATCCAAGCCTACATATTACATCAAACACTGACTCAATCAAATATTCCGAGGCCGATCACTGGTGTATCTCTTAAAGCTTTAGTGAAGGGTGTGTCACACCAAAGTAGGAAGCATTCTTCACCCTTATGCAACAAATCCATTCTTACAATCCCATCATTTCTGTAGCCTTCTGAGTCCTTTTTCAGTACTCTACTCTGATAATCACAGCACATCATCACATTTACAGTTGGCCATCATTATGTTTACAATTTAAGAATCACCCCAGCAGAGTGTTATGACTAGTTCCATGCGTCCTGGGTAAGAAAGTTAAACACAGTTCATGAAGATGTATTCTCATGCCAATAAATTCCTCCCTGCCAAGTCTTTCATTCTGCCCACAAGTCCAATATCAACAAGACCTACTCCCTGTGTTCCTCTGTTTTCCTTCTGGTTTGTATTAACTAGGAACTCCAATTATCCTACAAGGCCTTTCCTTACAGCAGAAATTCTATTTCCCTGTTGGTATGTGCTGAGAAGTGACTCCAGTTATTGGTCCAAGAGGCAGTAAGCAAAAGCAGACGTGGAGCTTGACAAAGACAAGCCTTATCTTGCATTGCTCTCTTCCAACAAGTGAGAGGGGTTAAGTCCTCCACCCGGTCCAGGGGATTAATGAGAATCTGGAGGTTCAAGATTCTCACAGTCATCTATTTAAATGACCCAATCACAGACCTCTGACTTGTACTATTTTCCTTAGAGGGCCTGAGGACTCGGCATAAAGTGTCTTTAAAAACTATGAGTTCAATATTTTTTGAGCTCTGCCACTCACATAATTAAATCCAGGACTAGGTTTTCTCCACAGTATCCTTATTGTTCCAAGAAGCATGAATCTCTTTAACTCAGCCATGAGTTAAAGCTTGCCCAGCATGACTTAAGGAACTGAGTTACCCAGTTATCCAACACTTCAACTTCAACTTCTACATGTGCCTTATCACAGCCCTCCACTCATGACAGCCTAGAAAAGTTTGATCATTTTGTATGCCTGGTCTAATCGTCACTTCACCACAATGTGGTCCTTTTGTCATCAGATAGGTAAAGTGGTCCACTTCCAGAATGCTATGTTATGCAGAGTGGGGCTGTTCTTATCACCACATTCTTAGTCTGTGTTTCCTTCCAAAGGCTCAGTTTCAGTTAAGGTCTTACCTACAGGCTATTTGACTTGAATGTGACTCCAGAGAGAAGGAGTGAGAGTAGAGTGAAACAAGGAAGGAGAAAAGGCCAATACAAAGATACAGTTTTCAGTTGGCAACCTCTGTGGAGGACTAGTATTCTAATCCTCTAGAAATTTTTGAGGAATCCTATAAACAGGTCCCTTAGGGAGGAAATGGAGATGCTTTAACCATTCTGTTTCTATTCTGACTGGGTAAAGGCTTCACAGGGCCACAGGCTCTGCTGCCCTTGGGGATACACATGTATGAGTCAAAAAAGGCTCCTGTAAGATCCCAAGCTGCACCATCAGAGAAGTTCCAGTTCCAGGCAGGAACTAGAGAAATGTGGTGCCTGCTAAGGTGGGACCTTTTCAGCATGAAGCGTGTCAAAGCTTGTGTAGAACTCTTGCTCTGTGACATGAATCAAACATGAGGCCAGTAGGATCTTAGATATTGCTCAAGAGCCCATCTGAGAAAGAGTCCAAGAGAGAGATGACATGAGATATAAAAAAAGGTGATAGACTTTAACCATGAAGTAAATACAACAAAACTTGGCGATGGCTTTATATACTTGGTGTAAAGGGTAGGATTCAAATATTCTGGATTTTGGAACTCTGTGTCTGAAAAAGCTGAACCAAAAATAGGTTTGGGGTTAAAAACCAATTTCAATGGCTTGCCATGAAATGGAGCAGGACCCTGTGGTCCTTGCCCCCCACCCCCACCCCATGTCCGCAGCCTGCCTTTTGTCTTTGGAAAAACTGTAGCCAAAGAATAAGTTTAATCAGAGAAGTGAGAAAATGCAGAAACAAAGGAAAACAGTCTCCATTTCTCTAGGAGGTGGGTCAAAAAGGATCTTGCTGTTATTTATGTCATACAGTGTTCTGCCCATGTTTTCCTCTAAGAGTTTTATAGTGTCTGGCCTTACATTTAGGTCTTTAATCCATTTTGAGTTTATTTTTGTGTACGGTGTTAGGGAGTGTTCTAATTTCATTCTTTTACGTGTAGTTGTCCAGTTTTCCCAGCACCACTTATTGAAGAGGCTGTCTTTTCTCCATTGTATATTCTTGCCTCCTTTATCAAAGATAAGGTGACCATATGTGTATGGGTTTATCTCTGGGCTTTCTATCCTGTTCCATTGATCTATATTTCTGTTTTTGTGCCAGTACCATACTGTCTTGATTATTGTAGCTTTGTAGTATAGTCTTAAGTCCGGGAGGCTGATTCCTACAGCTCCGTTTTTCTTTCTCAAGATTCCTTTGGCTATTCGGGGTCTTCTGTGTTTCCATAGAAATTGTGAAAATTTTTGTTCTAGTTCTGTGAAAAATGCCATTGGTAGTTTGATAGGGACTGCACTGAATCTGTAGATTTCTTTGGATAGTATAGTCATTTTCACAATGTTGATATTTCTAACCCAAGAACATGGTATATCTCTCTATCTGTTTGTATCATCTTTCATTTCTCTCATCCGTGTCTTATAGTTTTCTCCATACAGGTCTTTTGTCTCCTTAGGTAGGTTTATTCCTAGGTATTTTATTCTTTTTGTTGCAATGGTAAATGGGAGTGTTTCCTTAATGTACCTTTCAGATTTTGCATCATTAGTGTATAGGAGTGCCAGAGATTTCTGTGCATTACTTTTGTATCCTGCTAATTTACCAAATTCATTGATTAGCTCTAGTAGTTTTCTGGTAGCATCTTTAGGATTCTCTATGTATGGTATCATGTCATCTGTAAATAGTGACAGTTTTACTTCTTCTTTTCCAATTTAGATTCCTTTTATTTCTTTTTCATCTCTGATTGCTGTGGCTAAAACTTCTAAAACTATGTTGAATAATAGTGGTGAGAGTGGGCCACCTTGTCCTGTTCCTGATCTTAGTGGAAATGGTTTCAGTTTTTCACCATTGAGAACCATGTTGGCTGTGGGTTTGTCATATATGGCCTTTATTATGTTGAGGTAACTTCCCTCTATGCCTACTTTCTGGAGGGTTTTTATCATAAATGGGTGTTGAATTTTGTCAATTCATCAATAATAAATGTAACTGTATAATAGTAAAGTTATTGCCTATTGTCTATTTTTCTGGATGGGAGACTCTGGATCATCAAATCAGGTTAGAATTACACTTTAAAAATATTAAGTAACCCAATACAATAAGAATATATTAAGTAGGAAACAGGCTTACATGTTTAGGACTCATCGATTAATTAAGTCATTCTTACGACAAATATTTTCTGAGCATCCTCCACATATGAGACACTGGATGAAAGCATAGCTTCCCTAGAGATGCTGAGCTGAATACTGGTTTAACAACACACTGCATATTCAATGTAACTCACTGTTTAGATGAACAGCCAATATATACTATATATAGTTATTATTATAAACAGGGGATTTTCATCTTTGTAAGTTTTAGTAATAAAGAAGCTTAATGAGTATTGGTGTACATATATGTTAACAATATTGATATGTTAGCTATTGGAACCAAATAGTAATTCTAAATCGGTCAAGTTAATTCCTTTTGGATTTTATGAATTCTCCTTGTCAGTCTTAGTCTATAATAGTTTTCCTTTTCTTCTATTTTTTCTAAATAAAATTACTTTTTCTTTGGTCTGGAGAACATTTCAATTCTTTTGTTTCATGAACTCCACCTACCTGAAGACAGACTGGGCTTGTGGATATTAAGCAGGTGTCAATATACTTTTTTAAACTCAGGTCTGAAGCTTGCTGAAGAAGCAAGATTCCTTCCTGACCTTTTGATTAGAGTCAAGCATGATCTGTTTAATACTCAACAGAACTTGCTATTTTAGCAATAAAATTTCCAGAAGAATTTCAGGGGTTTATTTCCAATTTTGTTTTGGCTCTCAAAACACAGATTCATACCCATCCCACTAACCCTTTCATTAATGCATTTACTAGGTCGTCTGACTCTTATTTCCGCTGGCCTTGGAGGACTGTGCAACTTCCAAATATCCTAGACTCTTCACTCATCTTCTCTAAACCAGCACACAGACTATAAGGGAAAACCAAAACTTGACATGACTAGTGAGTAAGAAGTCTTTACCCTCAATTTTTCTGTCTTTTCAGTGCCTGTTAACCAACTCTTTTCCAGAATTCACATCTATTTATAATTAGATTCCCAAGTCAATGAACACTCCATTTTAGATCTTAGCATTCTGATATTTGAAAAGGCCATTGACTTATTTGTGAAACTGTAGGAAATGCTGAAAAATCAGTGGCTGATTTTTGGCAACATGCATGTTTTAGTCGCAGCCTGGGTCTTAGAAATCTTAGAGAACTCAGTAACAAAAAGACAGGATGTTCACATCTGAGGAATGTAATCACTATGCTTGTCCGTGTCTCTCTCCAGGCAGGTTAGTTAGAACTGATATTTCCACTTTTATTTCACTTTCTTTAAATCTAGTGACCATCATCCAGTATATATATATTTGGCTACAAGTCTTCCAAAGCCATGCCTTAGTGGGCATGTGAACTAATTATGGAAGTACTACAAGCAACAGTCACATGGCTGTGATACTTTGGAATGTTATGGTCTACCACATTCTCACGCTAAAGTGAAAGAATCCTCATTATCAGGCACCATGTCTGAACCCTACAGTCAGTAAGAATTTGCTGCAAGTAAATCCATTCAAGAGCATTAACATATATTCTAGGCAGGGCTGCTTTTAAAAGAGAAACTCATTCCAAACTAGTTCAAAAGGTGATTATTTCTATACCTGTTGCTATGTAAATAAATATGATGTATGCATGTACACAAAGTAAATAATATCAATAGAGTTAACAGTTATTTTAAACACTAACCAAGGACTAGCCACTGAGCTGATAATTTAACAAGGATTCTCTGAATTCTCACAAAAACCATATTTCTGTGCTCATTTTATAGTTGCTTCCTCTGGTAAAAATTCCACAATCTGACTGGTTTCTGTGTCTAATATAATTAGTTTGCATATCTCATTTTAAAACTACCAAGAGATAACTAATGGTCTGAATTAGGTTTAGAGGACAGTTTCTTATCCATGTAGATTTTTAATCCTATAAAACTGTTAAAGAGGTCAATTTTTAAAAATTGCTTCTTAAGCTCTGATTGATGATATAACTTTTCATGTGATATTTTTGACCTAAAATTTAATGGAAATCCTAAAATAAATTAGTCAAATATCTTTACCTAAATCATTTATTCCAAGTATTCTGAAGTTTCACAAATCTCTTGTAAATCTTTCAATCTATTACTTACACCTAAACATCTACCAGTATACAATAGTAAATTTTATACTATTTTGAATCTCGCTTCAATATTGTTAGTTATGCTCAAATTTCTCTTTCACCATCCCTATAAATGAACACTATTCTGTTACTTCAAAGTGCATCTGTGTCTATACTTTCTTCACCTGCCCTTTGCAGTGCAGAATGTAACAGAAGTAAGGTTGACACCCTTGTCTATTCTGCTATATTCAATTTTGCAGTAGCTAGCATTTCCATTGAAGACTCTGTTATTACTCAATCCATTTCATGTAAAAACTCAAGAAATTCATCTCAGGTTGTTTATTTCAAAGACAGACACCATAAATTGGGACTGGGATATACATGTTCACTTTATTCAATACTCTTCTGGCATATGCTATAACAAGTAAATTTCCATTCTGAAACTGATGTTAAGCAGCCTCTAAGCACGTAGCAGTAGTATTAGCAGCATAAGGTAAATGCAATAATCCTATTATCAACCCCTTTGCTTCCAGTTTATTCCCTACCAAAATCAATCATTTTAACTGCTGCTATATAATCTTTCAAAATATCACTTTCATCACGTCATAATATTGGCCAAAACACTATGCCAAAATTCATTGTCTCAAAGAGTCAGAATAATTTTCTTTCCACATTTTTCAAGTTCCCAAACTACCTTTCTAATTTTATGTACTAAATATCCTAATACCAATGTTTTCCATGCTAATTAAAGTGTTCTGCTTAAAGCCTTCACACTGCATTCCCCTAATTTTCTAACACTCGCGCTGAAATAACTTTCTTTGTCAGTCATATGTTTCTTTCTCAGTCATAATCTTCTTCATAATCTTATTTTCAGATGGGAATCCCAGAATATATACATTTTTTTTTCCTGCTTCCACCTCATCCCCAAAATCTGGAGTTTATTAGTTGATTTCGTCACAAATTCTCTAACCTCTATTAACTTGCATGTTAAATGATGACACTGTGAGTTATATTTGTCTTAAATTGTCCCACTTTTCTCTTATTCATGATGTAGAATTTGTGTAATTCAGTGTATGTGCTGCTAAACTATGTTAAATATTTGAAGATATCCAAACTTCAGTAAATCTAGTAAACACAAATTATGTTGTAATTATTAGTGATGTTACAACAGATCAAAAGCTGAAAAGAAATTATACAAATTAAGGGACTAAAGTACAACAGTAAGCTTTTTCAAAATATTTCTCCTTATAATGTATCCCCCTCCCTATATTTGTACAATATACAGACTATACTACAAAGCTACAGTAATCAAGACAATATGGTACTGGCACAAAAACAGAAATATAGATCAATGGAACAAGATAGAAAGCCCAGAGATAGACCCACATACCTATGGTCAACTAATCTATGACAAAGGAGGCAAGGATGTACAATGGAGAAAAGACAGTCTCTTCAATAAGTGGTGCTGGGAAAACTGGACAGCTATATGTAAAAGAATGAAATTAGAACACTCCCTGACACCATACACAAAAATAAACTCAAAATGGATTAGAGACCTACATGTAAGACCGGACAAAATAAAACTCTTACAGGAAAACATAGGAAGAACACTCTTTGACATAAATCACAGCAAGATCTTTTTTGATCCACCTCCTAGAGTAATGAAAATAAAAGCAAAAATAAACAAATGGGACCTAATGAAACTTCAAAACTTTTTCACAGCAAAGCAAACCATAAACAAGATTAAAAGATAACCCTCGGAATGGGAGAAAATATTTGCAAATGAATCAACAGACAAAGGATTAATCTCCAAAATATATAAACAGCTCATCCAGCTCAATATTAAAAAAACACACAACCCAATCCAAAAGTGGGCAGAAGACCTAAATAGACATTTCTCCAAAGAAGACATACAGATTGCCAAGAAGCACATGAAAAGCTGCTCAACATCACTAATTATTAGAGAAATGCAAATCAAAACTACAATGAGGTATCACCTCACAGCAGTTAGAATGAACATCATCAGAAAATCTACAAACAACAAATGCTGGAGACGGGGTGGAGAAAAGGGAACCCTCTTGCACTGTTGGTGGGAATGTAGGTTGATACAGCCACTATGGAGAAGAGTATGGAGGTTCCTTAAAAAACTAAAAATAGAATTACCATATGATCCAGTAATCCCACTACTCGGCATATACCCAGAGAAAACCATAATTCAAAAAGACACATGCACCCCAATGTTCACTGCAACACTGTTTACAATAGCCAGGTTATGGAAGCAACCTAAAGGTCCATCGACAGACGAATGGATAAAGAAGCTGTGGTACGTATATACAATGGAATATTACTCAGCCATAAAAAGGAACGAAATTGGGTCATTTGTTGAGACGTGGATGGATCTAGAGACTGTCACAGAGTGAAGTAAGTCAGAAAGAGAAAAACAAGTATCGTATATTAATGCATATATGTGGAACCTTGAAAAATGGTACAGACGAACCGGTTTGCAGGGCAGAAATTGAGACACAGATGTAGAGAACAAACGTATGGACACCAAGGGGGGAAAGAGGCGATGGGTGGGGGTGGTGTGATGAATTGGGCAATTGGGATTGACATGTATACACTGATGTGTATAAAACTGATGACTAATAAGAACTTGCTGTATAAAAAAATAATATGAATTCAAAACAAAACAAAAAAATCCAAAAATAAAAGAAAAAAAGAACACTAAGCATATGGCTGAACAACCTTTTGATAAGGATATTAGAGATGGGATTATACCAGTGGAAACACTTCCAGCTTGGACTAAAGAAAACTGAGAAAAATGAGGTGGAATGAAAGAAAGCTGCAAATGTGTTATCCTTCAAAGAAAAGGAAGCAGGACCTCCAAAGCAATTCAGAGATCTGCAGTGTTGCCATTCCCATCACAAGCCTAGAGGGCAAGGCTGCTTCCTCATTGGTTCAGAAGGTGGGGTCCCCTCCTAAGTCTCAGTGAACACTGTGGCCCACACAGAAAGCCAGATAGGCAGGGTCACCCTGTAGAGATGTGAGGCAGACAGCGTCACTCTAGTGACCCTGGAGGACAGAGTACTGAACCAGAGGAAATTATTCTACAGCCTTAAGATCTAGTGGAATTTATCTTGCCAGGTTTTGAACCTGCTTAAGACCTGTCATCCTTTTCTTCCTTCCGTATTGAAAATATCTATTCTCTGCCTGTCCCATCATTGTATTTTGGAAGCACGCAACTTTTCTGGTTTCACAGGTCCACAACTGGAGGGGAACTTTTCCTCAGGATAAATCCTACCTCAAGTCTCACTCTTATCTAATTTAGATGATATTTATATGAGCTATTTAGTTGATGCTGATAAATGACTTTTGCAGTTGTTGGGATCAAATGAATGCATTTTGCATAAGAGAAGGACAGAAACTTTAAGGGCCGGGGACGAAAGCTATGGACTGAATGTGTTCCCTCCAAATTCATGTTGAAGCCCTAACCCTTAGTGTGGCTGTATTTGGAGACAGGGCTCTAAAGAATTAATTAAGGTTAAATTATGTCATTAAGGGTAGGGTCCTGATTCATGAGGATTAGTGTTTTTATAAGAAGAGACATGAGAGAGCTCTCTCTCCCCATGTACATGCATTGAGGAAAGGCCATGTGAGAACACAGTCAAAAGGTAGCCATGTACAAGCCACAAGAGAGCACCCATCAGAAACCAACTCTTCAGACCTCTGATCTGAGACTTCCAACCTCCATAACTGTGAGAAAAAATTTTTTTCTTTTGTTTAAACCACCCAGTTTATGGTGATTTCTTAATGGCATCCTCAGAAGACTAATACACTTGATGAAAATAGAAGTAGCCACAGTGAGAATAGCCCACCTGGTAGAAACTGCAGGAAGCCCTCAGGAGGTGAGGGCAGTCTCCACTCAAGAGCCAGCAAAGCCTCAGGTTTACAACAGCAAGCAAATGAATTCTACCGATAAGCTGAGGGAAAAGTCTGGGAAAGCAGATTCTTTCCCAGGCAAGCCTCCAAATGAAAACTAATAAATAAGGAACAAATTCAGTGAAGTTGAAGGATACAAAATCAACATACAAAACTCAGTTTTATTTCTATACACTAAAGGTAAACAATCCGAAAAGGAATTAAGAAAACAATCCTATTAATAATAGCACCAAAAAGAATAACAATTTAGGAATAAACTTAACCAAGGAGGGGAGGAGAAAGAAACAGAAAAAATTATTTGAATAAATAATAGGCAAAATCTTAAATCTGATTAAAGACAAATATATCTACACATTCAGTAATTCAAGAATACATTCAGGAACTTCAATAATTCAAAGGATACATTCAAAGAAATCCATATTGAAACATATTGTAATCAAATTGTCAAAGGTCAAAGATAACACAGAATCCTGAAAGCAAGCAAGAGAGAAGTAACTCATCTCAAACAAAGGATTCTCCATAAGATTCACAGCAAATTACTCATCAGGAACCATGAAGGCAAGAGAGAGTAGGATGAGATTTTTGAAGTGCTGAAAAAGATAACTGTCAACCAAGAATTCTACATCCAACAAAACTAATCTTCAAAAAATCAATGAGAAATTAAAGCACCCCCAGTAAATAAAAGCTGAGAAAGTCAGTCATTAGTAGACCCTCCCTACAAGACATGCTATAGTCTTTCAGGCTGAAATAAAAAGATGCTAGAGAGTAACTCTAAGCAATATGAAGAAATAATGAACTTTGGTAAAGAGCAGCAAATATTGTATTTTTAGATTGTAAATCTTTTCATTTCCTATATAATTTAAGACACAGGCATAAAACAATAATTAAAAATCTACGTTAAGACACACAGTGCATTAAAACGTATATTATGAAATAACATAGAGAAGGAGTATATAGGTTTATTTTTTAAATGTTATTTAAGCTAAGTTGGTGTCTCTTCAAACTAGATTGCTAGGAATTTGGATGTTACTTGTAATCTTTATTGGAACCACTAAGACAATATCTAAAAAATAAACATGAAAGGAAGTGAGATGGGAACCAAAAAGATACACTACAAAATAAATCAGAGCACAAAAGAAGGAAGCGATGGAGAAAATGATGAACAAAAAGGTATATAAGACATTCAGAAAACATACAGCAAAATGACAGAAGTCATTTGACAGAAGTCTTCTTTATGAAAAATTATTTTAAGTACAAATCAGTTAAAGTCTCCAATCAAAAGCTAAAAATCCATAAAAAACTGTTGTAAGAAAAGATAGGGGTAAATCTTCGTGACCTCGGATTTGGAAGTGGATTCTTAGATATGATACCAAATACATGAGGGACAAAAGAAAAAAAACAGATTACAAATAGACAAATAGGACTTCATCAAAATTAAAAACTTTTGCACATGAAAGGGCATTATTAAGGAAGTGAATATACCACATAATGCATGGGAGAAAATATTTGAAAATCATATATCTGATCAGATCTACTATCCAGAACAAAGATCTCTTAAAACTGAACAACAAAACCACAAAAGACCAATTTATAAATGGGCAAAACTTGAACAGACATTTCTCTATGGATGATACAAAAATTTCTAACATAAATAAAGAAAAGGGTAACATCATTAGTCATTAGGAAAATACAATGTATATTGTATTTTATACAGCTATACACCACTCACACTCACCAGAATGGCTATGTTTCAAGAAAGAAAAACAGTGTTGGTGAGGATGTGGATAAATTAGAAACCTTTTACCTTACTAATAAGAATGTAAAATGCTTCACTGTGTGGAACATGATTTGGCAGTACCTCAGATAATTAAACATGCAATTACCATATGACCCAGCAATTCCACTCCTAGGTGTATACACAAAAATAATTGAAAACAAGTACTCAAACAAATATATGCTTGTTCAGAGCACCATTACTGACAGTAGTCAGAAGGTAGAATAAACCCAGACGTTTATCAACAGATGAACAGATAAACAAATTGTGGCATATACATGCAATGGAATATTTTTCAGCCATAAAAGGAAGTGACATACTAATACATGATATACAACATGGATGAACCTGGAAACATAATGTTTAGTGACAGAAGTCAGACACAATATGTCTATTATAATTCCTATTTGAACTATCAACAATAGGTAATCTATAAAGGCAGAAAGGTGAATCTTTAATTACCATGTTGAAACAATGTACAGTCAAAGAAAATTTATTTCTAACTCTAATGAACATAACCCTACACTGTAGAAAAATGATACTGAAATTTGCTTTCTACAGTTATCCTATACACAAATTATAAGATGAATGGAAAAAGCACAGTTTAGAGAGGAAAATAATATTGTTAAAAGGCATTAGAATATATTAATGATTCTACTGATATGTAACAGTGATATAAATCAAACTAAAAATTTGAGTCAGGTCAAGGTGGATATCTGACAAACTACAAAAATTATACTCATGTGAAAACTATGTTTATTTCTGTGCCCCTGTATGTCTCTGTTTCTTATTCTCACTGTACACACACAAACATATGTTTACACATATAGAAGAGAACTGAACTAAAAATAATGCAAAGACATATTAAGATAGCAATGCCAACTACCAAAAAGACAACAAGTAACAAGTGTTGGCTGGGTGTGGAGAAAAGGGAATCCTTGTGCACTGTTGGTGGGAATGTAAATTGGTGTGGTCACTATGGAAAACAGTATAGAGGATCATTAAAATATTAAAAATAGAACTACCATAAAATCCAGCAATTCTACTCATGGGTATTTACCCAAAGAAAACAAAAACACTAATTTGAAAAGATATATACAACCCTATGTTCACTGCACTATTATTCACAACAGCCACGACATGCAAATATCCTAAGAGCCTATCAACAGATGAATGAATGAAGAAGATTTGGTATATATGTGCACTGGAATATTATTCAGCCATAAAAAGAATGAAAGCTTACCATTAGGAACAACATGAATGAACCTAAAGGGTATTAAGCTAGTTGAAGTAAGTCAGAGAAAGACAAATACTGTATGATTTCACTTATATGTGGAATCCAAAAAAGAACACAGATGGTTAAAAGGTATAAACTTCCAGTTATAATATAAACAAGTACTAAGAATATAATATGAAATATGATTAATATAATTAACACTGTTATGTGCTACATATGAAAGTTGTTAAGAGACTAAATCCTGAGTTCTCATGACAAGGAAAAATTTTTTTATTTTTTATCTATATGAGATGATAGATATTCGCTCAACTTATTGTGATAATCATTTCATGATGTATGTAAGTACATTATGCTGTACACCTTAAACTTATACCATATCGTATGTCAATTATACTCAATAAACCTGGGAGAAAAAACAAATATCATCTATAGACTTAAAGAAATTATAAAGTTTAGATGAGTAAATCTATCAGTGTGCTAAAAATTGTACAGTACTTTTTAGGAACAAGAGAGTTCATGCAGGAATTGTGAATTATAAATGAACTGTACTCCATAGTCCATTACCCTCTCTTCTACCCTCTTAATTAGGACTCATACATATGTACTATTTTACTAATTTTAGCTTTTTAAGGGGCCTTACAAAATTACACTTAGGTAACATGATTTTTTTGGTACTATAACTGACTTACAATTTATATTAGTTTCAGGTGTATAACAAAGTTTAAACTGTTTAGTTTTTAGTTTCTGCATGGTATTTTAATTACATCTGAATAAAACTGTTATAAAAACTTATTAGCATAACTATAAAAATGAGGTTATGAAGTTAGTCTCAATGAAATTTACTGCTTAAAAGTTCAAACAGACACATGCACACATATACATACATACATACATACATACATAAACTTAGTACTTAACACCCAAGGTTAAAATATTATGCCCACTGATACACATACATACACATTTATATATGTATATTTATACATTCATGGTATATTCAAGAATGGGCATAGAACTACTTTTTCTAAAAGAATAGTAATACAATATTTCCATGCCTAAAGAGAAAAATCACAAAGCATTACAAATATACATTGCAAAATAGTCCAAATAAAAATGATAAATCTTTTACAGTTTCCTCTTTTCATTTTAAAAACTTTCTTTAAAATCATGGACATCCTTGATAACATATTTCATCAAAACAATCATATTTGCAAAGGCATTAATATTTACATAATTTATCAATTGAACATTTTGACAAATGATTGTTATATTACAATTTTGGAAAAATTAAGAGTAGGTTTGAATTTATAATATAAAATGTCATTTCAATTTTAAACATAAAAGCAGAATAGTGAAAATTAACAATGGGCCAGGAATTAAAAGATGGTGGTGTGAGTCTTGGGACTGCTGCTACCTGCCTTTGCAACTTCTGTTTAGGTCCAAGGTTTCTTCTATCAACAGAATTCTCTGTTGTGTATTAGCTTTTGAAACTTTATTTATACGATTAATCTATTAATATACCGTACTGTTACCTATTTCCTTAGTTAGAAGCAAAATTTTTTAAGCAAACGATTTTAAGTGAGTTCACTCTTTACTATGTCATGTAGTAACTAATTATATTAGAGAAGATACTGTAACAAAATAATGCATTCTCCATTTATGCACAACACAGTAAGGAAAGTTTTTTTTAAAGTTTGGTTTTTGGAATGATTTTCAGAAATGAAAATAATTCTATATTTTCAGAATTTGACTGAATTGTATAATAGTGTGGTACTTAATTTAGATAAAGCCAAAATATATTTTAAGAATTTCTTCCTATTGACTTTGCCTAGTGCTATCATTTGCATTGACATACTGCCAACAGATTTTATGGTCTTTCAAAATAGGAAACAGAAAACATATAGTGAAATTATTGCTGAAAAAATCAAGAATCTATTGCTAATTGACAAAATGATAACTATTCTTTGGGTTTTTTATATTTCTTTGTAATGACCAGATTCTTTTTTTCTCCCGTTTTGTAGACATTGCTATCACTTTACACAGATATGCAGGAGTATAGGTAGAGTGTCTGTATAAATATTTTACTAAAAATAACCATGTTTGCTGCTTCCTGGGGTAGGTCATGCTTGCTAGCCAAGATGGAAATTAGATTTTGAACTTTTTTCCACAGGTCTATCCCTTTAGGAGAAATAGATGCATACTCAGGAAGACTATGGAAAAAGGCTCCTTTCCTTATTTTTTTAGAAGACAGGTACACATACAGACACACATGTTAAAAAAAATTCCTTTCCAACATGGCTCCGATAACAGTACCGTATTACGTAATTGCAGCTTCATTTACTTTGGTCATTTTTCCTGTCAAAATATAAATGACTGGTAAGGATAAAGCTTGGATGCAATGGGTATTGGCCACTCTAACTTATTCTTTAATCTCATCTTTCCAGTTACATTAGCTAAAAGCAGTATATGAGCGGAATGTGAACAGTGAGGTAAGTATCACTGGATTCTGTTATACACATTGAGAGGGCCAAAGGCTTTCAAAAGGAGTTGGGAGGTGAAGCTGAAATCACGATCACATCAAAAACAAATGTCTCTGATCTAATTATGTTACTTTGGGTCAATCCTCATTATCCATTACTGGAAAACCATAAAGCCAAAGACATTCATCATTTCCCTATCTTATCTTCTATTTGAAACAAACTGATTATTTAATTCGGTCTAAAATGCTACCAATATTCTTAGAATCACTGAGTGATTACACCCTAAAATAGAGAAGAGATAAGCTTATCACAAAAGCATAATGTATCAACCTATGTTGGGAGAATAAAAGGAGGAAATATTACTGGAAAATGACATACCTTCAACATGGAAAATACTTTGAGAGAAAGCTAGATGAAACTCTAGACAGAAGAATGTAGCACAGAAGAAAGAAAATGTCAAGCATTTTAAACATCAAAATAAATATATAATGAAAAAATAATTTAGGAAATTGGACATATAATGCATGGAATGGGAATAGGAATGGAAATTATCTGGTAACCTGAATGTGGTTTCTGGTATTTTTAGCATATAAGTGAATAGGAATTGTAGGAAAAACAAAATGAGTTTCTCTTCAACATACAGTAGACAGAAGACAATAAGCATTATTACAAAGCTATAAAAATATATTTTTGTAGTATATTTTAATCCTCTCAGGTTTATAACCAAGGAATTCAATAGTAAGCCATTAAACATATGCTGGTAAATTTACATAGGGCAGTAAGGGAGAAAGTGGCTGTCCTGTTAATATCATCTTCTATCTTGCTGAAGCAGAGCATCTGTGTATGTGTGATTACCTCACTCTCACATTTCTTAGATCTCCTAGACAGGAAGGGAATCTGCTGGAGGCAAGAGATGATGCATAAAAAGTCATGCTGACAACTGTCAAAGTCAGCAGTCATAAAAGCACAGAGGTTAGATAAGGTATTTATTGGTTGGAGCCTGGAGAGTATTATGAAGTGTATATTTTAAAAAGTCTCCTATTCCCGAAATGCAGAAAATTACTCTCTAGAGAAAATGGACAATAAGTTCACTATTACATCACTCTAATATATATATATTTTTTTGCAGTATGCGGGCCTCTCACTACTGCTGCCTCTCCTGTTGCGGAGCACAGGCTTCGGACACGCAGGCTCAGCGGCCGTGGCTATCGGCCTAGCTGCTCCGTGGCACGCTTCCCTGGTGGCACAGTGGTTGGGAGTCTGCCTGCTGATGCAGGGGACGTGGGTTCGTGCCCCGGTCCGGGAGGATCCCGCATGCCGCGGAGTGGCTGGGCCCGTGAGCCATGGGCGCTGGGCCTGCGCGTCCGGAGCCAGTGCTCCTTAGCGGGAGAGGCCACAACAGTGAGAGGCCCGTGTACCACACACACAAAAAAAAATTTAGTAAAATAAAAGACTATTACAAGAGACAAAGAAGGACACTACACCTAATGATCAAAGGATCAATCCAAGAAGAAGATATAACAATTGTAAATATTTATGCACCCAACATATGAGCACGTCAATACATAAGGCAAATGCTAACAGCCATGAAAAGGGAAATCAACAGTAACACAATAACACTAGGGGACTTTAACACCCCACTTTCACCAATGGACAGATCATCAAAAATGAAAATAAATAAGGAAACACAAGCTTTAAATGATACATTAAACAAGATGGACTTAATCGATATTTATAAGACATTCCATGCAAAAACAGAAGAATGCACTTTTTTCTCAAATGCTCATGGAACATTCTCCTGGATAGATCATATCTTGGGTCACAAATCAAGCCTTGGTAAATTTAAGAGAACTGAAATCATATCAAGTATCTTATGCAACCACAATGCTATGAGACTATATATCAATTACAGGAAAAAATCTGTACAAAATAAAAATACACGGAGGTTAAACAATAAACTACTAAATAACCAAGAGATCACTGAAGAAATCAAAGAGGAACTCAAAAATTACCTAGAAACAAATGACAATGACAATGCGATGACCAAAAACGTATGTGATGCAGCAAAAGCAGCTCTAAGATGGAAGTTTATAGCAATACAATCCTACCTCAAGAAACAAGAAACATCTCAAATAAAAAACCTAACCCTACACCTAAAGCAATTAGAGAAAGAAAAACAAAAAACCCCACAAAGTTAGCAGAAGGAAAGAAATCATAAAGATCAGATCAAAAAGAAATGAAGGAAACAATGGCAAAGATCAATAAAAATTAAAAGCGGGTTCTTTAAGAAGATAAACAAAATTAATAAACCATTAGCCAGACTCATCAAGAAAAAAATAGAGAAGACTCAAATCAACAGAATTAGAAATGAAAAAGAAGTAACAACTGACACTGCAGAAATACAAAGGATCATGAGAGATTACTACAAGCAACTATATGCCAATAAAATGGACAACCTGGAAGAAATGGACAAATTCTAAGAAAAGCACAACCTTCCCAGACTGAACCAGGAAGAAATAGAAAATATGAACAGACCAATCACAAGCACTGAAATTGAGACTGCAATTAAAAATCTTACAACAAACAAAAGCCCAGGACCAGATGGCTTCACAGGTGAATTCTATTTAGAGCAGAGCTAACACCTATCCTTCTCAAACTCTTCCAAAATACAGCAGAGGGAGGAACACTCCCAAACTCATTCTACAAGGCCACCATCACCCTGACACCAAAACCAGACAAAGATGCCACAAAAAAAGAAAACTACAGACCAATATCACTGATGAACATAGATGTAAAAATCCTCAACAAAATATTAGCAAACAGAATCCAACAGCACATTAAAAGGATCATACACCATGATCAAGTGGGGTTTATCCCAAGAATGCAAGGATTCTTCAATATATGCAAATCAATCAATGTGACATGCCATATTAACAAACAGAAGGATAAAAACCATATGATCATCTCAATAGATGCAGAAAAAGTTTTCAACAAAATTCAACACCCATTTATGATAAAAACCCTCTAGAAAGTAGGCATAGAGGGAAGTTACCTCAATATAATAAAGGCCATATGTGACAAACCCACAGCCAACATCGTTCTCAATGGTGAAAAATTAAACCATTTCTTCTAAGATCAGGAAAAAGACAAGGTTGTCCACTCTCACCACTATAATGCAACATAGATTTGGAAGTTTTAGCCACAGCAATCAGAGAAGCAAAAGAAACAAATGGAATCCAAATTGGAAGAGAAGAAGTAAAGCTGTCACTGTTTGCTGATGAAATGATACTCTACACAGAGAACCCTAAAGATGCTACCAGAAAACTACTAGAGCTAATCAATGAATTTGGTAAAGTAGCAGGATACAAAATTAATGCACAGAAATCTCTTGCATTCCATTACACTAATGATGAAAAATCTGAAAGATAAATTAAGGAATCACTCCCATTTACAACTGCAAGAAAAAGAATAAAATACCTAGGAATAAACCTACCTAAGGAGACAAAAGACCTGTATGCAGAAAACTATAAGACACTGATGAAAAAAATTAAAGACGATACAGACAGATGCAGAGATATACCGTGTTCTTGGATTGGAAGAATCTACACTGTGAAAATGACTATACTATTCAAAGCAATCTACGGATTCAATGCAACCCCCATCAAACTATCAATCGCATTTTTCACAGAGCTAGCACAAAAAATTCACAATTTGTATGGAAACACAAAAAATCCCGAATAGCCAAAGCAATCTTGAGGAAGAAAAATGGAGCTGGAGCAGTTAGGCTCCCAGACTTCAGACTATACTGCAAAGCTACACTACAGTAATCAAGACAGTATGGTACTGGCACAAAAACAGAAATATAGATCAATGGAACAGGACAGAAAGCCCAGAGATAAACCCATGCACATATGGTCAACTTATTTTTAATAAAGGAGGCAAGAATATACAGTGGAGAAAAGACAGCCTCTTCAATAAGTGGTGCTGGGAAAACTGGACAACTACATGTAAAAGAATGAATTAGAACACTCCCTAACACCATACACAAAAATAAACTCAAAATGCATTAAAGACCTAATTGTAAGGCCAGACACTATAAAACTCTTAGAGGAAAGCATAGGCGGAAACTCTATGACATAAATCACAGCAAGATCCTTTTTGACCCATCTCCTAGAGAAATGGATATAAAGATAAAAATAAACAAATGTGACCTAATGAAACTTAAATGCTTTTGCAGAGTAAAGGAAAACATAAACAAGATGAAAAGACAATCCTCAGAATGGGAGAAAACATTTGCAAATAAAGCAATTGACAAAGGATTAATCTACAAAATTTACAAGCAGCTCACGCAGCTCAATATCAAAAAAAAAACAACCCAATCCAAAAGTGGG
Organism: Grampus griseus; assembly: GCF_964374135.1. NCBI lineage: Eukaryota > Metazoa > Chordata > Mammalia > Artiodactyla > Delphinidae > Grampus > Grampus griseus. The sequence continues at coordinate 20,252,367 of NC_139012.1, forward strand.
CAGAAGACCTAAATAGACATTTCCCCAAAGAAGATATACAGATTGCCAAAAAACACATGAAAGGATGCTCAACACCACTAATCATTAGAGAATGGCAAATCAAAACTACAATGAGGTATCACCTCACACCGGTGAGAATGGCCATCATCAAAAAATCTACAAATAATAAATGTTGGATAGGGTGTGGAGAATTTGCATTCTCACTGTTGGTTGCAAATTGATACAGCCACTATGGAGAACAGTATGGAGGTTCCTTAAAAAACTAAAAATAGAAGTACCATACGAACCAGCAATCCCACTCCTGGGCATATACCCTGAGAAAACCATAATTCAAAAAGAGTCATATACCACAATGTTCACTGCAGCTCTATTTACAACAGTCAGGACATGGAAGCAACCTAAGTGTCCAATGACAGATGAATGGATAAAGAAGATCTGGCACATATATACAATGGAATATTACTCAGCGATACAAAGAAACGAAATTAAATGATTTGTAGTGAGGTGGATGGACCTAGAGAGCGTTACACAGGGTGAAGTAAGTCAGAAAGAGAAAAACAAATACCATATGCTAACACTTATATATGGAATGTAAAAGCAAAAAAAAAATGGTTCTGAAGAACCTAGGGGTAGGACAGTAATAAAGATGCAGACATAGAGAATGGACTTGAGGACATGGGGAGGGGGAAGGGTAAGCTGGGACGAAGTGAGAAAGTGGCATGGACATATATACACTACCAAATGTAAAACAGATAGCTAGTGGGAAGCAGCTGCATAGCACAAGGCGATCAGCTCGGTGCTTTGTATCCACCTAGAGGGGTGGGATAGGGAAGGTGGGAGGGAGACGCAAGAGAGAGGGGATATGGGGATATATGTATACATATAGCTGATTCACTTTGTTATACACCAGAAACTAACACACCACTGTAAAGCAATTACACTCCAATAAAGATGTTATTAAAAAAAGAGCAAGAGACGAAGCTAAAATGCACAAGTGTTTTTTTTCAATCCTTTGCTAACATTGGCCAAAGCCAACCATATGTATGTACTGAGAATCAAGGAGGGTCCACCTTCCTTGCCTTTACTGGAGGAGTTATAAAGCCACATTGCAAAGGAAATGGACACGGGAAGGATGAAGAATTGGGGCCATTAAAGCAATATATGTACCATATATGTGTGCATGCACACACAAAAGTATATATGGAATTTGTCATTGTTTCTTTTGTATTAATGGGATGCTATTATTCTATATCCAATTTTGCATTTCTCACCAGTAGACTGTGGAAAACTTTGGTAGTTATTTAAATTTTTCTTTTAGGTGCCTGTGTAATACTTCAAATTTGACTATTCTCTTCCAGATAATTTACTAAATGTACTATCACTTTATCAAGTGCATCAGAACTCTTCTATTAACTTACTTTTCAAGATATATATTAAAAGTCCATATATACTTGAATGTATTTTTCTAGTCTTTTCCATTGATCCCCAAATAATAATAATAAAGGAGCAATGACTGTTACTGTAGTAATAAAAGTAAATAGGGCATATATAGTAATAATATTAAAATAATAATTACTAGATTATTATTCCCTGTTTATTATTATTATATTAGATTCAAAGTGCTATGAAGATAAATGTGAAGTCCTAAATTAGTTTTCCTGGATAAAAGTATTCCACGTAGGCTATAAATAATATTACCACTAACACAATAATTATTACCATTAGCAATACAACTTTGAGAAAGTGCTTAAGTGCTATACACCTCAATCTCTATTTGAAAGTGGCAGTACGTTGTAAAGCAATTATACTCCAATGAAGATGTTTAAAAAAAAAAAGTGGCAGTAATAATAGTCATTTTGCAAGTTCATTTAAAAAATAAGTGATATAATGTAAGTGTAGATAATATAGATATATATATTATCCACGTTTTCCTGCTTTATACTTGCTTAATATACTATTTAATACCAAAATAACTGCAAGCTCACTCTTCTTTTGAAGTTAAAATATTTTAAACTATAAACTTATATTTTTATTTATTTCCATTTACAGTTTTGTTCTTATCCAGCAAATAGATGCAAGTAACCATAAATATGTATATTATGGAATGTGTGAAAATAACTAATGCCCACTGAGTTCACTGAAGTTCACAGAAGATATAAATAAAATGATGTCAGTTGTAATAAAACTAAAAAAATTAATATTTGCATATATTTCACTATCAGTACATGTGTTGCTGTAAGCTTTATATACACAGACTCACTTCAATTATATATTATTCAGCTTCTAGTCTATCCTGGTATATTTCACTTAGGCAAACCACCTTATCACAGTATTTTTACGAAAATTATCCTTTAGAGATTTCAGCTGTGAAGTAATTTTCCAGTAAGTTTTCTAGTTGCCTTGACCCCAGAATTGTGACGAGGAAACAGCAGTAGAGCTGATTTCCTAAAGAAAATATGTTGTTACCTATAATCAACAAACTTATACCTAATTTTAAGACATGGGTACTTTAAAAGATGCATATTTTGGTGTTACAATTTATTACTTCTCTATTCTAAGACTGAAACAAATGAATAAGTTAACTAAAATTTAAAATTTATATACTAATTTCCATTTCTTCATTGAATGGACTATTACCACTGGTGGAGTTTAAAGGCTTGAGCTAAATATACCTTTACAGACTCATGCATAATTGCATCCATAGATTATCTAAGACAACATTCTTAAAATATTCACTGAGGTTATTATCTAAGAATTGTCATGTTTCGGTATTTCATTTTGTCCTAAAAATTTGTTGTTTTTGTTTGCTTTTAAAACCTGTACATCACTTTGCCTCATCTCCAAAATTTTAGTAGCCCTAAATTATTAGGAAGAAATGTTATTTCTTTTGTAAGTAGCTAAAATGACTAGTTTGTGAGCCTTAGATTCCCTTTCAACGAAAATGTCTGATGTTATCTTTAGAAAGCAGCTAAGTATGGGTGTTAACAGTGTCCTCTCTGCACTCAAACTACCCAAGATCAAATCCTCGCCCTCCACCCTGGAGAGTTACTCATGCCTTAGTTGTCTCCTCTCTAAACCGGGAACACTAACAGTACCCACATCGTAACACTGCTGTAAGGATTAAATGAGTACTATATGTTACAATACTGCCTGACACATAATAAATACAAATATGTCAGCTATTATTCCTTCTGTTGGGTGTGTGGTATTAAATGACATCACTATCATAGGTAGCAAATACAGGCTCAGCTTTTATAAACTTGTCTCTCCTTTGAAATATATCTGAAAGCTACACACACTGAGTAAATATGACCAATTTATAGCTATGTATATATACAATTGAGAAAGAAAATAAACTACACCATCCACTTACCCCAGTATGATCATTATGTATGTACAGTAGTCCCCGCTCAGCTATGGCAGATATGTTCCAAGACCCCCAGTGGATGCCTGAAATCACAGAGTAGTGAACGCTATATATACGTTTTTTCCTATACTTACATACTATGGTAAATTCTAATTTATAAATTAGACACAGTAAGAAATTAACAATAATAATAACGAAATAGAACAATTATAACAATATATGTGATAAACGTTTTATGAATGTGGTGTCTCTCCCTCATCAACTTCTTTAGCTCTGCTGGAAATGTGGCAGCAGCTTCTTCATTTGCAGATACAGCCTCTTAGGTAATTTATATATATTTTTAGTCCAAACCTATCCATGAATGTGTGTAAACATCCCTTACGTGCAACCAATGGCTTGGTGTCACTCTTTTCAGGGAAACCTTTTCTGAAGTCTTCGTATAGGCTCCATACTTTCTGGCACAACACGTCACTGTCAATATTTAGAACACGTTTTCCATTCATGTTTTCCACCCCCCAAAGATTGAGCGCTTATCACACACTGTGGCTCTAAGTTTTGCAGTTTGAGGTGTGGCAGCAAAACTAGCATGAATTTATTTTTCCTTCTTCACAATTTCAGGAATAGAAGATTCATACTGTAGATCTTAGCAACCTCAGCATACAATTTTTTTTTTCTTATTAAGTCTAGAACATTCACCTTTTACACTTAAAGGAAGCACTTCATGGCTTCTCTTTGGCATATCTGAATTGCCAGAATCACTACTCTTATGCTTTGTGGCTATTATTAAGTAAAATAAGGGTTATTTGAACACAAGCACTGTGATACCCCAACAGTAGATCTGATAACCCAGATGGCTACTAAGTGACTAATGGTTCGGTTCAGCTGAGCAGAGATGATTCACATCCCATAGGTGGCACAGAATGGGAAGCAAAGGACAGCATGAGATTTCACCACTCTACAAAGAATGGCATGCAAGTTAAAACTTGTGAATTATTTATTTCTGGAATTTTCCATTTACTATTCTCAGACCACAGTTGACCATAGGTAACTGAATCCGTGTAAAGTGAAACCACAGACAAGGGGGTACTACTGTGTATGATGTGTCTGATTTTCAGAAGCATAAGTTGTACTCTCAGGGTATAAATTAGCCATGTCTAACAGCTAATTTAACACTATTATTTTCAAAAATTTACAGTTTCAGTAAGCTTTGTAGTTCTTGTGTGTGTGAGGAAGTTAATTTACTTGTCTTACAGTATTCCTCTTATTAGCAAACACATTAGATACTTAAAAACTTTTTGTGTATTTATTCAGGTCAATGTTTGTATACTGAAACCCTTACTTACTTAATGGTTAACTTGCATCATATTCTTTATTTCTTTAATGAAAGGACAGTATTTGGACCCTCTTTTTCATATCTGCCATTCTTATTTTGAATGATAATCATTCATCATTTTATACCCACTTCCACCTTTTTTCAATATCCAACTAAAGGTGATCTTTTTAGTAGGGTTACTGGCTCCTTCATCTTCACACCTTTTTATATAGATTGATGGAATCTACTGCAACTTCAGCATGTGGTCTGCACAACACAGAAGACTTAATACAAAAATATGTCAGTAATACTGTAAAAATTTTATCTACAAGAGTATGAGTAATACAAGTTTTGTGGCTGCCAACAATGAAAGAAAAGAAAAGAACTAAGACTCATTGGTTTAAGTACATGATCTGTCAAAAATGAATCATAGGCAATTAAATTGGACACTTAGGGAAATGTCTTTTAGAAGTTTCTCAAAAAGCAGAATGAGTCCAAGTTTTCTTTTTTTTAAATTAAAGACAACAATTTGGATTCTAAGTACTAACACAGCTTATAAATATGCATGGTATATAAATGTATTTAACTGTGGTATATTTTTAAATGTTCATATTACAACACTCAAATACAAACTACATTTGTCATGAGTTACCACAAATCATACTCATATTTACTATAAGACACTGATAAAATACTGACACATAAAGAAATTGTTTTTATATTGTGTATGTCTGTGCGTATAAAATACCCTCTGTTAAAGGGCCGGTGATAAGAAGGACAACACAAAAGCCACCTATTTTCAATTTGTTGCACCACTACTCAAAGGAACTGAGATTGGCTTTGTTTTTCTTTAAAGAAGTTATAGAATAATGAAAGATTAGAGTTGGCTTAGCTCTCTTTTTTAATCTAATACAACCTTGGCATTTCACAACTGAATCCAATACAGCTAACTTACTGGCTGTCATACATTAGGAAGGTGAAAAATGTTTGTTGAATGAAGTGGGTTGTTCTTCTCAGTAACATAAAAGTACTTATTGGAAGACACAAAGACAAAACCAAAACTACATAGGTCTCTGGAATGCTAATCACTTTCAGAAAGGGTGTATAAGAACACAATCAAATAGTCTCTGATAAGAGCTAATTTGTGTATGTGGTTACTGGGACTATATTTAAATACACACACACATATATAAATATGTACCCTAATTCTACATATACTTGGAGACGAAAAACATTTTAATGTAAAGGTACATCTTCTCTGATCCAGGTTTAACCTCAACCAATATGAAGTATGTTTTTCTAGTTGAGTCAACTCCCAACTGTACTTAGGCACTGCTTTTGAAAGACAGCAGTGAGCAGAAAACTTACTTAGTTTCTAGAGCTCTGCATACCATATATACAAGTTTTAAAAAAATTTTATTAGAGTATAGTTGATTTTCATTGTTGTTTTAGTTTCTGCTGTACAGTAAAGTGAATCAGTTATACATATATCCACTCGTTTTTAGATTCTTTTCCCATATAGGTCAATTATAATTGTTTGATTCTTTATTTCATCTCCGAGATATATCTTCTCCATCATTTCTACTATATATTGATGGCATAAATATATATGTATATATTCATCATATACCTCTATCTACAAATAGCAATTATTTCCATAGGCAGAATTACTAATGTGATTTTATGAAGAGGGAAATATTGTTATCTCTCCTTATGGAATTTCTACTCTATGATCCAAAGGTTCAAGAACAAATAGTTGTTACTTTTAAAAAAGTAAAATTTATTTTTGTGTTCTTCTTAAATTGATAATTGTTCCTTAATAATTACTTATTTTGCTCTGTCAACTTATACATTTTTTTTTGCGGTATGTGAGCCTCTCACTGTTGTGGCCTCACCCATTGCGGAGCCCAGGCTCCAGACACGCAGGCTCAGCGGCCATGGCTCACAGGCCTAGCCGCTCCGCGGCATGTGGGATCTTCCCAGACCGGGGCACGAACCCGTGATCCCTGCATCGGCAGGCGGACTCTCAACCACTGCGCCACCAGGAAAGCCCAACTTACACATTTTTTGTGTGTTTAACCTGGAAATTATCTCCAAGATCCCTTTTAAAAACGGTGAATATTAAGAAATAAAATAGTCTCCTTTTGTTGATTTTTAATACAGATCTATGTATTGATTAAGCACCACAAAGAGTCATTTTTCATTCTTCTCTACTTATGTATAGCAGTTTTGACAATCATTAAAAAAAAGCATCTATAGAATACAAAATGCATAAAAAGCCAGAGAAAAACATCAGAAAAATAAGGTGTGTGTGTTGGAGGGGGTAGAGAGAGAAAGAGACTGAAAGGGAGGAGAGAGGGAGAGAGAAAAAGGGAGAGGGAGGAGGGAAGGGAAGGAAGGAGAGAAGGAGAGGGGGAGAAAGGGAGGGGAGGAGAGAGGAGAGGACGGAGGGAGGGAGATTTTCTTAAATTCCAATTCTAAATGGTACAATTGCCTGCCTTCCATTATGAAGTTTTATAGTTGACATCTGACCATTAGATAGGAATATGTTATCTATCAGTGTTGCAGAATAATATACAAAAAAAGTTTAATTAAGTGTGATTACACAATATATACTTACTTTTCTAAACTGTACTACTGACTACATGAAGTTCAACTTCCAACGTATAAAATTAGAATTTGTATACTATTTAACGCCAGTAAAATTATCTCAAATACTAAAATCCCATACTCTTAGCATTTTTATATTAAAAAAAGTTATAACATTTATCTCAATGACCTGTGAAAAACTTTAGATTGAATGACAAACTTCTAATATTCAGATATATTCAGGGATAAATGAATACAGAGCATTTTAGTGTGCAATGAAGCTATCTAATTTGGATGTAAGTTAAAAATACTGATTGCTAAAAGTAAAGCAAATAAACGTGTTTCTCTTTTTTATGAATTACAAGTCATATATTCACTCGATCAAGACTTACACTTAAATATCTGAACACTGACTTGATACTATAATAAGAAACTTGTTAATCTTAAAGTATGTTAATGATACTGTGCTTATATTTTTTAAAGAGAATACTTTTATCTACCAATATGTACTAAATTTTTTATAGATGCAATGGGGCTAGAGGGGAGATGGGTGAGAATACAGGTAAAGCAAGATTAGTCATGAGTTTATAGTTTTTGAAGGTAGGTGACTCATATATGAGATTTTATTAAACATTCTTCTAGCTACTGTTACATACATTTGAAACTTTTTATAATTAAAAGTTAAAAAAATATTAAACTGTTCAATTTTTTAAAATCAAAGCTCTTTTGGAGCATATTGTTTAAGAAGTAGATAGCAACCTAATACTGACATTTTTTATCCTGCAGATTTACTGTATGTTACTAATTGTCTGGATCTGTACCTACCTAACAGAATTGATCTTCCGTTAAAGTTGTCAATCTATTGGGTTGGCCAAAAAGTTTGGGTTTTTCCGTTAACATCTCACAGAAAACCCCGAATGAACATTTTGACCAACCCAATATTTTCATATGACAGCAGAAACAGAGGTAAAAATTATTCTATAAACAGGGTTCAGGAACTGTAGGAAGCAGGAATATAAACTTGTGCCTACACAGGAATCAAGCATATCTGGACATGAAGGATGGAATGCAGTTTCATCCTGTAAGTGGTAAATTTTCAAGAGCAATTTGAATGCTACTGTATCAGTCAGCTTGGGCTGCCAAAACAAAATACCACGGACGTGGTGGCTTAAACAACAGAAGTTTATTTTTTCACAGTTCTGGATGCTGGAAGTCTGCGACAGAGTTGGGTTCTGGGGAGGACTCTCTGGCTTGTAAATGGCAGCCTTCTCCCTGTGCCCTCACAGGGCAGACAAGGTTCTCTCCACTGACACACCCTTTCTTCCTCTTCTTACAAAGCTTACTGATCCCATCATGAAGGTTCAGCCCTCAGGATCTCAACTAACCCTAATCAACTCTCAAAGGCCCCGCCTTCAAATACCATTACATTGGGGGTTAGGGCTTCAACATATGAATTTGAGGGGAATACATTCAGTCCATACAGCTGTTCTGGCTTTAAAAAGGAGGAGGAGTTTGAAGATGTCTCCTGAGAGGAACACAACATGATGCAGACCTTAGGAATGTTCTCAGGATTTGATTTCTTGACTCAGATCAGAGCCAGAAGTCTGTTGGCCTAAGTGTAAGAATTCCTATGATGCAATCACAAAGACAGAGGAGGAACAAAGTATCTTCTAAAATGACGAAGTAAAGATAGATGGTGAAATATTTTCTCCACTTCTGCTTAAAATTCAGTATATTTTTACTAAAATGAGGGCTCCACTGCAACTTGGACTACATAATCCACAGCTTGTAACCTTGGCACAGACACATCTTTCCCACTGACTGCCACAGCTTTAGAGTCAGAGTTTGCTTAACAACTTCAGGGGAACTAGGAGTTGCGACTGGAAATTGTGCACGAGATCCACAAGGGTGGATCCTTCATTCACAAAGGTGAAGGAAGACTGTGAGGTCATATTAGATAGATACTCCCAACAACTAAATGAGACTTATGGGCAGGGCAACAGTTCTTGAATTACACAGTTGGAGGCATGGTCCCAGGAATGTCAGTTACCCTGTGATGTGACCACATTAGTACAGATGCCTGATTAGCTCTGGGAGAATTCTGTTACGTGCAGAATATGAAGTGCAAAAAAATCTCAAGTTGGCTATGCTAATACAAATCAAACATACACAAAACACCTTTTAAAAGTATTTTCTATTTTGAACACTGTACATGTCATTGGTGTATTCCCACAAAGAGCATCAAGTAAAAATATTTTAAAATAAAGTTGTAACAGAATATTAATAGACTGAATATGCAGATTATACTCCTCTTATCTGCTCAACTCCATCATCTCCCTGCCCCCAACACATACCCAAGCCAAATGGTTGTTTCAGCCTCTCCTCAGGATAAGGGCTGAGCTCTGCCATGGTCAAAATCACAACTATTAACACAGCAGCTACAGCAGCCCTAGCACCCACGTTCAGTTCAATTACAACCATGCAGACTCTGGCTTCCCCAGCAGCAGTCAGGCAGGGCCACTTAAAACAGTGCATAAATGTGTAGGGGTGTTAGAGTAAACTTTGAACAATGAAAGACAGGTGACCTGAAAGAATGGCTAGATAGTCTGACTCTCCTTTTCTCTCACCTTAGTAGTTCCAGACACAGTAATTCCATATGTCCTTTCCAGAGATGCACTGTTGCCTACATTCCCTTGTGAATTTGTGGTCAGCATGGTTATTCACAAACTTATAGTTATTTCTCTCCTTCCCCAGAGCAGCCCTCATACTTGTTCCCTCAGTCTTGTTGCCCTAGTAATGCAGCAGTCCTCCCACCACGCCTCTCCCCTCCAAAAAACACCCACAATGATTTACCATATAAGCTATACCTCTGGCTCGATTTTCAAGAAAATCTGGACTAAGACAATTGGTTACAACATTGGTCCTATAAATAAACCCTCAGAATGAGATTTCCGGCTTGCATTCTCACTGATCTGAAGTAATACAGACACATTTTTTTTTGGATAATTAAAGTGAGTAATGATCCCTGTCAAGCACTGGCATCATATTTACTAAGGCTTTCAGAAATGTTTAATTAGGAAGAAGCTCAGATACAAGGTAAAGAGTAGGAAGGTAGCTGCTGCACTTGATTAGTATAGAGGCAATGATAATTATAAGAAACCTTAGGTAAGATGTCTGCTTTTGCCAGATATGGAGACTTTGCACACGTACACACACACACACACACACACACACACACGCTCAGGACTAACAGTCCCTAACCTTAAGCATGCTATGAAAAACCTCAGGAATTCTCAGGCCATATTAGAAGCAATTCTTAAATATTTCAGCTACAAGGAAGAGTGTGTTGAAAATCAGGTCTACTGAAAGGTTATAAGGTTGTAAATGCTGCAACCAACACTAAACATGCAGCCTCGACGTATCTTGACCCTTATAAGGAAAAGTGGGACCCTGACACTTATGGGGACATTTGTGTGAATGGGAATAAAATATATCAAACATCCATACTTTCCTGAATCCTGCTGGACAGGAGAAGTAGCCCTTTTCTCTTTTGCTAAGAATGGCCTCATGCTATGATCTGGTCTATAGCAAGTGCCTCACAACGTGATGCTGTTCTCCTCCACACTTACTGCCACTGTACATTAGCCCCCAGATTTAAAAGGGTCAGATCTCAGCCAGATCAAGTGAGGAAGTACAAGCCCTGCTCAGAAAAAGAAAATAGCCTACATAAACCAAGAAATTTCAGGAGCTAGTTAATAAATAGTGGCAGGCAAAAGGGGATCTGGAAATTTTAGCCTGAGGGAGTAGGATGGTAAATAAGGGGGTTGAGGTTCAAGCTGCTGTACACTAGTGACATCTAACAGGATGTCTGATGGTACTCTAGGTATCCAGGGAGGATAGGGATGCTGTACAATGTCTTTGGAATGCTCCAGCAGCAGTGGAAGCCTCAAAGTTTCTGCATCAAAGCCAGACATTACAAATGCGTTTTCTAGGGAACAGAGAGTAAGTCACGCTTTATAGGTGACTATGTGTGGCATATGTGATTATATGTGGCAATTCTTGCACTGCCTTTCACTACCATCAGACTTATTAAAAGACTTTTGCAGCCAATCCTTGCAGCCACTTCTGACGGCACAGCAGTTAGCCTCTGCTGTCACCGGTGTGATGCTGGGAGGCACACCGGCCCTCGAACAGCCTGTCCTCATCCCCTTCAGCATAGCCAGACGGCTAGGAGGGCAGCAAGGACGGGTCCTCACACTGCCCACTGCGAATATCACCGACATCCAAGGGCTGGTAGCAGCAGCTGCAGCTGGAGGCATTATGACTCTGCCACTGCAAACTCTACGAGGTAACCCACTGTGTTCCTGTGTCAGGTAGGGCTCTATCAACTGGCCCAAGTTCTTTGAAGTGGACAAGTGCCCTGAGTGTTGAAGGTGGTTCAGAGTTGCCTCCACCATAAAGCCTATGGATGGCTTATGTAAGAAAAATAAAAAGAAATAAAATTACAATGTCCCCACAAAACCTTGTATTCTTTTTTTTTTGCTTTATTTCTTTTCATAGCACTTCTATTCATCTGACACTATTTTTACTTATTCATTTAACTTATTAACTGTCTTTTACCACTAGATTGCATGTTAAATATGGCAGGAATTCCTGTCTCTCTTTTTAAAATTTTTTCAAGTTTACCTCAATAATCTTGAAGATAGTTCACTGCATAGGTGCTCCTAAATTAATACTGTTTGAAATAACTTATAAATTAATAAGTTGAATCAGGTTTTCACTCACTTAAGTAAAACTATTCCAGCTCTGGCATCACCAAGGTAGAAATTCAATGAAGACTTTTACATCTTTTTTTTTTATTATTATTCTTTGCGGTACGCAGGCCTGTCACTGCTGTGGCCTCTCCCGTTGCAGACCACAGGCTCCGGACGCGCAGGCTCAGCCATGGCTCACGGGCCCAGCCGCCCCGCGGTGTGTGGGATCTTCCCGGACCAGGGCACAAACCCGTGTTCCCTGCATCGGCAGGCGGACTCTCAACTACTGCGCCACCAGGGAAGCCCTTACATCTTTCTTGACTGCATCAAAGACAAAACTCATTATCAGAGAACCATGTTTTTGTTACCAAAACACTGTTTCATCATTTCCATGACACCATATTCTTCTGGAACTCTTCCTTTTATTTACTAAAAATCTTTAAGTATCATGTCCATAAGGCCGCCATCTAGGCCCTCATCCTCATCTCTTTCTACAAGTGTTTATTTTAGCTAGCCGCATCGAGTCCTACTTTAATAATGCCACGCATATGCTAACCACCAAACACACATCTGCAGCCTAGACCTGTTTTCTGCACTCCACACCTCTGTATTCAAATGTTTACTAAACATTCCTTTGGTCCCACAAAGACATGTCAAAGGCTCCTATCCAATGTGGACAGGAGAGTCTAGATAGGACACTGTCTTGCTGGTTAAATGAAGAGAGTGATTTTACATACTTAGTCCAAAATTTATGAAGCAATGAAGTCCTGGAATCAATGTGGGCATTTTATTCTTATACTATGTTAAGATAATGTTCATGGAAAATAAAAAGCTTGTGGTGTCCTGGAGTCAAGTGGGTTTAACACCATTCTGATAAGGGAGAAAAAAAAATCATCCCTTTCTCCAAACACACTTTCCTCTCTAACATGTAGAATTAGAGAACATTTTACCATTCTCACTCTTGGAATACTCACTGTTAATAGAGACTGAGAGAAAGGAAGGAAGGTTAGGTTCAATTAATCTATTCCCTGTGAGGCATATGCTTTTATTGAAACTGCCAGTTAAGGTGATTTTCCTTTTTGGCTGTCAGGTCTCCTACCTTGGCCTTACCTTTCTGGGTTAAACGATTATCAGTTCTTTGGAAACAACCTGTCACTAATGTCAGGTTATGAAGTGAACTACTAACTCAGGCAGCTTGCTGGTGGAAGTCTCCTACTACTAGACTCATTTAGAGGAGAAATTAACAGCATTCCTTAATGTAAAGGAAGAAGTGTTACAGAAAAAGAAAAAATATACTGAAATACAATAAAACAACTTATAAATTAGAAAATACGTTAGATATTATAGCCTATCTCCCACTTTTCAGTTTTGGATGAGATGACTGAAACGTAATTGGTAAATGACTTTCTTTAGGTCACATTGCTAGATAAGTAGAATTTCAACTAAATTTTCTTGATTTTTTTTTAATGAAGTGATTTTTCAGAAAATTAATATTTTGGTACTGGAGGAGAGAACTCACCTCTACCCAAACATGTGAAGGCTGGGGTTATACTAACAGTAATATGAATTAAGTACTCTGTGCCAGGCTTTGTGCTACACACTCTCTTTGATCTCATTTAGTTCTTGTAAAACAAAATAAATAGATACATTCATATTATTCTATCAGAGATAAGAAAAAAGAGACACTAAGAAATGAAATAACTTTTTAACTATTGTACAACAGTTAATGACTGAGACATATCCTGGAAGAAGGGAGACAGTCTCAAAATGGGCAGGTCACATGAGCATTATGGTCAGCGGGGCTGTCCTGTTGGTTACTGGGATTCCCAGGGGAGATGCAGACACTTTAATACCTTCACCCTATAAAGTGAATCATAAACATCTACAGCCCAGACATTTCCTTTAGGGATAATTAAGGGTTGTATCAACCCATACTGTCTGCCCGAGACTATAAGCAATACTTCCAGAAGGGAAATGACAGGTTTAGAAGAAATATGTGTGTGTGTATGTGTGTGTGTCTTGGACCTAGCAGGAAATACTCATCTTTGGTGAGTGAGTTTTTCTTTTTCCATATTAATAGATGTCTGGAAGTACTGCCGTGTTTCCTCTTTACTCTCCTTGACCCAACATGTCAGGCCACGTAGATCCTATAAAACAGAACCAATCTCCTTCTACTCCAAGGTGAGTCAGGAGAAGCAGTCATTAAAATAACACCTCTGTCTCCTCATTTTAAATCCCCTTAACTGAAGCCTGACCACTGAAAAGTAAAAATCTGAGACTGAAATTTTGAACCAGATCCTAGATAATACCAACTGAGACACTTACTGTAACCAAGTGTAATCAGAAGATTGTAAAATCTGTTCAAGGTGATAGTGAAACATTGTTTATCATATTGTGATTCACAAAATGTTACTGAGTGGTAAAGAGATATGGTGCTGCCGTCAGAATGTAAATAAACATATTGTTTTATTTTTAATATGTTGGTCAAAGTAAGATATTAAAATGATAAAAATTAGTATAAGACATTAATAATAAGATAAAGAGTTATGCTCATACTTCTGCATACATAGCACTCTCCAGAGGCCATTGAGTACACTGGTTTATCCTCTGCAATGCTGATGGTTACTTTAATGCTTTTACACATAATGTATGTGTGTTTGCATGTATAATATATGTGTATATTTATACCTATGTGTGCATCTGTGTGTTTGTTTGTGTAATGTGTCAGCACCTTTAATGAAAAGATATATACATTTTAATGGGAGCCACAGTGTAGGAGACAAGCAACTTTAAAATATTAAAATACTGTTTATGTATGTCTTGATTTATTTTCATTTTGAAACTCCTGGATTGAGTCTCTGTCTCTTACTTTTTACACATATTTTAAGTTATTTTATTATTTTTAAATATTTTAAAATATTTTAACAAATCTGTTTTCCAACATATCTATTATTTATATTTTAATCTGGGAAATCATGTTTTAATATTTCCAAAGCCATCTCTTCTTACATTATTCCACCTTCATATAATTATTTTCACTATGAATATAAGATTATTATGAATTCTTTCTAATATTTGAAGTTTTCTAATTAAAAAAACTATTTGTCTTGTTACTCATCACATATCTACTTTTTATTTTAATTCAATATTTTTGCTTTTATAATACTGGTATTTTGCCTTTAATTTCTGGATTTTTCAAATAGCTGATAAATGTTTTGTCTTTCCATGGCTCTTTTAGATAAGTACTGGCACCTAACAAGTAGTAAATAAAGAGTCCTTTAACATAATTTTTTTCTTCTAATAGTAAGAAAAGCTTGGTTACATGAAGACTTTTCTCTACAGTGAGCATGAGAGGGACTAACCCATGTATTAGGGGTTATCCAAATGTCAGAATAAGCAATCCTATTCTTAAGTCAGCTTCATCTATACTAACTGCTCATTCTTCTGCTGGAGAGATTATATAACACCATCAGAAAAGAAGCCTACTGTTTTTTTTCCTTGTGGTAGGCAAATTCCTAGCTGCCCTGCAATCTCTAAATAAAGGCAGGGGTGGGAAGTGTGAATGCATAATATACCGTTATGTAAATGACATTAAAGTCTTCAGTTAAAGCTTCTGATTGCTGCTTCCACCTCTCACTCCTTCCCTCTGATATACCTGCTGCCTCCAAGTCCAGGGTCCCTTTGGTTCCAAAAGCAGCTCAGCTTCTTTGTTCTTCTCTGCATCCTCCTCCATATGTATATAGGCTGTGACTCTCTCTGGTTTGCTTCATCAATAAATAGTCTACCATCCATTTTTCAAATTCTAGAAGTTGATTAAAATTTCTCATACATTGAGATGCTCCTTTAACTACAAAATCATGCTTATTAATTACTGTTCAATATGATTGGGAAATAAGAATGATATGAAAGCATGAGCTTAAACTTTCATTTTACTCTGAAAGTCACTCTAAGGATATTTATGCCTCTAAATTTCTATCTTTAAATTTCTATCTATTGCAGTTTCCAACCCCAGACTGTAGAGTCCCGGAAAGAGCATCTCTCTAAATCTCACAAAAAAAGAATAGGAGTAGTAGTAACAGTAGTAGTAGTAGTAGTTAGATGGGCTAACTTCAAAATTACAACATTTTTGAACCCACTGAAGTAGAAAGGTCACAGAACAACGAAGTAGTACGAGATCTTTGAGAGACGATGTATGCATTGGAAGGAGAAAGGTAGGGACTCAGTCATTTGGGGAAGATGCAAAGCTAAGAGTTTAGTTAGAATAGTTGTAAATTGATGAAAGCTGAGCATGCTCATAGAAAAGACTGGAAAAAATCCCAAGAGGCATTCATGTGATAGATCCAGACCTGGGCCAGGAGAAAGCGGCTGTGCAGGAAGGGCAAGAAACTCCACTCAGATCCTCTTTCCTATTCACTACTGAACAAAACCTTTACTACTCTCAGGGAATGAAAGGTAACTAAGAACTGCAGTCCCTAGGGCATTGGTGAAGTCATTACAACTGATGGAATATATCAGGATTAAAAAACAAACAAAAACTATTTCTGAGAAAGTAGATGGATTATGCATTGAGCCCACAACTACAGTCAGACAAGGCGCAGCAGGACTAAAGTAGCTATAATCTCAGACCCAGGGACATGATACCAGGTTAATACTGAGACTTAATTAGAACATCAGAGAATGCACCTCTAAGACCACACCCACACCATTAAGTACAGAAGCTTCAAGTAACAAGTAAGCAGAATGCTGTCAGGAGAAAAAGAGCATGCAGAGATTCTGAGGCACGCCACAAGGGGAAGACCTAAAACTCAGCAGTGGAGAGACATTGCTCTAGAAAACCAACCTCACTCCTTGCCCCAAATACAAAGTACTTCTATAGGAATTTGAAGCCTGTAGTACAATGATGATAACTAAAGCAACAACACTACAAAAGCAGCACAACTCAACTATATTGACTCACACCTTTGCATTAAAGGCCTAGTGGAGAGGTGTGCCCACTTCCAAGCATACGTTATTTACTTCAGTCTCTTCTTTCCTACATATGATGTCAGCATTAAAATACAATATAATATATATGTGAAGGCAAGAATAAAGGCACTAAGAACAGACAAAGCAATCATCTGAGCCAGACTCAGACATGACACAGATGTTAGAATGGTCTGACAAGGAATTTTAAATCACTATAATAAATTACGTTAATAAGTATGCCATGTGGAAGGGGAGAATTGGCAGGGAGAGGCAAAACCAGGAGTGAGACATTCTTGACCCCTCTCTTCCCTGGTATGTCATGATTCATGGAATGAAAAGAAATATGACCCTGGATTAGCTCCCTCCTTGGATTTTCCTTCCACCAAGTTCTCCCAACCTAGCACCAGCTGCCCATTCTGAGCCCAGGGCAGCCTCTTCAAGCATTATTAGCCTAACCTGTCTTGTCAGGAAACCAACCCCATCCCTTCAGATCAGGCCTGGCTGCTCTATTTTGTACCAAGTACTGAAGTATACTGTCAAGTTCTTGGTAGCCTTAATAGCCCCTACTCTGAGTTCCCATCCTTTCCCTGCAGAGGCCAAACCACCTCTTTGTAGCCACAGTGCACAACTTACAGTGGCGCGGGAAGATGCACTTGAGAGCCTTTGAACCTAGCTGGCTCAGGAAAGCAGTAGGGGTGGACAGAGCTGTCTTATGTGCTACCTCTATCTGTCCCTATTCCTTCCATACCTCACCCTACTCCCATCAGAAAGTAAAAATCATCAGAATGTTCTTTACTGTCCATTGCTTTGTGTTTTAATGAGCAATTTGCAGTTAAAAAAAAGACTCAAGTTAAAAAGATGAACATGTGAGATCAAATGGGTGATTTCAGCAGAGGGATGGAAACTGTAAGAAAGAATAAAACAGAAATGGTAGAAATAAAACCACAGCAACTGAGATGAAGAATGTCTTTGATAAGCTCATCAAAAATTTGATGCAGCCAAGGAAAGATTCAGTGAATTAAAGAGAGGTAAATAGAAATTATACAAAAAAAAAAAAAAACCAGCTATAATCAAGAAAATTCAAGAGCTGTAGAATGGTATTAAATGTTCTAACTTAAGTGTAACTGGGATCCTAGAAAGAGAAAAAAAACTAAACGAGAAGAAATATTTATTTTTTAAATCACAGAGAATTTTCCAAGATTAACGACAGACAATATAGCACATATCCAAGAAGCTCAGAGAAACAAAGCAGAAACAAACAAACAAATATCTTAAGCATATCCTATTCAAATGTTGAAAGACAATGAGAAAAACTTAAAGGTAGGCAGAGAAAAATAAATACAAACAGAGTAAGAAAGATAAAAATGTCAAAAATTATGCAAGCCAGAGGTAATAAAGGGACATTTCTAAATGCTTAAAGAAAACACTTCAATGTTCCTACCTAGAAATGTATACTCAGAGAAAGTATCTTTTCAAGATGAAACGGCAATAAGCCTTCCTCAGAGAAACAAAAAGAGAATTCACTGTTAACAGACTTTCTCCACAAAACTGTTAAAAATGTTCCTCAAGCAAAAATAATGTGATGTCAGACTGATATGTGAATCTACAAAAAATGAAGAGTTCTGGAATGGAATAAATGATGGACAGAAAATTACTTGTCTTCCTATTAAATATTATTAAATATAACTGTATGTTTATAGGATAGGTAAAAGTAAGGGCCATGACAAAAACATCAAAGGGATGGGAAAAAGGATTAGTAATATACTACAGTAGATTTTTTTCACTAAATATGAAGCAGTAAAATATTAATTAAGGGTAGATTTTGATTATATGAAGATGCATATTATAAGTGCTCATTCCTTTCTGTGACTGGCTTATTTCACTTAGCATACTGTTCTCAAGGTCCATCCATGTTGTCACATATTGCAGAATCTCTTTCTTCATTAAAGCTGAGAGGTATTGCATTGTGTATATATGTCACATTTTCCTTATCCTTTTATCTACTGATGGGCATTTAGGTTGTTTGCAAATCTTGATTTTTCTGAATAATGCTGCAATGAACATGGGAGTACAAATATTTCTGTGAGACCCTAATTTCAATTACGTGAGTTATCTAAAAAAGTCCAATTCATAGAATCAAACAGTGGAATGGTAGTTGCCAGGGGCTGAGGAGAGGAGGAAATGATGAGTAACTTAGTCACCAGGCATAAAGTTTTAGTTAATCAAGAGAAATAAGCTCTAGAGATCTGCTGTGCAACACTGTACCCAGAGTCAACAATAATGTACTGTGCACTTAAAATGGTGTTAAGAGGTTTGACCTTATGTTAACTGTTCTTAACACAATAAAACAAAGTGTAAAAAAGTAAATGAGTCCAACACTTCATATAAAACACTGAGATGACCAGATGTGATTAAAGAAAACCCATCTAAAAAAAACTTACTTTAAATTTGAAATTAAAGATAAAAGATGGAAAAGATATACCATGCAAACACAAATTTAAAAAACTGTAATAGCAATATTAATATCAAAAATTGGAATTCATAACAAGCGATATTATCAGGGATAAAGATATTACATAATGATAAAGGAAATTACATCTCTAAGAGAACATGTAACTACTAAATATGTATGCATCTGAAAACTGAGTATCAAAATTCATGAAGTAAAAAGCTGTTAGAAATGAGAGGAGAAATAGTCAAATCCACAATCACTCGGGGAAATCATCCTTTCAGGAATCAATAGAATAGGCAGAAAATCAGAAACAATAGAGAAAAACTGAATACCATCACCAAGTAAGCAGTCCCAATAAGCTGTTACAAAATATTTCTTCCCCAAGCAGCATAATATACTTTCTTTTAAAGTGAACTTAGGGGCTTCCCTGGTGGCGCAGTGGTTGAGAGTCCGCCTGCCAATGCAGGCGACACGGGTTCGTGCCCCGTTCCGGGAAGATCCCACATCCCGCGGAGCAGCTGGGTCCATGAGCCATGGCCACTGAGCCTGCGCGTCCGGAGCCTGTGCTCCGCAATGGGAGAGGCCACAACAGTGAGAGGCCCGCGTACCGCAAAAAATAAATAAATAAATAAATAAAGTGAACATAAAACACAGAGCATTCACTAAGAAACATCATATTCTAGGTCATTAAAAAAAAAACAAACTGAAATTTAAAATCAAGCGAAGTGTGTTTTGACACATAACAGAATTAAGCAAGAAACTGAGAATAAATACATATCTGGAAATGTATCTAAATATCCAAAAATTACCAACATACTTCCAAACAACCCTTAGTACAAAGAGCAATTTCAAGGGACATTTCA
The DNA here is from genome assembly GCF_964374135.1 of Grampus griseus. Lineage (NCBI taxonomy): Eukaryota > Metazoa > Chordata > Mammalia > Artiodactyla > Delphinidae > Grampus > Grampus griseus. Next base: position 20,272,669 of record NC_139012.1, read on the forward strand.
AGACATATTTAAACGGAAGGAAAATGAAAATACAACATATTAAAATTTGTGGGATGCTGCTAAATCCTTGTTTTGTGTGTGTGTATGGCGCATGCACGTGCAGGGTTTAATAATGCAAATACAAATACTTACTGTTCACTACTTTAAGAATTATTTGATCTTTTAATAGTTTAGCATTAATAGATGGTTGATACTCAAGATAAAACACAAATGCACATGTGCATGTGCTCTGAGGACTAAATTATGACTGATAAAGGCCTTTCAATTTTTTCTATGCATTTATAAGATAAAACCTTGATAGCATTAATTTGGCACTTCTCTGGACCATATATATAATCTCTTACTCTTCAATTACTAGAGTAAATCACGTATATGATATATAATTGTACATAAATTATTTATATGTGATTACAAATAAAATTTTGTATTTGTATATATATTCAAGACGAACATGAAAATTTGCCTTGATACATATTAAGTACAGAGAAATAGGATTCTTGAAGCATTTAGTATTTAATCCATTCATCCAACAAATATTTCTTAACCACACAATTTCCAAGCAATTCTCTAAGCCCCGAAGATACAGCAGTAAACAGAGCAGTAATTTTTTTTTTAAATTTCATAAGGGTCTACATTTTAAAGAGAGAGAGTAAAAATAAAAATTAAAAAGGATTTGATATAGTAAATTTAAAAGTGATAAATACTTACAAAAGTATGAAAAGGGTATAAGGATTACAGCAGTGCGCCAGAGATTGTTTTTGTAATTTTATTTAGAGTGGTTAGAAAAAGCCTCACTGAGAAAGGGACTTTTGAACAAAGACAAGGAAAGTCAGGGACCAAGCTGTATGGACATTTGAAGGCAAGCACTGCCTACAACCAGAGGAACTGCCCGTTTAAAGGCCCTGAGCCAGGAGTGTGTGGGGCATTTCCTAGGAAGATCTGGGATGTTCCAGGAGAGTAGAAAGTAGGGAAGTGCTGAGTGAGGACACATGATACTGCAGAGTTAAGGGTTTCAGGGGAGGGAGCTAATAATATAAGGCCTTTAGGCTTCATAGGTTCTCAAAAAATCTGGAACATTCTCTTCAGCCCTAAAAAAGTAAGATCAAGAAGAAATATACAGATGCCAAAAATGCTCTTTCAAAGGCAATGTTATATAACCAGGCTTCATTTACATATTAATGCTAAGGAGTAGTTGCTCAGTGGTTACTGATAAATTATACTCAAAGGGGTAGAACAAAAGCAGGTAGATTTGAATTAAGTTTGACAGCAAAAGCATAGCTATGTTTGTTGACAGTGAGGGCTATTACAATTAAAATGGGAAAAAAAGGAGATTTTTAAATTTCCCTCTTTAGAAGTACTATGGCAATCTTTAAATAAGACAAAAGGACACATTTGTAAAGTTGTTTTCATGAAACTCAAGGATTCTATAATTAATTTTATTAAAAATATTTGTTTTCATGCCTGAAATTCTCATGATGAATTAATAATGGATAGAATATTTTTTCTCCAGTATGGAATAAACTGTGATTAGAATTTATCAGGCATGGACTTTGATATGGAAAGTCTGGAACAAGTATAAACTAGGAATTAATGAGGTTAGAAAAAACTGGTTTAATTATCCCTCAAATATCATGCAAAGATATTTAATTTTTATGGCAGAATTACAATATATCTTATAAAATGAATAGCAGGTGGAAAGATTACTAGTCCAATAAAAGCTCAGGGAAAAAAGAAGCATTTAGTAGTGAGAGGTGTGAGGATTTTCCCTCTGGCTTGAAACCAGAGTGAGACTTCTAAAATGCAAATCAACCCTGTCTTTGCTTTAAACATTTTCAAAACTTCCCTCTGCCCTTAACATAAAATTAAAATTGCTTAATATGGTTGTATAAAAGTTCTAGAGCCTGTTTATCTTGCCCGTCTTATTTTTTCTCCATCCCTCTCACCTCCTCTCATATTCTAAGCTACAGATATATTGAAAGCCTCTCAGCAGCAAGCATAAAATGTCTTCTCTACCCTGTGGATTCTCAAACAAGCATTCTTCCCGTTTCAAACAATCTTGGCCTTTCTACTTCAGTTATCAGATTAAATATAATCTTTCCTGACCATCTCTTGACTGGTGTCGCTAGAGAATACTTTTAGATATAATCTGGGAAGCTTTTTTTCTTCCTGTCTAACCACATTTTCTTTTTTCTCTTTCTCCATAATTCTTGGAATAGCAGGTCTCATGCCTTTCTGCCTCAGGGGAGTTGTCTGCCAGGGGAAAAAATAAGTAGTACAAGTCAGCAGGACTTCCAAGCTTTTGTCTTCAAAATCTTAAAATCATTGACGAAGGATGGGTTTTCAGTAAAAAAGTCTATATGAGAAAGTATAGAAGGAGGAGAGTAAGCCCTGTCAATAATTATGTAAAAAATTACACCAGGAAGGGAGAAGCACGAAAGTAGTGTTGGATCCCTAGCCCTCAGCACTGAGACGCTGTTCTCTGCCACTGCCCGAGTAAGACCAACACTGGAGGTGGCTTATGCCCTGCAATATCTTTGGGCTTCAGAACATTCAAGAACTGTAATAGTGCTCATTACAGATACTCAAGACATGTTCTTTGGGGCAATGACTCTACCAGAGTATAAACCCAGAGCAGAATACCCGTAGAATTAATGAAACAACATTTCCTAAGGGCCTGGAAGTACTGAGGGCTTGTAGGAAAACTTTAATTATAGAAAATAGTGACATTTCTTACACACGTGCATTTGGAGACAGAGCAATACTGCTATAGTAGTATATTGTCTCATAACAACCTATTATTATTATGATAGAATTCACCACATTTTATGTCTATTGCTTAACTGTGTTTGTTTTCTACTAGAAAGGGGACTGTTCCCAAGTCTATGTCGCTTTATATTTTATTCCCAAATGTCCAACATTAAATGGCAATTAAAGATATTACGCTTAAAGAACTGGATAAGAAACTATGAATTATAAGTTTTGCCTCCTGGAATGATTTCCATTCAAATAACATTATTGTTACTAGAGATTTTAAAAACCATCTGATTCAGAGCTTTTTATCTTCCATCTAATAACCTCTTCACTCTCTGTAGCCCATTCCCCTCCTTTTTAAAACTGCAGCCACATTGATGGCAATGGCCTTGTAAAACACTTCAAGTAGTACATACATATTATTTACTCTCATCTAAAGGAAAATATTCTCTCTGATCAGATTTTAAACCTATTAGGAAATAAACAGGCATATGAAGATCAATTTACGAAGATGACACAAATCTGTGGGTAAGTGGGCTTAATAAAACACTAACTGCACTGTGGGATTCCCACTTCTACCCTATACAACTTTAAAATGAGAAGTGGAGAGATATCTGTGTTGCCTGCAATCAGATAACTAAGAGAAAGAGAAAGTTATTGAGCCAGGAATTTCTAGTTCATTATTCCCCAATTTACCAGTCAAATATATTGGACAACAGGCTCATCTTATAGGCAGCAGGTGGAATTTGTCCTCACTGTGTGTACATAAGAATGACACTTTTAAGATAGGTGTTAGCAACTCTGGAGAAAATCCCAGAGACAACAGTGGTGTGCTATCTTAAATGTGGCAAGCCAATTCTCTTGATATTCCAGAATATGACATTTTATGGAGATAGATGAACACCAATGGCTCTGAGTGAGAAGAAAGTTTGGACATACCTTAATCCATTTACTTCATTTATATTTTACTTCCTTATGTGTACAAAAGAATGGTACATAATAAACATCTGGGTCTAAATGAATGCGTTCTTCCCATAAGCGTAAAACAAAACGCAATGTGGTCAGATTTTTTTTCCGTAACTGCATCTGTAATGTGTTCTATTAATTAGGGTCTCATAAAATAATGGAATACCTTTAGCTAATAGCATCTTGTGTTAGAGGAAATAGGACAGTTCATTAAAATATACTTGTAATTAACTAGTCAATATCAAGTGGGAATAGTACTTATTTAGTATTTCAGAGATAACCTAACTCCAGACTCTTTTGAACAATTGACTATGGATAGTAATTTAATTCAGATCATTGAAGTTAACAAGACAATAAAAAAATTCTATTTCAACCAAGATTCATAAGAAACATGTTGGACATTTGGCTGTTAACAACGTAATAGTTATTAATTTCCTTCTAAATAAATTCTGGCTTCCAAAACTTAGTTCTGTCTTCCAGAAAGAGAAAGTGTCAGGATCCATTTTATTTTCATTGCCTTTTTGCTGTGAAAAAATAAGCTTTTATTAGACTAGGCAGGCTTGCAGCAGTAATCTTGGCTATTGCATCCAAATTCTCTTATAGATCCCTTTCTTACCATAAAAGATTTACATGTTCTCTTTTCTGACTAATCTGATTTCAGACCCTGGCTGCATTTTCCTTAATTCTTGATCTTCGATGTACACATCTTGACCTTAAGCTGTCTCCTGTGGCTCCCAGCTCTCTTTCTCTCACATTTCAATTTTACTTTTATGTGCATGTAATAGATTCTCTATTTTCTACCAAAGATCCTCCTTTTTATTACGACTCAGCCCTACACTTGGATAAAAATCTTTCACTGAGATCCTGGAGCCCACAGCTCTAGGAGAGAGTCCTCTGTCTTCCTGGCAGACAGTACAGTTCACAGGGCATGACCCAGCGGTGCTTTTGCTTTAATAAATCTCCTCCAATTTCCTAGTAGTATGAATACTACCTCAACAAACTTGCCTAGTTTCCAGCTAGCTTAATTTTTACAAGTAGAATAAAGCTTTTAAAATCTGTTAGAGGACATTCCTAGTTGTGCTCACTGTATCTTCTGAAGCTCCAGAATAACAGTATCAATTCATGTCAGCTCTTCAGTATCTAGTTTAATATATATTTGTCTTAAAAAAACAAACAAACCTGAATCTCCTTTTGTATAAGTATTTGACTTACTGGAATAGAAATAACTGCTTCACTTTATGGATATAGAATCTCAGTTACATCTGCTATCTCTTTCACTCCTTCTTCTGCAATTTCTCATATTAACTCAGACACCAATAATGCACAGATTAGCAACACACAGTCATGCAGTTTCTACTGTACCTCTTAATTTGTGACAAGTTAATTTTCGGTATCACAGAACATACTTTCAATTTTCTTTACTCCCCACTGCAAATCTGTAGGAATTTCTTTAAAGATAAGTTATTATAAAACATTTTTGTTTTCCTAAACCCATATCTCCAGAAATTTTATGCTAGATTGCCTTATATACTAAAATTCTCCTTTGTGAATCTCCTAAACAGAGCATATGATAACAGCAGATATTGAAATATAATTTTAAGGAGTTTCCTCATATAAAACTAAGTGTATTTTATAAAAAGGGAAATGCTTGCTTACAAAAGAACAAATCATTTTTAGGGAGATCAAACATCCATCTTTCACTCTGATCATAGTTACAGCAGCATTGTTCTTCTTTTCTTACTATGTATTTAAATCGTATCAGTCAACCACATAAAAACTAACGCATGCTGTCCCTCTGCTTTACCTCTAACTTCAAAATTGTACACAGTTCCTTTCTAAACCAACCTATAACCTATAGGGAAAGGAGTTATACAAAAAAAATATATATTCCACAGCTTTAACCTGGAATAGTAGCACCAAAATGACATCAGGCATTTTCCAGAAGCATTTATCTAGTAGTTCAAAACTTACCCACTGCTCTTCAGTGTGACCACTTATGTGTTACAACAAATTCCTATAGATGTATGTATGGTTTCTGGGCTTTCACTCCCTTATAATACTGTGTCTTCTCTTGTATAATATCACAGTCTTAAGTATCCTATCTTTATAATAAGGCTTGAAATATAGAATGACTTGCTCATTCATAATGTTTAAGGACCTTTTCTGGTTTTCTCCATAAAACTGCAAAACCATCTTGTTAAATCTCGTTAAAAAAAAAAAAAAAACCTGTTTGTATTTTGAAGATAACTGCATTTTATTTGTACATTAATTTGGGTACAAATTTCTCTGTCAAACAGCTGTCCTGTATTTCCCTTTACCTCCTTAAATCTTAATTCAGAAATACTTCATGTACTAGCAGTCCAAGACTCTTGCCCTATCTGAGGGACTGAGCACCAATATAATGACTAGCCTACATGAAGCCCTGACTGAAGAATGTCAGTTTTCTGGACATACAGGGCCATGTATAGCGTCCCAGGGAGCTAGAAGGCTTACATATTTGCAGCCAGTTTTCTCAGCTGGGAAAACTGCCTCCCAGGTTCTGACTTTAAGAAATGAACATAGATCTGATCACATCCTCATGTAGGATACTTTAAACTCTCTTACTCCACACAAGCCAAATTCAGGTAACTTTTTACTGCTTTCTAACCTGGAACAAGATCAATCATGCTAAACCACTTTATTCTTGGTTATGCTTCTATCATTTTTAAAAATTCATTTTCTCTCAGTTTTTTCTTATTTTGTATTTAATATTTACTGTTATAGTCATGTAATAGAGGGGATGGCTCACAGTGAGAACTTAATGGGAATTAGCTTCTTCTCAGTCTTCTAAAGCTAAACTTTTAAAATTTTGTTTTAAAATTTTTATTATTTTTAGTTGTAGTAAAAATCATAAAGTTTACCATCTTAACCATTTTTCAGTGTATGGTTCAGTAATGTTAAGTTTATTTTCATTGTGAAACAAAGATCTCCAGAACAAAATGAAACTCTAAACCCATTAAGGAACAACTCCTCTTTTTCCCCTCCTACCAGCTCATGGTGACCACCATTGTACTTTCTATTTCTTTGCTTTGACTTCTTCAGATACCTCATTAAAGAGGAATCACGCAGTATTTATCTTTTGTGACTAGCTTACTTCACTAAGCAAAATGTCCTCAAGGTTCATCCATGTTTTAGCATGTCATAGAATTTCCTTAAGATTGCACAATATTTCATCATTCTCTCTCTCTCTCTCACACTCACACACACACACACACACACACCACATTTTGTTCATCCATTCATCAATGGACCATTAGCCAAGCCCATGAATAAGTATAGAATCACACATCTGGCCATTTCTACATACAAGTGAAGTGAACAACCAACTGCACTGCTCAACATCCTGACCACTGGGAGGATATCCCTTCACCATTGTCCTTCAGGGGTGTCTCAGAAAGGGGTTGTAATGCTACACCATTACACTTTTGGATGGTGCCTGCATACTGTGCATAATCATCTGTAAACCAGGCCTGAGTCTTCTCTTCCTCAGTTACCTGACCATAGGAAACTCCCCCATAGGTTATAGGTTCAGGCTTAGAGAGAGAAGGCAGTGTAGCAAGAATGGTGACCATGGACATTTGGGCCCATTCTACATGTACTTTACTTGTGACTGCAGGGTCTGCTCAAACCCAATCTCATATATTTACCACCTCCACTGGATGAGGGAGTGCTGCTGTACACAACCAAATGTATGTCTTGGTGGGTCTGATAATACCCAGAACATAATGGACAACTCAGGTTCCATGGCAACTTGGTAGTCCATGGTTAAACATTCAATCTATACTAAGGCCCAGTAGCGGGCTAAGCAATGTTCCTCAAAAAGGAAATAGTTAAAACAATTAAAAAATGGGCAAAGGATCTGAATAGACATTTTTCCAAAAAAGACATACGGATGGCCAACAGGTACATAAAAAGATGCTCAACATCATTAGTCATCAGGGAAATACAAGTTAAAACCACAATGAGATGTCACCTCATACCTGTCAGAATGGCTGTTATCAAAAGGAAATGAAATAATGTGTCAGTGAGAATGTGGAAAAAAGGGTACCCTTGTGCACTGTTGGTAGGAATGTAAATTGGTGCAGCTGCTACTGAAAACAGTATGAAAGTTCCTCAAAAGATTAAAATTAGAACTACCATATGATCCAGCAATTCTACTTTTATCTGAAGAAAACAAAAACAGTAATTCAAAAAGATACATGTACCCCATATGCATTCAGCATTATTTACAATAGTCAAGACATGGAAACAACCTAAGTGTCCATCAATGGATGAATGGATAAAGAACATGTTATATATACCTAATGTAACACTACTCAGCCATAAAAAAAGAATGAAATCTTGCCATTTGCAACCACATGGATGAGTCTTGAGAGCATTATGCTAAGCGAAATAAGTCAGACAGAGAAAGACAAATACCATATGATATCACTTATATGTGGAATCTAAAAAAACAAATAACAATAACAAAAAATAAGTTCATATATAGAAAAGATTGTTGGTTGCCAGAGGCATGGACTGGAGGGTGGACAAAATGTGTTAAGGAAGTCAAAAGGTACAAACTTCCAGTTATAAAGTAAATAAGTCATGGGGATGTACAGCATGGTGACTACAGTTAATAATGCTATAGTTGCTAAGACAGTAAATCTTAAAAGACCTCATCACAAGAAAAAAAACTGAAACTATGTATGGTGATGGATGTTGACTAGACTTGTGACCATTTCGCAAGGTATACAAATACTGAATCATTAAATTATACACCTGACATTAATATAATGTTATATGTCAATTAAACCTCAATTTAAAAATGGGCGGCAGTAACATTCCCAAATGAGGAATACATTTCCTCCAAAATCCATATAGATACACTAAATGTTCTCTTCTTCGCTGTAGGTGGGGCCACATGCAACCACATATCCTTCACCTTAGATATATCGATATGCTCCGCATCACTGAATCCCTAGAAATTTCACTGAGATAAAAGGCTGTTGAATTTCTTTCAGATTTATTTTCCTTTGACACACAAATACCTTACCAATAATTCTAGAGTATTTGTCACTTTTCACTATATTGTTAAGTCCTTCATTTCCTTGCTAATCTTCTGTTTCTTATATCCACTATTGAAAATGGAGTATCAAAGTCTCCTAATATTATTTATTGCTATTTTTCCCTTCAATTCTGTCAAGTTTATTTTATGTATTTAGGAGCTTTGATGTTTGGTGCATAAATATTTATAATTGATACATCTTCTTGGTGAATTGATCCTTTTATCTTTACGTAATGTCCTTCTTTATCTCTTGTAACAACAGCTTTTATACTTAAAAATATGATATTAGTATAGCCACCCCTGCTATCTTTGGGTTACCATTTGTATGGAATATTTTTTTCCATCCTTTCACTTCAGCCTCTATCATTAGTTCTAAGGTGAGTTTCTTGAAGATAACATACACTTCCTGGCTTTTTTCATCCATTCACCTGAACAATGTCTTTTGATTGGAAAGTTTAATCAATCTACATTTAAACTAATTACTGATATTAAAGGATTTACTATTTCCATTTTATTCATTGTTTTTCGTACATCTTGTACCTTACCTTTCTGTCCTTCCTTTTCTCTCAATGCCTTCCTGTTTTTTTAATGTTTTTCCAGTAGTGACGTGATTTGATTGCCTTCTCATTCCCTTCTGTGTAAGCTCTATAGATATTTTCTTTTTGGTTACCCCTGTAGTTATTTAAAAATAAAGCTTCCTATATAGCTACACCTATCACTTTACGGTATTAATGTCACAAATTCCATCTTTACATACTATATACCAATTAACATAGGATATTTTTATGTTTTACTCATTTAAATTCTACACAAGAATTAAAAGTGAATTTATGCAACAAATTTACATTAATGTAGGTTACTATATTTGTCCATGAATTTATTTTTATGAAAGAACTTTATATTTTCATGTGGTTTCACATTGCTCTCTATCATCTTTGCTTTTGCCTTGAAGGACTCATTTATGTTTCTTACAGAGCAGCTCTAGTGTTAATGAACACCCTCAGCTTTTGTTTATCTTGGAAAGTCTTAATTTCTCCCTCATTTTTGAAGGACATTTTCGCCAGATACAATATTCTTGGTTGATAGTTTGTTTGTTTTGTTTTTTTTTTCCAGTACTCTGAATACATCATTCCTTTCCACCCTGCAAGATTTTTGCTGAGAAATCTGTTGGGGATCATTTGGAAGCTTCCTTCCATGTGATACATCACCTTTCTCTTGCTGCTTTCAATGTTGTCTCTTCATCTTTGTCTTTTAAAGTTTGATTATAATATGTCTCAATGTGAGTCTCTTTGGATGTATGTAAGTGGAGTTCCTTGAGCTTCTTGAATTTGTATGACCACTTCTTTCCTCAGATTTGAGAAGTTTTCAGCCATTATTTCTTCAAATAAATTCTGCCCCCTTCTCTCTCTTCTCCTGCTGGGACTCCAGTAAAGCATATATTGGTCCACTTAACAATGTCCCATGAGTCTCAAGTTCTCTTCACTCTGATTCATTGTTTTCTTTTTACTTCTGTGACTTAATGATTTCAAAAGACCTATTTTTCAAATTAACTGATTGTTTCTTCGTGCTGATCAATCTGCTGTTAAACCCACTGACTGAATTTTCCCATTCATTGTATCTTTCAGCTCCAGAATTTCTGTTTGGTTCTTTTTTATAGCTCCTACCACTTTGTTGACATTCTCATTTTGTTCATGCATCATTTGCCTCATTTTGTTTGGTTGGCTATTTGTGTTCTCTTTCCACTTATTGAGCATCTTTAAGATAGTTATTTTAAATTTTTGTAAAGCAGCTTTTACATTTGCATTTTTTTAGAGTTGGTTTCTGGAGTTTCATTTTGTTTTCCTTGATTGAGTTATGTTTCCCTGTTTATTTTTATGCTTTGTGATGCTTTGTTGAGACGTCAGCATTTGAAAACCACCACCTCTCCTGATATTTATGGGGTGTCTTAGAACAAAGGGGATGACCATCACTGATCAGCCCTGATAGAGACCTAGGTCCTCTCAAACCTTTTCTGATAATGTTTCATCTCTGAGTGTGTGCATGTGATTTTAATTATCTCAACTCACCTAAACAATTTATCAATGCTTATTTTCAGAAGTTCATAATCTCTTGCTCCACCTAGCATCTGCCTGCAGAACTGAAGCTCTAATAGGCTACAGTGATAGACTCTGTTTTCAGGGGCTTCCAAAAAATGGCACCACTCCTGTCAGTGTTCTGAGTCAGGCAAGACAGATTCCAGTCCTTCAAGCAGCCCCTCCAGACTAGCCAGAACATTGACTCTTGATCCTCTCTTTTGATTCTGTCCCAAAGGAGGATGGCCAATGTGTGGGGTTTCTTCCTAGTTTCACCACAGTAAGTCAGGTAGGAAGATGGGCATGGAAGGGTGTGCAAAATGCCACAATTTTTTCTACTCCTACTGCTGGAACACTTTGTTGACTTTACATTGGTCTGACTGCTGTAGCTTCTCAACTGTTCTCTACACTTCTCACCAAGGCATTCTGAACAATATATTGTTGCTAATTTGGTTCCTATGAGCAATAAGGAGAGCCTGAAGCTTCCTAGGAGACTATCTTAGTGAAGGCACTATCTTAAGCTGAACTTTTACACGCCTTGAAGTCTGTTGTCATGACTTAATATAATTCACATAACACAGACACGCACGATCCCATTTTCACAGATCACTATCCTAATGGGAATACTTTAAGTGGTTCTGCCTCACAAACCACGAATATTACCCTTCTGTTTTAATTTAATCTTTGAGGTATACTTGACATACTTATTAGAAAATACTACCAACAACTTACATTCACCTTAAATATAAATCAAAGCCAGACAAAGAATATTTTGTAGCCTGGCCCTGGAAAATCATCCTGTGCTTTTATTTCAATAATTATTATTAGAATGGTTAAAACACTGTGCTATCCCACCTTGACAAATATGAGAAAGGTACAAATTTAAATTAAAATCTTCATGTTAAATAGGCTAAACAATGATTTAATTAAAGTCAAATAGGTAGAATTGCTTTCCTTTCAAGAACATGAACATATTTGGACAAATGAAGGGGAAAATTCAAACACTAGAGATCCTTCAACATTACCTATGTTATATATCTGGGTGAAAATTCATTTGAAACAATGAACTAAATCATTTTGTTCAACTGTGCATTTTATCTGGAAAACAGAATTATTTTATAATTCATAAAATAAAGATGATTAAATTTTACATAGTACTATGTGCACAACAACGGTTTATCTATTATTTTTATGATAAAAAGCACATCATTAAATTCACCATTTTAAACATTTTGAAGTGTACAATTCAGTAGCATCTAGTACATTCACAACCATCACTGTTATCTAGTTCCAGAATTTTTCTTCATCCCAAATGAAAATTCATACCAATGAAGTTGTTATAGCCATTCTCCCCTCCTCCCAAACCCTGGCAATAACTAATCTGTTTTTTGTTTCTATGTATTTGCCTATTGTGGATATTACATATAAATGAAATAATATGCAGCCTTTTGTCTGGCTTCTTTTACATAGCATAATGTTTTCAAGGATCGTCCACGCTGTTGCATATATCACTACTTCATTTGTTATTTGTGGATGCATAATATCCCATTGTATAGATATACCATATTTTGTCCATTCATCAGGCAACAGACGCTTGGGCTGTTTCTAAGTTTTGACTACTGTAAATAGAATAATGCTGCTATGAAAATGTGCAAGTTTTCGTTTGAATACCTGTCTTCAATTGTTATGGCTATTTATGTGGGAGTGGAATAGTGGAGTCATATGGTAATTTTATATTTAACTCATTGAGAAACTGTCAAATTCTGTTCCCTAGCAGCTGTACCATGTTACATTCCCATCAGCAACATACGAGAGTACTAATTAATCCACGTTCTTCCCATACCTTATTTTAACCTTTCTGATTTTTGTTATACTTGGTGTGAAAGTAGTTTTTCACTGTGTTGATTTGCACTTCCATGAATGTGAATGATGCTTAGCATTTTTTAATGTGCTTGTTTGCCATTTGTGTATTATCTTTAAAAATATCAATTTGAGTCCATTGCCTACTAAAAAAAGTAAACAGCTTATTGAAATACAATTAACAAATTACCCAGCTCACCCACTTAAGGTATAGTACATATAATACGTTTCCCAGATCATTAGTCACTAATGATGTTGAGCAACTTTTTACCTGCTTATTGGGCATCTGCATACCTTATCCAGAGAAGTGTCTATTCAGATCCACTGCCCATTTTAAAAACTGGGTTGGCTTTTAATAAAAGAGTTGTAATAAGTTTTTATATACTCCAGATACAAGTTCTTTATCATACATCTGAGTTTGCAAACATTTTATCTCATCCTATGGGTTGTCTTTTCACTTCACTGATTGTGTTTTTTGAAACAGAAAGGTTTTCCCTTTTCTGGGCCCCTCTGCATTTTCATATACATTTTAGAATCAGCTTACCAATTTCTATAAATAAGTCAACTGGGAATCAAACAGAGATTGCACTGAATCTGTAGATTCCTTTTGGGAGGATTCTAATCCATGAATATGAGATGTTTTTCCATTAAAATCGTCTTTGGTTTCTTTTGACAATGTTTTATAGTTTTCAGAGTATAAATTTGGAACTACTTCTGTTTGTCTTAAATATTTTTTTGGTGCTTTATTATTCTTTTTTGAATGGAATTTATTTCTGAGGTTTAGTATATTACCAGAATAAATTTTGATTTGATTTGACTCTTAAATTTTCCTGAAACACAGTGATACATATAAATCTATAGACTCATCCCTTCCCTCTTTATACTTTTGAATGGTTTTCTCTCTAATTTGAGGATATCAGCTATCCATGTTTGATTTTATTGACTGTCCTTTTCTATAACCTTTATTATTTTATTGCATTTATTTTTCTTGTTCCTCTAAATTCTATGCAGTCTTTTTTAAGCTCCACACGTTTCCAGTTTTCCTTTGAGTAAATTCCATACATTGTTAGGAGTAATAAGCACTTATAATATTTATACTTGTAATATTGTAATAATAGTTCTGCTTTTATTTCAGATCCACAGAAGAGAGGAAAAAGCAGATCCCTCACATCACAGAACACTGTTACCTGATGACCTTGCAACAAATTTCTCTTCATTTAATTTTAACCTTTTTCTTCAGAGCTCCTTATTTCATCCTATTGCACTCATTAAAATATAAAATGTGTCCTTAAATATATAATATTATTTGATGTATCTGTTTTTAATTTTCATCAATGATATTATGCTATAAATTACCATCTATTTTGCACCATTTCACATAACACACTTCTTTTTTTTCCCCTTTAAAATACTTACCAATGGATCCATTTTCCTAGTAATGGACATTTAGATTACATCCAAGTATTTCTACCACAAACAACACTATTATATAAATCTTGTTCTTTGATCATTATCAAATTTGTGAAAATTTGCTTGGGATATAAGTCAAGGAAAGGAATTTCAGCTTTAGAGTATTAGTTTAGTTTAATTAGTTTAATTAATACCATATTAGTTTAATTAATACCAGATTCTTTTCCATAATATATGTGCCAGTTTAAATGCTTACCAGCAGTGGGTAACAGCACCAGTCTCCCAATATCATCACCAATAAGTGTATTCTACTACAAAGTTTAAAAATTGGTTTTTGAGGCACTATCTTGCTTTAATTTGCATTTATCAACTTAGTAGTAGTGACACAGAGAATCTTCATAAACAGCGTTGAGTCATTTTCCCCCCACCTATTCCTAATTATAATTTCTGCCCATTTCCATAGTGTATTTCATGTACCCTCTTGTGACATGCCATCTGAAACATTTTGTCCTATTTCCTATATATTTGTTTGCCTTTTTCCTTATTAATTTAAAGGATTTTAAAATGATGAATTTTTAAAACATTATATTCTGTTATATACATACACATATAAAATAAATGACTTGCAACGGGTTTAATTATTTGATAAGAATTTGAATCACACTGTAGTCTCTTTTACAACATTTCTGCTTCTCTTTCATAGTTAATTTAACATGGGGGCTTATTTGGTGGTTCAGAAAAAGGATCTTTGGTAATCCTTAGTTTTTTGTGGTTAACTACTGACAAACAACATTATGATGACAATAACAAAGAATGAAACCATTTAAAGTCTAAGAAAATCTTCAAACTGTATTACCCACTCATGGATAATCATGAATTAACTATACATATTATGGTGTTGATATACAAAGTTCCCCACTGAACCATTACTTCACTCAGTAGTGCAAAGTTACTTTCAAAGTAGTATGAATTACATTCTACAGAGAGTTTCTAAAATAACAAGATTAACTTAGGAGTAACAAGGTTTTAAATCTTGGTTGGAACCATGAAATCCCTGTAGCACACTAAAAATGTAGTTTCATAGTCAATGGTGTACAACTACATAAATCATGAAGGTTTATGTAAGCAAAATAATATACATGGAATAGATAGATTTTCTATGTCTAAGATAAGTTACTTCTTGTGTTTGGACTGTAACCTTCTTATTAAAACTTGTAACCTAATATATTGGTGCATAAAAGCATTTTGAAATGATACACTTTCAGTCATACATTGAATTTATAAATGAAAACTTGTGACTAAAAAAATTCTATTGTACACTCTGTTGATATTCTTCCTGTCATATTCCTCGCCTTGTTCAGGGGGATTAGTATAGCTAACCACCCGTAGTTGAGTGGGGGTATTCTGAGATGAGATCAATCTTTAAATTTTAATATCTTACAAATCCTAAGGCGGTTAATTCTATATATAATATTTTACCAATATTCAGGTATGTAGCATTTAAACTATTTTTTGTTTAGCAACCCATTCTCTGGACTCCAGAAATACTTACTGATTATTTACATATACGTCTGAAACTTGGGTGTGACTTAACAATCCACTTTCCTTGCTGCTTGTCACTGAATTGACACTTTCAGACATTCCTGCCTTCTTGTTTCTCTCAAACAAGTCTGAAATCATTTGTAATATACTTGATACTCTGTCTTTTTTGTAGTGCTTCACATAAGCTATAAACATTTTGATACAGTTATAATTTAGCTTTGTTTGATGCTGAGATCATTCAACAAATTTAATTAAAAATAACTTGCATCTATTGACCATCTATTACATGATAAGAACTGGGCTTATCTGCTGAAGTTACAAAGTTGAATAAGGAAGTCACTACTGATAAACATATAATCTTTTAACCAAATTAGATAACTAAATTGTAACTGTGGGGACTTCCCTGGTAACGCAGTGGTTAAGAATCCACCTGCCAATGCAAGGGACACGGGTTCGAGCCCTGGTCCAGGAAGATCTCAGATGCCGCAGAGCAACTAAGCCCATGCGCCACTACTACTGAGCCTGCGCTCTAGAGCCCATGAGCCGCAACCACTGAGCCTGTGTGCTGCAACTACTGAAGCCCGCGCACCTAGAGCGTGTGCCCTACAACAAGAGAAGCCACTGCAACGAGAAGCCTGCGCACCACAATGAAGAGGAACTCCTGCTCATTGCAACCAGAGACAGCCCACGTGCAGCAACGAAGACCCAACGCAGCCAAAAATAAATAAATAAATAAATTTATATTAAAAAATAGTAACTGTGGATAATGCACATATTACAAGTGCCAAGCCTAGGCAAAAATATCACATTTAGTTGAGTATGGATGGCTTAGACATATTTATATGTTGTCATAACAAAAATATCTGAGGCCTTCTACTTATAGCCAGAAACATGGAAGAGACAATCCAAAATTAGACTGACCCTAATAAAAATTGATCAACAGGATTATTTGACTATAATATAATTTATCAATTGCCCACATGATGTCAAGTTGAAACACGGCAATAAATAAATAAATAAGTTTCTATCTCAAGCTTTCTAGGAAATGCACTCCATTACATCCAATCTAAAACAACACATCTGTGTCACTGAAAAAAGTTAATATATTCATATTTTAAGAGATTTTGGTGACATTATGATAATATGAACAGCAAACTGTTAATTGAATTTCCTAGAGAAAGTAAAATGATCTGAAGTGAAAGAAATCACATTGTGCTGTAAAATGCAGAGGTAAAATCTGTTTTTCAAAAACAGAATTGCATAAGTAACAGGGTATCATGAAAATAAAAGCAGTACCTAAGGCATAGACAATGTAATATATCAGTATAAAACAGCGTTGTAGGTAATGAAATCTAGACACAGGACTCATGGTATACCATATCAGTGAAGATAGGATTAGTGATGGCAACTCCATAAAGATGAAACCTACACTATTGAATTTACATTCAGTATGATTCCATTTTCAGTTTTTTGCTTGTTTATTTTGTTATAAATAACTAAGAAGGAAACACATTCAGCTGTAATCTGACATCTCAGACTCCAGCAGTACAGATGTATTAAGTGGTTCTTTGTTTTGTTTTGCTTTTAGCTGTAAAATATTTTACAAATTAAGGGAATGACTGCTCAATTACATCATTTTATGTATATGAAAATCTATATAAATACACATATATGAAAATATTTGTAAGGAACAAACCCAATTTAGTTGTTACTGATGTTATTACTTTCTTACAAAAATTTTGTTTTGACCTATATCAAATTTGTGTGAACTCACCCGTGTACTATAGCATATAACTTAATATTTCTTGGAGAACATACACCTTTCTCACACACACACATGAAATCTCTAAATTAATTTTTACATTAATTTAATAATTAGAAGACCTAAGTAAAGCAATGAGAACTAGAGAGAACTTGAGTCTGAAGTGACAAAGGGTACCATTTTATATATGGACTAAAGCAGAGAATAACAATGAATGTAGTTTAAAAAGTGAAGATTGTCTACCTCTTGGGATATAACGACAATTTTGAACTAAAATATATAGTAATTCCATTAGTTACAGCATCAAAGTTATACTGATTTGTGTTTGATGAGAGAAAGAAGGAAAACCTTTCATTTTTTTTCATCTGCTCATTTAACAAATGATATGCTCCCTAGAGAATAATAATGGGATAAAGGATGAGTTTACTTAGTGAAGTATGTTTGAGGAATTACAGTCCTCTCACAGCAGAAAGAATAACTGGAGCAAAGGAACAGAAGCAGAAAACCAAAAGGTATATTTGACCCTCATAATCAGATGTTTAGAAGCTGCGTTCCCTGATGTAGACTTCTTGACATTCACATGGTAGCAAAACCTATGACCAGCTCAATCATAAAAATTACACAACAACAATAACAGATTCCTGTCCTCAGCAAGCCATTTCAAGAGATTGTTATCTGGTTCAATTACATACCACTGTAAACAACTTACAGATGATAAAGCAAGAGCTGTGATTAAGGTCACACTACAAAATATTGTGAAAGCAAAATGCTCCATAAAAATAGTCACATCATTCTTGCTAGTATGAGAGGAACAACATGCCTAGCTTATATACTAACTTTCCAATTTAATCCAGTTACGAAAATTTCCCACAGCCACTCTAATTCAAGAAAGTTGTAGTCCGTTCACGTTATGAGGAATCAAAATGCCCAGTGAGAGGTATGAGACACTAGGTATAGTTAAATCACCCATTCTCCTGAGATGTTGTCTCAAGAAGTGATGTCTGGGAATAAATGCAGCGGCCAGATAATTCATGTGTGGCACACTGGTGAAGTTTTCAAAACCATGCAACTTTCTTGTTGAAAAACATTCTTGGACTAATCATTCCTATAGAACTTACTAATTAGATCTTAGAATGTTTACATTATGTTAAAACTGTACAGTATAAAATAAGAAAATTTATCATGAAATCAAGTCACAATATGGATTCAACAACATGATTGTTGTGATGAAATGTTTTATAATTATGAGTATGTTAATTAGCAGATGATTTTCTCTCCTTTTCCCTCTGGTCCTATTACTACATTAGCAACCAAATTAATAAACATATATTTTATTTAGTGAACCATGTAAACCAAAAGAAACTAGAGATGAAAACTATGCCAAGTTAAATCAAAGGAACAATCCATAAGTCTTTCAATATACTTGAATTTGACACACAGTCTGCTCATACACCCAAAACTTGCCACTCCAAGTTTAATGATTTATTCAGATCTGTTGAATAAATCCATCTTCCTTGTAACAGAGAAGAACAAACCTAAGTCCATATCAAGTCTATTTCTTTAGCTCTAACCTTTGTGTTCTGTTTCCTGTGCTTAGTCATGCTGACTTTGCACCTCTGTAAAAGAACATTACCTATAGCCTCCAATATACATGACAGCCCTCTGCAGCTTGGTATCAGGGATGCCAAGGAAAACACAAAGCAGTTAATCACTGGATCGAACAACGCTTTAGTTACATAGAGAAGAGACAGCTTCAAAGGTCACCCCCATGACCAGGGGGTCTGTTTTGGTGATTCACCTATGAGTACCCCTTTCATGCCCCAGTGGAAGGAACCCTATCCTTCCCCATGGAACACAGATTTAACAGTGGGGTTGGTCAGGTGCCATAAAACATACATGCTTTAAGCAAAGACAAAATAGTACTCATTGAGCATGAAACAATAACAGATATTCCCATATGAAGCAATAAGGCTGGCATGGGCTCTGTGGGTGTTTTATCTCTTGGTAAGGAAGTGTTCCAGGCCCAAGCCCCATTCTTAAGAGGCTGAGTGGGAGTCAAGACTATACACGTGAGACAGGCATTTGGATACGAAGATTATGAGGGATAGTTTTTTTCCCCCTTCAAGGATGTTATGTTCTAGGTTAATTACAATAATGCAACTTTAAAAATAAGGTACAATCTGGTAACAAACCTGAAAGTTATATAAATTGTTACAGTAATTTATAAAATGAAGGGGTCACAGCTGGTAGAATTGCTGAAGAGTTTTCTTTTTTTTTTGTGGTACTCGGGCCTCTCACTGTTGTGGCCTCTCCCGTTGCAGAGCACAGGCTCCGGACCCACAGGCTCAGCGGCCGTGGCTCACGGGCCCAGCCGCTCCGCGGCACGTGGGATCTTTCCCGGACCGGGGCACAAACCCGCGTCCCCTGCATTGGCAGGTGGACTCTCAGCCACTGTGCCACCAGGGAAGCCCCAGAAGAGTCTTCTTGAAGATGACGTTCAACTTGAGCAAGAAAGGAGGAAAGGAGCAAACGGAGATGTGAGGTTAAGACTGGAAACCCTATGAAGGACACTCTCTTCATCAGCTTTTAGTAATGCTGTGAAAAGATACATTCCCTGAGGAAAAAAAGTTTTCACTACTGTGTATGACAATTTCAGAGGCAGAATCAAGTTGTCATTTTTATTCTGTATTTTTATACTAATTGTAATAACATTTGAAGCTGAAAATGTTATGTCGTCTGTCAGACTTGCATTCATTTTCTCTTTAATGTCTGATTCCAGAACGGCACTATCAGGTGTCTCTTTTTAAATGCAAATAATGTCACCATCTGAAGGTGAATATGAGGTCAAAAAATTTAAAAACACAACTAAAGTTAATTAAAGGTTAAAAACAAAGCATAGTGCAAAGCAATTATACCTTAATCATCTTTCACATCAACATAAAAATTAGACTGCTTTTCAAGTTCTTCTACTGTGCCTAGATATATATTTTAAGTTTACACATGCAGAATGATTTCAGTAGAGTCACTGCTTCAATCATTTGGGGGTTTTGGCAAGCTACTACATCATATTTCATCAAGGAAATATTTTACTGGAGATTGTTTCCAATCTCATACCCTCCTTCTATGACTCTTCATTATTTTTTTCTAGTTTTACTGAGATATGCTTGATATAGCACTTTATAACTTTAAGTTGTACAGCATAATGCCTGACTTACATATATCTTAAGATGATTACCACAATAAGTTAACATCCATCATCTCACACAGATACAAAAAAAATAAATAAAAGATAATATTTTTCCTTGTCATGAGAACGTTTAGGATTTACTTTTTTTTTTTTAAAGGACTTTTTTTAAAAATAAATTTATTTATTTATTTATATTTGGCTGCGTTGGGTCTTCGTTGCTGTGCGTGGGCTTTCTTTAGTTGTGGCAAGCGGGGTCTACTCTTTATTGCGGTGTGCGGGCTTATTGTGGTGGCTTCTCTTGTTGCGGAGCATGGGCTCTAGGCACGTGGGCTTCAGTAGTTGTGGCATGTAGGCTCAGTAGTTGTGGCTCGCGGGCTCTAGAGCACAGGCTCAGTAGTTGTGGTGCACGGGCTTAGCTGCTCCACGCCATGTAGGATCTTCCTGGACTAGGGCTCAAACCCATGTCCCCTGCATTGGCAGGCGGATTCTTAACCACTGGGCCACCAGGGAGATAATTGGATTTACTCTTAACAACTCTCATATATATCATACAGCAGTGTAACTATACTCATTATGTTGTACTTTACATCACTGCTACTTATTTTATCTTATCATTGGCAGTTTCTACTTTTTGACCACCTTCATCCAATTCCCTCTTTCTCTACCCCTCTCCTCCACTTTTGGTAATCATAAATCTGACCTCTTCTTTTCTATGACTTAGTTTGTTTTAGATTCCACATATAAATGAGATTATATAGTATTTGTCTTTCTCTATTTTACTTCACTTAGCATAATGCCCTCAAGGTGCATCCGTATTGTCCTGAATGGCAGGATTTTCTCATTTTTTGACGGCCGAATAATACTGTATGTGTGTGTGTATATGTATGTATGTGTGTATATATATATATATATACCACAATTTCTTTATCCATTTATCTGTCAGTGGACACTTAGGTTGTTTCCATGTCTTCGCTATTATAAATAATGCTGTTGTGAACATAGGGGTGCAAATATCTCTTCAACATAGAGTTTTCATTTCTTTAGGATATATTCACAGAAGTGGGACTGTTGGATCATATGGTCGCTCTAGTTTTAATTTTAGAGGGAACCTCCATCCAGTTTTCCATAATTGCACCAATTTACCATCCCGCCAACAGTGCACCAGGGTTCCCTTTTCTCCACATCCTCTCCAGCATACTCTTTTTGATGCTAGTCATTCTAACAGGCTTGAGGTAATATCTCATTGAGATTTTGATTTGCATTTCCCTAATGATAACTGATGTTAAGCATCTTGTCACATACATGTTGGCCATTCATATATCTTCTTTGGAAACTGTCTATTCAGGTCCTTTGCCAATTTTTAAATTCAATTGTTTTCTTGATATTGAGTTGTATGAGTTTTTTTTTTTTTTTTTTTTTTTTTTGCGGTACGCGGGCCTCTCACTGTTGTGGCCTCTCCCGTTGCGGAGCACAGGCTCCGGACACGCAGGCTCAGCGGCCATGGCTCACGGACCCAGCCGCTCCATGGCATGTGGGATCTTCCCGGACCGGGGCACGAACCCGTGTCCCCTGCATCGGCAGGCGGACTCTCAACCACTGCGCCACCAGAGAAGCCCCGAGTTGTATGAGTTTTTTGTTTTGTTTTGGTTTGGCTTTTTTTTTTGCGGTACACGGGCCTCTCATTGCTGCGGCCTCTCCCGTTGCGGAGCACAGGCTCCGGACGCGCAGGCCCAACGGCCATGGCTCACGGGCCCAGCTGCTCCGCGGCATGTGGGATCTTCCCAGACCGGGGCACGAACCCGTGTCCCCTGCATCGTCAGGTGGACTCTCAACCACTGCACCACCAGGGAAGCCCTGTATGAGTTTTTTTTTATAGTTTGGATATTAACCCCTTATCATATATATTGTTGGCAAATATTTTGTTCCCAAACAATAGTTTGGCTTTTCATTTGGCTCTTTTGCCGTGCAGAAGCTTTTTAGTTTGTATAGTCTCACTTATTTTTTATTTTCTTGCCTGTGCTTTAGGTATCAAATCCAAAAACCACTGCCAAGACCCATGTCAAAGGGCTTTTTTCTATGTTCTCTTCTAGTAGTTTTATTTTGCCTGGTCTTACATTTAAGTCTTTGAGTTAATTTTTGTGAGTGATGTAAGATAGAGGTCTAGTTTCATTTTCTCACCTGTGAATATCCAATTTTCCCAGTAGCATTTATTGAAGAGTCTGTCTTTTCTCCATTGATTGCTCTTTGCTCCACTGTCAAATATTAGTTGACCACATATGTATGGGTTTATTTCCTGGGCTCTTGACTCTGTTCCATTGTTCTACTTCTGTTTTTATGCCAGTATGATATTGTTTTAATTACCATAGCTTTATAATACAGCTTGAAATTAGAAAGTGCGATGGTCTTCACTATTATTTTACATTGTTTCAACATACAAGTAAAATTACCATGATTTTTGTAAATGATCTCCCAACCTCTAGGTTATTCTTTATTCTCTTTTAAAGTTTAAAATACTCATTTAAAATAATTCTTGGAATTACGAGTCAATGTTCAAAATGTGAGCAGGCATATAGTTTTGTACTTTTTGTGAAAAGTATACAACTAAAGAGAAATGATAAAAAAAAATAAAAACACTGGAGAGAAGGGGAACTTCATAAAACTCACATATTAAAATGACAATATTTTTCATCAAAGTTTCACAGGCCTTTTAACACCTTCTTCTTATGAAGAGTAAGACTTATGTAAGACTCTGATGAAGAGTCTTACTCTGTAAAATATACACGTATCATGCATATACATTTCTTCTATGTTTGAAAAGTCTGTATCTGACTGTAGAGTTAATTCAATATCTAAATATACATTTCCTGTTTCTTATCTCTCTATATAAAACTGTAAGACTTTAGATTCCCCCCTTTCTTTTTCAAACATGGACCATCACACGATTCAACAATAAGATGAAATCATCATTATTAGAAATCAGTAAGAGCTTGACTCTACAATATGAACTTAATACACATGTATTTAAGCACAACTGTTCCAATCTCAAACTATTCCCCTGAGATTTAGTCATATAATCTGGATTTGGAATCTAATACTCTCTGAAACCACCAAACATTAAAATGTCCTACTGAAAATACTCTTGGTTTCCCAAAAGTATCACGCATTTAAGATATCATAGCACAGTCGCCTAAAAAGAACATCACCCGCTTCAACATCTAAAAACTGCCATCTAATCCTCCTTTATACAAAGATTAAATGATCACAAATGAATATTTTAGGAAATATTTATCAGGCTCTGCTGATCCTCAGGTCGTCAAGCAGGACTTGCCCCATATTCATATTTAACTATGAAGTAGTTCCATCTGCTGTTGTTGTTGCACGGTAGTTCAGACTCAGATGTTTCATGTTATTCATTAACTAATACTTGCCTGAGCTTTTTTATCCCCCAATATTTGCTTAGCTAAGCAACTTCCATACATATCCAGACCAGACCATTTCAAAGTGAAGCAAAACCTTCATCAGCAAAACCCATGATGAATGACTGAACAATGATTCTACTGTTTTCTAAACTAATTTTATGAAATTCAGAAAGATCAAGATACTTTAGAGAAAAAGCCCAGGATCTAATGTGGTATAAACAATCCATGTAGCTCTTTAAAGAGTAGTATACTACAAGCATTGTCAAATAGTCTCAATCAGGCCAGTGCTCTGGAAGTCTAATTTGTTTATACATATTAAGAAAACCACCTTGCTAAATAAAGAAAATATACAGGCTAAGGAGTCCATGTTAGGCCAGGACCAGATACCAGTTTTTTGGATTTTATTTTCCCTTTTTTTTTTTGATGTGGACCATTTTTGAAGTCTTTATTGAATTTGTTACAATATTGCTTGCTTTACGTTTTGGTTTTTGGCCGCGAGGCATGTAGGATCTTAGCTCCCCAACCAGGGACGGAACCCTCACCCCCTGCATTGGAAGGCGAAGTTTTAACCACTGGACCACCAGGGAAGTCCCTATTTTCCCTATGTTTTGTTTTTAGCAAAGGACTTCAGTAACAGACCTTGAAATAAACACTTTAAACTTCAACACAAGATTGAACACTTTAAACTACAATATAAGAATAAACAAAATCCACTGGCCTTCTTGGACTCAACATTTCCTCTTTCCAGAAGGCTCTTCCATTCACTTTCTACTCATGGCTTGCAGTGATCCAGTATTAAACTCCTGTCCCTTTCAATACCAACTGCTTTTCAGCTAAGACTCTTAAGTCTCATTTCAGTCATTTTAAATTAAATTATTTAAAGGAAACTTGATTTAGGTATAACCGTATTAACCTAGGCAAAAAACAGTTACCACATCACTGCCGCTTCCTATTTTAAAGACTATCCAATTACTGCTATATCACAAATTGCTTCCAAAAGTGGTATTTTACTTTCCTTTTTCCTTTCTAAGAAACTTGAGAAAACTATTCTCTTTTTTATCAAAAACTTCCTTTCTTCCCACTCAGTTCGCCCCTCTATAGAACAGTTTTCATCTACTGTGTTGTGCTGAAACATCTTTAACTGCTCTGTTCTGTTCCCCGCTTCCTCTTCAAGTTTGCTTCTGCTGTTGACATAATCAGTCACACCCTCCTGCTCTACCTCCCGCAGCTCCATCACCGCCTTGTTCTTTTCTCATCTCCTACTGAACTTGAGTACCCCTTAGACACAGAGAAGAAAAATAAAACAGGCTTAAGCAACAGCTTTTCATTGTAGTTAAGTATGATAGAACGACTCACACTTTACTTTTATAAAAACCTGTGTGAACTCAAAATAACAAGCACAATAATACTTACAAAGAGATACAAAGTATTTCACTGAAATAACATAGGCATCGCCTTTCTGATCAATATTATTTGAATTAAACTAAGAAGCCTATATAGCTGGGAAAATTAAACATGTTTTTTTCTTTCTTGACTTTACTTTTAATTGGAAAAGTACCTCATATGCATTAATTGGGATTTAACTGCATAAGCCAAAATCCTGTAAAAATCAAGTCAGAGTTTTAAAGCACCTAATAATAAAATATTCATATACAAATATTAAATATATGGCAGGGGAAAACTACTCTCCATTTTCAGACATAACCACGAAAATTTTACTAAGTGGTTAATACTGAACATTTATTGGTAGGCAGTCTCTCTAAAATTAAGAGTTTATTAATCAGAGACTATACATGTATAATGTTATATATTATATATGTATAATATTATAACTAATATAAACATCAGTTATAATAAACACTACATTTCATTATAACTGAACCCAGATGACTCATAGTCATACATTGCAGCGGGAATCTATTTAGGTGTTAATTCTCAATATGTCTGGAACCATTTGGGTTATTAAATGTGTCCTTTAACTCATACATACTCGGTGTTAAGGGTTGAACTGTGTTTATAATTTGATGTCCTAACCCCCAGTGCCTCAGAATGTGACATTATTTGAAAATAGGACTGTTGCAGGTATCATTAGTCAAGATGAGGTCACGCTGGAGGAGGGTGGACACCAAATCCAATTAAGTCCAGTGTCCTTGTTAAAAGGGGATATTTGGACATAGGCACAGGGGAAGAACACCACGTGAAGATGAAGGCAGAGATCAGGATAATGCAGCAGAAGCCAAAAAACACCAAAGATTGCCAGCAAACCACCTAAGAGAAAGGCCTGGAATAGATTCTCCTTCACAGCCCTAAGAAGGAACCAATGCTACTAACACCTTGATCTCACACTTCTAGCCTCTAGAACTGTGAGATGAGAAACGTCTGTTGTTTAAGCTGAACGACAGGTCCTTAAGGTTCTCCTCCGCTTGACTAAATTTTAAACAGGTTTCTTCCTGACTACAGGCCCCTGAGCTTCCTTATCTTAGCACATTTATTTTAGAAAACTGGCAATTAGGAATTCCTTCCCTACCCCTTTGAGACGTAAATCTTCTCCCTTCTTGCCACTTTCACAAGCCAGGAGTATCTTTCTCAAGGACCTGGAAGCCACCCTTCTGAAGTGTAAGCGCCAAGAATAAAGATAGGTTCTAACATCCCCAGCCTCTTTTGGGGAGCAGGGGCCAGACTTTAGAAAGCGCCAACTGGCAAACACTGATGACCAAATCACATTCACCAACCTACCCTCTACTGTCGTCTAGTACTTTTCCACGAGCTACTCTGGTGTGGAAAACTCTCCTGCTTTTTGTTTCAACAGAGTTGAGTTCAATCCGTCATCCTTATTGTGACAGTCCTGAATAAAGTCCTACTTGCCTATTTAACTCTGTCTCTGAAAGTTTCATTGAAGCAACCACCCAGTTTGTGGTACATCAGCTCTCGCAAACTAATACATTAAGTACTTCTATTGAATGTCTGGTAAATTAAGAAGCCATAGCAAATCTAAATCTAGCAAATGCTAGATTTAGAGTGAACTCAGCATGAGCAGGATTCCTATCTCTAGAATTTTATAGCTAATCCCCTTTAACTATAGCTTACACATATTTAAGAAACAGCTTTGGCAGCTATGAATAGTGTAAAAAGATCATCAACTACAATGTTATATGGAGACACAAAAAAGTTATGTAAAGAATTTGGGGCAGAGTTCAGCATCTATTTCTAATCTCAAAAAATGTATGCATATGCATGTTTATAAATTTTTATACACGTGTGTATATAACTATATATGCATATGCATATATACATTTCAGTCATTATTATTAAATATACATGTTCCAAGCTTTTGTGTAGACTTGGTCATGATTAATATAGTGTAAATTATATGTAAAAGCACTGCTTAATGATAATATGATTTTTAATTTTCTCTATGGGTGGATATTAATATATCCTTGAAACTTCACCTGCATGTAACTCTTCAGAGAATCCCTATCACAGACAGAATGAAGTCAATGAATACAAATTCCTCCTCAGATACTTTTACAGCATCAAATCTCACCGCTGCTAAGCATTCTCTGATACTACGTAATTATCTGTCATTTTATTTTCCACAACGTACTTTTCAGGTCACCCTTCTTTTACTTATGCTGCCCCCTGTCAGGGAAGCCCTTACCACTTTTCCTCACCTGCTACTCTTACTCATTTCTTTAGTCAACTCAGGCACCATCTCTTCTACCAAGTCCTCCCTGAAAGTAGAGGTTGGAACAATTGTCTTAATCGCTGTGCCCTGGGGTACTCTTTTGTCTTCCTTTATTTTTTTAATCCCTTTCCACATTATATTCAAATGATCAGGTTACATATCTATAGCCCCTCAAAGAACTGTAAAATCCTTGATGGCCCTGTCTAGCACTGATATTTAATAAATGCTCAATAAATGTCTGTGGAAACAAACAGAACAATCAACTCCTGTTTTTCCTAGGAAATGTATAGGTGAATGAATATTTTTATTCACTTACAATACTATCAATCATCGTTATTAAAGTTATATCCAAATCAATATTACCTACAAGATTTTAATACCCATCACTTGGAAACTTGTAATTTAATGATCAGTAACCAAACTACTGTTCTTATAAGAAGTGACTATTTTCTTCCCCTACAACCTTATAACGTTGTGAGAATACTCAAAACATTTCCGTTTATTTTCCAAAGTTCTGCTTTTCCATTCCTCCCAGGATTGCTGAAACTTTCAAACTGGTTGCAACTGCCACTATGTGTTTCAGGGTGAAAATAAACCATTCTTTTTGTGGAAGAAAATAGAATGAGGAAAAAAATATAAAATCCTGTATATTATGCCATTCAAATCTTAGATATGTGACATGATGTCATATAGCCACAGTCTGATATACTAATACCAGTTGTCAAAGGCTGTGTTGAACCTTGCTCATCCTTCTAACCTCTCACCCTGTGCAGCAGGACCACGGTGTAATGCATTAATTAGCATCATACACTAATTAAATTACTAAGGCTGAGATTTTCTTCTGGAGAAATGTTCCCAAGTAAATTGATGTTGCCAAATATATCCTCTGACTTTCTAACCAAGACACCACTCCCTCACATCAGGATAACTGGAACTGCTTCTTAATGCTCGTCTTTGCCTTCTCGTTTCCACTCCTATAATCCATTCTCCACACAGCAGTCAGTGTGAGATTTTACCACACACATCAGATTGCTCTTTCCTCTCTTAAAAACCCTCCGGCTGCATTCCACTGCCTTGAAATAAATCCACACTTCTTCCCACAGCTAGAAGAGAGAACAGAGAAGACCCATGCTTCATTCTCCCACCTCACCTCCTAGCCCTCTGCCCCTCACACACCAAACTGCAGTCTATGAACCTCTTTCTGATACTCATACACACCTAGGTTATTTCCTTTCCGTGGCCTTTGCATGTGTTGTGGTTTCCTCCTTCTAGAAAAACCTGATACTAAATCTCCTCATGACTGTCTCCTCCTCATTATTCAAAATTCTAATCAGAGTGGGTGACTCCCAGTCTATAGCACATCTATGGTCACTTTTTATCCCGTTGACCATGCTCCCAGTGAATGCAGGCAGTTGGACTTTAGAGATGGATCAAGAGTTCAACTGCAATACTACCCCACTGTGAAAAAAAAGAAAAAGAAAACGGGAATGTTTGTGTTTTAGAGCTTCTACTTCATCCCTTTGTTAGGTACGGTGGGCATTCATAGTAAGGGTAAAATTAGGCAATGAATTTCACCGGGTCAATAATAAAAGATAAGAAAATAAAAGGGGAATATGAGTGTACGTTTTCCACTAAAGGTGAATGATATCTTAAGTTGGCAGTCTTCAGCTACACACAATTACATGTATAAGTATGAATTAGAAACACAGTACAAACAGGCAGCACTAATGACAGTTTTAAGGCCGTTAGACATTAGGTAATAAAAACTCCTTCATCTGTTGATTATCATTTACATATACTCTTACTACAGCTACATCCTTAAAACTAAATAAAAATAAACAAAGAATAAATATTAAGGGAGAAGGGTTGATTCATATAATATATAGTACATATTATATATATTATATAATACATACTGATATGTATACACACATATATACACATAGAGAGACATATATGCGTGCATATATATCTATTGCAATCCAACAAGCTGGAGAGGTACATGTTCATTACACTTTTCAATTACAGCTACTAAAGTGGCATATGGGTGACAATTCAGCAGAGAACAGACAATTGCCTTGCTTTCTAGATCTGTAACTCAGAATATATATTAACTATCTTTAGATTAATGTCTATAATAAGGAGGATGGACATTCAGCAGCAGCTCTGACCAGATGATAATCTAATTGACATAAAGAATGTAGAGGAGGAGGCATGCGTCAAGGGAAAAATGCCCAACGCTCTGAGATGTACAACGATAGACCAAGTGGCCTTGGGATGCACTGGACCAGGAAAAGCAGGTTGACCTCTGATGCAAATATGATAGAGACAACTGAAGCCCTAGTATGTAATGGGATTAAATACATTTACTTTAAAAGGCATTAAAGACATTTACTTTTCCAACTCTGAAATTCTGAGATCCAGAGTTGAAAACCAAAATTGTTTCTAAAGGATGTATCTTCTGGTATAAAAATAAAAGAATCTCTGTAAGGCAAATACTACTCTTTACTAATTAAAACTCTCCAAGATTATCCTTAAGATGTGTGTT
Source organism: Grampus griseus (assembly GCF_964374135.1). Lineage (NCBI taxonomy): Eukaryota > Metazoa > Chordata > Mammalia > Artiodactyla > Delphinidae > Grampus > Grampus griseus. The sequence continues at coordinate 20,302,957 of NC_139012.1, forward strand.
TCTCACATATATACATATATGTTTATGTATGTGTATGTATCTGTTTATGTGTGCATGAGTATTTGGTATATTTAAAATTATTCTAAATATTTTACCTTGATAGGACTATTGACTATTTTTAAACTATAATGATTTGCAGGTGGCAGCCTTATTTATCTTCTGTGTTATAATACGTATTGTTGGAAATATGAAAGCTTAGTTTAGGTTGAAATAAAATATCAGGCCATCATTTAATTATCACATCAATAGATTTTACTGAAGTGGAAACAAAGCATATACTTATATTTGTTTTGTTAAATTGGTAAATAGATAGCCTGTGAAATTTAATCCATTTTTTAATTTACAGTTATTCGTATACCTAGGTGGGTATCTATTTTTCCAGAGGAAATCATTTTTAATATAGCTTGTGGAAAATTTAAGACTTTGTTCATATCCTCTGTTTAATGTGTGTACTTCCATCTCTCCATAAAGAGAATAAAACTCTAATGGTTTTATTATCATATGAATTTAAAAATCCAGAAAACATTTGACATAAAGGTAAAAGAGAAAAATATTGGAAATATGACAGCTGTATAGCTGTAATAAGTTCTCCTTTCTCAGAAAACAACCTGGGATTTATTATACAAGGTCATGTCTGGAAGAAAAGATTAAATATTGCAGCACCATTAAAGTCTACAATAACTGCTCTCTTCCACTTTTATTTAAAGCCTCCATGACGGACACATTTTATTAGCTAGCTCCATGCCCTTAGCTTTGTCATAGCAATTGCTAAATTAATTTACAAACTTCAGTCGACTTGTGTTTTTATAGGTGTCTCCCTGAATATCTTTCATAAGCAATACTAGAATTCCCCCCAGACAGAGCACTGCTGTTCAAACTTTAATTCTTCCCTTGTTAAAAGTTGTGTTCTTTTGATTGTACCAAAGGGCTAAAGGGTAAGTAAGCTTCCTTTCATACGTGCTATTTTGTCAACAACTGCTTCAGGAAGTTGTCAAATTGCAACGTGAATGGGATGGAACACTTACCTTCTATTGTGACACAAGCCATTATAATTCACTGTACTCTATAATACTTACGTTATAATGTATTCATTGGCAAATTATTTAGACTCTAGGTAGGACAACAGTGATTCAGAGCAAACTGAAGATAGTTTGGTGTTTTACAAAGAAATGTTTATAAAAGAAATGTGATTTCTGAATAAAGCTAATAATTTTAGAAGAATATTTATCATGGGAAGTCTGAAAATTTGGGTAGGTACAATAAGATACTTTTACTTTCTTACTAATATCATTTACTATGCCAAACCAATTTTCTCTTAAAATAATCCAGTTTCTTAAATTATTTATTCTGCTTCAGATGAAACCTGATTTCTTTGAGATCTACGACAGGAGTATTTTTCTGAACAGAGGGAGGTGAATGAAGGAGAGTGGTTCAGATCTAATGAGAGAACTTTAATGTCAAAACAGGTTCTTCTGATGGGGAAGGAAAACTCTCCCCAATATGACCATGTGATTTTCCTTGTTGATTTTTCTTGTTGATTCCAAGGAGGCAAAAATGGACTTCAGTCCTTCATTTAGACACAAAACCACAACAACTGAAACAAACCTGGTCTCATAAAACTATTTACACGATACCTTTTCCCCCGTTATAAGTTAGATCACATATTTCTTAGGCTCATGTGAGAAGGGCTCTGGTGGAAGATTTTCTATATAGTCCTGAAAATCAGATTTGCGGTTTGGTATATTCATTTCTTGCTTTTAAGATTTCTTAAAACATAAATTTAGTGAACACTGAAAAAGCTATTTCACATATACTATTTTCTCAACAAACCTATGTGTAACTCAGTCCTCAAAAATCCTACGTGTAAATAATAGATAAATTGGGCGGCGGCTCGGGGGACCGGGGCCTTTTGTTTGGAGCGGCGGCGGCGGCGGCGGCGGCGGGGGCCCCCTTCCCGCTTCCCCTGCTCCCTCGGTCTGGGCCGCCCCTCGCGGGCGTAGGGGGGCCGCCCCCTGGGCCGGGCCTCATCTCAGGTGCCCCCGCCCCGCCCAGCCCCAGGGGAGGGCCCGAGGCTGCCTCTGGCCGCTCAGGCCGACGCCATGAAGATCAAGGATGCCAAGAAGCCCTCTTTCCCATGGTTTGGCATGGACATCGGAGGAACTCTAGTAAAGCTCTCATATTTTGAACCTATCGATATCACAGCAAAGGAAGAACAAGAAGAAGTTGAGAGCTTAAAAAGTATCTGAAAATATCTGACTTCTAATGTAGCCTGTGGATCCACTGGTATTCGGGCTGCATGCCTTGAACTAAAAGATTTAACACTTTTTGGCCGGAGAGGGAACCTGCACTTTATCAGATTTCCAACCCAGGACCTACCTGCTTTTATCCAAAGGGGAAGAGCGAAAAACTTCTCAACACTACACACAGTGCTACGTGCTACAGGAGGTGGTGCTGACAAGTTTGAAAACGGTTTTCGCACAGTTGGAAACCTCCACCTGCACAAACTGGATGAACCTGACTGCCTTGTAAAGGGCTTGCTGTACATAGATTCTGTCAGTTTCAATGGACAAGCAGAGGGCTATTATTTTGCTAAGGCCTCAGAACCTGAGAGATGCCAAAAGATGCCTTTCAACCTGGCTGATCCCTAACCACTGCTGGTAGTGATCATTGGTTCCGGGGTCAGTATTTTAGCAGTCCATTCCAAAGACATAAACGAGTAACTGGAACAAGCCTTGGAGGGGGTACCTTTCTGGGTTTATGTAGTTTATTGACTGGCTGTGAAAGTTTTGAAGAGGCTCTTGAAATGGCATCCAAAGGTGAGAGCACCCAAGCTGACAAGCTGGTCCGTGATATTTACAGAGGAGATTTTGAGAGATTTGGTCTGTCTGGCTGGGCTGTAGCATCTAGTTTTGGGAATATGATTTATAAGAAGAAGCGAGAATCTGTTGGTAAAGAAGATCTAGCAAGAGCTACGTTAGTTACTATCACCAACAACATTGGTTCTGTGGCACGAATGTGTGCTGTTAATGAGAAAATAAAGAGTTGTCTTCGTTGGAACTTTACGTAACAATTCTCTCTCGATGAAACTTTTGGCATATGTCCTGGATTACTGGTCAAAAGGTCAACTGAAAGCACTGTTTCTAGACCATGAGGGATGTTCTGGAGCAGTTAGTGCACTTCTTGGGCTGCCAAATTTCAGCTAAAGCATCGGGTTTCTCTCTGTTAATAAATGTCATTCGAGAGGAACTGAAAACCAGAGGTGTAATTACTGCATTATTTGTCACTGGGAACCGAAGGATAAAAGAGTAGCACTATTCCTCTTGATTTTTAAGTGTCAGAATGGTAAGCTGCTATATGTTGCCATATTAAAATGAGAGCTCCAGTAATGTAAAGAATTTCAAAGTGAAATGCTTTCCCTTCTGTATATAGCCAGTGTTAAATCCTTAAATGCAATACAGCCTCTGATGATTGAACTTCCTCTGAAAAAGATCTTCTATTTATTGTATTTTATGTAGCCAACATTGCAGTACTGTATGTTCAAACATGAATCTTAAAGTCTCAGAAATGTTTAGCTCATGAAAATAATAGATTCTGAATATTTGTTACAAGTCTTCTATGTGTGTTTTGGTTACTAGTAAGTGGACAGTAACATACCCTGTATCGAAACTTACTGAAATGGCAATCAAAGATGATCATTTTTATGTGATTTTAGAAATGTTAAAGCAATATTATTCATTACTGTTGTTTTCCAAACATATCTTCTCCCAAGAAGCATGTTTATGTGATCCTTCCTCAGAAGTATAACCTTTTCCAATGCCATAATTTAACTAAAATGCTATTGTTAAACATTAGCCTGAATTTTAAAACGAATCCTAGAAAATGCACATAATTGGTGATACTGCATTTTTTGTATTTTGAGTTTATCAGACAGTACATTTTAAAATGTTTTTTAACGGGAGGCTTACTTATTTGAAAGTCCGTTCAGTAAGGTCCCAGGACTATTTGAATGGAGTATGGTTTATGTGTATTGGTAGGGATCCGTGCTCTTCTTTCTATACCACATTTATCTTAGGCCCAAAGTTAGCCATTTCTGTTTAATTAGGTCTGAACCATCAAAGCTAAAGACTGTCTTCTACTGTGAACAGCAACAAAATCATTTATGCTAAACGGATGTTATGGAAATTTAAAAGACAAGTTGTTTGAAACTGTGGGAATCTGAGGCAGTATTGCAGAATTATAAAGGGACCAATGTTTTGTACATTCTGGTAATAAAAGCACTATAGTTCCAAAAAAAATAATAATAATAAATAAATAAATTGAAGCTCATAGATATTAAGCCACATAGCAAGGTAGTATACTGTATAAGCAGCAAAACCAGAATCAACACCGAACCTGGCTAATTCAAGACTTCACATTTTACTCAAAATACCATAAACTTTCTGTTAAGCTTCTGTATAAGAATCACCATACAGAAGCATGATATAATTTTCACCTTTATTTAGGTCTTATTAGTTTTTGTATGACTTCTTATGCTATCAGCTAGGCCAGCTAACCATGATTCAATCGATGAACTTTAGGCAATGAATTAGGGAAAAAAACTCCTAGTTTAATGCTTATATTGGAAATTCATTATATAAGAAAATCCAACACAACAGAACATTGTATTCACCAAGATATGCAGCTACATTCTCAGAGTGCCTACTTTAGTACTTTTAAATAGTCAAGTACCTTGGGAAAAAAAGAAAACTATGTAAGAACTGCATATATATCCTCTATGTTCTATAGTAAGAGATATATAAAACTTAACTATACAAAGATTCTGTAATTTGAAATCTAGGTATAGATATAAAAATAGAACTAACTACATTATGAATTGCAATAAAAACCACAAATGATGCCTAAATCCTACAGAAATTTAGAAGGTAGAGGATTCCCTTCTATCTGAATTTATCTGAGAAGGTACTGAAAATGTACCTTAGAAACAATACGTTATTTTTAGCAAAAGTAAGCAGGATTGTGGAGATAGGAAGGCCTTATACTCATTCGATAAAATCCAAATTTCTGGATAATAGAATTCTATATTAAAAATATTTTTTAAAGTAAATGTAGTGTTGTAGTAGTTGCCTACAATGAGTTGGCTTAGTATATCAATCCAAGGATGCTGGATTTTAGGTTTATTTTTAGTGTTTGCTAAAAATAGCTTTACTTTGGGAATATTATTCTTAGAGATATATGTAGTATGACTTGGGGAAAAAAAACCAAAACTGATGATTGGAGGATATAACACTAAGAATAAAATGAGCTTAAACCATGTTGGTAATGGTGGGAACAGGTATAAAGAAACCACTGTTATTAGTTGGTGTCTCTCTCCTACTTACACAGAATAATATTGGAAAAGGAACCTAAAAAACAGTAGGGAAATTGGTCTCCTAGTATTATTGAGGTTCCCATCAAGAAATAAATCACTCTCAAAATTAGAGAATTTGAGAACTGATTTACAAAGGAACTTGAGATAGGCAGAAAAATGCACCCCCCCCCAAGATCTCCATGTCCCAATCCTTAGAACCAGTGAATACGTTACCTTAAATGGCCAAAAGTACTTTGCAGATGTGATTAAATCAAGGATTATGAAACGGGGAAATTATTTTGGAGTGTCCAGATGGAGTAAATGTAATCACACAAGTCTTTATAAGTGAAAGAGGGAGACAGGAGGGTCAGAGATGAGATGTGATGAGAGAAGCCCATGTCAAAGTAATAGGGAGCCAAGGGCCAAGGAGTGCAGGTAGCCTCTAGAAGCTGGAAAAGAAAAGAAAAGAGACTTTCCCCTAAAACATCTGGTAGGAAAGCAACCTTCCGACTCCCAGATTTTAGGACTTCTGACCTCGACCTCTAGAACTTTAAAATAAAAACTTGTATTGTTTAAATCATTAAGTTTGTGGTGTTTTGTAAAGCAGCAATAGGAAATGATTAAAGGATTCTATATAAGGTGTGTGTAGGGGAACTCCAAAGGCTAAGGAGGTAACAACCCAGAGTCGGAAAGACAAGAGAAGAGTGAAATTACCAGAACCCAAAGGTACTGAGTGGCACAGTGTCAGCCAGCTTGTAAAAGAGTAGTGAACCTCTCCTGAAGGGTCAAACTACCTAAAGGTGAATTTGCAAGTTGGGAGCTAGGGGTATAAATGTACTAACAATGTCACTCTCCTTCTGTATTTGATCTCCTATGAGGGCTCCCTGTGGGATGACTCAAACTGGAACCAAGGCGGCAGGGGAACCTGCTGAATGGTATGAACTGCTGGGACTGAACACATGGTAGAGAAGAACGAAAAGATGCCTGGCACATCTCCCTCTGGCACTTCTGCACGCACACCCCCCCCATGTGTAGTTACTAGTGATAGGTCCGCAAGTAAAGAATTCATCACTTCTAACTGCTCAAGCATGTATCGTCCAAAAACACATTTTCTGACCTTGCTCTTGAATCCTTTTCATTATTATTAGAAAAGGAAAGAAGCTATTGAGAACCTAAGAAAATATATTCTTGGAAATTTTCTAAATAGAGTGAAGGAACTGAAATAATAGCAATAAGACAGTATTACAAATAAAATAAATAAGTAACATTTGGGGACTTCCCTGGTGGTCCAGTGGGTAAGACTGCACTCCCAATGCACGGAGCCTGGGTTCAATCCCCAGTCAGGGAACTAGATCCCACATGCATGCCTCAACTAAGAGTTCACATGCTGCAACTAAGATGCCCATGCACTGCAACTAAACATGCTGCAACAAAGATCCCGAGTGCCACAACTAAGATTCAGCGCAGCCAAAATAAATAATAAATAAAATAAATAAATATTAAAAAGATAAGTAACATTCGTTGTGAGCTAAGATGTCCTAGGAATTGTGCTAGGCACTGTATACAACCTGTATTTATGCCTCTAAATTAACCTGTGATTTAGATAATGTCCCATTTTACAGTGTTTTCAAAAGAGATTCAAATATTTATGTACCTTGTCCCAAATCACAGAGAGCACATGGAACAGGGGGAACACAAAGCCCATTTGCCTATTCCTCTCCTTGAAGTACGAGTTTATTTTCTACTTCATGAACTTGAGTTTTATATATACTCAATGGGTCTATTATACAAAGTTGCTTTAAATATTTGGTACTTAAGTTTCCATTTAATCATCTGATATGTTAGCAATGTGTCAAGTGAGCTGAACTACAGTGAAGGATGTAGGATTTCAAGGACACTTATTTTGCTTGCCAATGAACATAATGCATCTATTTGAATGCTTATAGACACAGTTTGGAAGAAGGATAAGGCATTTGATATGTTCCTCTGCCATAATTAACACTCTTTTGCATCATTCCAGAATGTAACTGATTCTAATATGTTAATTAATTGTAATCAAGTAAAACAACTTTCACTGTTAGAAAATTTATTTTTAATATACAACTAATACTATATGTACCACTTAACTCTCTTTGCTTTAATTTTCCAAGTATTTTGTAAAAGTAAGTTGGAATAAAAATTTGGACACTAACAAAAAAGTTAATAGGAGATGTGCAGAATAATGGCATTTATTTGAAATAAATATTGTATGAAATGAATCATATGAATTGCTTTAGTAATGAAACAGTGTGAAGAAATAAGTAATATTCATATAGCAAGTAAAATTATGATAATAGTCAAACGATGACTGAACATCCTCTTCAAAATACCTATAATCTTTTACTGATATTTGCTTGTTGAGGGTGTAAGAGTGGTAAATGCATGGACATGGATAAGTGTTTAAGACAAATTAATTTAAATATATTAAAACCAAAAAAGTTCATTTGTAAATGAATTTATCCCATTCAAGTGCAAAAGCATATCATGTTGATTATTATTTCCACACTCTGGAGCAAGAGGCAGTTTTAGGTATACATATATGGACTGAAATACAAGAGAGGCATTTTTAGCTATTATTTTTCTTCCATGACTTATGAATAATCAATAGGAAACCAACAATCTGAGTTCGGTCAATATGAACTTTTATTTTGAAGTATACTGGAGTATTCCAGATACTAATGCTTATAGCAGTAACTAATTTTAATCAGACATTTTATGGAAGTGGTGATTAAAAAAGGAGTAGATAATTTAAAAAATCTCAGTGTGAAGTACTACTTTAAATAGAACACTGCATAAACAGTAAAGTCAGGAGCTTTTCTGAGTCTAAGGGCAAAAGCAGCAAAATAGAACACCGTACACAGTGTAGTGTTTGTAACTGTAACCGATATGAAATACATACAAGGGCCATATACATGGAGTTATATTTTAAAATTTTCTGCAAAGACTCTTTTGCCTCAAGCCATTAAGTGGAGACCTGTATCAATATATTCTTGCAAGGTGGAAGTAATTCTACTGTAAGCACAAAGGAACAAATATACTTAAATAAATCCTCAATAATATTGGAGCGGAAGGCTGTGTAAAGTATTGCCCTGGTTCAGTTGCAAAAGGAAAACATTTATCATAATATGTCATCGTGAAGCCTAGGTAAAATTGTGGCATGGTGTGAAAAGCTGTGTCGGCCAAACTACACCCATTTTTATAATTTATATCTATGATCAAGATACCAATGTCTAGTAGTCCTCAAAAGTTCTGATTAGTTCCTTTCCTCCAATACACCTTGGTGAAAGGCTGCAGGTTCTTTGAGGAAGGCAAGGAGAAAGATTAACAGTACAAATTTATGGCAGAGCAGGGTCCTTCCTTAAAAGGACCCCTAGGTCAGTAAACTGGCTCAAATCTGAGAGTTGATTAAGGAATCTTGACTGTTTGACTGTTCTTGTGATTCAGGGTGAGAATTTTATTTGACCTAGAAATTTTCCTTACACAGATCAAGTAAGAGTTTAATAGGCTTCTTACCTATTTCACCTCTAGGAACACCATGATTGACTAGGTAATAGGTCTATGTGAGTCAGACTATTCTGCTCTTTGCTTTGACTCTGCTGTCATTAGTTAACTATGCCCACCTTGTCTTTAGCAGTTGAGTGCTGCCACTTGGCTCCTGTCACCCTGAGATGCAATTACTCCCATTGCATTTCATCTTCCCAATTTGGTGACTCCAGTTCCCACTGTAAAGCCTGGACTACAGAAAAGAGAGAGAGCTGAGCTCTTGAAGGATGATGGGGCTCCCCTCACAAATTTATTTCTCATAGTATTGGAGGAAGTTTTATTTGTGTGTCTTTCCCAGTGTGGGTGAGTAAATCTTAAATGACAAATCCACTCTACCATTCCAATCTCCCTAAGCTTTGGAATCCCTCCCTCTACATTAAAGCAAGGCAGGTCTGGCATTTCCAACTCGCTAACTCTGAGCCACCTTTTGGTCCTGTTTCAGCCAACCAACCAAAAAACTGAGCCCTTTTTACCTCCCTGAGCTCCATCAATAACACAGAATCTTTGCTTAGTGAGCCCATCAATAAATTTGGCCTAACCCAGTTTTATATTCCTTCCATCATTATCCCACATCCTTAAAGCCATCTTCACACAAGCTCCCTGGATTTTTTTCTGTATAAATTAGGAAACTCAAGAAGTTCTTTAGGAGTGCAGAACACCTTCTGGATCACACTTTGTACCTCACCAACTTGAGTCTAGTTATAGGCCTAGAAGGAAAAAAGGGTGGTAGGGTGGGTGCTGAGGACATCAGCATTGTCTTACATGGCAACGGCCTCAAAGCTAGGGGCCATTCTAGTTTCCTTAGTTAATGCAGGGTTAACCCCCTCAGAAGGGGTGGAGAGGCCATTTCCAGTAGAAGTCAAAGCTCCTTCCAGTGTCAAAAAAGACTTAGCAAAATCAGGGGAGCTCAATGTCACCAGCTTGATCAAGGTCTTCCCACGTGTACACATTCCACCTTTCAAGAACCCATTCCTTATAACAGACACCCTGAGAAGCTGCAAGTTCAACATGCATTGTATATCAACCAGTTGTAGGATGAGTGTGATTTTCAGCCACCCCAGTCCTACAGCTACAAGAAATTAAGGTTCTCCTTCAGGGAATACACAGAAGCCTTCAGGACTTTTAATATAGCACTTAAATTGAGAATTTGAATCCCTGAGCTCATCCTTTTCTTGTTCACTGACATTAGGAGCAACCTGACAATCTCATTACTTGTATGTTTACCAAAATATTCCAAAGTATCACACACAATCACCCATTGCTTCTTATAAATGTTTGATTAAGAGTATCCAATAGTGATGGTTGGTCTATCTCTATTGCCACACCATAGGCTATCATCAGTTCTTTCTTTTCTACTAGAAAAAGAGTCATTAGCATCTTTAAATCTATTCAGATTACAGAGCTAATTGCAGAAACCTTCTTACTCAAGGGAAGGTCAGCCTTTTTACTGTATTCAGGTCTTTAATTGATTGGAGTAAACGTTTATCTCATCCCAAAACACTCTCAGAGAATTACTCAGAATAATGTTTGATCAAATATCTGGGCATTCCATGGACCAGTCAAGTTGGCATATAAAATTAACTATCACAGATAATATGTATTAGCAATTTCTACTAAATAATATGAGAAAACTATTCATATATATATACATATATATATATATATGTATGTTAGATTTCTACTGCTATGTAACAAACAAATCTAGAGGCTTAGATCAACCCACACTAATTATCTCACAATTTCCTTGATCAGGAATCTATGCATTTCTAAGCTGGATGCCCTGCTCAGGGTATTTCAAGGTTGCAATCAAGGTGCTGACTGGGCTGGATTTTTGAGAGGCTCTGGGTAAGGTCAACTTCAAAGCTCATTCCAGTTGTTGGCAATCTACAGATTTAACACAATCCCTATCAAAATATCCATGACATTTTTCACAGAACTAAAATAATCCCCACTTATTTGGAACCACAAAAGACCCAGAATTGCAAAAGCAATACTGAGAAAAAAGAACACAGTTGGAGGTATAACCTTCCAGACTTCAGACTATACTACAAAGCCACAGTAACCAAAACAAGGTGGTATTGACACAAAGACACATAGATCAATGGAACAGGATACTGAGCCCAGAAATAAACCCACACACCTATGGTCAATTAATCTACAGCAAAGGAGGCAAGAATACACAATAGAGAAAAGACAGTCTCTTTAACAAGTGGTGCTGGGAAAGCTGGACAGCCACATGTAAAACAATGAAAGACATAAATGTAAGACATGAAACCATAAAACTCCTAGAAGAGAACATAGGCGAAACACTCCTGACATAAATTGCAGCAGTATTTTCTTGGATCAGTCTCCCAAGGCAAAATAAATAAAATCAAAAATAAACAAATGGGACCCAATCAAACTTAAAAGCTTTTGCACAGCAAAGGAAACCATCAACAAAATGAAAAGACAACTTACAGAATGGGAGAAAAAAATTGCAAAGAATTCAATGGACAGGGGTAATATCCAAAATACAAAAACAGCTCATACAATTCAATATCCAAAAAAAAGCCCAATCAAAAAATGGGCAGAAAATTTAAATAGACATTTTTCCAAAGAAGATATATAGATAGCTAATAAACACATGAAAAGATACTCAACATCACTAATTATTAGAGAACAGCATCCATCCACTTCTACAAATATATATTTCATGTTTATCATTCTTTGTTTTCGTATTTTCTCCTATTTAACATAATGTTGAATTTTATTCACTTGCTTGACTTACTATTATCTGTCTCCTCCAGTAGAACAAAAGCATTAAGAATGCAGATTTTGTTTGTTTTGGTCACTGGTCTTTCCTAAAGATTGGGAACAGCTCAGAAGAGGTACAGATAAATACTTGTTATATTCAGTCTTTTGTCCTTTACTCTGTTAATATGGTAAATTACTTGATTAGCAAATTTAGCATTAAACCATGCTAGCACTCTTAGAACAAGTCCTACATATGATTTAGTTTTTAATATACATTTAGATTTTTATGCTAATATATTACTTTAAAAATATGGATATATAGACCTAAATAGGGATTTTTCCAAAGAAGACATACAGATGGCCAACAGGTACATGAAAAGATGTTCAACATCACTAATTATTAGAGAAATGCAAATCAAAATCACAATGAGGTATTATCTCACACCAGTCAGAATGGTTATCATAAAAAAATCTGCAACTAATAAATGATGGAGAGGATGTGGAGAAAAGGGAACCCTGGTAAACTACTGGTGGGGATATAAATTGGTGCAGCCACTATGGAAAGCAGTATGGAGCTTCCTTAAAAAAACTAAAAACAGAGCTACCATATGATCCAGCAATCCCACTCCTGGATATATAACCATAAAAAAATGGGAAGTCTAATTCAAAAAGATACATGCACGGCAATGTTCACAGCAGCACTATTTTCAACAGCCAAGACACAGAAACAACCCAAGTGCCCATGAACAGACGACTGGCTTAAGAAGATGTGATACATATACACAATGGAATATTGCTCAGCATAAAAACAGAATGAAATACTGCCATTTGCAGCAACATGGATGGAACTTGATAAATGTTGTGCTTAGTGAAATAAATCAGAAAAAGGCAAATACTATATGATATCACTTATATATGAAATCTAAAAAATAATACAAGTGGATGTACACACAAAACAGAAACAGACTCACAGGCATAGAAAATAAACTCGTGGTTATCAGAGAGGAGAGGGAGTGGGGAAGGAACAAATTAGGATAATGGGATTGACAGATACAAACTACTATACATAAAATAGATAAGCAACAAGATTTACTGTACAGCACAAGGAATTATACCCAATATCTTGTTATAACCTATAATGGAATATAATCCACAAAAAACTCAATCACTATACTGTACACTTTAAACAAACATAATATTGTAAATCAAGTATTCTTCAACAAGAAAAATAAGAATTTGACCTTTTATTCTGGATATGACTGGCTGACCATTAGAGATCTAACTTTGATTATGGATTTTTAAATTTTTTTTTAAAATTCTAACTTATTATTAAAGTATAATCTACCTCATAAAGGACTCATACATCATAGGGCACTGCTCAGTGAATTATTACAAAGTGAACACATTTCTGAAACCAGCCTTGGATTTAAAACCAAAAGTCTCATAACCAACATCCCAGAAAGCCAACTCATTCCATTCCACCACCCAATCATTCTCTCCTCCCTCAAAGTAAACACAATCCTGATTTTTGTAAATATGTTGCAAATTACACTGTAAATATGTAAATATGTTTTGCCTATTTGAAACTGTGAAAATGAAGTCATACCACATCTATTCTTTTATTTCTGGCTTCTTCCTCTCAACATTTGTTTTGCAATTACACCATGTTATAACTGTAATTAATTTATCATCCACGCTTAAGAATATCGATTTGACGAATCATTTATTTATGTATTTCACTCTACACTTGAAACCATTTACCATTTGGGTGTATTAAAGACAATTTAACTACAAACATACTTATACATATCTCTTGTTGCACACATGAACTTGTTTTTGAGGAGTGAAAACACTTCCAAGACAAGGGTGGTAGCTTTTTTAGTATTATTACCTTCCAGAATTAAATAGTCACATACTCAACTTTCAAGATTCACATCCATGAGAATAAGGTAGGTTGTACTGGCTGTGTGGGTCTGGATAGCAAGGTTCAGGCAACGAGGCAACCCATTTTGCCCAAGATCTTAAAAGGCAACATTTATTAGTAGATATTTTTATTTTTCTTTCAAACCGCTGTGACAGACACGGCAATCATGTGAATCAGGGAAGTCAGACACAGAAAGTAACAGATGGAAAGCAACAATGATTCTACCTTTTATAAAACTTAATAAAAGGTATGTATGGTGAGCATTTTTAAATATTTCTTTAAAAATATACCATGTAGATATAGAAACAGGTAAACATTCAGGAAAACTTTTAGGATTAGGATAAATTAAGGAAAATATTTCATTTTAAATCAAAAAATGGAGGGAGTTTGCTTAATTTTGGGGTACATCACAATCCCACCTCCCAAATATGCAACTAAATTACGTAAATTTTCACTTCCTATTGCTAAAAATGAACATAATGCATGGAATCTTGAAAATTTTAAGATACATTTTCCTTTTCCCATGAAATAAAATAGTATTTGATACAGTTCACTGATTTGTGTTTCAGAAACGAGTGCTATTTTAATTAAGTAATTATACGTAATTGTAATTATACATAATTTGAATTATACTGTAATTATGTAATTATACATAATTTTAATTATACATTTGTCATAAAATCTAAGAAGTTGGAGATAAAATATCTACTAGGTCAAATTCAATGTAATGAATCTCATTTACAGATGGGTAAGGTTTATGAATTGAAGCTACCTTAGAGATTCCTTTCCCTAAGCTCATTGGTATCATTCAATCGGGATGGAAACCTATAGAATGTTGCTGCGGAATTGTGACTTCCAACACCCTTGACTTATACTAGAACTGACCCTGACTAGGGTGGAAGCTTGCTTTTCTTCAGTCCTGAACCAACGATACAGCTATTAGAATACTACGGTGCAGATAAAGAGGTCAAAATTGATGCTGCCCTCAGAACCATTAAAATGGTATATACTCTACATGGTGGGTTTTGACATCTAGATCATTTGGGCAGGCACTTTTAACTTGAAAATAAACTGAATATAAAGTTAAAGCTTTCCACAAGCAGTATTAACTTACACAATCAGCACTTTCTTAGAAATTCACCTCAGCATTGACTGACCTTAGCAATATGTTTGCAGTATTTGCACATGACTGAATCGTTCCTTTGCACTATTGCTAAATTAGGAATAACCGCAAATTTCCTTTCAGTGGTAGGCAAGGTAAGCAAGCTTCTGCCTCTGCCTCTCTCTCCCTTCATCATGATGAGCGTATATATGTGTGTGCATACCTGCACACGCACTGGCTTATATAATGTATATAGTATATGTGTGCATATACATGCATTATGGAGGAGAAGCCATTTCTCTTTTCTATGGATCTTTTTAAGATATCTACTAATCCATCCATCCATCCATCCAAAATTACAATCACCAGCCACCGGTGATTGAAGTAGACTGCTGACACATAATCTTTCAATTAGAAAGAACAGAGAGGTGTCCTGCTGATAGTGTGTGCAGTGATATTAAGACAACTCCTTCTTAATCAGGAAAGTCAAATTACATATCTTCTGTTATCAACAGACTAACTCCTAATGGAAATACGCTGCCAGCAGAATGTGTTCTATTTGGGAGTGTGGCAAGGTGCAGCAGAAAAAGAATGAGCTTTGAATCCATAAGGACATCTCTAACATTGAATAAGTTATATAATCAATTTGATGCATCTTTCCTTCATCCATTCATTAGGGCTGGTTGTACTTTCCCTTGTAAAGCTTAGGTGAGCGTTTTAAGTCTCCTACTAGAATGTTTAGCACAAGGCAATTGCTCTGTGTTTTCTTCCAGGTGTCTAGTCACCATATTCTGTTCAAACTGGGCCTACATGTTCTGTCACTGACTGAGCCATGCCTCTGGTTACCCTGCTGCACTCTGAATACCTGGACCCTGCTCAGGACATCTACATGTATATGTATCCTTAGCAGCCATTAGCATCTGGTTGCATCTACTGTGTGTCAGGCAACTATGTACTAAAATTCACATAGGAAAAGTCATGCCTTGGATATGCTTCTATTTTAATGGAAAATTTAGTTCTAAGCCTAAACTGAGAGATCACTGCGACCATGATTATGTCTCATGCAGGGAAATAAAGTAATACAAATGCAAGTCCCACATCACTGGAGATGTTACTTCCTTTTCCAAGATGATGGCTCCTGTTCCACAGGATCTCTGGGAAGCTGGAATGAAGCCCACAGAGTAATGCCTCACAAAGAGTACACTCTAAATGGTTTGAACAAGGAAAGGATTTTTATTTTAAATCCCAGATTAAGGCCCTGTCAAAAAACTTAAGTAAAATTAATAAAATAGCATCTTTGAAACAGGCACTAAACCAGATAATCTGATCTAACTTGCCTCTTTTCTGAGCCTCTAATCTAAAGCCCTTTTGACTTTTGCCCACCAGCACTGTTATGTGCATAATTTATAAAACAGGAGGTTATGAGATCTCAGAGTTGCCTCTTCTTGTGTAATTTTATATACTGGCTAGCATGCTTTCAATGTCACAACGCAATAATGTTATGTCACAGAGTGTACACAGTGCCTGTTCTATATTAACTGCCTAATAAATATCAACTGTGGATAATACTCAAGAAGTAGGATGAGATATTGGAAATTAATTATGGTTGTAGTGTATTGTTCTACACTGACTGCAATCTGAATCGAAGAAGCAGCTTTATCCTCTTCCTTTTATCTGAGTTTCTTAAAATTCAGTCCACAAACTCTGCTTTCTGTATACACTTGGATGACTGTCTTAATCACATTCTTGGCTTCAAGGATGCAAATTCAAAGCCTGTCTCATTCATACTGTATTGCTAGCGGTCTACATAAAAATCACTAATGTGTTAATTAATCCATGTATTTTTGACCCATTTCCTAGGTTCCACTCCCAAAATTCCACTGCCTGCTAGGATATTTTCCCTTGGATATCCCATAGGTATCCTGAACTCATTTTGTCCAAAATATAAATCATCAGTTTCTTCACTTGAACCTAATATGTTTCCCATCTTATTGAATAACACTGTCACTCATCCTGTTGCTCAAGGCACTTTCTTGGGAATCATTCTATATATTTCTCTCTCCTTCTCTAACGTAAGTCTCCTGTCTCTGATTCTCTGCAATTCAGCTGAGACTGTCTTGTGACCATACTATCTCTAGTGCAAATTATGATAATGACATGCTGCTGGTCTTCAGCCCTCCAGTCTGTTCACCGTCCTGTCAATGCCCTACAATTTTGTCAAGGCCTTTTTATGAAACACAAATCTGATTCTGTCACTGCCCTACTTATTTGCTTCTTTCCCCATTCCCTACAGGCTAAAAATTAATTTCCAGCAAAGTCTGTAAGTGCTCCATGATTCAGTGCTAGTCTACATGTTTTGTCTTATACCAGTAACAACAACAGCAAAAGAAAAGTGCTTCAGGCAGTTCTTCTAAACTGGGTAAGTTATACCGAATGAGACATATCACATCACACCTTCTACTTTTTACTCAGGTTTTACTTTCAGCCTGTAATGATCTCTTCGTTTTTTCGGTGCCTGTTCCTCTTTTAAAAATCTGATTCAGCCTCTTATCCTGTGAATCTTTCCTAAATGGCTGAGGCAGTGCTTGTAATTCTGTTATATGGTCTCTCATAAACACAGAACATAATTCTAAAGTGGAAAATAACATATATTGTAACTGCATATGAGGCTTTCGTCACATCTTCTCTGGAAATACTTGGAAAGTAGAGATATGGTCTTTACTTGACATAGTATTTGATGTTTGGCATACAGCACAGATTTGATAAATGTTGTCTCCATGTATTAATGTTTATCTAACGTGAAAATTAAGACTACAGAATAGCCTTTCAAAGTCAAACTGGGCATTATTTAACAAGGCCACCCATGGATGATGTAATTCATTAGAGAATTCACCATATTTGGCTTTGCTAATTTACTACTTGATTAGTGCCCCGACACAGTGAAGTTTTGTGCTAACCTGAAAATTTCTGCTCCATAGAAAAGATAACTCTGATAGTTATATGTCTTGTAGGACATTAACCAGTTTTGTTTTGAATGCAGAAACTTTGAGAAGTGAACCTCAGGCAGTAACAGAATGATTCAGGTCACAGACTGGATGCATATCTTGGGACAAAGTAACAATTCTGGTGCTATTACAAATTCTCATGGTCAAGTAGCAAAATCATATTTATTTCCTGTTTTTTCAAGATAATTCTTGGTTATCTGAACTATAAAATACATCAATATCAAAGTATAAAACAGCCCCCCAGGGAACAAATGCCTCTCAGTTCTGGAAGGTAAGTCCATTCAATTCTACCCTTGGATAATGTCACAAATTGGTGAGATTTCTGCCAGTATGATGATAAATAAGAATATTTTCATTATAAAATTATAGTATTTCTATCTATACTCCTGCCTCCCTCCCTAGAATGTTTTATTCCCTATATAATATGAAACCCAATTCTTCTTATAATTAAAATGGAGTTCTTCAACATTTGTTTTCTGCAAATGGCCCTATCAACATAAATAATAAAGTTTTGGGGAAAATCTATTCACGAGAAAATTTATAACGGTTAAAATTTATTTCATAATTTGTTGTATAATATCCAGATTTGAATACCGTTTTAAATCTAGGTAGCAAAACAGAATTCATCTGATGACAAAGTTTGGGCTGCAAGGAGTAATTAACAAACAACGATGCATAACAATCAGACTTAATAATAAATGTTCTTGTTTAGAGTCTCCACAGTGTTATTTCTACCTGTCTCTATCAATCTGGCTATTCATATTATCATGCTTATTCTGGCTAATATTTAATAAATGTTTTCAAGCAACACATCCTAAGAATAATACTGATGTTGCTATTCCTGTTTTGCAAAGATACAACTGAGACATGGAATAATCATTTAAAAATTTAATGCTATGTATAAACAAGCAATAAACTGTATTTCAAGCAAAATGTTAAATTTTCTTTAAACTTTTAATAACCTCTATTAACTTTATGTTTGCAAAATACACAAATAAATAAACAACAGAAATTGTTTATCTAAATTTTTTTAACTGACAGATCTATGTAGTTTACAATATTCTCAAAATTAACACTGAGATTTCACACCCAAAACTTTTTCAGAAAATCTCTAGACTTCTTGTTAGAAGTTATGAGAAGGAAACCAATTCATAACTGTTACAGAACAACCAGACATAGACGGTAAATGGATCAATGAGGTGTCACAGCCACCCAGATCACATCTTGTCAAAAGGTCCTCACAAACTAGTCATGAAAGACAACCTCTGTCAGCAGTAGTCACGGAGTTGTTATACACTTTTAATAGAGCAATTCTGAGATCATGATGTGCACAGAATCCTACTTGAAATGGCTCAAATGAGTTCACCTAAGACAAGGCTGCAACTGAATTATGAAAAGTTTTCCACATACGATGAGTTTTAGGCTCCAGGTATCTTTAAATGTCACTGTTCCAATTTTGTTTTTAATTCTAATGAAGCTCTTCTCCTCCGACAATTATAGGTAAGAATGACAAAGAACATTTTGGAAGGAACAACAATATATTCAACTATTCTGTACTTAATTCTCCCATTCCTACATTCCTCTTCTAACATTAAGATTTCAATTTATTTGTCCAAAATATAAATTGATTTAATTAATTTAAATCTTTAGTGTAGGGCTTCCCTGGTGGCACAGTGGTTGACAGTCCGCCTGCCGATGCAGGGTATGCAAGTTCGTGCCCCAGTCCGGGAAGATCCCACATGCCGCGGAGCGGCTGGGGCCCGTGAGCCATGGCCACTGAGCCTGCGCGTCCGGAGTCTGTGCTCCGCAACGGGAGAGGCCACAACAGTGAGAAGACCGCGTACCGCAAAAAAAAAAAAAAATCTTTAATGTAATAAAAGTTGCTCCTTCCTGGCTGGCTAAAAACTCTTAGATTTAAAGATGATAACCTATTAGCATATTTTAAAAATAAATTTTATAATATCTCAATGTTAAGACATCTGATAGGTAGTGGTAGTTTTCATTAGTAAAATAAGGGTTGCTGAAATTAATTCAGAATACATTTGTTGGGAAGGGAAATCCAATAGGAGGAACATAATTTGGAAATCATTTAAATTAGAAAATATTGAAGAAAATATAGTAAAACTTGGATTAGTAATTAATAAAATTTAAAGAAACTAGAGCTAAACAGAATACAACATTTATTTGGGAATAGAAGTAGATGATAAAAACACTAAAGGTAAAGTACAAATTTGAATTATCCAAATGGCACATATTCATGTTATACCTCCATGTGCTACCCAAGATACAGTTCTGCCTGTAAGCACTTCGAGGTATGGACATGCAATGTCACCACAAAATTCATATTGTTCTCTTTGTTGATAGAACTGAGAGAATTTTCAAATGCTTTATAATTGTATCTCTAAGGACATTGAAAAAATCACTTGTAAAGGTACCAGTGATACTTAATATTGACAGTTAATAACTGATAGAAATAAAGGCCTGTATTTAAATGAGAGAGGGAGAAAACTAGTGATAGGATTTGTGTATTTCCTTCCATGACTTTCAGGTGTTCAACTCATATTTGCTTTAAGGACTTCTATTACAGATAGTAGTTATATATGCGTGTATATATATACTTTTTTTCTTTTAATCTAAATAAACAGTCCCCTATTCAATTCACAAATAACTGTGTGGCTAAAAATGAGACAGATGAAGAGCACTTGCAACTATTTTATCCTAGAGAACACGTGACTGAAACGTCAAACACATTTTCTTCCTGGTTTCTTCACATGATAATGTAAAGGACTGAAACAACAATTAAAAAAAAAAAGAGGCTGCTGTTAAGACGCTCAGGACATTTTTCCTCTGAAGGTCACATTAATAATACAAATTTAAGATAACGTGTATGCTTAATGAGAAAGATTAACCAGTCAATTTGCTATACTCTCACATCTGACCTTCTATGGATGAAGTTATCACCTACTAACACTTTTACTAGCTTTTGATTTTTTTAATAATGCAGATTTTAATGTGACAGTAAGTCACACACCATGGCCTAATGATAGTATTAAAAGTCAAACCACTGCTCATAAAACACTTAAGTCTCTTTGCCCTTCATAAGCCACATTTCTGTAACTATATCATTTGGAGGTAGGGAAGTATAAAGGTGTCCCCAAAGCCTTTCTCGGCAGGTAAGCATGTTTCTTGAAAACGCACCAGCACCAATTCCTTCTGTGCCACTGGTTAACTGGAGGTACACAGGTTCAGAGGCAGATGGGGTCAGTCTTCACTGACTACACTGGCTGAATTTTTTGTTTTTTCATCAAGGTGAGATCCCTCGTTTTGAGCTTCATCTTTTGCAGCCTCGCCAGAAAACACATTTGGTTCAGATATTTGCCAAAAAGAAACCATATTAAATTCCTAATGTCAAGTCACTTAAAAATATCCCAACACTTCTTCAAGATAGTGAGCATTATGTACCCACAAGTCTTCATGAAAAGAGTTAAGGGATATGTTGGATGTATAACAGCAGATACATTTAAAATGTTTTCATGAATCAAGAGACGGCAAAATACTTTGAAACATTTTTTTAATTTACATGTCACTAAAAATCTATGTAGCTTCCAGAGAGTATGTTTTATTATAGGTGGTATTTTAGCTTCAATTCAAACCTGATACTTCTAGCCTGAGAGACCTACACTTTGGTTTTCAGTTTTCATTCAGAGCTTAAACTGTCACCCACATTTAAGATGATGTTTCTCTTGTCAAGGTCCAAGATCAAAGATAATCCTCTAAAAAGGTATAACACCATCTTTTCCACAGTCACATTGCTCTAAACATTTCACATACTTAAGAAGAAATGAGATTATACTAATAAAAGTCTTGTCTCTATGAAGCATATTTTTTGACTATTTTCTCCTTCTAAAATGTCACTACATTACATGTAAAGACTGTGTGCATGTTTATAACATTTTTTTTCCTTTTAACATCTTTATTGGGGTATAATTGCTTTATAATGGTGTGTTAGTTTCTGCTTTATAACAAAGTGAATCAGTTATACATATACATATGTTCCCATATCTCTTCCCTCTTGCGTCTCCCTCCCTCCCACCCTCCCTATCCCACCCCTCCAGGCGGTCACAAAGCACCGAGCCGATATCCCTGTGCCATGCGGCTGCTTCCCACTAGCTATCTACCTTATGTTTCTTAGTGTGTATATGTCTATAACATTTTTATGTATGTGAATCTTCTCAACGAATAAACACTTGATCACTTTCATAAATTATTTTCCCCCAATCTCTCATTCTGTATTTCTTCAATTTATTTATTCAAAAGGGCCCTATAATACATATTAATAGAAAAATATAAACATAATTGGCAAGATGTGTATCTGTTTATTAGAAAGCATATTCAGCATCATCAGCATAAATCCTACATGAACTACTTGACTCCTCTATACCATGTGACTTGTCTAGAGTAATTCTGCCAAATGCCAATTACTCAAGCATCCCCCAAGAAGCTGTACAGTTTTCTATTCTGTTAACTATGCAGTACTTCCTCAGTCATTTATTTCACAGCAATATTTCAAATTAGGTACAGTGGATAAGTCTACCCGCAATTAACAGGTATAAAAGTTAAAGCTTTGGAATGTTCATATGTACTTTTTAAAAAGTCTATCTGTCAGGTTGTCCAGCTTCACAATATAGAAAAAAAATCCAAATAGCTGGGATTTAAATAAAAAAACAATTTGTGCTTCTGATATATACAATTCAGATACTGACAGTGAGGTTTGATGTGGCGACTATACGATGTTTTCAGTTCCAAGACTGTTTTACTTGCTACCACTCTTCAGACACAACTCTTTCCTTTATGGTTCAGTGTGGCAGCTGGAGTTCCAGTGGAGGAAGGAAATAACATATCTACATTTATACTTATAGCTCTGTCCAAAGTTTAGTAACAGGGCCATATCCAACTGCAAATGATGCTGGAAAATGCTGTATTTTCACTGAATGAATATAATCAATGCAGGTGAAGTAGATGAAGGAGATCAGATTATGGAGTGGGCAACTAAAATGATTTCCACACAGATGGATTAGAACATACATCTCTAGGTTTAGAACATACATCTCTAGGTTTAGAATTTTCTTCTCTTTCTGCTGTTAACCTTCCCTATGTATTTCACAATTATTTGTTTTTCTCTGTAAATTCAAACTCTACAATTCATTTATACATACTTTTAATATCCTAATAGTTTAGGTAAATATCAAAGAAATCTAATAAAAGCAGGCAGCTAAAAATAGGAATATTATCTCTATCATTATTACTTATACAGTAATATACTAACATATGTATCTAATCATATATGGCATTATATATAAAAGAAATATGAAAATGGGTAAGTAAAGCAGTATTTCTTATAATAGAAGTAAAAACTTTTAATGAACATTCTTGAATAAAATTTCAATTTATTTATTTACAACAAGCATAACTTAACTTGTCTTGTCACTTAATGTTTAAAAATAAGAGGCCAGAGAAGCAGTAAGAATACATTATAAGAACACAAAAGTATAGAATCAATCATATCTAATAGCATATATTTCACATACTTTAATATCTGTGTACTATCTTTAAGTCTGGATTACTTATAAATGATCCAAAATCTACATCATGGTCAACTCAGTACCTGATGTGGTTACGATCTGCTGTGTATCAGACGTTACTAACCAACAATCCAATTTAAGTGCTTGTGGTGAAGACGGATTTCATATACTGTATAAGGTTCCCTACTTTACATTCAATTTTAAGTACAAAAATATATTTTTTCCCTAAGGAAAAATTTAACGTGTATGATTTTTTTTCTTAAATGGGTATCTTTAGACTCCAATATCTTTTAAGAGCCAGCAATACTCCTGTGTGTGGGCAAATTTTACTTTTCACAGTTTAATGCTCCCCCAGGAATTTTTTTTTCCCAAATAGACTATCTTCTTCTAATCCAGTTATAAAAATAATATCCTGCTATTTTCCTTAGAGGCTTGATCCAAAATATATTCTTAGTTTTAGCACAGAGAAAAAAAAATCTAGTGTTGTACAACTTTAACTTTTCGCACTAAAAATCATATAGGGCACAAAATTTGAAATTTAGAGTTATGAAAATCTCACCTCTGACATGCATTCCCTTTAAAGAGGTTTCATCTTCAATTAAGTCAGAAAATAACTGTCTTGTTAATTAAGCAAACTTAAAATATTACTGTAATTTAATACAAATTTAACAATGAGGTTAACAAATTAAGAAAAGCTTATTATTTGCAGGGTTCGTCTTAAAAGAAAATTAGCAAAATGTCTTGGAAGATCCTAAAGTTAATCTAACTGAGGATACATAACTTGAAAGGTTATTTTATTGCATAATTATCTGGTACAATGAGAACCAGAATGGATGTTTTAGAAATACTGGGGAACCTAAAAGCAGTTCAAAAATAGCAAGAATACTCAAACTATTATAGACAGACTTCTACTTCTGGCTATAATAAACACCTTACAATAGAGTAATTCTCCCTGAAAGAAAAACAAAAAAAGCAGGATCTAATTTTTAAGAATCAGTTTTTTGTCATTAGGGAATTGCAAATTAGAACAACTCTGAGATAACTCTATGTACCTATTACAAAGACTAAAAACCGAAACATCAAATGCTGACAATGGTGTGGAGCAAAAGAAACTCTCATTTGCTGCTGGTGGAAATGCAAAATGGTACAGCCACTTTGGAAGACAGTTGGCTCTATCTTACATAACTCACCACACTCTTACCATATGGTCCAGTAATCACACTCCTTGGTATTTATCAGAAGGAGCAGGAAACTCACATCCACACAAAACCTGCACACAAATGTTTACATAAGCTTAATTCACAATTGCCAAAACTTGAAAGTAACCAATATGGCTTTCAGTAAATACATGGATAAAAATTCTATGGTATATCCATATGATGAATACTATTCAATGATAAAACGAAATGAGCTATCAAGCCACGAAACAAAAACAAAACCAAGCACACACACAAAGAAACCTTAAATGCACATTGCTAGGTGAAAGAAGCCAGTTTGAAGAGGTTACACGTGAATGATTCCAACTACATGGCATTCTGAAAAAAATGAACCTATAAACATAGTAAAATGGTCGGTGGTTGACGGATGTTGAGAGAAGGGAGGGTATGATGAATAAGTGGAGCAAAGGGGAATTTTAAGACAGTGAAACTATTATGTATGATGTTATAACGGTGGACAACTGTAATTATACATTTGTCAAAACCCACAGACTGTACAACGCAAAGTGAACCCTAATGTAAACTATGCACTTTAATAAAAAATGTATCTATGTTGGTTCATTAATTGTAAAAACAATTAAAAGTACGCAAATGCAAAATGCTAATTATAGGGAATATTGCTGGAGATTGGGGAGCAAGGGGTTTATGACAACTCTTTGTACTTTCTGCTCAATTTTTCTGTAAGCCTAAAACTGCTTAAAATTCTCTTTTAATTAAAAAACACAAAACAAAACTATCCTCAAAGTAGTCAATATTACATTCACTTCATAGAACTGCTAGGCACAACTGTCATTTGAAAGAATAAAGCAAAACTTAAAACACAAAATGTGGTTTATAAATCAGTGCCTGACAAATGTTGCAAACAAATTTGTTTTATCTGTCATCATGCTTTAAAAACTTGAAATCTGTGTTGTTTTAAGCAGTGAATGTTATTTATTTCTTCAGTTTCCTAAGCTTTGCGTATTAGGGTTCTCTGGAGAAACAGAACCAAGAGAATTCAGATATAGTTATAATACAAATATGAAGAGATTTATTATAGGAATTGGCTCACTGGATTTTGGAAGCCAAGATTCCCACAATCTGCTGTCTGCAAGGTGCAGAACCAGGAAAGTCAGCGGTAGAATTCAGTCCAAGACCAAAAGGCCTGAAACCCAGGGAAGTCCATGTGGTAAGTCTAAGTCCAAACCCAATTATTGGTGGACCAGTGGTGAAGCCCTGCTCTAAGTCCAAAGGCCTGAGAGTCAGGCACACCAATGTCTGAAGGTAGGTGAAGATGGATGTCCAAGTTCAAACAAAAAGACCAAATTTGCCCTTCTTCTGCCTTTTTGCTTTACTCAGGCACTCAATGGATTGGATGATACCCACTTGCATTAGTGGCAGTGGATCTTCTTTGTCCAGTCTCCCAATTCAGATGTTAATCTATGCCAGGAACAGTCTCACAGACACTCTGAAATACTGTTTTTATCAGCTATCTGATAAAAGGAATATCTTTGAAAATTGGATATTTTAGAGGAAGTCGAAAGACTGAGCTTACGTATCTCTAAGGAAGTTTCTATATCAGCCTTATATTTAAATTACTTTAAATCATCCCAGTCTTCTATTTTCTTATCTGAATAACACATAGACACATAACTATTTCTGTGATCAGTTATTCTTTAAAAATCTATTCAACAAATATGCACTGCCTCTGTAAACAGAAGTTAACAAGAAAGTTCTCTGAAGCTTAACATCAATTGGTGAAGACAAAGTTAATAAGCAGACAAAGAAATAAAATTATAATTTCAGATAGCAATAAGTGCAATGAATAAAATAAACGTGTGAGAATGAGTGGGAACATCTTGATCACAGGTTCATAGAAGGCCTACTTGTTTTTCTTTAGTTCTCTTACTTATTTCATTGTTAGTTGGGATATTTGCTTCTTCATTACTATCACGTAGACTTTCAAAATTACAAAAAGTTGATACAGTGTTTGTACTATAAGTTTGTACCATACATATATTTACAACAGCAAATATACTGAGTAATGTTGGACTGAGACGCATGTATTGCACACAGGCACACAAAATATATGCACAGAGCTTACAATGAAAAGCCATTAAAGGAAAGAAAAGTTGCTGAAATCTGAATCACTCATATTCAGAGATTATACTCACTTAAAATAACATATATTGAAAGATTTTCTTTTATGCTATTAACATGGCAGTCCCTGTTCACTCATCATTCCACCTTTGCCCACCCCTTGGTCCACACAAGAGAAATTTTACTCCCTATCAAAGTTTAGCTAGACAACCACAGCCTATTAAAGATCTGGTTCATTTGTAGCTCAGGAAGAGGGGACAGGTGTCCTGAGGGATGCTATACTACCCAAAACTGAATTTGTTGAACTTAACAGTTTCTCATTGCTTTCATTTTCACAGGTCTCTAATGGTATGATTCAAATGCTAAGATTGGTCACTTTTTCTTATTAGGGAATATATTAATAAATATATTTATATATACATATATACACACATATAGTATGTAAATATATAATTTTGTATATGGAATTGTATATATCATTTTGTTTATGGGAAATACCAATGATCTCAGTACTTAGTGATAGTATTACTGAGTGGGAAAACTCAAAAAATGTACCTTTCATTGATAAACACACTATATGTATATATATAAGAAACTAAATTATTTAGTAATTCAAGAATAGATTTAAGTGCTGACAAATATAAGAACATAGTTTTTTTCTTTTTTTTGAGAGATGGGATGTCTAGAGAAACAAGGTAAATTAAAAATACAGATACATAAATACTAAAATGTGTACATATATGCACACATATACATATTCCAGATACTCTACAACCACCTAATAGAAACTTATAATGCAAAAAGTTTTAGTATAAATAACAAAATAAAATTACTTTTAAGAATTTATAATTCAAACACAACCATAAGAGAAATTATAGATTTCTGAAAAATATTTCAAAATTTTAATATTACTACTGATACCTGTTTTGGAAGAGAAATTAAGATCATTCTTAGGTTTCAACTAGAAAAAGAAACAGAAACTATCTTTTAAGGTTTTGGAAACCCTTTACCACCTGTTTATACATTAAAAAGTATATAAAGCATAAAAGTTGTATAAAAAATAAAAATGTTGAAAAACGACATTTTTTATGATTGATACCTAAATGCAAAGCAATGATGACTATGAAATTTTGATTATGAAATTTTTATAAAGATATTTTAAAAGTCAAAAACATGTAAACACTGGCTTAATTGCAGTATTAATACTAAATCAGCTACACAAGTCAGCAAACTATATAGCTCATGTGGTAAATCTGGTTCCCAGCAGTTTTTCCAAATTAAATTTTATTGGAACAGTCATACTCATTTCTTATCACATTGTCTATGGCTGCTTTTGCACTACAGTGGCAGATTTGAGGAGCTGTGACAGATACCACAGGGCCTAAAATCTTAAAATATTTATAGTCTGGTCATCTACAATAATAGACTGCCAACTCTTAGATTATACCTTAAACTGGGACATATCAAGGTAAATATAAAGCATTTATATGGGAAAAACTATGTGTATGTGCAGGTATGTAGTTACACTCCATTTTTATTAGATGATTGTGCTACAACAGTTCACAACTATTTGCATTTTCTGCAATCCTATAAATAGTCCTGCATAACTATGAAGTCATTTCTTTATGTTGTCTGATTTAAAAAAGAAATTACTTTTCTTTCTTCATAGTACAAACATAATTTAATTTGTTGATAATTTTTCAAATAAATTAATTTGCTCTAATAAGGAGAAATAACTTACCATATAGCTCTTTAATGTAGTGCATTCAGCTACCAATTACCCTTGATCTACTGACTAGTTGTTTGCAACATTGATTCAGGAGACAGAATCACCTGGGTTCTTCTCTCAACTCTCCAATTAGCTGGGAACCTTGGGTTAAATCAGTTATACCTCCAAAGCTCAAGGAAAATGTTTTTTCCATTCCCTATGCAATAGTTTTGATTGTATGTGTGATTCACAGAACATAACAGATATAAAGCATTAATACACTATAGTGATAAAATGGTTTCTATTTATAAATATACAAAAATTGTATAAGGTGATATATATTAAAATAGTTTTTATTTCAATGATTGGCAAAAGTGGCCTCCTTATACTTACACCAATGGACAGATCGTCCAAACAGAAAATCAACAAAGTAACCATGATCTTAAATAACACAACAGACTATTTGGACTTAACATATCTACAGGACATTCCATCCAAAACAGCAGAATATATATTGTTTTCAAGGGCACATAGAACGTTCTCAAGGATAAATAAAATGCTAGGCCACAAAACAAGTTCCAACAAATTTAAGAGGACAGAAATTATATCAAGCATTTTTTCCAACAGTATGAAATTAGAAATCAACTACAGGAAGAAAAATGGGAAAAGCACAAAGACATGCTAAATAACAAGCTACTTAAAAACCAATGGGTCAATGAAGAAAATCAAAGAGGAAATCAGAAAATACTTTGAGGCAAATGAAAATGGAAACACAACTTTGCAAAATCTGAGATGTAGCAAAAGCAGTTCTAAGAGGGAAGTTATCGTGATACAGGCCTACCTCAAGACACCAGAAAAATCTGAAAACAACACAACATACCATCTAAAGGAATTAGGAAAAAAAGAGCAAAGAAAGCCCGAAGTCAGCTAAAGTAAAGAAATACTAATAATGAGAGAGGAAATAAATAAGGGACCAAAAAAAAAAAAAAAAAAAATACAACAAGCAACAACAGAAAGGATCAACAAAATTAAGAGCTGGTTTTTTGGAAAGATAAACAAAACTGACAAACCTTGTGCCAGGCTCACAAAGAAGAAAACAGAACAAAACAAGAAATGAAAGAGGAGAAATAACAACTGATATCACAGAGGTACAAAAAAATCATAAGAGAATACTACCAACAGTTATATGCCAACAAATTGGACAACCTAGATGAAACTGACAAAGATCTAGAAACATACAACCTGCCAAGACTGAATCAGGAAGAAACAATCTGAACAGACTAAACAAAAGTAGTCTGATTGAGTTTATAATTAAAAAAACCCTCCAGCAAACAAAAGTCCAGGACCAGATAGGTTCACAGGGGAATTCTACCAAACATATGAAAAAGAGCTAGTACCTCTCCTTCTAAAACTATTCCAAAAATCTGTAGAACAGGAAACAGTCCCAAATTTATCTATGAGGACATTACCCTGATACTAAAACCAAAGACATCCCAAAAAATAAAAAAAAGAAAATTACAGGACAATATCACTGATGAATACAGATGTAAAAATCCTCAAAAAATATTAGCAAACCAAATTCATCAATATACAGAAAGGATCATATGCCATGATCAAGTGGGATTTATTCCAGGGGTGCAAGGATGGTTCAATATTTGCAAATCAATCAATGTGATACACATTAACAAAAGGATAAAAATCACATGATCAACTCAAAATAGGCAGAAAGAGTATTTGACAAAATTGAACATCCATACATGATAAAAACTCTCAAAGTTGGTACAGAGGAATATATTTCAACATAATAAAGGCCATTTATGATAAACCCACAGCCAACATAATAATGATGAAAAGCTGAAAGCCTTTAAACTAAATGAAGCAACATTTTGTTAACTGAATATCTGGAAAATCTATATTATTGACTAATGATATACAGATTTCAAAACTTTAGCTATTATTGAATTCTAGTTTTGCTTTTGTATACCAGGGGATACCAAGTCATCAGAGAACAAAGCAGGGAAATGTATGGAGACCATACTGCTCACGAATGTACTTCCTGACTTAAGGTTGTGGCTTACAAACTGTTCAGCCTGTAGGAGTTTACATCTTTGTCTTCATGTCAATAAGCAACTTTTAATTTTCTTCAGTGCTTGGATGGGGCCTTCTTAATCATAAAGACTGTGCTTTAGGTGAACAATCCCCTGAACCTAATTAAAACACATTTTAATTAAACTTCAATACTGCACACTGAAAGAAAAAGCAGGTAAAAAGTATGCTCATGTATGTAACAAGAGCCTTCTTCTTTTGTAATGTCACATGCAAAAGAGAGTTGATACTGCATAGGTAAATCTTAAAGGAACTCTAGAAAATGAATACCTTTTATCCACTGAACTAAAAGTATTCAGGCCCATTTGTGTGGTCCTGTGCTCATTCCAACTACCCAGCTCTTCACTTGCTCATCCAGACAGAACCTCGAGTTAATTTTTATGTTACTCATCCTCCTTACTTTTCTTTAGTTTCACATAGGTAGGCAGCCCCCCCACACCACACACACACTTGTATTTTCCTGTTTTTACATGTTATATAAAGGAAATCTTAGCATATATGTTCTATTTCTTGTTCTTTATGTTCAACATGACATATTTTGAAATTCCTTCATGTCATAAATGAGCTCTAGTTGTTTTAATTTATATTTTATAAACATTTTACCAGCATTTTTATGGATATACCTGGAATTATTTTATTCAGTCTGCTACTGGTAGGTATTTAGATTGTTTCCAGCTTTAACTATTAAATGTCTAGTGTTGAACTATGTAAGTATCTTGATTGTGGTTAGGCCATGGCTCTTGGGATATCACCAAAAGTCATGACAACACATTATATCCCTATTTGGCTTTACCACAAGACATTCATTCTTCTCATATGTGTGTTGGCTACATTGATCCTCTGTGAAATGTTTCTTCTTGACCTTTTTACTATTTAGAGTTATTATTTTTATATTTTGCTTTTTGGATTCACAAATACTTCATATATTCTGGTTATCATTCTCTTATTGTGGATGCCTCTTCCCAGTGTTTGGTCTTCTCTTTCATTTTATGTATTTTTTAAATACAAACGTTATAATTTAAATACACTCAAATATATTTGAGTGTATTTAAATTACACTCAAAAATTACACTCAAAAATCACAACCTTTGGGCTTCCCTGGTGGTGCAGTGGTTGAGTCCGCCTTCCAATGCAGGGGACGCCGGTGCGTGCCCCGGTCCGGGAAGATCCCACATGCAGCGGAGCGGCTGGGCCCGTGAGCCATGGCCGCTGAGCCTGCGCGTCCGGAGCCTGTGCTCCGCAACGGGAGAGGCCACAACAGTGAGGGTCCCGCGTACCGCAATAAAAAAAAAAAAAAAAAATTTAAAACCTTTGTATATATTTTTTATATACAAAGGTTGTAATTTAAATACACTCAAAAATTACAACCTTTGTATATATTTTTTATATACAAAGGTTGTAATTTAAATACACTCAAAAATTACAACCTTTGTATATATTTTTTATATACAAAGGTTGTAATTTAAATACACTCAAATATATTAAAACTTTCCTATATTGGCAAGTTTTATGTCATATTTAATAGATTATTAAAATTCCTAAATTTTGTACCACGTTCTAAAATATATAATTTTGACTTTGATTTTTTTTCCACACAGAGTTGCTTTTTGTGAATTCTGTATAGTAAAAATCAAATCTGAAGTTTCTTTTCCCCCCATGTGGATTAGCAATTGTCCTAAAACATTTAGTGAACATGCCATGATTTCTTCAGTCATTTCCAAGGCCAGCTCTGTAATAAACAAAATGTGTATTTATATCTCTATTTCGAGGTTATCTCGCTTTTTTTCATCAGTTTTCTCCTAACCTTGTACCAATGCAACACAATATTATTTAATATGGTAATAAGTCTCAATATGTTTTAAGGCATATCTCATTGTGTTCATATTTTTCTTCTTGGCTTTCCTGACCCGTTGTTCCTCCTTACAATATTAGTGTGAGCTTGTCAAGTCTCAAATCACATTTTTCGGCTTTTGATTGCATCCTTTTGAAAATATGTAACTTTTTTTCTTTGAAATGCTCTTAGCTCTCTGATGACACTCATTTTTTTTATCCAAGAGTAGAAGGTAAAAAAGTAAGATTAAAAAAGGAAAAAAAAAATAAAAGACATAGGTAGCTACCACGGAGTTTCATGATCATTTGTTTCACCAGAATATACAGGAGTTTTGCAACCTCATTAACTTACTCTCAAATTCTTCTCTTTTCTTCTGACATTTGCATTTTGTTTTGCTTTTCAATTCACATACTCCATTATAAAAAATAAAACTGCTGTATATGCTGAAAAAACTAGGTTTTTAAACTAGTGTTTAATTCATCACTAATATTAATTTAATGTAAAAATATAATCCAATTCAATAGCTGTTGAATTATTAACCCATAACAATGTAATAATCTGTGAAAACTAGTCCCCATATACTTAATGTGTTTACTCATTAAATTGGACTCCTAAGTTTTTTTTAATTTAAAATTTCAGATTATTGCTATAATTAAAATATACTTATGGTCATAAATTATTTATCTTAGAGACAAAATTAAGGTAATATTTCATAATTCTATAAAATCCATATTCCTTAGGCCAACATTAATATGTTGGGCATGAAGGGATATGAGAAAGTTAGTTAACTGCACTAACTAGCTATTCTAGTCACTCTATATGAATATATAATGTATATTCATATACATCTGTTAGTATATGTGTCTAATTCAGCATGCACATATAATGGTAGCAATATAGCAATATAAATATTAATTTTATGACACTGATGAAAATTTAGGGAATTAACAGATAACCTAAATTGTTTTTCAGAAAATAATTTTAATATTAATATTTAAGCCATTCAAAAATCCTTTACAGTTGTGTCTCTTTTCATATTTGTACATAGTTTCAACCTTTTTTAAATGTACAAGGACAGCTCTATGATTTAAAAAACTATGAATGCCATGTTTTAGGATTTTGAAAATCTACACAGCAATATCATTTCCTTTTAAAGCTGGAGTTATAGAAGAGCTGGAAGTACAATGAATACTCTTAACCTGTGGATAGTTAAAATTCAGGTTTATCTCATGGAACAGGAAAAAGTGGAATTTTCACCATGTGGTTAAAAATAATGAGTTAACAGGAATATTTTTATTTGCAACATTTTAGCAGTTATTTGTTTTCCCCTTCAAAATAGATAAGCTCAAATTTCTTTCCATCTTATTCTTTGTGCCTAATAATTATTCACTTCTATCAGATTTTCCTGGTAAAGACTGTGTATCTTTTTTGTCATAATGAAATCAAGAACAAAACAATGACACTTTTACAAATGCACATTTCTGGTTTCTTTTTTACTTAACAGATGCTATTTTAGTGCTTTACTGTCATTAGAATTTTACTACATACAAATTTAACTATTTTTCCATTTTTTTCTAGATTTTTAAAAGGGCATTTCTGATCTTAGCATCAGACATATTCTGATATATGATGATTTGACCAGAAAGTGACTTACATGGAAATATATAGTTATTATGAGATCATTGCTGGAAATTTTATTGGCTCTCCCATTAACATGAACATGAGATACATAACATCAAGATTAGTAGGCTTATTAGCATTAATGGAAATTATGCATGAGAATCAAATGGTGACTAGATTTTCTTAATTCTAAACATTATAACAGTGTGAGTATTTATATTGACAACAATTATTTCCAACAAATGTTTAAAATCCAAGGATGGACTATTAGGGCTTCAGGTAATTTCCCTTAATATATGTAGCATCATACATCTTTCCTATTCTCAATTCCTGACCTCTACCATATAAATCATTTTTCCTGATGGAAACAGAAGGTGCCAAGCGCTTCCTATTTAGCACACCAATGCTATACAACAAAAATTGGCTTAATGCCTACTCATTTTTTCAAGGTCTAGTGCAAACGTTATTGCTTTCCTGAAGCTTTTCCAAAACCACCATTACCAGACAAATTTAGTTGTCAGTGAAACTTGAGATGATAAACATATAGTGTGATATTCACACCTGTATCTGAAGACAGAAAAAAATATTATATATTTAATGTATAACCTATGGAATTATTTTATGGAGAAATTTCTATATGTACAGGGTAGAACTTTTTTATCATGAGGGGCCTTCATTTGCAAAAGGCCCATTATAAGTTGAAATAAAACTCCTTCAGCATGAGCAGCTTTTAGACATCTTTGAGCTCAAGAAAGAATCTCCTTCAGTACAGAACATGAATAAAATTGAACAGAAAAATATTAGATATTAGACAATAATGGAATTATACATAGGTACATAGTATTCTGGCTAAACAGAGTATTACAGGTATAGGAGGTAAGGAAAAAATATATAAATCGTTGTCCTCTTTTAAAAATACAATTTCAAAAAGTAATCTCTTATTACCAAGTGAGAAAAACATCACTTAGTCACATGTTTCCCTATGGGAAGGAA
This sequence comes from Grampus griseus, assembly GCF_964374135.1. NCBI lineage: Eukaryota > Metazoa > Chordata > Mammalia > Artiodactyla > Delphinidae > Grampus > Grampus griseus. The sequence goes on from NC_139012.1 coordinate 20,337,786, forward strand.
AAAGCTATCATAAATTCACAGAAAGTTTTCCATGCCAAAGGGAAAAGAAAAAATATCTTGCCAATTTTTGTTTTTAGATTCAGCCTTCTTTTAAAAAAGAGAAAATTAAAAGTAGTTAAGTGTATTATTTGAATAATATTCTTATCTAGAAATGCCTAGTTGATAAAAATTTATTCTAAGGTTTCTAATTATACTTTTTATTAATTTTTAAATGAGTATTCTTAAATAAGTTATGTAATTTACATAACAGTTTTTTTGGTCCAGAAATCTCCCTCTTCTTCAGAAATTATCATATAATGTTCAGGCTTTTTGTAACTTTCAACATATTAATTTAAATTAGCTTTCTTACACTGCCTTTGTGTTCCCAAAATTTCTCAGTTGCCCTTCCAAAGCAATGTCTTTTTGGCAGCCCCTCTCAGGAAAGGTTTGATTAACTTACAAATAGGCGTAATGCCATGTAAACAGATGGGGAGAGTGTAAACATATTTGTCAATATAGTCACTGTGCTAGTATAATCCATGATTCCATTTAACTAATCACATTAATATACAGATGAAACCATACACACCTAATACATAAACTCTAATGGTGAACAGGAACTTTTGGAAGCTGCTGCAATTTTTTTAGGCAAGACAATGTTCTATGCATTAAAGCAGCTTAATAAATTAGACAAGTACAAAAATCTGCACTCTACTAATACATTTGGAGAGTAGTGATGACTGCCTAAAGGCAGTCTAAATCCCCATGAATTGTTTTATTTCTTCTTTAATCAAGTATTACATGTCTCCTAATGTTTAGGCAGTTTGACATATATTTTTACATGTTATTTAGTAGGCACAAAATTCAATCCAGCAAATATAATTCCTTTTTTTTTTTTTTTTTTTTTTTTGCAGTACGCGGGCCTCTCAATGCTGTGGCCTCTCCCGTTGCGGGGCACAGGCTCTGGATGCGCAGGCTCAGCGGCCATGGCTCACGGGCCCAGCCGCTCCGCAGCATACAGGATCCTCCCGGACCGGGGCACGAACCCGCGTCCCCCCCATTGGCAGGCGGACTCTCAACCACTGCGCCACCAGGGAAGCCCTAATTCCTATTTTTAAAAGATGTAGAACACAGGCAGAGATTACTCTCTTTCCTTTCTTTGTCATTGTAATTATTAATTATGAAAAAATTTCTCTTAGGTCTGTGTAAAACTGACAATCACCCACTAATAGAGAACTTCGAGTTTTTCACCTAAGAGTCAGATTACGTACGTGGTCTTCGGGTGTTGCTGATATTGTAGGATAAGATTCACCACAACTGGGATTTGGGTTTCATCATAAATTGAGCAAGATGGACTTGGCAGAAATAAGATCAAGTACCTTATGTAGGAATTATCTTTACCTGTGAGACTGATGATCTGCTATAAGTATTCAATTTGATCCGGAAGTAAATGTTTAGGCTACTGCTTCTCATTCACAGTGGAATCCTTGGGCAATCTCCTCTTGACACCCAGATTACGTAAAGTAAGACCAGAATGAGATGCTACCTTTTCCCTTCCCAGTTAGTGAAAGCGAACGCAAATCACGGAAATGGATTTTAATGGTCAAACTCTTTTTCTAAGCTCTGTAGTTCACTCCATGACTGTACGTGAATCCCTTAAATTTAACAACAAAAAACCCTACAGTATTCAATCCATGACTGTCTTCCTCTTTTTTAATTCCAATGTGTAATGGGCACAAAAAACGTTAAACAATAAGGTCACTGAAATACAAGGAGACAGAGTTTAAACCAACCTCCTCCTACATAGTGAACAATTAGCAAGTTAGAAAGTAAATATTCAGAAAGGACGGACTTGGAGTAATGAGGTGAGACATCTGAAATGCATCGAAAGATTAAAACTTTAATCTAGTTTCAGACTAACTATAGGGAGCTCTACAGCGCCCTATCCCCATCCAGTGCTTCACAAGAGGCACAAATCCAGACAGAAAACAGAAGTAGTATTTATATGAGGGAAAAAGGCCATTTAGCAATGTGTAGGTGGGAAAGTCTGGAATGTACATCGCAGACACTAGCTGTGTGAAGTGACAAATGAAAATTGTTTGCCAGGTGGCAGTACAAGTACTGCTCAATTATTCCTCTCCTCCCTTCCTTACCCCTTGCCATCCTCCCTCTCTTTCTCTTTTCAACAGCAATATCTAACTCAGCTTCAAGTTTCTCCCCCATCCAGGCAGTGCCTTCAAGTAACCATAAAGTCTAGATCCCCAAAGGGTAATATTTGGGTAGATCCCAAATCTTAGTATCTTTGAGATGAAAAGGTGCTAGTTAGTTATCCAGAGTAGAATGGGAAACAGTGACTTAAATCCCAATTATCCCTTACTGTTTTTAGTAAAAAGCCAAAAGATGTTTAATAGGTATAAACTGATTTCAGTTAACACTTAAACTATGTGTAAATGATGTTTCAAGTAAGGATATAACAGATGGCAGTAATTTGAAATCCCTAGGAAAAATTAGGTTTAATAGAATGGTTCATTATCTTGTAACAAAAAAGTTTTAATAGAAAATCTAAGGATAAAATCTGTTTCTGTAATTGCCATCTTATTGTTGTCCAGTATTTGCTGAGAACCATTAGAGTATAGCTGTAAGAAGTCCCATTACAGATGCTATCATTTCACCTTAAGTCTTTTTTTTTTTTTTTTGCGGTACGCGGACCTCTCACTGTTGTGGCCTCTCCCGTTGCGGAGCACAGGCTCGGGACGCGCAGGCTCAGCGGCCATGGTTCACGGGCCCAGCCGCTCCGCGGCATGTGGGATCTTCCCGGACCGGGGCACAAACCTGCGTCCCCTGCATCGGCAGGCGGACTCTCAACCACTGCGCCACCAGGGAAGCCCTTAAATCATATTTTAATCCAAACATTTAGTTTATACTGTAAATGCTAAACAGATTTTTATTACATCGCAAATCTCAGCAAATACCACAACTATGCTGCTTAGTAATTAAGAAAATAATGCTGTGATTATTCCACTCGTTTGGGCAAAATGTTTTAAGTAATTTGGCTATTCAATAGTTTTGGCACCTCAGCAAATATAACATCAGTTAATGAACTTGGCTAAAAGGAGTTTGTGCATAATAAATAAACTACTTACTAATTGCCAGATTATTTCATGGAGTAGAGGGAAATGTTTTACCTTGTTTCTGGTAATATAAATTATTTTTACAGTTTAAATGACAACAATGGAGTGAACAGTGTCAGCAAGTGTATTGTTATATGATGGGTCCTTAACCTGCCATAAATCAGCTCTTATGTCAGAAAACCTAAAAGAGTAAGAGTTTACACTTAAATTATGTTTTGTAATTATAATCATATAAAACATTTTTTCTGTAATGTTTTATTTAAAAGATGTTTTTCTAGTTATTTAGAGTGATAATAAAATAGATCCCCTTCTGTGTTCCTTATACTACTTTACTTCAGAGAAGTCAACTGTACTGTGAAGCAAGATGGCATTTCTTCATACAGAGATCATTTAAGTATGCACAAGTTCTACTTTACTGTATAATGTGCTTGCGGATAATAGGTATGTTTTTATTTTTATACTTGAGAAACTCTGGCATTACGCAAATCTGAAATGGATGATCTGTTTGTTATCTTAGTAACAAAGATTGCATGGCCAAGTATTTATATCTATATCTATCTACATATGTATATTTCTGTGTATACACATATATTTATACATATATAATAGATATGTGTATATATACATATATCTGTGCCTGTATCTAAGTCTTATCAATAAGGAATATCTACACCTATATGTATCTATATATCTATGTCTATAACATTATATATTACATATGATACAGAGTATTCAAAACATTAGATTACATAAACATTGCATCTTAATTGACGCTCGGCTTTTCACATTGATATACTGGACTAATAAGGCGCTACCACTACTATAAGTATGCACAGCTTATCTGAATTAGTCTTGTCACCTACTCCCAACAATTCACTATAGAACTTGTCATCAACTCTTACGTGGCTAATTCAAAACTACTTCCATCTTCTCTCTTAAATCAATCCCACCAGTACCATTCTTCAATTTTATTGTGATGTGCTACTTTTGACTGCATTAATTATACTTACTATATCATTATTCCCCTTTCTTCATTTCTTTCCTTATTTAGATTCATTTCTATGCTGTTATTGTAAAAGTTTGCTTTAAAATAAATCTCCCTGTGCCTATTTTCATAACACACGTATGGGCAGGCTAGTTTGAGGTAACAAATGTTTAATATTAATACCAGTGCACTCTATGATTTGGCCCAAGGCCTGTTTTAGTAAATAAAGCTTTATCGAACACAGACACGTTTATTTGTTTAAGTATTTTCTATGACTGTGTTTGCCAGTGGTAGGTACTCTCCTTTTCTGAAAAAAGGCTAGATAGTAAATAATTTAGGCTTTGCACACTATAAGGGCTCTGTCACAACTACTCAACTGTGCAAATGTATAAAATATACATCAAAACACCTCAAACTCTATTCAAGTCACTTTCTTCTTTCTAGGGCAAGTTATTATCATCATTTACCTGAAATAATACAATAATTTTATCTGATTATATCCATTAATAAACTATTTTTTCAAATTCTAGTGTCCACAATGTAGGCAGAGAAATAGTATTAGCTTGCAAAGATGAATGCAAACATAGTTATTTCCCCTTCCGTTATATTCCCTTATCCAAATATAATGGTTCTCCTTTCAGCAGCATGCTGAAGACCATATAATTGCTATCATAATGGGAAAAAAATATTTAAACACTTAAGAGTCAAGTTACTTCTTATCTTCAAACTCACCCCTTGCAGGTCCTCTACATTTCAGCCTCATGAGCCTTCTTTCCTTCACCACACCTTTGGCCTTTCTGTTTCTTCCTTCAGTTGCCCCCTGCCACCTTACTCCTGAATGTCTCTTCTTTGAGGAGTTAAAATCTGTTCAGCTACCAGAACTCAGTTCTAATATTATTTTATTGAGGAAAGTTAGGATATCAGTTTTTGTTTTTGTTTTCTTTTTTCCCTAATAGTACCCTTTACTTTTCTTCTGTAGCACTTACTAGAGTTGCCATTTGGTCTTAATGTGTCCATTATTCACACTCTCAATTAATGTCTAACTCATTAGACTGTGAACTCAAGGAAAGTAAGACCTTTACCTAATTTTGCTTGCCATTTTATCTTCAATGCCCAGTACAGTGCTTGAAACTGAACAGGAAACAAAGAAGTATTTACTTACTAAATTACCCCACAAATAAGCTGATGAATAAAATCAAAGCAATTCTAGAGCCATGTAAGAAATAATATAGAGAGATCACATGTACACTATGTATATATGGTTTTTCCCAATGGCAACATTTTATAAAACAGTGATACCACAATGAGAATGTTAACATTGATCAAAATCATTGATCATATTTTGATAACTTCTTTTACTTTCATTCATCTGTACACGTGTGTGTGTATGTATTTAGTTCTACACAATTTTATCAAATGTACAGGTTCTTGTATCCACTACCACAATCAAGATAAAGAACAGTTCAATGTGACCACTATCCCTTGTGTTATTCTATGATAGACACACTTCCCTGGAATCTCCTCTGACCTTTTCCACTAACCCTGACTCCACCACCTGCTCTCCATTTCTCAATTTTTGTCATTTCAAAACTGCTATATAAATGAAATCATAAAGTATGTTACTTTTTGGAACAGTTTTTTATACTCATAATTCTGTGAAGCCATGCTGTAAAAATCAATAGTTCATTCATTTCTATCAGTGAGTATTCCATGGTGTGTACATGCTGTATTTTGTTTAAACATTCACTCCTTGAATCTGGGCTATTCCCAGTCGGGACTACAACGGATAACACTGCTACGTACACTCATATATGAGTTTTTATGTGAACATACATTCACAGTGTTCTGGGATAAATGCGAAAAAGTATAATTGCTGGGTTGTATAATAACCTCAAAGGATTAATATTTAACAAACCTCTTCCTAATCTTTCACCAATTGCCATAAGGTGTTCTCTGAATGGCAGAACTACTTGAGCTTGGGATTATTAACACTTTGAGTAATTCATAAGTGCAAATCAAAAAGTGACTTGATATTCTAACTTGAGTAACAAAAAGGTCAACTCACAGAATGCATGTTTTTATCCTCAACAAAGTTTCACTAATAGTTCCAAAGATGCAAACAATCACAAGCCACAGTTCAACAAACTTGGCAACATCTGAGACGAGCATTTTAACTTCTCAGGTTCTTTCTTTCCATATTAAGGCAGACTGTTATTCAAATTTAACATACACGTTCCTAAGGGATGCATCATGGCATCACCTACAGAAATGGCATTATTTTAGTCATACAATATCTTCATTTATACTCTGATAGTTACAAGTCATCACTGACATCTCCAGCAGTGTATGGCTTATAAATTCATAATTTCAAGTTCTGTTTATAAGTCATTTAGACAGACAAGGTATATTCTATTGAAAGTATTTAATAGATAAAAATGTTCCATTAGAGGGCTTCCCTGGTGGCGCAGTGGTTGAGAGTCCGCCTGCCAATGCAGGGGAGACGAGTTCGTGCCCCTGTCCGGGAAGATCGCACATGCCGCGGAGCGGCTGGGCCCGTGAGCCGTGGCTGCTGAGCCTGTGTCCGGAGCCTGTGCTCCACAACGGGAGAGGCCACAACAGTGAAAGGCCTGTGTACCGCAAAAAAAAAAGTTCCATTATGTTTTCACTAGCAAATACCATCAGGAGGTCAGATTAGCCCGTTTACAAGGAGGTCTAACCACACCACTACTTTGTAATTCGGAACATTACCAAGGAAAAGAAGTTTCAAGCCAGCGATTAACTTCTTCCTTCATTCTTTAGATTACCCTAAAAGTATTTTATGACATATTTGGATGAGATGGAATTATAAACACACACACACACACACACACACTTCTTGTGTCTACTGGGAAGAATAAAAAATGACTTCATGTCCATAACATCTTTATCTATTGGTAATTTTCTCCTAGCAGAATTTACCCAGGCTTTTTCAGAGAGAAAAACACTGATAATTCTCACCAAAAATGTGTTTCAACCTTTCCTTCAACCCTTAAAAATTCACCTGTAACCTTGACTTATACATAATACAAATGCTACCCTTTCTTGTATTGATTTTTGGTCTGTGGTCATGTTTTGAAATGCCTGTGGTGGTAATTTTACATCATAAACGACTAGAACTTTTCTTTGGAACCTTATTTTATAAAGTATTTTCAGTTAGGATTTGATATATACTTTATAAAACGTAAGTAATTCAGTGACGGTGGCAGAAAAACAAAATAAACAAAAGTAATATTTAAATGTAAGGGCATAAGTGTGAAAGAAAAAAATGCAGTCAATGTCTCTCATACTGAACACTGGAAAAACAAACCAAATGACAAAAAACAACTATAAAATGAAAACAGTCATTGATTCATCAAGTTGAATCGCATATTAAATATATTCCTTTATATGAAAGTAATATGGCATGAGTGGTGTCATGATGGGGACACGGTATCTTAGCTTAGAATAAAAAGAGCAGTTTTAGAAGATGGGCTCACTCAACTTTAAGGATTATATAAATATTTTGCTATTTCATTGCAATCTAAAATCATTCATTTAAATAAATTCATTAAAGAAAATTCATCTAATTAAAATTACATGTAAAAGCTAACTTTGACAGTAACAAAAGTAAAAGAGAAAGACAACAAAAAGACAATAGCTAGAAGTAGCAGCCATTCATATGAAATTCATAATACATATGAAAAACTTTAATACAATTTTCTCATCAACATGGAAGTGTTTTCTTAAACTTTTGGTATGTTACTGATATTTTTATTCTATATTTTCTCTACAATGAAAACAAAATTGACTAACATTCTATTTCTGAATGTATTTCATATTACAGAAGTATAATATGTGCCTTGATTTAAAAAATAGAAAAGGATCTCAACTTTTTACTGTATTTTTCATAAGAAAGAAGGTCATTTTCTCTAGCTGTGAAAGGACAAACCACATTTAAACCCTTGAACTTGGTTTCTTTGTGAGCATAAGGAACAAATAGGAGAACTCCCTTATACTCAGTCTTCAAGACCACCTATAAAGGCAATTTCTTCACAATTCCCATTATGAAATGTCAAGGGGGCTACAGAAACTAGAAACTCTAAGATACAAACAGAAGGTTGACTACTTGAGTAGATTACCTTTAACATACCTACCACATCTGATTTATATGTTTCTATGATTCCCTGTAATATCCTTGTAGCCAGTAGTGGAATATGCACATATCACTATTCCATTTCGTTCTGAAATGATGTCACACTACCTTGTCTCTCCAGTATCTCTTAGCACACTGATCAGCTTACTATTCTTACAATTCCCTTTTATTCTCCCTGCTCCATACTTCATTTACAATTCTAAAAGCTAGGAAATATTACTTCTAAATGTTTTACCAACATTTGAGTCATAATTCAAACTCATTCCCTCAAATATACTCTTCCAAGCTTAAATCAATTTTTTCATCTTTTTAAAGATTTAAACTTAAGTATTTTGTACACACACACACATATATATTTATTTACATTTATATATTTTATATTTACTAGACTCAAACTCTCCAACTATGCTTGGAGATTCTGGAGAGCAAAGATATTTGATCCATCTTGCTAACTTCACAAGACCTACCAAGCAGAGCACTTTCCCCATAGTACATGCTCAACACATGCCCGATCAACTGAACTACAAAATATCCAGGTGTAAACACCCTTCCAAGTACTTCCAAAGTGTCAACCTCCCATCTGGGCAATCTCAGGTTTCCTCACTTAATAAGGATCCTTTTGAAACCAATGAGTAAAACTTTCCTAAAGTACTATTATAAAATTTTAAACGTGTTAGTGTTAAATATTCTCTTTTGCTAAATGTTGCAAACATTTCAAGCCAGATAGAAAGCAGAAAAATAAATCCAAATAGTTAAAGAAAAATTACGAAGTCTTTGCTTTTGCTTCTTCTAGGGACTAAAAATCTCTTTCCAGACAACCTACCTTAGGTTTCTTGGCTTAAACATTCTATTGTAGATACTTCTGTTTGTAATATTATTTATTTGTGCAAGCAGAAGTGGTATTTCCTGGTTATACTGGTATAAGCACCTCTAATTCACAGGGTATATTTTCTGTTTTTTAGACATTGTTTGGGTGCGAGGTATTATTTTCAAATGTCTGAGTTTTTAAAAAACTCTAGCTATAAACTAAGCTCTGCCAAAAGAGACGTATATCATAAAAACCCCTTAATGTTACAAGATTAAAATCTACACACACAGCCTCATTGTGCTCATGTATACCAGAGCCTTGCTGACCTAAATTGTTTGAATTTGCAAATGAGAAAGCTCATGATTCTACAGGCTCTAGGTTATTTGAACATTCCAGCTGTGCTAGCTTTATAGGTTGCCAATAAATCCTGCGGGTACCTAGGGCTTCCTTTTTTTTAAATTTATTTCTTTTACACAGCAGGTTCTTATTAGTTATCTATTTTATACATATTAGTGTATACATGTCAATTCCAATCTCCCAATTCATCCCACCACTTCCACCCCCCTACCGCTTTCCCCCCTTGGTGTCCATACATTTGTTCTCTACATCTGTGTCTCTATTTCTGCCTTGCAAACCGGTTCATCTGTACCATTTTTCTAGATTCCATATATATGCGTTAGTATATTTGTTTTTCTCTTTCTGACTTACTTCACTCTGTATGATAGTCTCTAGGTCCATCCACATCTCTACAAATGACCCAATTTCATTCCCTTCTATGGCTGAGTAATATTCCATTGTATATATGTACCGTATCTTCTTTATCCATGCATCTGTCGATGGGCATTTAGGTTGCTTCCATGACCTGGCTACTGTAAACAGTGCTGCAATGAACACTGGGGTGCATGTGTCTTTTTGAATTATGGTTTTCTCAGGGTATATGCCCAGTACTGGGATTGCTGGGTCATATGGTAATCCTATTTTCAGTTTTTTAAGGAACCTCCATACTGTCCTCCATAGTAGCTCTAACAACTGACATTCCTACCAACAGTGCAAGAGGGTTCCCTTTTCTCCACCCCTTCTCCAGCATTTGTTGTTTGTAGATTTTCTGGTGATGCCCATTCTCACTAGTGTGAGGTGATACCTCATTGTAGTTTTGATTTGCATTTCTCTAATAATTAGTGATGTTGAGCAGCTTTTCATGTGCCTCTTGGCCATCTGTACGTCTTCTTTGGAGAAATGTCTATTCAGGTCTTCTGTCCATTTTAAATTGTTGTTTGTTAGAAGATTTTTAATCACAGTTTCAATTTTATTACTTGTGATTGGTCTGTTCATATTTTCTACTTCTTCCTGGTTCAGTCTTGGAAGGTTGCACCTTTCTAAGAATTTTTCCATTTCTTCCAGGTTGTCCATTTTATTGGCATAGACTTACTTGTAGTACTCTCTTATGATGATTTGTATTTCTGCAGTGTCCATTGTAACTTCTTTTTTATTTCTAATTTTATTGATTTGAGTCCCCTCCCTCTTTTTCTTGACGAGTCTGGCTAAAGGGTTATCACAATTTTGTTTATCTTCTAAAAGAACCAGCTTTTAGTTTTACTGATCTTTGCTATTGTTTTCTTTGTTTCTATTTCATTTATTTCTGCTCTGATCTTTATGATTTCTTTCCTTCTACTAATTGTACTAACTTTGGATTTTGTTTGTTCTTCTTTCTCCAGTTCCTTTAGGTGTAAGGTTACATTGCTTATTTGAGATTTTTCTTGCTTCGTGAGGTAGGATTGTATTGCTATAAACTTCCCTCTTACAACTGCATCCCGTAAGTTTTAGGTTGTCGTATTTTCCTCGTCATTTTGTCTCTAGGCATTTTTTGATTTCCTCTTTTATTTCTTCAGTGATCTCTTGGTTATTTAGTAACATATTGTTTAGCCTCCACGTGTTTATGTTTTTACGTTTTTTCCCCTGTAATTGATTTCCAATCTCATAGTGTTGTGGTTGGAAAAGATGCTTGATATGATGTCCATTTTCTTAAATTTATCAAGGATTGATTTGTGACCCAACATGTTATCTATCCTGGAGAATGTTCTGGGTGCACCTGAGAAGAAAGTGTAATCCATTTTTGGATGGAATATCCTATAAATATCAGTTAAATTTATCTGGTCTATTGTGTCATTTAAAACTTGTGTTCCCTTATTAATTTTCTGTCTGGATGATCTGTCTATTGGTGTAAGTGAGGTGTTAAAGGCCCACACTATTACTGTGTTACTGTCGATTTCCTCTTTTATAGCTGTTAGCAGTTGCCTTATGTATTGAGGTGCTCCTATGTTGGGTGCATATATATTTATAATTGTTGCATCATCTTCTTGGATGGATCCCTTGATCATTATGTAGTGTCCTTCTTTGCCTCTTGTAACATTCTTTATTTTAAACTCTATTTTATCTGATATGAGTATTGCTACTCCAGCTTTCTTTTGATTTCCTTTTGCATGGAATATCTTTTTCTATCCCCTCACTTTCATTCTGTATGCATCACTAGGTCTGAAGTGGGTCTCCTGTAGACAGCATATATATGGGTCTTGTTTTTGTACCCATTCAGCAAGCCTGTGTCTTTTGGTTGGAGCATTTAACCCACTCACATTTAAGGTAATTATCGATATGTATGTTCCTATTACCATTTTCTTAATTGTTTGGGGTTTTTGTAGGTCCTCTTCTTCTCTTGTGTTTCCCACTTAGAGAAGTTCCTTTAGCATTTGTTGTAGAGCTGGTTTTGTGGTGCTGAATTGTCTTAGCTTTTGCTTGTCTGTAAAGTTTTTGATTTCTCCATCAAATCTGAATGAGATCCTTGCTGGGTACAGTAATCTTGGTTGTAGGTTCTTTCCTTTCATCACTTTCAATATATCATGCCACTCCCTTCTGGCTTGTAGAGTTTCTGCTGAGAAATCAGCCGTTAACCTTATGGGAGCTCCCTTGTATGTTTTTTGTTGTTTTCCCCTTGTTGCTTTTAATAATTTGTCTTTAATTTTTGTCAATTTGATTACTATGTGTCTCAGCATGTTTCTCATTGGGTTTATCCTGCCTGGGACTCTCTGCACTTCCTGGATTTGGGTGGCTATTTCCTTTCTCATGTTAGGGAAGTTTTTGACTATAATCTCTTCAAATATTTTCCCGGGTGCTTTCTCTCTCTCTCCTTCTTCTGAGACACCTATAATGTGAATGCTGATGCATTTAATGTTGCCCCAGACGTCTCTTAGGCTGTCTTCATTTCTTTTCATTCTTTTTTCTTAATTCTTTTCCACAGCAGTGAATTCCACCATTCTGTCTTCCAGGTCACTTATCTGTTCTTCTGCCTCAGTTATTCTGCTATTGATTCCTTCTAGTGTATTTTTCATTTCAGTTATTGTAGTGTCCATCTCTGTTTGTTTGTTCTTTAATTCTTCTAGGTTTTGTTAAACATTTCTTGCATCTTCTTGATCTTTGCCTCCATTCTTCTTCTGAAGTCCTGGATCATCTTCACTTCATTATTCTGAATTCTTTTTCTGCAAGTTTGCTTATCTCCACTTCAGGGTTTTATCTTATTCCTTCATCTGGTTCATAGCTCTCTGCCTTTTCATTTTGTCTGTCTTTCTGTGAATGTGGTTTTCGTTCCACAGGCTGCAGAACTGTAGTTCTTGCTTCTGCTGTCTGCCCTCTGGTGGATGAGGCTATCTAAGAGGCTTGTGCAAGCTTCCTAATGGGAAGGAAGAGCTCCATGAAACTTTAATCTCCTTGTCTGCTGAGGGGTGGGGCTGAGTTCTCTCCCTGTTGGTTGTTTGGCCTGAGGTGACCCAGCAATGGAGCCTACAGGCTCTTTGGTGGGGCTAGTGGCGGAACTCCAGGAAGGCTCACCCAAGGAGTACTTCTCAAAACTTCTGCTGCCAGTGTCCTTGTCCTCTCTGCCCTCCGCCTCTACAGCAGACCCTCCAGCACTAGCAGGTAGGTCTCACTCAGTCTCCTATGGGGTCACTGCTCCTTCCCCCTGGGTCCTGATGCACACACTACTTTGTGTGTGCCGTCCAAGAGTAGAGTCTCTCCTTCCCCCAGTCTTGTCAAAGTCCTACAATTAAGTCTCGCTAGCCTTCAACGTCTGATTTTCTGGGAATTCCTCCTCCCATTGCTGGACCTGCAGGTTAGGAAGCCTGATGTGGGGCTCAGAACCTTCACTCAAGTGGGTGGACTTCTGTGGTATAACTGTTCTCCAGTTTGTGAGTCACCCACTGAGAGGTTATGGGATTTGATTTTTATTGTGTATTGTCCACCCCCTACCATCTCATAGTGGCTTTTCCTTTGTCTTTGGATATTGGGTATCTTTTTTGGTGAGTTCCAGCATCTTCCTATTGATGACTGTTCAGCAGTTAGTTGTGATTCCTGTGCTCTCGCAAGAGGGAGTGAGCGCACGTCCTTCCACTCCACCATCTTGAACCAATCTCCTCCAGGGCTTTTCTGAAAATCTGGGCTGCCATAGATTTGGAGGCGCACTCATAAATGCTAAGTATACTTGACAGAAATAACATCAGTTAGCTTATTCTTTTCATTTTTTTTTACGTTAGTCTTACAGAGTTTGTGATGGAGACAACAACCTATATTCTCAGTGAATGGATACAATTTTACTTTTAGAAAGCTCTGTTTGCTTTATTACGAAGAATATAATGTAACATTTTTTTGTGCTCCTAAGGATTTATTAGTAGGAAATATAAAACTGTAAAATCTCTCCTGCCAAAGGAGTAGATGACAATCTAGACCTCTGTCATCAGGAAAGAGCACATAACTCACTACAATACAAGCCAGGCACTGATTACGTGAAACAGAGACTTTAAAGGGATGCTCTTAGAAGACACACCATCATGTCCAACTGATCTGTGAAACCAGGTTTGACTTTCTCAGTTCAAAACAACAAAAAACTAATATTTACATTACATGTAAACAACAAATTGTAACAGTCTGCCAACAAATTTAAATGCATTCATCTTTAGATGCACAGAAAAGGGTGTGAACAAGCAATGAAAGAAATTTGAAACTTTATACATTTCCCTAAGAACACTTATCAAGGAAGAGCCTTCAATTATGAGGACTTACTTACATATAAACTATAATTTACTGGTATTCTAATATATAAGTGTATGTGTTCATGACTCTACATACAACAAGCTTGCCTTGCTTATTGTATGGGGACAATGCATAGCATATATAACGTGTGTAATGATCTAATACAGCGGCTGGCACATAATAAATAGTCAATAAACATTTGTTGTTACATTAATAAGGTTTGATACCATAATGAACTTTTACTATTCAGGGAGTAATTTAAAACAACACTTCAAGAATATTGGGAAATGTTTTGCATGCTGTTCGCTCTACTAATATAAAAAAATGTAAAAATAATATTTTGTCCAAGTTTCCTATGTATGATTTATTTATTCAGCAAACATTTATTGGGCACATTCTATGTGTCACAGACTGTGGTGAAGGCTGAGAATGTTCTAGTGAATGAAAAAAAAAACCTCATGGTGCTTACATTCAGATGATTATTTCAATCTTAAATTAGATATCAAATATTTTTTGAATAAAGAATTGTTCAAACTATTTTCCTTATACAAATTTCATCTAATTTCCGACTGTTATACTAAAATGAGAGTCAATCTTACATGTCACATTGGGAAGCTCCTAAATGACAAAATTCCTCCTCTGTTGGCATTACTTGCTTGGTTACTGGTTTCTCTAAGTAATGTGATTCACAGAGGTGTGTCTATTTACTTCTATGTTTCCATGTGTGTCTGTAGCAAAACATGGAAAACATATTTCATAAAGATGTATTTAATATTAAGACTACATACTCTATTATTAATCTTCACTTATGTAACATGATTAATCTTTCAAAACTGTTAACTTTTTAAAAATTGCCAATGCCCTGCTGATCACACTAGTTTGTCAATTTGTATACTATTTTCATACTCTAAAAGTCAAACTGACATATTTTGTAAATAAGATACTAGGCAAGATATTTGAGAAATATGGTATCAGCAACTGCAGTCCTCTTTACTATTAATGCTGAAAAGAGATGTCTAAACTGATGAATTATTCAGATAAACTGTGTTCATCAAAAATAATGAAGGCTAAAATAAAGACAATAAATAAAAATCTTAAGAAGTCATTATTAGCACTTTATTTTTATGAGAAAACAATTTTGCATTGGAAGATAAGAAATTTTGTTTTAAAGGTTGGATTATACATAATCATTTGGAATGACTATATTTTTGGTACAACCAAATTTGATCACTTTTCTGGGTCCTAGCTCTCTCAACCAAATCTTTTAGATTCTGAGACCTAGTGTATTGATACCCTTATTTTTATCAATAGTAAAATATAAGTCTCCCTGATAAAACATTTGCTTGACTTGCTGGGACACTGGTGGTCACAGGGAAATACTGTAATAAAAAAACAGAGGTAGAACTTTCAAAATGCACTGATTAATCAAAATTCCACTAATACATTCTCAATTCTGTCCTCCGTATATCTGATTCTATATTCCAGGTAGAACAGACATTTTGGAACTTTATATTATAATTTTTTAAGTAAGATTAAATAATGTTAAAGTATTTAATCTAAAAGTGTGCCATTATAAATATATCAAAACATGAAATTAAATGAATACTTTTAGGTGACTTGAGTTCTGATCAATCTTACAAACTATATCATCTTATGTTGTATTTATTTCTATTTTTCTAATTCTATAGTAGTGACTCATGTATCAAAATTAGAATAAATTTCCTGAAGTTACTTTTGCCTTTCATGGAAATTAAGTTTTATAGATTAATTAACTTGAAAATCATAATAGTCTTTCAAAATGTTCAAAAACATGTAAAGGAAAAACTGGAAAAAACAGTCTGGGCAGTAAGAAACCCCTCAGAAGACATTTTCAAAGGGTAAAGAAACTATCAGTAACAGTCCTCACATGTTAAATGGAATGTCTTTTGCAGAGTGGACCCAAAAGTTTAAAATTCAACATTTTTATTCACAGAAAAATGAGAAATGAATATACTGAAATACAGTTTTAATGCCAAAATATTAACATATCACAGACATTGTGCCAGGAACAAGTGAAAAAGAACAAGTTCCTGACACCAGAAGATTCCTAGACTAGTACCGGTGTCGGTGTCAGACTCATTAAAAAACTCTACTACTATATAACACAGGATATAGTAGACACATATGATGGCTGCAAATGTGAGGAAATATTCATTTCTTCCCACAAAATCTCCAAGTAGCAAACTTACCTATGGATATATCTAGGCAAGTTACATAATAGTTAAGACGTGTAAAATTAATTATGACACAGTACAATAATCTTAGTTATGTTTTAACAGCAAACTAAAATAATGGAAACTATCAAAATTCGAAAGCACACTATATTTACTTATCTCTTATCCATAGAATTCATGTGTCTTTCCCACAGCAATGGCTCTTTCTGCTTCAGCTTAATTACAGCTGGGAAGCCATAACATGTTGGCATTAAATGGTACCCAGATACTATGCCTCCAATTTGCAACTTGGAATTTTCCCACTCTGGTTAGTGTTATATTTCATGACAGATATCCCCTATTCAACACTTTTACTTTAACATAACCGTTAACATTGAAATTATTATTCTTCTTCTCTTGGAACAAATACTTTCCTCTCCTTTTTAAATTCATGAACCAGATCCCTTTTTTTCCTTAAAAAGATGATATTGTGTTCCTCCACCTGCCTCAGTAAAACTTCTCACGTTGTCAATGGTTAAAAAAATCACAAAATCTACCTAAACCAGTTTTAGAGGGGCACATACATTACTTGTTAATAAATTAATTCATTAATTACCATAAATAAAATACAGAAGATATCTGCCCAAAACTGCAGGGTGACAGATCACAGTAAGAGTACTTTCATATCCCATGCTTATGTGTCAACACTATGACTCTTCTAAATACAGATATTTCCTTCCATATAGTAAAATCAAAGTTAATTTTTGAACTAAGTTTAAAATCATGTTGAAATCTAGGAAGGCAGTTTGTCTGCTTAATACCTACTTTGATCCTATTTCAGAGACTGAAGAAAAACAAACCATAGACATTTTTTTCAAAAATGATTGTGTTACTTTACTGGAATTATACACATTTACTGATTTATAAAATTTTATTCCCTGCCACTCTTATTCCTATGAATTTTTAAGTATTTTCTTACATCCTAGTTCTCAGAGTCAAAGATCAAACAAATTAATGTTGCCATTGTTTGAAAATCTAGATTATATGCACAGCTAAACACAGCCAAGTTTTTTGTTTGTTTTAACATTCATAGGTTATTCTTGGGAATATATAATGTCTGAGAGTCTTCTTTGCTCATTTGTATTGTGGGTGGGACAAGCATCTTATCTGTTTTTGCTTATCAATTATCCTTTCTGTAGTAGTAACTCAATTTTATGGACTTAAAATTTTTTCTGTTAAAAATGAAACATTTGGGGAATAAATGAATATTCTACTAATCCTTACATTCATGAATGTCTGCGTCTGTTTGCGTATGATTCACCCTTTCTATTATGTGCCTTGTACGTATGTTTTCTGTTGCTATGCGCAAGCTCTACTACAAGAACCGAAGAAAAGAAGTAAATGCAGATGCACTTATGGCCAATCACCCACTGCCATTTATCCCTGAGATGCCAGAATGGTTCAACATATGCAAATCAAAAAATGTAATACATCCCACGAACAGAACTAAGGGTAAGAATCACAGATCATCTCAATATGCAGGAAAAGAATTTTAAAAAATTCAGCACTCTTTCTTGATAAAACACTCAACAAACTAGGTATAAAAGGAACTCATCTCAACATAATAAAGGCCACAGCTAACATCATACTTAACTGTGAAAAATGAAAAGCTTTCCCTCTAAGATCAGGAATAAGGTAACTGCCCACTTTTGCCACTTCTATTCATCACAGTACTGGAAATCCTAAATAGAGCAAGTAGGTAAGAAAAAGGAAGGAAGGCAAATTACAAAAAATAAATTAGGCAAATTGGAGAGGAAGAAGTAAAATCATCTCTGTTTGCAGAGGACATGATACTATGTGCAGAAATCCCTAAAGACTCCACACAAACACACACACACAAAAAAACTGTTAGAATAAACAAATTCAGTAAATTTGGAGGACACAAAATCAATATACAAAAACCAGTTTACTTCTATATCCTAACAACCAACCATCTGAAAAGAAAATTAAGAAAACTCCATGTACAATAACATCAAAAAGAATAAAAAATACTTAGGAATAAACTTAATGATAGAGATGAAAGATTCATACATTGAAAACTACAAAACACTGATGAATGACATTCAGGTACACTCAAAGACATCTCATGTTTATGGATTGGAAAAATTAATATTATTAAAATGTCCATATTATCCAAAGCAATCAACAGATTCACGCAATCCCCATCAAAACCTTAATGTCTTTTTTACTGAAATAGAAAAAAAAAAATCCTAAAATTTGCATAAAACCACAGAAGACTCAGAATAACCAGTGCAATCTTGAAAAAGAACAAATCTGGAGGCACAACAGTTCCTTCAAAATGTAATACAAAACTACAGTAATTAAAATAGTATAGTTCTGACATACAGACAGACTTATACACCAATGGAACAGAAGAGAGAGCCCAGATACAAATACACACATATACAGTCAACTGATCTCTGACAAGGGTTTCATGAACACAGGAGGGAAAGATTGTCTCTTTAACAAATGGTGTTGGGAAAACTGTATCCACATGCAAAAAAGTTAAGTTGGACCATACACCAAAAGTCACTCAAAGTGGATTAAAGATTTAAACATAAGACCAGAAACTGTAAAACTCCTAAAAGAAAAAAATAGGGGAAAAGCTTCTTGACATTGGTCTTGACAATGATTTCTTAGATATGACCACAAAACCATAGGTAACTATAGCAGAAATAGGCAAGTGGGACCACATTAAACTAAAAAGTTTCTGCATGGTAAAGGAAATAACCCAGAGAATGAAAGGCAACATATGAATGGGAGAAAACATTTGCAAACCATATATCTGATAAGGGGTTAATTTCCAAAATATATAAGGATTATACAATTCAATAGCCAAAACCCACAATCTAGTTTAAAATGGGCAAAGGACCTGAATAGACATTTTTCCAAAGAGGACATAAAAATGACCAACAGCTACATCAAAAGTTGCTCAACATCACTAATTGTCAGATAAATGCAGATCAAAACCACAGTGCGTTATCAGCTCACACCTGTCAGAATGGCTATAATCAAAAAGATAAGAAATAACAAGTGTTGATGAGGATGTAAAGAAAAGTGAACCCTCATACACTGTTGGTAGGAATTAAGTTGGTACATCCATTATGGAAAACAGTATGGAGATTCCCCGCAAACTTAAAATAGAACTACCATATGATCCAGCTATTCCTCTTCTGGTTATATACCTGAAGGAAACAAAATCAGTATCTCAAAGATATATCTACAGAAGTGCAGGCAAGCATTTCAATGCAGCATTATTCACAATAGCCACGTTACGGAAACAAACCAAGTGCCCACTGATAGATGAACACATAAAGAAAATGTGGTGTATACATACAATGGAATATTACTCAGCCTTAAAAAGCTAAGACACCCTGACATCTGCAGTGCAGGGATGGACCTGGAGAACATTATGCCAAGTGAAATAAGCCAGTCATCAATACTATGATTCCACTCTTAGAAGGTGTCAAAATAGTCAAACTCAGAAGAGAAGTCAATAGAATAGTGATTGCAGGGGCTGGAGGTGGAGGGAATGGGAAGTTGTTCAAAAGATACAAAGTTTCA
Organism: Grampus griseus; assembly: GCF_964374135.1. NCBI lineage: Eukaryota > Metazoa > Chordata > Mammalia > Artiodactyla > Delphinidae > Grampus > Grampus griseus. The sequence continues at coordinate 20,357,752 of NC_139012.1, forward strand.
GTTATTCCAGATGAACAGGTACTAGAGATCTGCTGCACAACAGAACAAACACGAAATTCTGATATTTTTCTTCAGGTCTTAGATTCATCTCAAATATTACTCTAACACAGCAATGTAGCTTTTCTTTTTATTATGAGAGAAAAATGGTATTTATTTTCTGTCTACTTTATAATTATCTTAAGATTTCCAACAAATCACTGTCCTTTTTTGGGCCAGAGTAGTACACTGAGAGAATGAGGCCAGGAAAAAAACCCTATAGTGACTTTGCACCCTTCTGTATGTTATTGATAGTTCAAACTATATCATCCCGTAAACTTTATTTATTTAATGTATTTACATTTCCACCACAAGGAGGTGCTTATGCTAACAGGCATAGATTCAATACAACTGACAACCATTTAAACAAGAAAAAAAGTAATAAAATTAAGGGAAGAGGGAGAGTGAAGAAATAATTATACTGGGAAACAACTAAGGGAAGACAGTGTAATTGAGCACAACTCTAGCTCAGAGGTTCCTGGTAGTTAAGGCAAAAAGCTTTACAGAGCTACTGTGATATAACTGAAAGAAAGCATACCAATTCACCTCTAAACCACTGTGGGAACTTGGTTTGGTTCATGACACAAGGGTAAGAGAATGTAATAGAGAAGGTCCTCAGTTAGAACTTTTATAAAACAACAGAGTTTTTCCACATAGCCATTTCTCACACTGACTCCAGATATAAGCAAGGACTTACTTACAATGTTGAGATCTACAGAGATGGGGCAAAAGTTAACAGATGATTTTTATATGTAGCTGTTTTGTCATCTGCCTTGATACAGGGATAAAACTGACTTTTGTGAATGAATTATTATCGTGTCCCTTAAGTTATATCTATCTGCCATCTTACGTCATGCTTTTGAATGGAGCTATATAGTAGACGACTCAAAACCCAGATAAACATACATCTGAAATGCTAATATATGTTCTATGTTACCAACTGAAAGGAGATCAATATGCTCTATTTCTATGATGAGGGAATGATGGAAAGTATGCTTTCCAGGGGATATTTGGCAATGTCTGGAAACATTTCTGGTTGTCACTGCTGGGAAGCTGCTACTGGCGTCTAGTGGGTAGAGGCCAGGGATGCTCCTAAACATCCTACAATGCACAAGACAGCCTCCTCACAATAAAGAATGATCTACTCCCCAAAACTAATAGTACTAAGGTTGAAAAACACTGCTGTAGATCAGTGGTCTTCAAACAATGCTGCTCCCATACTCCCTAAAATAATTTTTTTAAACCACATACTCCCTCACACATTTTTAACTTGACTTCTAAAATTTTTCACCATGGATTTAAATGGTTGGGAAAAGTATTATTTCCAGGATATTGTAAATATTGCCCGTAGTATTGAAATATTATAGCATTCTTTAAAATGGAATTTGATAGCCACAGCAATTTGATAGCCATTATGATCCAACCAAGAATATGAAAGGGCTCTTCTTTAAAATTCAGAAATTTTACATCAATTGTAGGAAAAACTACACATATAAAAACTGAAGATCTGGAAATTGATTATTTTAAAGACACATTGTGGGCTGAACTGTACCCTCCCAAAAAGATATGTTGAAGTCCTAACCCTCAGTACCTCAGAATATGACCTTGCTTGGAAATAGTGTTTGCAAATTTAACCAAGTTAAGATGAGGTCATTAGGGTAGGCCCTAATGCAATGAGACTGGTATCCTTAAAAAAGGGGAAATTCAGGCTTCCCTGGTGGCACAGTGGTTGAGAGTCCGCCTGCCGATACAGGGGACACGGGTTCGTGCCCCGGTCCGGGAAGATCCCACATGCTGCGGGGTGGCTGGGCCCGTGAGCCATGGCCGCTGTGCCTGCGCGTCGGAGCCTATGCTCCGCTACGGGAGAGGCCACAACAGTGAGAGGCCCATGTACCGCAAAAAAAAAAAGGGGGGGGGAATTCAACATACACAGGGAGAAGATGATGTGAAGACATACAGGCAGAATGCAATGTGAGGACAGAAGCAGAGAACTGACGGATGTGGGGCGTTCCCTGGTGGTTTCCTGGTTAGGACTCGAGGCTTTCACTGCCGAGGGCCCGGGTCCAATCCCTGGTCAGGAAGTAAGATCTCACAAGCATGAGCTGTGTAGTTTGTACAGTTAACTGGTTCTTGTGTAACATCATTGATTTTTGGATCTATACTGTCCCACTTTGAGGTCCCCGCACTTAAGTGATTCCTCGCCACCACAGCAGCCGCTCTCCAAGGTCCCGTGGTTACTGACATGACCCACAGGACAGCCAGGAGCCGAGCAGCAGCAGCAGTCTTGGAAGCAACCAGCCCGGTGGGCCAAACGGCTGCCATCCAACATAGCTTTTCTTGATTCCTACTTATCTGGCCTGGTATTCCTCCACCATCATCGTACTAAAAAGCAACTGTACCCATTTCTGAACTCCCAAAGCTCTTTCAATATTCTTCTATAACAGAACTGAGTACAGCTTTTACTTCAGTTATCATTTATCTTACCTTGTTTTTCCCACTGAAGTGTAATTTGCAACACTTATACACTGACGCTTCAATGAAAATTGTGCAATTATCATATAAATATTACATTTTTGTACAACTAGGTAATCAAAGCAGTGGTTCTTAAATGTTGGTCACAGTCTGCATTGTTAGTGACATGTATCATTGGTATCAGGCCAGACATTAGTGTGTGTTTTTTTCCCAATAAAATACATGGTTTAAAAATCCTTTTTACCTGGTCATGCACACTGGCAAATATTCATTCCAGAAGATACACTACTGAGAGTTGCCGTGGAAATTCAAAGATTTAATTTAGGTATTTAAATGTGTAGTAGTTACAGAAGCAAAACAATGGGAAAGTTAATGAGGCCAAATGAATAAAAGCAGAAATATTTTTCTTTCATTCTACATACAAATGGTATATATTCCCCAGTCGCTCTGAAACACTGATGTGGGTTTTCTGTGGTTTTTTGTTTGTTTGTTTTTGGTCTCATTATCTCTCTCTAGGCCATAAAATGTTTGACTTACTCATATAAACTGTGCATCTGTTTTGTTATTTTGCTCTTTATTTGTATGAGCCCAGTATTTTACTCTTAAGACATATTTCCTACTCATTTACTTGTTCAAAAAATATTATCAAGCAATTTTCTGTTTTAGTGATTTTAATGTTGTGAATATATATGTTAAAAACCAGATAAATATTTCTACTTTCCTAGAAACATCATACTACCCCATCGCCTAAGGATATCCTCACCAAATCCAAGTAATGTCAGCTTAATGGTATCCTTTGTGTCTGTATTTGTGGGTTTACAGAGTGAAAAATATCATCCATGTCATATCAATAAAAGGAACTGAAGAAACTTCCGTGATTCACAATATACTGAATTATCACTAATTATCAATGATGGTAAAGGGAACTTACAGGTTTCAACACATACTCTAATCATTATATCCTATGTAAACTCTGAGTTGGCTGTAATATAAATGAAACACTTTGACAATTAAGGATTATAGAACATGTGCCCAGATTCTGCTTTTGAGATGGTGGTGGTTTAAGCCCATGACAGACTGTACAACTCAGAGTTAATTATAAATTCTGGGTAAAATACAAAATAATAACTGTTACTATTCAAAGGCTGTGGAACATAAACAAAAACAGAGTTTGGGAGTAGTGAAACTCTGCAGAAGCTATGACCATGAAGTGAGTGCTATATTTTGTGACTCTGTATGGAGGGAAGGCTGTAGTCTTTTTGTAGTGCAGTATGGCTAGAACTCCAGTCAATAGTCTGCCTTCTTTTTCAAATGAGGAAGCAGGGGATGGAGCAGAGGCAACCATGGCTGCTGGAGAGTTGGTCAGAAGAGAAAAATGGAAGAAGGTAACTGAGATTTAACTGAGAATCATACTGATTCTGACAGATTTTTCCAGTTTGAATCTAAACAAGCTGAACAAAATGTCACCATTCTTTAGAATAATATAACAGAATCCAGTGTCTTCAAAACACAGTACTTACAATGTTCAGGGTACAATCCAAAATGCTTGAAATACAAAGAACCAGGTAAATATGGGCCAGCTTCAAACGATAACATGAGGGTGTCTTTGATAGGACACAGATTTTGGTACTATCAGAAGAGAGTTTTAAAAGTTATTTCAATTACACTCAAGAGGTGAAGAAAAACTAAATGAAAATATTAAAAACATTAACAGAGAAGTAGAAAATGTATGAAAGAACAAAAGGAACTTGTGTCCTTTGTTCTTCTAGGAAAGACTGTGCCGTTACGTGACACTAATAAAGTCTAATGCCATAATCTAGAACAATTTCCAGTGATGAATATTTTCTAAGGCATGAAAATATATGCTGTAATTTTCTTACTAAATTTGACATTTATGATACTATTTATTTCTTCATGTATGTCCAAACTTCATTCTGGTATAATTTTCCATCAACATGAAGTAACTTTAATTAGCATTTTATTGTCATACACAATTTAAGACAGTGAATCTCTTAAGTTTTTTTTATATGAAAAGGCCTTTATTTTGCCTTACTTCTTGAAGGATATTTCCATTAAATATATAGAATTCTACATTTACAGCTATTTTAATTCTTCCAGAAATTTTAAAATATCATTTCATTCTCTTCTGGCCTCCATAGTTTCTGATGAGAAATAAACTGTTAATCAATTCACTTTTTGCTCTGTATTTAAAGTGTTGATTTTCTCTTGCTACTTTCAAGATTTTCTCTTTCCCTTTGAATTTCAATATTTAAATAATTATATGTATATATGTGACCTTCTTTGTGTGTATTTAGGATGGGATTCATTTAGCATCTTGAAACTCTAAATTGACCTGGTATGTTTTTGACCATGACTTTTTTCTATTACATTCTCTCTTCTCATTCTGGGACTACAGTTGCCATAGGTTAGACTTCTTTGTATTATTAGACTTCTTTACTTTGTATTATTAGACTTTCTTTACTCCCTAAAACACAGAAAGATTTGGTAGGGGTTCATTTCGCCCCACCAAAATACTAAATGAATGAACTGTAAGAATATACATTAAATTGTCCATAAATAACACATTAATATCTTCTGAAAACATGAAGTTCAGCATATTCCCTTTTGTTGTTGTAAAACGCAATTTCCTTTTGCTTAACCCAAGCAAGTAACTTGGTAAAGAAAATTTTTCATTTTTGCCCCATTATCAAGGTTTTCCGTCCCCCTGTATTTTCTCCAGGCTATACAAATCTCCTCACACATAGCCTTTGGCAATCCACTTCAGCTATCAGTCTCACCTTTCAAAGTGTACCAATTTCAAGGGCTTTCATTCCACACCATTGTCAGATAATCACAATCTTCCAGAACATCCCACCCTTCTCCTAAAACTTTCAAGAAAAAAATAGAGAACTCACTCACTCCATGATATATTCAGTGCTCTCCAAACTGCGATGTACTCTACACACAAAACATAGTCTTCCTAGGGAAAATTTTCCCTAGGAAAATGTGAAAACTGGTTGGAAGACATAAAATTGGACTTGGGGAAGGGGTTTCATCTGGTTATTTGGTGAAACTCCACAGAACTTTGTATTTGTGGTTCTATGCTCTCTGGGTCTATACTGATAAATGGGACTTTGCATAGTTAGTTATTCAGTAACTTTGAAATTGTACTTTACTGAAGTATAGAAACAATTTTACCAGCTCATCAAAAGCTAAAACAGCTTTTCTGAGATTACACATCTCATTTTAAAGGTACATTTCTACGATGTTGTTAGTCTCTGCTACGGAATTCGGTAAATAAAGATGTTGATCCTTATCCATCTGACTATGTTTAGCTTTGTTTATTTTAACATGCTAATGTATTTCATTAGAATTGCACCTGTTACCGTCACTGAATTTAAGGGTCTCATGTTCTAGTACACTCTCCTATTTTTAGAACCATATCTGGTATATCAGCTCTGTCAAACATTTTCAATCCCATAACGATTAAAACTGGATTTCAATAAATAGCCAAGAATACTCCTTTGAGCAACTCTGTTAGTACTGTTGTTACACCCCATGTTTTGGTTTTTAAAGCTTCCAATAAAGTATCGGGACAGTTATTAGGTTTCTTTATAAGATAAGATAACGCATTATCTTACGAGCAAAAATACTCATAAAGCGACACCATGTTTCTCAAAAGAGTTTTTAACAGGAGTATTATCTCCCACACACCTTATCTTCCTTATTCTATTACAAGATATTCTCCACCACACCTAGCAAAGGATCCTACATATGATATGCTCAGAGTTAATATTTGTAGAATTAAAAGGAAGCAAATGAAAATCATTATAAATTTCAGATTAACTTCATTAGCACAAAGACGTCTACTCTGCAAGTAAAGTTCCAGGGAGGTATCATATAACACCTTTTCTACTGTCACACCTGAAGCAAGTCTTCAGATCCCCAGTCTGCTTCTTTCTTTTGATAACTGTGTACATTTTTCCCTTCAAGTTTTTGTTCATTCCTGACTACCTACTATTTTTTGAAATATTCACCTTTTGAAATGTCTAAAAAATACAAATGTACTTCACCATTTAATGGCTTATAACTTAACACTAAAGTACAATATAAAAGAACTGCAACGTTACAATTGCTGAAATCACAAGGCCCTCGCTTTAGACTCAGTATTACTGTTTATAATGTGTGCATGCTGACCTCATCTAAAGAAAAGTTCGACAGGGTGTGTACATTCATTCATTCAGTGGATATTTATTGAGCAACTGTTCTGAGTCAGGCATGGTACTAACATCTAGGGCTTCAATAAAGTAGAAAACGTCTCATCATCAGGGAATACTTCTAATAATTCTAGGGAGGAGATTATCAACAATCCTGTTCCTTCTCCCTGGAACTTCCTTGCAACAAATAAAAGCTTTATATATTTGAGCTATTCAGAGCTACATACACATAATTTGAATCCAAGTTCTTCACAAAAATGAATGCAATATATTGCATTACATCTTCACATAGTTTACTTATGCCTTTATTCTTTCAGTACGTATGTATCCATCAACAGTCCTAAAATATTTCCATAGAAAAAAATTCTATGGAAATATTTTAGGACTGGAAAAGAGCACAGGACAAAGCATTCTATGGTCCCCTTTTTTAGTCTATTAAAATGAAAACATGTTAAAAAAAATAGTATCTCAGATACTGAAAACTGATAAATATTTCAATCTTAAGTGCAACACCCAAAACGTTTTCAACTCCTGGAGATATGAAGATCCCATAATTTCCCTCTTTAATTAAAATAGAGTATGGCCAAAATATTTGATAATAGAAATGAAATAGAATAACAAAATATATGCATTTAGTTTATGTGGGAATAAAAAGAACTTAGACTTACTACAGGCCCTATTCTCCATCTGAGCCAACATATTAAATTTAATCTGATTTGAACCAATTCTGGAATACATGTCTATCTCTTAGCATCCTTGCCACCTTCTTTCTATATAAGAATCTTTGCTGCAAACCCATAAATTATTCCTGAAATTATTCTTTTGACACATTATTAAACACTGAAACAAAAATGGAGTAAGGAAGCTACATAGGCTGTTATTAACTGATTCTCTTTCTTCTATGAGTAAATTCTAAATTCTATTCATGTGCTTTTGTGTCTAATCAGACTTAAGTTATATATAATATGCCATTACAACTTATTTCCAAGAGATTAATTTGAATATAGTAATAAAAATATGGATGCTCTTTGGGTTGAAATGCATCCCAAGTTACCATTAACACTAATTATGGGAAAAGAATATAAAGAAACCCATTTAAGCCACACCATTTAAAGCAGAATTTAGGGATCGGCTGGGAATGAATTAGAATATTTTATATAACTCTAATGTACAATTGATTAAACAATTTTAAGACAATGTCAAAAACATACAATTGAGTAGATGTGTTGGAGGATGAATTAATTTAACAAGGCTAGAAGAGGTTACTGTAAATATGTAACTGTGTAAGAAAACCCTTATCACTATCTTCAACAACATTAATTCCTTCCTTTACTGCATAACTATTTACCATTTAATATATGACAGACACTAGACATGATATACAATGGTGAATATAAGCTTGATCTGTCACCTTAGAATTATGGTCTATTTGAGAGAAAAAAAAGGAAATAGGTCATTTTCATAAATAAACTACGCTATTAGATCAGTAAATATGCATCACTCTGTAGGCAAACTTTGAGAACCCCCCTACAATAGATGTCTTTTTCTCTTGGTTACAAGTGCCTCTGTTTCCAGGGATGACCATCAGTTTCCGAAACTGACAGCCACTGGCTGGAAAATTAAAACAAGAGTTCAGAATCCAGACAATGCATTTGTGACAAGGGCTAAAACTGATGAACTCTGGGGAGGTAAAACTTACATGTATTTCTTAGAAAGTGAATACACACTTTAATAATCAGAGGAGTGATTTAATAATCACAGGAGAAACTCAGAAATGTGGTATCAAAAAGAAGAGTATACATAACCTAAATGGTCATTAAATATATTTTTAGTTAGTAGTGAAGTAAAAGCAACCTCAGGGGGCTTCCCTGGTGGCGCAGTGGTTGAGAGTCCACCTGCCGATGCAGGGGACACGCTTTCGTGCCCCGGTCTGGGAAGATTCCACATGCCGCGGAGCGGCTGAGCCCGTGAGCCATGGCCGCTGAGCCTGCGTGTCCACAGCCTGTGCTCCACAACGGGAGAGGCCACAGCAGTGAGAGGCTCTCGTACCGCAAAAAAAAAAAAAAAAAAAGCAACCTCAGGGAATATATGGTATAAATTTGAAAATTCACTGAATATTAAATATTTTCCAAGATTAGTATATCTAAATGTTTTTACACCTAACTTCATTGGGATGTATAAAAACTCATGTCATTATTTAGCATTTGAAATTTTATATATGAATTAATATACAACTAAAATAAGTCAGATGCTATTTCTTTTCTTGAAGAAGTCAACATTTCCCAAATTCCCTTTTAATTTCCCCATCTTCTGCCCTGCCTATAATAATACCAACAACAAATGGAAACTCATGGCAGAAGAAGGTCACTGGAAAGAACAGGGAACTCTATTTCATCTTCCCAATTTGGTTAGGTTCACAATAGCAGGACTCTAGATATGATGAAAAATGTTTCTACTTACCTGGGAGTGAAGGGAGAACTGGCAAGATAACCCTAGGGTCATGGAACAGTCTTATTTATCTGTGAAATTCATGGGCTAAAAGACACTTAAAAAAAAATAAGTACACTGTGGTATCTGAAGTATCTAACTGGAACACTAAGTGATCTCTGATAAAATGCAAGCTAGTAAGGTTGTAACAGCTTGTAGCTTGACTTCAGGGGAACATAAAAAAGCACAACTATAGGAGTTTCTCTTTTGAATAGACAAAAGAAAAAAAAAAAAAACGAGAGAAGACATTCTAGTTGGTAATTGGAATCCCTGGTGACCTGTTAACAAGGGAATGAATAAGAGCCCAATAATCTGAACAAACCAAAAGGAGACTGATTCCTTCCAACACTGGCTAACCCGGGAAACACTGAGTTCTTTCTTTCTGGAAATGTTAAAGTAAAGGCTGAAGAATAACTTTCCAAAAATGCTATAAATAGAATTTCAGTTCTGCCCTGGAAGAGTAGCTGCATGAAAAGAAGTGCAGGCCAGTGGTGTCATGCTTTAAGGAAGAGTCTTCTTTCCCCCGTATAGGGTTATCCTTCCTGTTTTTCCAAGTTATCAGCAGCCCCCCCCCTTCTACCTGACACATGCACATAATACATAATGATTGCACTCCATGAAGATGCTTCAGTTCACCTTTTTCCAGTTTTGAGTGCCTGGGCTACAGTGTACTTTGTCTTCAAAAATACAGTAGCAGCGGCTCTTTTTACTGAAAATGGCCCCAAGACTTACGGAAGCCCATATCCCCCTCATGTATATAGAGAAAGAAGACCTTGGAATTTTTGTCACCTCCTCTTCCTTCCCATTACACATATATACACCGATGGGTAAAATATTCAAAGCCCCTGCTTCTCTGTCCTAGTTCAGAGCAACTGCAGGTTATAACAACCCCCCAGACTTCTTCTGTAGGATCAGGCTGAAAGTACCCACTGTGTGATTTTATCCAAGATCAAAATCTCCTTTTTTGGCTTTTCATCCTTTTCCCCTCATACTTCTGGGAATACTCTTTTGAATAAGTCACTTGTATACAAAATGTCACCTAATGTTTGCTTCAAGGGTATCTAATATAAAATATGTTCTTATCATACTTTTCTTCAAGGTTCTTTGTTGCTATTTTCTCCTTGGAGCATTCACCAACAACTCTTTCTCTGAACTTTAATACAGGCTGATGTAGCAGATCTTGTGCTAAGAGGTTCACATTCAATCTCATTTTTTCCTTCTAATTTTGAAACAATTACAGACTTACATGAAGGTGCAAAAATAGTACATGGAGTCCCAGGAGCCTTTCACACACCTTCCCCCCAAATGGTATCTTATGTAACTAGCACAATATTGAAACCTGGGAACTGACATCAGTGAAACACTTTTTACTTGATTACGTACACTCATTTGTCTGTGTGTGTCTGCATGCATGTGTATGTCTGTGTGTACTCTTCGGCAATTTCACTGTATATATACATTTGTGTGACCATTATCTCCATTAAGATGGAACAGAACTCTTCCATTACTACTAAGGAACTCTCTCTCATGCTACTCTTTATATTTACAACCCACCCTTGCCCTTAACTATCACTAACCATTAATCAGTTCTCCTTCGCCATAGTTTTGTTATTTTGAGAATGTTGTATAAATGGTATCATACTGTATATGATATTGAGGCGTTTTTTTCCCACTAAGCATAATGTCCTGAGGTCCACCAACGTTGTAGCATGTATCCACAGTTTGCCTTTATTGCTTAGTACTACTGCACTGCATGAATGTATCAGAGTTTGTTCAACTTTTCACCCACTGAAAACATCTGGGTTGTTTTCAGTTTTAGGCTGTTACAAATAAAGCCACTGTAAAAATTTATGTACAGGTTTTTGTTGTTCTTGATCTCATTTAAAGCTCTCACAAATCCTGTGAAAATGAAGACCTAACTATGTAACTAGAAAGATTTACAGTTTACATTCTAGTCCAGGCCTGGATTATTTCAAAACCAAGTTTGCCAATCACACAGTGATACCAACTGTTCTGATATTTCCTGCATCATTAGATTTCGTGTTTCAGGACTCCCATAACAACTAAAGAGTAGGATCTGACACTGAGAGTGCCTTTAAGCACTCAGTATTTAACAATTATTATTTATGAAATGTTTGCTTCCCTCCAAAGAGCACTACAAAATACTGTCTGCTTCGTGGTGAACATAATGACAGCTTCTCTAACAAGAGCGATCGCAGTCCTGTGCCTATATGTTCTACTCCTGCTCAGAGAGCCACTCACCATGTTTAATAGAAAAGAAAAAAGAAAAACAAAACACATTTAAAATCCTTTTTCTTCACTGGCAGTGTTATCTCCTCACTGAATAATGAGCAAAGCATGTTTATTCCTGTTTACTCAGTTCAGTTGAATTTTTGTGGAATATTATTAAATATTCCTAGACTTCATAACAACTCTGGGCAATGTATAATAACTATATACCAATATTATAAAGTTAAGAGGTTAAAACATTATATAGATGAGAGAGAGTGTAGTAGGCAGAAGGCAGAATAAATGCCCACCAAAATGTCCATGTCCTGGGCTTCCCTGGTGGCACAGTGGTTGAGAGTCCGCCTGCCGATACAGGGGACACGGGTTCGTGCCCCAGTCCGGGAAGATCCCACATGCCGCGGAGTGGCTGGGTCCGTGAGCCATGGCCGCTGAGCCTGCGCGTCCGGAGCCTGTGCTCCGCAGTGGGAGGCCGCAACAGTGAGAGGCCCGTGTATCGCAAAAAAAAAAAAAAAAAAAGTCCATGTCCTAATTATGTAACTAGACAATTTAAATATATATAAATTATATACCAGAACCTATAAATATGTTATGACAAAAAGAAATTGAGGTTGCCAATAGAACTAAGGTTGCTAGTAAACTGACCTTAGATAGGGAGATGATCCTAGAGTACTCAGGTGGGCTGACTATAAATCACAAGAGCCTTTACAGGTTGAGTAAGGAGGCAAAGAGGAGTCAGATTCAGGGAAAGAGATGTGATGATGGGACCAGGGAGACGGTGATGTGAAAGAGACTCCATCCAACGTTGCTGGTTTTAAAGATGGAGTAATGGTGCCAAGACCCAAAAAATGTAGGTGGCCTCTAGAAGCTAGAAAAGGTAAAAGAACTGATTCTCCCTAGAGCGTCCAGAAGGAACACGCTATTTTTACCTACTGAATGCAGTCAGTAATTTGGATTTTATCCAGTTAAGACCACTTCAGATTTCTGAACTTCAGAAATGAGGTAATAAATGTATGTTTTTCAAACTAAGTTTGTGAACATTTATTACCAGTAACAGGAAACTAATATAATATACATAGGTAGTCAGACGGACAGATAGACAATAGGTGATCGATGGATGGTTGATTTTATGTGTCAACTTGGCTAAGCTGGGGTGTCCAGATGTTTGGTCAAACAGCAGTCAATATGTTGCTGTATTTTTTAGGTGTGACTAAGATTTAAATCAGTAGACTCTGAATAAAGCAGATTACCCTCCATAATGTGAGTGGACCTCATCCAATCACTTGTAGGCCATAAAAGAAAAAAAGACTGAGGTCTCCTGAAAATGAAATTCTGCCTCCAGACTGTCTGTAGACTCATGACTATAATATTAACTCATCCCTGGTCTCCAACTTGCTTTTCCGTCCTGTAGATTTCAGACTTTCAACTCGACATTCATGTGAACTAATCCCTTAAGTATCTGTGTATACACGTGTATATATATATATACACACATATATATGTATGTATATGTACACGAAGATACATTCTATTGTACTGAGTCTGTGGCTTTGGAGAACTCTTACTAATATAGATGAGAGAGGAAGAGGGGGCAGGAAGGGGGCGAGGGGGGAGAGAGAGAAGATATAGACAAAGGAAGTAGAAAAATTGTGGTTTACACTTGAATGAGAAAGCCTAGACTTTTCTTCAGTAAGGAAGCTCTAAGTAATATTCTCCTAGTCTTTCATATAGATAATTGACCTTCTCTTCCTCTCATAAACCTAATTTGAGGTTTATAACAAAAAGTAATTTTTACTGGCATATAACCGTAAGGACATTGCATGGGTGATGGCGGGGGGGGGGGTGTATGATTTATCACCATGATAAATTATATACATGCAAATATACTTACTTATATCCCAAGGACTGTCCTTTTGAAACCAATGGAACAAAACCACAGTTTCCAATAGTATTAAATGTGAACATAGTAGAAAATGAGATTGGCCCAAGGCTTTAATGAAGAATTTTTAGTGCAAGGATTACTTACATAGATCCAGGCACAGTTACAGAACAAACAAGGATATGTGAAGGATTCAAGTATTAACAATAGCAGGAGGCCATTATCCTCACCTCCAGAACTGATGAAAAGGGGGAGGTAAGTGGTACCAAGGGCCAGTGACAGCTCTAACTATGGATAAAGACCCACAGAGGGGAAGCCACAGTCACAACAGTCATAGTTGGAGCATCATTACCAGAGACATGGCACTGTAGCCCAGAGACCTTTTTTTCTTTAAGCCCCCCATCTCCTCCCAGTACCACTCAAAGGTTTAATCCAACTGCATACCAGAGAAGTCAGTCTTCTGGGGCACAGAGTATGGTAAGGAATGCTAAATAATAACTATGTGGGGAACAAATTCAGAATAACCAGTATTTTCTGCCCTTGGTCTACACACAACCACAAAATGCCTTGAGTGGAGATTTTTCCATCAATCTTACACCGATTCTCATATCCTTCTGTACCTCCACTTAACCACATGTATCATCTTAGATATTCCATTAATTCCCTACTTGTTTATTCTTTTCTATGGCTAGTCATCTCATTTATTCCAATGTCTCTAATTTCCTGTGACAGAAATATGTTGGGTGTTCAGCAAGCATTTCAATATTCTCTTCCTGGACACTTCCCTGTGGGTCCCCATGACTGAGTTCTAAATAATGGAATGTGAGCAATAATGGTCTGCATCACACATTTAAATTGTCAGTATTACAAAACAAAGAGTATGGATTCCTGAGCAGCTAGGGATATTGTGGGTGAGAAATAACCCTTTTTAATGCTGAACAATGAGATAACTGGATTGTTAGACAAGCTAGCATGAAACACCGTAACGTTTACATACACACGTTCTAAATTAAATTTTCTCCTTTGGATGTCTACTTTCCTCATTTCTTTTTTGAGTTGTCTAATGACCTAGACCCTATTCTAATCTACATTTGGTGTCTTAACTTAAGTGAATATAATGCTCACAAAACCAACACAACTTCTGAGAATAAAAGGCTATTTAAGCTACTTGGTGGGAGGGGAACTCTTCTCGTAGACCCCCCAAACAGTGCATCAAATAATAAAGAAAGCTATTCCCATTTCCCTCTCTTCCCAACAGTGATTATTTTCAGATTGACAAGTCATACGAACCCAAGAAAAAAACCGCTGGTCTACTGTCAAATTGCCAAGATGATAGAGGGAACTAAATATAAAAAACTGCATGAACTAATAAACTCAGAGAAAGAGGCTTTCAGATAAATTTTAAAATCATAATGCCACTCTTTCCTTGATTCTTGAAGGACTTTCCTTAAAGTGGCTAGGGGATGTGATCTGGGAGAAATGGAAATAACATGGATTACAGACAATATCAAATATATTTAATTTGCGATACCTTTGGTCAGAAGCTTGATTGCAATCAAATTGTTACCTCTACAGATGGCAGAGTTTCCATGATTTTCATCATGAACATGATTGGACTATCTCAATGTATCGGCTGCAGATTGAACATTCACTGGGTTTTTTTCCGAATAAAGCACAAGAATTCTTCCCCTTAATTCGCATTTGATATTTACTGTACATAAAATCTGTACTATTAGAAAAACTAGAGGTTTATTTTCGCTCACTGAAATGACTAAAATTTACTGTTAATAAAGCAAATAAAGCAAATAGTATCTTTGATCTAACACAAGCAGTAAAAGCAATATAACACAATTTGCATATCACAATGATACTGTCTCATTTTCTTATAATGTATACAGTTGTTCAAGAAAAAAATTTATATTTTATTAAATTAATATATTATATTAATAATTACCCAACTGCAGGATATCTTCAAAATGCATTTGTTCATATTTTTAAATTGCATCCAATTAATATTTTATCGTTAAGCCATTTTAAAATAAATTTATGGTAAGTTCAATGCATAGCTCACAATATATAATGCTTTTAAGTTTTGCTACTCAGCTCATTTGAATATAATTAGGTGCTTAATGAATTCAACTACGTTTTCTTTAATTGATAAGCAGCCTATTTTTTTTTTTTTTTTTTTTTTTTTTTTTTTTTTTTTTTTTTTTTGCTCTACACGGGCCTCTCACTGTTGTGGCCTCTCCCGTTGCGGAGCATAGGCGCATAGGCTCCGGACACGCAGGCTCAGTGGCCATGGCTCACTGGCCCAGCCACTCCGCGGCATGTGGGATCTTCCCGGACCGGGGCACGAACCCGTGTCCCCTGCATCGGCAGGCGGACTCTCAACCACTGCGCCACCAGGGAAGCCCAAGCAGCCTATTTTAGATGGAAGTATTCAAAATTTTTAACATCTGGAATCTATTACATTTCAGTGAACTTAGACTACTGCTTAAGTGTGATAGGGTAGAATGGTCCCCAGAATAGTTTACATCCTAACCTCTGGAACTTTTGAATATGTTATGTTTCATAGCAAAAGGGATCTCTGAAGATTATATTAATTTTAAGGGTCTTAAATTAAGGAGATTATGGATTACATAGGGGGGTCCAATCTAATAACCAGAGATCTTAAAAACAGAAAACCTTCTCTGAAAGGAGTTAGAGAGATGCTGTACAGAAGGCAAGAAAGATGCAGCAGAAGAGGAAATTGGAAGAATTCCAAGAGAATTGTTTGACACACCATTGCAGGTTCTGAGATGTAAGTGCACCACATGCATGGATCTAAGAGAGGTCTTAGATCCTTAGATACCTAAGGAGGTAATTGTGGTTCCTGGCTCACACCCAGATGGGGACAAAGTACCACAGTCCTACGACCACAAGGAACCAAATTCTGCCAACAACCTAAATAATCTTGGAAGTGCATTCTTCCCCAGAGCTGAGAGAAAGATACCCATCCTTGCTGACACCTTGATTTTGATCCTGTGAAGCCAGAGCAAAGGAACCAGGTATGCTACACTTTGCCCAGACTTCTGACCTACGGAAACAAAGATAATAAAAAAGGTTTTCTTAAAACTGCTAAGTTTGTGATAATCATATACAATGAATATTCTCACTTATCTAGGGCAGCCATCTTGTTTTATCCACTACATAGTATGTTTGAGCACCGGTTTTAAAATATATCTTGTCAGGTGTCAAATATTAAAGTGGAAAGTGTGCTGAATCAAACATTAATCTTTATGGAGAGTAAACTAGATAGATTTAGGGTTATTTTTGGAAGTAGTATCATTCATTCACACAATGAAACAAGACATTTTACATTAAGTGGTAATTATACGAGATATATGAAATACAGAGTGGTCAGAAAATAACAGATAAATCTTAGACTATAGTAA
The DNA here is from genome assembly GCF_964374135.1 of Grampus griseus. NCBI lineage: Eukaryota > Metazoa > Chordata > Mammalia > Artiodactyla > Delphinidae > Grampus > Grampus griseus. The sequence goes on from NC_139012.1 coordinate 20,374,524, forward strand.
GTATTTAAAGTACAAAATATGACATATATAGGAAATTCTAAAAAAGTTATGAACATTCCATAGTAATATTTGATTAAATGTGACTTACAGTCAGGAGGGGATATTATACGTAATTGTTATCATTATGCAATGATATTTACAACATTGCAATCAACATTAAGTTCACAAAAATCAAATAATTTAGAAAATGAATTCAATTAAGAAAATTTGTATACTCTGTATTAAAGATAATGAAAATACTTCATATTTTATATGTAACATTTTCTAATCAAAAGTATAGCTTTGATCCCCAAAATAAAATTATAAACTATCATTAACATAAATATTAAAATATACCTATCACTTCATATAGTTTCATTTCTGGCTATCAGTGTAATACTACAATACCCGTCTTGGAGGTTGGTTTCTTGTTCCCAAATTGAACATGTTTTTCTCACAACAAATCCTTAATTTGGTTACAATCACAATTTAGTGGTCAAAATAAAATGCTCATATGAAGTAAACATATGTCTTAGGACAATCAGAACCACAACATGTTTTTGGTCACGTCCTCTTCGTGACTTTTGGTTAGAAATTATCTTAGGACTGCCAATTAAAAAAATCATAGCGATTTAAAAGAGGTTGGTAGAATTTAAGTGGGAATTCAATACCTTCAGAAAACAAAAGTTTTCTTAAAAACACTGGACTGAACAGGAACCAAAGAAGATATACGGATGGTAAATAAGCATATGAAAAGATGCTCGACATCTTTGGTCATTAGGGAAACACAAATTAAAACATTTATTAAAATGGCTATAATTCCAGCAATGGAAATACCAAATATGCTGGTGAGGGTGCAGAGCAACAGAACTCTTAGTTGCTGATTGGGATGCAAAATGCAGCACTTTGTAAGAAACACTTTTAAATACACATGTTTAGCCCAAGTGACCTGAAAACTTCAGTCAACACAAAATATGAATGTTTATAGCAGCTTTATTCACAATGGCTACAAAGTGGGAGCAACCAAGATATCCTTCAGAAGGTAAACAGCTGAAAAAACTGTGGTACAGCTACACACTACAATACTAGTCAATGATGAAAAATGAAAGAGCTATGGATAAATCCTAAAGATACTGTCCTAAGTGAAAGGAGTTAGAATGAAAAAACTATTGATAAATAAGAAATTCCATTCATATGACATCTGGGAAAAGTAAAATTACAGATGTAGGCAACAAATCTGTGTTTGCCAAGGGCATAGGGGTATGGGAACACTGTACTAGGGTAATATTAGGGGATTATTTTTAGGGTGGTGGTACTATGACAATAGGTATGTAACACTACCCATTTTTCATAGACCATAGAACTATACAGAACAGAGGAGACCTCACTTTATTCAAATTAAAATCAACCTGTAGGTCAGAGGATTCCAGGTTAAAAGGCAAAATGTGCTAAAAGAATAGAACTTTATTACAATAATCACAATATGACCTAATCTATTTAAAGAATGTTACTTAACTAGCCACATTTTCCATTATAGAAACTCAGTAATTAAAAAAAAGTATTTGCTATCAAGAATCCTGTATCTGTTTAAATTACAAAACTATGCAAAATGAATATTGCTTTTGTTTTCCCTACTTTTTTCATTGATAAGTTTTAAGCCAAAACCATGGCTATATAATATTACAGCTCTCAGAAAGAAACAACTTTCTATGTTTTCTAGAGCTGTTAACACCAATGGTTTCACACATTTGAAGATTTGAGACAAAAGTTCAAAGTGTTCTTTAATGGGTTTCACTAGTTGCTACTTGCAGTATGTTTGAAGTTAGTATCTCAAAGGACTCTCTTCAAATCAGCTTTAATGACTGTACAGTGCAAACCCTAGTCTGAACCCTTATTTTATGGTTTGATATGCATATCTGTCTTTAAAAGGAATAAGAAGAAATACGACCCTATGATCCAAGATAAATTAAATTATAATTTCAAGTATTTTCAGATTATAATTAACATTTTTACCATAAAGTGACAGTTTTAGCCAGGAAACTAACAAACAGTAATATATATCACTTCAGCAGAGTTACTCTACCAAAAGGATGCAGGTAAAGCCACTGTGTCACCCATTCCCTAAACTTGCCCCAATCTCAGTGAGCAAACTCAGATCTTGGACTCAGGGCGATTTAGGCAATTAATGTCATTTACCTTCTATCAGCAATCCAGAAGTAATATAGACATACACATATTGTTTAGGCAATGCATTAGTTTAAAAGGTACAGATATCAAAACCTTCACAACTGTCACTGATTTGGCGTCCGGAAATTTCCACTTCACTGCATAAGAAAAAATGAAAGTATGTTCTGGACAAGAGGGGAAAAACATCCAAACATCTATGACACATAAAATCATACAATAACTTCTGGGATCTTCCTACACATTTGAACAGTAAAAGAAAGTACTCAGTATTACTGTTCAAAAAAAAAGTGCTTTGAGGACAGAATGAAGAAACTTATAGTACCAGAATGCTACTTCATTTATCCACTTTACAGGCAAACTTATAATTTCAAAGACTATTTAAAATTACTTGTAAGTAAAGAAAAAACTACATATTTTATTAATAATTGTGCCTTAGCTTAAACTGTCTTAATCATTTCATTCTATGAATTTGCATTTTTGAACTACTGAGTATATCTTAAAATTATAAACATTTCGTTTTAAAAAATATTATTCCCCAGGAGCACCATTCTATATTTAATGATAGTATTATGACATATAATATGCACAAAAACAATCATCTGAATGCTCCTGACATGTGAAATATACCAATTATATCAACATTTTAGTTAACCATCCAGAAGTATAGACTCCTGCATCTGCGTAAATCAGGTTGGGTTGAATGTATTAGACGTGTGGTGACATTTGAACATAGTTGTTGTAATTTTGATATATTTAGAAAATGCATTACACAATAGGCAAACCTTACTTTCATTCAAGTACCGTATATTGATTGTGGAAAGGTATCAAAGAGTATTCTTTTTGCTACTTCTGGAAACAGATCAAGTGAAAATTTTCAAACTAATTTTGATTTAACCACTGACCCAGTAGTAAACTGCTACTGAAGAAAAATACCATTTTTGGTTATAAGTTTTATATAAACTAAGAGTGATGAATATTTACAAATGTGATATTTATATAGTCTAAAAAATGAAAGATGTTTGAGTTTCTAAGACAGATGAAATTATTAAGGCATTGGAAAAGATATAATGTTCAAGATATTTTCAAGCCACTTATGATTTTCTCAGAATGAAACCTTGTTTTGCTTTCTCACAATGGAACAAAATCTCCAGAATCATGTAGTCAGAACACTGGAAAGATCTCAAAAATACATATGAAATCATCTTTGGATACTTGAGAAACTTTCAGCCAACTCTATTCATAGTGCATTAGGCCTACTGATCAATTTGGGAAGAAATGATATCTGATCAATACTGAGTCCTCAAATCCATGAGCACAATACCATCTATTTAGGTCCTCTTTGATTTCTTCCATCTGGGTCATTTTATACCATGTAAAATTTAAAGCTAAGTATTTCATTTTTAAAGCTATTTGAAATGATGCTGTTTCTTTCTGAAAACTTTTATTTCCAACCATAATTGTAAGTGCACAGAAATACGAATAATTTTCCTTTACTGACCTTCTTTCCTACCACTTTGGTAAACTCATTGCTTAGTTCTCAGTGTTATTCTGTAGATGTGTTAGAATTTTCCTTGTAGCCAATCACAGTACTTTTGAATACAGTATGATTTCTACCTTTCTAACCTACGACTCTTTATAACTTTCATCACCTGAGAAACAAAAGTGTGCTACAACTAAGGTGTGTAAGTGATGAGAGAGTATATTACAGCCTATTAACAATCTTAGAGGGAAAGTATTGAGTTTTTCACTATTAAGTATGATGTTAACTGTATGATTTTGTAGATGTTCTTTATCAGATTAAGGAACTTCCCTTCTAGTTTACTGAGAATTTTTATCATGAAAGATATAAAATTTTGTAAAATGATTTTTTTCCATGTATACGGAGATTGTCCCTTTTTTTGTTAGTCTCTGAATATGATGAATTATATTGATTGATTTTCTGATATTAAACCAGGCTTGCATTACTGGCATGAACATTACCTAGTGTTTTCGGTTTTTTGTTTTGTTTTGTTTTGATATGCTATCTGGTACTACCATCAGGCTAATTTGGGCATCATAAAATGAGTTACGTACTGCTACATGTATTTTCTGTGGGAGATTGTATGAATGGTTATTGTTTCTTCCTTAAATGATTTTTGAAATTTGCCAATAAAGCAATCTGGCCCTACAATTTTCTTTGTGGGAAGTCTTTAAACTACAAATTTAATTGATTTAATAGACAGGAGTGGATAATCTGAATAGTTCTTGAGTTAGGGTAGTTTGTGTTTCTTTAAAGAAATTGGTCTGTTTCATCTACGCTGTCAAATTAACAGGCAGACTATTGTTTTTAGTACCATCTTAGTATCTTTTCAATGTTTTTGGAGACTGTTCCCTTTTAGTTTCCAATATTAGTATTTCATGTATTCTTTTTTCTTTATCAATTGGATAAAGATTCATCAATTTTACTGATGTTTTAAAAATAACTGCCTTTGTTTATACATACAAATTTTACTGTATTAATAGTCTGTTCTCTTTTTCATTATTTCCACAATGACCTTATATCCTTTCTTCTGATTTTTACTTTTCTTGCTTTTTAAGGTAGAAGCTTAGACAATTTAAGACCTTTCTTCTTTTCTAATACTACTTTTAACACTACTGTGTTTCCTCAAAGAAATGCTTTAAAAATTCACTACATAAATTTTGTTATGCTGTATTTTCATTTTCATTCACTTTGAAGCACATTCTACTTTAAGACTTCTTTTCCAATACATCAATTATTTAGAAGTGCATCATTTAACATCCAAATATTCACAGACTTTCAATATACCCAGTATTACTTATTGCTACTTTATTTTCCTTAGGATCAAGGGACATATTACGTATAATTTCACTCTTAAATTTGTTAAGATTTGTTTTTAACCTAAGGCATGGTCTATTTTGTGATGCTCCATATGCACTTGAAAAGAACATATATTCTGCTGTTTTGAGGTTGTGTATTCTATAAATATCAGCTGTGTAATGTTTGCTGATAGTTATTACTGATATCTCGTTCATTACTATTTTTCTCTCTACTTGTTCTATTAATTAAACAAGACAGGAGTGTTGAAACCTCCAAGTGAAAGATTGAATATATTGATTTATGTATTCAATTCTGCCAGTTTTTTGTTTCATGAAGTTTGAAGCTAGTCTCTTAGGTGCATACACATTTAGGGCTGCTATGTCTTCTTAATGAATTAGCCCTCTTTTCATTACTTAATGTACCACTTATCCCATGTATTTTCTTTATTATAAAGTTTACTTTGCCTGATATCAGTAGTTACATTCAAGCTTTCCTTATATTATACAAATCATTTTCCATTCTTTTACTCTTTAACCATCTATAATTACATTCAAAGTGGGGTCTTGCTGGGACTTCCCTGGTGGCACAGAGGTTAAAAATCTGCCTGTCAATGCAGGGGACACAGGTTCGAGCCCTGGTCCAGGAAGATCCCACATGCCACAGAGCAACTAAGCCCGTGCGCCACAACTACTGAGCCTGTACTCTAGAGCCCACAAACCACAACTACTGAGCCCACGCGCCACAACTACTGAAGCCCACGTGCCACAACTACTGAAGTCCATGCTCCTAGAGCCCGTGCACCACAACAAGAGAAGTCACCGCAATGAGAAGCAAAGCCTGCGCACCACAACAAAGAGTAGCCCCTGCTCGCCTCAACTAGAGAAAGCTTGTGCGCAGCAACGAAGAGCCAACGCAGCCAAAAAATTTTAAAAGAAAAACAAAGTGTGGTCTTGTAGACAAAGTATAATCCCCACTCTGACAGTATCCATTTGTTGGGCTTAGGCCATCTACATTTAATGCAATTATTGGTGTGTTTGAATTTCAGACGATAATTTCATTTGTTTTCTGAGTGTTTGTTCTTCTTCTATTTCACTTTTCCTGACCATTTTAAATTTTTTTAATTGAAGTATAGTTGATTTACAATATTGTGTTAGCTTTAGGTGTACAGCACAGTGATTCAGTTATTTTTTAAGATTATAGTCCATTACAGATTATTACATGAAATTGAATATAATTCCTATGCTATACAGTAAATCCTTGTTTATGTATACTAGTTTGTATCCGTTAATCCCATACCCCTAATTTGTCCCTCTCCACCTCCCTCTCCCCTTTGGTAATCATAAGTTTGTTTTCTGTGTCTGTGAGTCTATTTCTGTTTCATATATGGACTCATTATTATTATTTTTCAGATTCAACATATAAGTGATATCATATATGTAAATAATGAAATTAGAACATTCCCTCACACCACATACAAAAATAAACTCAAAATAGTTTTAAGATCTAAGTATAAGACATGACACCATACAAGAGAAGATAGGCAAAACATTCTGATATAAATTGCAGCAGTATTTTCTTAGATCAGTTTCCCAAGGCAAAAGAAATACAAGCAAAAATAAACAAATAGGATATCATTAAATGTAAAAGCTTTTGTACTGCAAAGGAAACCATCAGCAAAAAGATAACCTACGGAATGGGAGAAAATATTTGCAAATGATGTGCCTGACATAGGGTTAATATCCAGAATATACAAACAGCCCATACAACTCAATATCAAAAAGACAAATAACTCAATCAAAAAATGGGCAGAAGAGGGCTTCCCTGGTGGCGCAGTGGTTGAGAGTCCACCTGCCGATGCAGGGGACACACGTTCATGCCCCGGTCCGGGAAGATCCCACATAATGTGGAGCGGCTGGGCCCGTGAGCCATAGCCGCTGAGCCTGCGCGTCCGGAGCCTGTGCTCCACAATGGGAGAGGCCACAACAGTGAGAGGCCCAAGTACCACAAAAAAAAAAAAAAAAAAAGAAAAAAATGGGCAGAAGACCTAAACAGACATTTTTCCAAAGAAGATGTACCAATGGCCAACAGGCACATGACAAGATATTCAACATCGCTAATTATTAGAAAAATGCAAATCAAAACCACAATGCAGTATCACCTCACACTGCTCAGAATGGTCATCATCAAAAAGTCTACAAATAATAAATGCAGGAGAATGTGTGGAAAAAAGGGAACCCTAGTACACTGTTGGCAGGAATATAAACTGATGCTGCCACTATGGAAAACAGTACGGAGGTACCTTAAAAAACTGAAAATAGAAATACCATATGATCTATAAAACCCACTTTGGGGTGTATATCTGAAAAAGATGAAAACCAATTAGAAAAGATACAGGCACCCCAATGTTCTTAGCAGCACTATTTACAATAACCAAGACACGAAAACAACCCACGTGCCCATCAGCAGACGACTGACCTAAGAAAATGTGATATATATACCTACAATGGGATATTACTCAGCCATCAAAAAGAATGAAATATTGCCATTTGCAGCAACATGGATGGACACCGAGAATATTATGCTTAGTGAGGTCAGACAGAAAGACAAATACTACATGGATTTTTATTTATATCTCACTTAACGTATCTACTGGCTTTTTAACTATATTTCTTTGAATCATGTTTTTACAATATATATGTTAAACTACTCAGTCAACTTAGAGCAAATATTCTACAATTTCAAGTAAAGTGTAGAAACTTTATACACAATAGTCCTTTAACTACCCTACTTTAATTTGTCGTTGTCATATGTACATTCTTATATACTGAACATCTCTCAGATAAGGTTTTAACTTTGCTTTCAGCAATCAGATATTTTTTTTTAATTAAGAAAATATAGGCTATTAGGTTAATGAGACATTTATCATTATTGTTGCTATCCTTTAATTCTGAAGTTCCAAGATTTCCTCTGGTATTATTTGCCTTTTGTCTGAAGAACTTCATTTAGCATTTCTATTAGAGCAGCTTTGCTGATGATAAATCACCTAAATTGTTTTTCTATTGTTCAATTTGTTTGCTCTGTATTTCTTTAAATTTTAGAATATCTCTTCTATCACCTTTCTTCCAGAAGGATATTTTTGTTGGATGCGAGGCTGAGGTTGACAATCACTTACTTCCAGTATTTTAAAAATATTGTTACACTATATTCTGACCTTTATTTTTCTGGTGAGAAATATGCAGTAATTTATATCTGTGTTTCTTGATAATGTGCTGAGTTCCTGATTTGCTTTCAAGTATTATTTTTATCTTCGGTTCTCATCTGTTTTGTTACAATGTATCTGAGTATGGCATTCTTTGAATTTACTGTGTTTGGACTCCTCCAAGATTCTTCAATCTGTAAATTAATTTTTTCCTTAAATTTGGAAAGTAGTCAGCCAAAATTACTTCAAATATTTTTATTCACCAATATTTCACCTGTATTTCTGAGATTCCAATAATAGGAATGTTAAGGACCCTTTGCTATTGTCCTATGGGTCCCTGAGCTTTTTCTTTTTTTGCTCCCTCTTTCAGGTAGATTAACTGTGATATTTTTCAAATTTATAACTTCAACCCAAATCTCTCAAATTAAGGCAATAATTGTCCACTGGTAAACTTAGAGGACTTTATCCCAATGTGTCTAAAATCGATTTATCTTTTCTCTCAAATCTGCTTGTGAGAAACGCTATGGACTCTAGTTTAATAAAATGCACCAAAATCCATTCACTTGGCAAATGCTTGGAATCTGTGGCATCATCTTTAAATTTTTGTTGTTTGATCCATTTTTAACCACAAAATTTTGGAAATAAAATTTTTGTATCGGTCTAGTTCTCTCCATCTCTCCAATCAGATAATTATCACCTCTGCTCAGCACTTTTGCAATAACGCCACAACCACTTTCCCAGCCTTTAATTGTTTCCCTGCATTCCTGTAGGAAGAGTGATTTTTTCCCCCCTGAGACCTATATTTGAAAATGGGTATTCAATTAAAACCCTTTGGTAGTTAGTCATCCTACTTCGGATAATGTTCAAACAACAAAAATTCTGCAAATTACTACGTAAGCTTGGTTTCAGCTCTTCTCCCTAATTTCTATCCCCTTGTCTATGACCCAGCCACACCAAACTTTTACATTTATTAACATTCCATGTTCTCTCTAAACTCTATGCTTTTGTGCATGATGTTCCTTTCCTTATCATTTTTATCCATAACACTGAATACTGGTTATCAACTCATGCTCCTCCCTTTATATCCTAGGTCCAAAGTTAAAAGACTGCCTTTCTTTTAACTTTTCTTTTAACTTTCTTTTAATATACTTGACTTTGTCTAATACACTAATATACATGTCAAAGGACTAAAAATGGTGTTTGGGGGAAACAATCTTTCAACCTTGCTGCAACAAAAATCACCAAAGAGAGGTGGCTCTGCAAGGAGGGTGAACAGAAAGGTAATACACAAATGATGAAAGACCTTCTGCCAAGCTAAGAAGTTTGCTTTAGACTACAAACTGCCCTCAAGCGAACTGATCAGACTTTCATCAGTATTTTTAGAGAATGAAATACTAAACTACTTATGAAGTCAAATTTGCAGTGGCATGTTGAATACCTATGCTTCCAAATTCAGAAAGCATCTGAAAGTTCATATACTGGAATAAAGAAAATATATGAGAAAATACTAATAGCTGATATTTGTTTTCAGAAACATTTTACCTGATATAAGTCAATTAGTTTCTTTAAAAATTATGCTAATTCAATGAGGTGTGACTATTATTATTCAATTTTAGAGATGAAATTTTAGCTAGAGATACTAACTTATTTGCTTAAGGGCATACCATTCATAATAAATGAATACAGGATGCAAATTTAGGCACAAAGACCTGGTACATGTGACTACAACATTATATAAAGAACAATATTTAACAGGAAAGAAATCATCATCAATTAAGGAAAAAAAAGCACAACTCTACAAGGTAAAGAACCAGTACATGTTTCTTAAATGCTTATTTGCCTTTGAGTCAAATCTACAAAAATTAGCTAGATCTTTTTTAAAAATGAAGATAACACAAAGTAAGACATTTTAACTGATCTATATCTACGTGTTATTATACTGGATTGTGTCTCTTGCAAACATTCCATTGTTAGAAGATTTCTTGTGTAATTATAAGATAAGAAACAGATTACTGATATTACCCTCTGTGATGGGACTCCTTGCTGTTGCAAATGGAAGGAGATTTTTTTGAGTTAATTGAAAACACAGCTTGATGTCCTTTGCAGTTTAAATACAGAAATTCAATGCATAGAAAAATTATTAATAAACTGTGCTAATGTTTGAATTGACAAATTGGTTGATAAAGACAGTTCTGATTTATAGTTGTTATATCATCTTCAAATATCTCTAAATATACAATGTGTACACTACATTACTGAAAACAAAGATTTCTTCTTAAGTGAATGTTCATCATTTGTACCAAACATTCAAATTAGTGACTGGGGAACAGTGTCTACTGTGTCTACAGTGCCTGGGGAACAAAAAAGATTTTGCCAGAGCCAACAGGTAAACAAGCATTTGTATAAGTGCTTTCTGATATAGTATGTAATTTTTATGCAAACATATTACCTTTCTGGGAAGATATTTTCATTATTCCCATTCTTCAAGTGATAAAATCTGAGACGTGGTAAAATTATTAAGCATGCCTGTAATGTAATGACTACTTGGTGACAAAGCCAGTTACCATATTTGTGATTATTCAACTTAATGATCTTCCTCTCTAAATTTATCCAGTGTTTTTAAAACAGGCACTGTCCTATGTGCTAAAAACAGAGCCACAAACTGTGGCTACAAAACTCATATTTGGTAGATTGAAACAGGAAATAAACATTACAGGACTAAGTAATATAATTTATATGAATAAACTAATGCAGGTTAAAGAAAAAGAGTAGTTGGGGGAGAGGGGATTGATATTCCCCACAGAGCGGTCAAGAAGGTCTCTTCAAGTAACAAACTCTTTAGGGAAGTCAAACTGAAATAAAATGAAAGAGTAAACCACAAAGATATCTTATTTATATCCTATACACCTCCTTATACATATATTCTACACCATATTATTTTACATGTTTTATATATACACATACTTATATGTACGTATAAATACATGAAAACCAAACCTATACGTATATATGTATAAACATATGCAAATATACATATTTCTATAGTTTTAAAGGTAGTCTCTCAACTAAATTTAAAATTCCTTCAGGGAACAAATTTATAAGTATTTCAGAATTAAAATAACTTTAAAATTATTCCAACCATCATTCTCTACCCCTCATCCCGTGTATAACCAAGCCAAGGGTAGACAGTAGAAATACTTGTTTTACTGACTAAAGAATATAATTTTAGCTAAGTATAAAATATGAATATCCTTTAGAACATACTGTGTTGCAATACCTAGTATGCCCATATACATCATGTGAGTATATATGCATATACACATACATTATACATGCATGTATATAGTATGTAGACATAGTATGAACATATATGAATTCCAATCCTATTCCAAACTGTCAATCCAAAAGCCCAGGAATCCTTGTCAGAGAAATTACCAATTCGTTATTCCCCAATTCCTGACTATCCAGCCAAGCCATTACTTCCTGATCACAAGTATAAGGTATACATTTGGCCATGTCTCAATTCATACAACGAAGAGAAACAAATGTATTGCTGACTTTGCAAACATCTCATAGGGATGCTTCTCATGCTGCCACAGCCCACTGCTAGTTTGAATAAGAGAACTGTGCAGAATCGAGACTTTTAAAAAATTCTAACAAACATTCAAAGAACTCCCTGTGAAAAAATAAATGTGAACTGAGGGCAAAACAGCAGGCAGCTAGGAGTGAATACCATACGAGTGTTAGAAACATACTTATAAACATACTTGTGCCTGGGGAACTGCTCTTAGTCAGGAGAATATATACCATTTTCAACTGAAAGATATCTTGTTGCTATCCGAAAGCCTATAATGTGACAGCTTATTTACAATTTACAATGGCACCTCAGGTTACATGGGCACCGTATGTCCCAAGGACAGGTATTAAGTTTCTGAAGTCTGCTAGCAAGTTTTGAAGAGTATCTCACATAGCTGAAGAGCCCAAATCTCTAGGGATCTCCTCTGTGAAACTTGTATTGGGGCTTTTCACAGGTTTAATATGACATACCTATTTATTAAAGTACAGTTGGATCTGCTGGGTTACAAAGACCAGTCAAGAAGAAAATCTTACATTCCACCCTGGAAATGCTGCAGAATCTTTTCCGGCTCAGGGTCACACTCAAACCCTGCAGCCTTTGGAACTACTTGAATGCAATGCATGCTATCTCTAAAATCTAAGGGGCCCAATCAAGCTCTGTGTATCTTTTTTAGTTATGAGATGTATACGTAATAGTAACTTGTGTCCCAATTTGAAGAGGATACAATAACCGTTTTTTAGACCACTGGATCCCCCAAAATTTCACTGAAGTGGAAGGACCCTGAATTCTCATGAGGTTTATTTCTTACCCTTTTAACAGATATCTGTCATAATTTATTTTGTTCTTTTCTCCTTCTCAAGTCTAATCAGCATGTTATTACCAATGTAACAGATATTGTGTTATATTCTGTGTTATGTCAAGGAGATCAAGATCTTTGCACTACTCTACTACACTACTTAACATAGGGAAAAGAGCAACTGCCAGATCACAGGCTGCACAATAGGTTCCAGGCCTTGCTCCAGGAAGGATATCACGCTTGAAACTACAGTGCAATTTAAATAAGGACCAAGTAAAATTTCACTACAGTCTGTAGCCATTCTTGCAGATTGATAAAACTTCTGAATAGACTAAATGTATAATATAAAACTTCTGAATAGACTAAATGTATAATAGACTAAATGTATAATATAAATAAGAATGTGATAGAAACCACTGAGCTCCTTTTTCCAAGTTCTTTTTTAATGACATTACTTTACTGAATTCTCCCAGCTATGCAGTATTGTTCTTTATCTCCCAGATTGGCTAAAAAAAACCAGACTAGCGAAGCGCTTCCACACAGTACTACCTACCATAAAAGCCCTCAGTCTATTACCTGGAGAACCAATATGGGAAATCTGCTGGTTGGCAACAAGTTTACTGCAATCATATATTCAGGAACTAGAGCAATAAAACTAAAAGCTGCTTCTTTAAGAAGATAAACAAAATTAATAAACCATTAGCCAGACTCATCAAGAAAAAAGGGAGAAGACTCAAATCAACAGAATTTCATTTCATTAGAAATGAAAACTGAGAAATAACAATGGACACCACAGAAATACAAAGGATCATGAGAGACTACTACAAGTAACTCTATGCCAATAAAATGGACAACCTGGAAGAAATGGACAAATTCTTAGAAAAGTACAACCTTCCAAGAGTGAACCAGGAAGGAATAGAAAAACATGAACAGACCAATTACAAGCACTGAAATTGAAACTGTGATTAAAAACCTTCCAACAAACAAAAGCCCATGGCCGGAAGGCTTCACAGGTGAATTCTATCAAACATTTAGACAAGAGCTAACACCTATCCTTCTCAAACTCTTCCAAAATACAGCAGAGGGAGGAGCACTCCCAAATTCATCCTGAGAGTCCACCATCACCCTGACACCAAAACCAGACAAAGATGTCATAAAAAAAAAAAAAACGACAGACCAATATCACTGATGAACATATATGCAAAAATCCTCAACAAAATACTAGCAAACAGAAGCTACCAGCACATTAGAAGGATCATACACCATGATCAAGTGTGGTTTATCCCAGGGATGCAAGGATTCTTCAATATACGCAAATCAATCAATGTGAGACACCACATTAACAAATTGAAGGATAAAAACTGTACAATAATCTCAACAGATGCAGAAAAAGCTTCTGACAAAATTCTACATCAATATATGATAGAAACTCTCCAGGCACAGAGGGAACCTACCTCAACATAATAAAAGCTAGATATGACAAACCCACAGCCAACATCATTCTCAATGGTGAAAAACTGAAAGTGTTTCCTCTAAGATCAGGAATAAGACAAGGGTGCTCACTCTCACCACTATTATTCAACATAGTTTTGGACGTTATGGCCACAGCAATCAGAGAAGAAAAAGAAATAAAAGGAATACAAATTGGAAAAGAAAAAGTAAAACTGTCACTCTTTGTAGATGGCATGATGCTATACATAGAAAATCCTAAAAATGCCACCAGAAAACTACTAGAGCTAAGCAATGAAATCTCTTGCATTCCTATACACTAATGATGAAAAACCAGAAAATTAAGGAAACACTCCCATTTACCACTGCAACAAAAAGAATAAAATGCCTAGGAATAAGCCTACCTAAGGAGACAAAAGACCTGTATGCAGAGAACTGTAAGACACTGATGAAAGAAATTAAAGATGACACACACAAATGGAGAGATACACCATGTTCTTGGACTACAAGAATCAACATCGTGAAAATTACTATACTACCCAAAGCAATGTACAGATTCAATGCAATCCCTATCAAATTACCAATGGCATTTTTCACAGAACTAGAACAAAAAGTTTTACAATTTGTATGGAAACACAAAAGACCCCATATAGCCAAAGCAATCTTGAGAAAGAAAAATGGACCTGAAGGAATCAGGGTCCTTGACTTCAGACTACACTACAAAGTTACAATAATCAAGACAGTGTGATACTGCCAGAAAAAAACAGAAATATAGCTCAATGGAACAGGACAGAAAGCCCAGAGATAAACCCTCACACATATAATTATCTTTGACAAAGGAGGCAATAATATACAATGAAGAAAAGATAGCCTCTTCAGTAAGTGCTGTGGGGGAAACTGGAGAGCTACATGTAAAAGAATGAAATTAGAACACTTCCTAACACCATACACAAAAATAAACTCAAAATGGATTAAAGTCCTAAATGTTAAGGCCAGACACTATAAAACTCTTAGAGGAAAACATAGGCAGAACACTCTCTGACATAAATCACAGCAAGATCTTTTTTGACCTACCTCCTAGAGTAATGGAAGTGAAATCAAAAATAAACAAATGGGATCTAATGAAACTTAAAAGCTTTTGCACAGCAAAGGAAACCATAAACAAGTCTAAAAGACGACCCTCAGAATGGGAGAAAACATTTGCAAATGAAGTAACTGTCAAAGGATTTACCTCCAAAATCTAGAAACACCTCATGCATCTCAATATCAAAAAAACAACTCAATCCAAAAATGAGTGGATGATCTAAGTAGAAATTGCTCCATAGCAGACATACAGATTGCCAACAAACACATAAAAGGATACTCAGCATCAGTAATCATTAGAGGCACAACATCAGTAATCATTAGAGAAATGCAAATCAAAACCACAATGAGGTATCACCTCACACTTGTCAGAATGGCCGTCATCAAAAAATCTACAAACAATGAATGCTGGAGAGTGTGTGGAGAAAAGGGAAACTTCCTGCACTGTTTCTGGGAGTGTAAATTAATACAGCCACTATGGAGAAGAGTACGGAGGTTCCTTGAAAAACTAAAAACAGAACTACCATATGACCCAGCAATCCGACTACTGGGCATACACCTTGAGAAAACCATAATTCAAAAAGATACATGTACCCCAATGTTCACTGCAGCATCTTTTACAATAGCCAGGTCATGGAAGCAACCTAAATATCCTTCGACAGATGAATGGTTAAAGATGTGGCACATATATACTATGCAATATTACTCAGCCATAAAAAGGAACAAAACTGAGTTACTATAATGAGGTGGATGGACCTAGAGTCTGTCAATACGGAGTGAAGTAAATCAGAAAAACAAATACTTTATGCTAACACACATATACGGAATTTAAAAAAACGGTACTGTTGAACCAAGCAGCAGGGTAGTAATAAAGACGCAGACGTAGAGAACAGACTTGAGGACATGTGGGGGAAGGGTAAGCTGGGACAAAGTGAGAGAGTGGCATGGACATATATACACTACCAAATGTAAAATGGATGGCTAGTGGGAAGCTGCTGCATAGCACAGGGAGATCAGCTCGATGCTCTGTGATCACCTAGAGGGGTGGGATAGGGAGGGTGGGAGGGTGGGAGGGAGACGCAAGAGGGAGGGGACATGGGGATATACTATACCTATAGCTGATTCAGTTTGTTGTAAAGCAGAAAATAACAACACTGTAAAGCAATTATACTCCAATAAAGATATTAAAAAAAAAACATGGAAGAAGGCATACAGTAGGTGCTCAGTGTATATAATATTCCTTTTGTAAGTGTTTAACTTGTCCATTGAATATGGAGATTCTGGTGGTCGTTTTTTTCCTGGATTCTAAGTATATGAAAGATGACTCTTGAACAATCAGCCAAATGGGCAACTGGGAAATATAAAAGACTGGATTTATGAGGAATTAATCATTTCACTGAGATTGATTTTTTTTCTGACACTGACCCAACTGGAATGAACAGCTGTCATAGGAAACAAAAAGGAGGGGTGTGTTGATAAGATCCGGCACATTTTCATGTAGGTAATTGTTTAGATGAAAGGATAAATTGTCTTTTTAACAACCAGTTGCTATTTATTGACAGTCCATTTTGTGGCATATTTTCTACCTCTACACTGATTTCAAATGTTTAAGCCAAAATATTTTTCCTGATTATAGTACTATTTCCAAAATTTAGAAGACTATATTTTAACAACACTCAGACCCAAACATAAATGAAGTATCTTCCATACTGAACCTGTTTTGAACCTTGTGTTTTCATTCAAGTTACCTCCTCTACTATCCTGATGCTCAATTAAATATCAAATTCTCCCTAGAGAAATATGAGTGTATGTTTGTGAGTGTGTTTTGTAGGGATATCAAAGACACTTCATATTTTGAAGATACACACATGCTGTCTGAGAACACAGAAGCCAACACCATAGAATATTGACAATAAAGTCAGTTATTATAAACCAAGATAGCAGAAAGAAGAAGAGGAGGGAACCTGGCCCCTTTCTTTCTCAGTTAACCTGCATTCATGCCACATTTCCTGAACTCAAAGCCCAAAACTGTCCATCCATAATTTCCCTTAGCATATTTTTTTATGTGTGTTAAAATAGGGAATTGATCAATTGTATGTCCTTACTTAAGAATTGGAAGAATATGTATTCTTGCAATGAAATTTTAAGGGAACTGCAAAGCCAAAACTTAGTATCTTCACAATTTATGAGCCAAGTTGTATGCTAGGCAATTGTTAAGCAATTGGCATTTCTTCTTTTATGACAAACCTTACTGCCACAATTGTTGTACAATAGGAAACCAGTTTAGAGACATCAACAGTCTTGTCAAGGTCACAGGGCTTAACACTTGCAAAGCCAGAATTAACCTCTGTTTGGTCTATCTTCAAAATTCTTAACATGATGAAAACCAGAAATAAGTCAAAGCATTCTTGCAAAACAGCCCTACTATATATGATCAGTTTCTCAATGGTAGAAAAAGAAAATTTGTTTGAGCTCAGTAAAGTTGACTTGGAATATTTTTTGAGTTTGTGACTGGGTCAGCTCGTCAAGTTTTGAGTCTCAAATCCACTGTTTTAAACCAAGTGACCTTGAACATGTTATTTACTTTTCAAACGAAATCAGAAGCTCAGTGAAATTAAATGCAACTGGTTATACTGTAAGTTAAAATTCAACAGGCCTTGATTTCCAGTAAAATGTTCTTTACTCTTTTTCAGCTGCTTGAACAGAATGAGTAAAATACTGTTTTGTAATATCTGCTACATTTTCCTCTTGGAAGCTAAACACTTAAGAGGAAAAAACCTCACTTTTTTAATGGCTATGGAAAGCCGTCTTCTTGGGCTTGGAGTTGGGAGATAGACACTGGATAAAAGGTATTATTAAAAGAAGAGATTTATAATATGGCCCCTAACCAATATTTTCAAAGAATGCTATGGTCTAAACTAAGGGGGTAGTCAGTATGGCAAGGATGAAATTAACCAAGTGATAAAAAGGATGTATAGTAAATAAGATTTACAGGACTTAGTTTCACATTAAGTTCAGTAGACAGAACTTGAGGAATAAAAATTGTTTCCTATAAATCTAGTTTGTGGAAACAAAAGATGCTTATAGATCCAAAAGAGCCTTTATGAATAAGACAGTAAATGGCAGAAACCAAAATATACAAGTTACATGTAAGTGCACTTAAAAAATACTGTCTTAATATTTTAGACGAAACATCAAAATTCTGTGGAAATATTTCCCGTAACACATCCATCAGCAAAAGTTCTAACATAGGAATTAAAATTTAAGCATATGCTTAATTCTTGTGTCCCCTGCACAAAGGACTCTTTGGTCACTCCAGTCAATGAACTTTATTTCTATTTAACTTTCCCTGTGCTATTTACATTACCTTCTCCTGATTGTAAGATCTTAGAGGGCAATGTTCTTGGAGTACTGTTTTTAATGCCAAAGCATCTTGGTTAGGGTCATTCTTATTTTTGTGTATTAAATATATCTGAGTAAACCACTGACCTATCAGCCCCACAACAGATCCAATAAAAGCTCTGTATTCAGATTGCCATATTTAAAGATTAAAAAACCGGTAAAAAATAACATCACTCTCATGCTAAACATTCTTAACTAGCCTTTCATTTCTCTCCAGATAAATATAAGTTCTTTAGCTTGCATGTATACATCCATTATAATAAACTATAGTTACCACAAGATGTAATTTCATCACTCTCAAGGCTTTTGCACAAGTATTTTTCTATACCACTAATTTAAATATTTCCTTCCTTTAGAATTTGGTTAAGATACTACCTCCCTGAATAATGGCTCTTATAAGTGGGCACACACATACCCCAATCTGAATTGGCTCCCTTCCTATGTGCTTTGTTTCCTACGATAACTAGGCACCGTAATTGTTGTGTTATCTACTATCATTAAGAGATGATAATACGAAGACAATCACTTTTTGTACGTATTATATACCATAATTCCTGCCATGTAAAACTCAGTAAATAAACGTTGATCCACTTCATACAATTTTAAAAATCTAAAGATTCTATTATAAGCAGTCTGTAGATTTTGAATCTTCTAATATACCTCCACAAAACAGACACAGCAACTAGGATAACAGGTAAAAAACTTCAATACAACATATAAAACAAACCTGAATGATAAAGTTTCCACTTGTATCGCCAAAACTCTAATAGGTGAGGAAGAAACCCAAACACACATAAAACCTGTATAGTAGCAGAAATGGTAAGAAACAGAAAACGCAAAAAAACTTCTGAAAGCCCGGAAAGTTGTAAATAATTATCAACTAGAAAACCTGAATGGCCAATCTGAATTCTGCAGACAAATGCGAGTGCATGTGTGAGCTCCAATTAAGTTGCAGCTACGAAAGAACCTTTGAATGATCTGACAACACGGGAATTAGCTGGGATCTATGAACTCATGGAAATAGCTAATGAAATCTTCTCCTTTAGACAAAGCTTCAGGCTGAAGACAAACTTCTGGATGTAAATTCACAAAGAGCAGGACTGAAAAAATGAGAGAAATGGAATGAAGTTTGAACTAAAAGGAAGTGAAGACAGCAGGCAGCTTTCAGAAATTATGAGGCAATTTTGGAGCCACCCTGATGTATGTTCCTCTTTCTGAGTACAGAAAAAAAAAAAACCTCTTTCTTAAACATAAGCACAGTAAAATAGTCTTGAATCTTATTTAAAGTTATTGTAGGAAAAATAAAGAGGATAATGTCCCACTGAAAATTAAGTTTAAAAGATATACCCACAAAGCCAAAGAGAATGATAAAACAATTTTCCCCCTTGCTGTAATTAATTTTATTGTGTATTTAATCCAGGGATTTCCTTTGTAAAGATGTGTGGGAAATTTGTGTTCTCTAGATACCCCTCTTTTTCTTCCTTTTTTCCTTCCAGTTTTATAGAGATAACTGACATTCAGCACTGTATAAGTTTAAGATGTATGGCATAATGATTTGATTCGCATCACAAAATTATCACAATAAGTTTAGTGAACATTCATCATCTCATAGAGATACAAAACTAAAGTAAAAGATTTTTCCTTGTGATGAGAACTTACGATTTATACTCTCAACTTTCACATACTTACATAGAGTACTATAAGTTATGTTTACCATGCTGTACATTATATCCCCAGAACTTATAACTGGAAGTTTGTACCTTTTGACTGCCTTCATCCGAGTCCCCCTCGCCTCACCCCTTACCTCCGGAAACCATAAATCTGATCTCTTTTTCCATGAGTTTGTTTCAAAGTATAACTGACCTACAGTACTGAGTTAGTTCCAGGTGCACAACATAGTGATTCGGTATTTCTATACCTTTCAAAATGATCACCAGGATAGGTCAAGCTACCATCTGTCACCATACACAGATATTAGGTACTTACTAAACATATTCCCCACACTGTACATTTCATCCCTGTGACTTATTTGTGCTGTAACTTGAAGTTTGTATGTCTTTATCTCCCATCATCCCCCCCCCCCGGCAACCAGCTGTTTGTTCTCAATTTTATGTTTGTACATTTGTTTTGTTTTCTGGATTCCGCATATAAGTGAAATCATATGGTATTTGTCTTTCCCTGTCTTATTCCACACAGTATAATACCCTCCAGGCCCATCCATGTTATCACAAATGGCAAGATTTCACTTTTTATGGCTGAGTAATATTTCACTGAATATACATATACACATCTTCTTTACCCATAATTTGACTATTGTAAATAATGCTGTAATAAACACAGAGGTACATATATCTTTTCAAATTAGTGTCTTCATTTTCTTCAGATAAATATCCAGAAGAGGAATTGCTAAACTGTAGTTCTATTTTTAATTCTGAGGAGTAGCCAACCTTTCTAAAGAGGCCAAAGTGAATCAATATGAGATGGTATACAGTAATAGCTAAAAGCTATTTTTTAAAACTTAAAATTGAGGCAGTTAGAAAAAGTGAAGATTTGAAGAGTCGACAGAATTCAGAGTTGTATCTTTAACCACTGTTAGATAATTATTACTGTCTCCTTCTAGTTTTTGTTGTTCTGATATGGCTATATTTTTCCATTTCCATTTATCTGTTTGCTTTCAGTTTCATATTCTATTGCAGGATCATCTCTCCCAATTTTAAAATGACTAAAGGTGAGCACTTCCAAAACTCGTCATGCTTCTTTCCTAGCCTCTTGTTTAAGTCGCCTTCCCCTTGTGTATTACAGCTCTAGCTTACTTCAATGTTTTGCTCTTTACAACAATACCCTTATAGTCCAAATCTATGTTGCCAACTTTATTTGAATTACCTCCTTTGCCTTTGTTTGGCTGGTGTCCACTTAATTGAAAGTCACATGTCACTGCCTCAAAAAAATTGCCTGAATCTGGTTCCTGGCTGAAAAAACCTGTGTGATTTTTCATTTCTGAACACAGGCAATTACAAAGGCTTTACCTGTCATGCTTCATGTGGGAAAGTTGCCCTCCCCACATCCGACATGCTGCACAGCCAATTCACAGCCATCTCTAAAGAGAGTTGAGGTCAAAGATTCAGAGTCCCCCATACCATCATGTTCTTCACATACTTGCAGTCTTAGCTCTATCACCTTCATTCCTAGGTTTCCTTACCTGAGTCACTGGGCAGAGGTCGTACTCAGGCACCACTGCTGAGGACTCCTTATTGGGAAGGGGGTGGGAAGAACAGGAGGCAGGGAAAACCCTGAAGGCCCTTTCCCCTACTCTTAGTACCATGAACTTTTCTACTCACTGATCAGCCCCCACATCCTTCAAACTCCGCACCCCCCCCACACACTCATATATTTCACTACCTGTTTTCAATTCTTCTGCCTACTAACTTTACAATCACTTCTGCAGCCCCCATTCTTCCCTCCCTCAGGAATATGATGCAAGGATCTTGGCCGTCTTCCATGAATTTCCTAATACTGTGTATAAGCCACACTGTCTCATACTGCCTTGACCATCACAGCAACAAGCCAAGAAGGCAAATGTAGGCCCACATGTCATACGTTTAAATATTTTAGTTATAGATTAAGCCCTTGTCCCAGGCTGTGTTTCCATGAAGGGTCCTGCTTCCCAGTAATCCCACAGAGAATGAGTATAAAGATGTTTAAGATATAATTACACCACTACCAGAGTCAGCCCTCCCATTTGAGTGATAATGTGGATGTTCTAGACAGATCACGGGCAAGAGTGCTCAGATCCCAAACTCAGGCAGTGACTGGACCTGAAACTTGGATGGAGACTACCAGGTCAAACTGCCCACAAAGTCAGACAAGTTCTCCTCCTTCACATTACCGGTTTCCAATTCAGAACTGCCAGGCAATTCCACATAGCTCCCAAACTACTTCACACAAGCAGAGAAAGGGAGAAAGAACAGTGGTCTGAGATAACCAGTCTGCCTAGACATTATTAGGGGAATTTGGAGAGCTAAACTTGAAACAAACCCTAGGCAGAGACCATAGACCCCGAAGCCCATTCAGTTATCCTGTAGCCTGGATGGCTATCTTGGTTCATGTTTCCCTCGCTTATAATTCCATTTTGCTCAATTGTTAACATTTTTTCTTCAAAAAATTCCTTAACTAAAAAAGTCTTTTATGTTTGAGTATTTGTGATATTCAGGGCCTGTTGCCCAAGTCTAAGGACAGTATTGACCTCCAATGCCCTCCCCATTCTAGTGCTGTCATTGGTGGCATCATGCAGGAATCATTTCCAATTTTCACCATCTTGTAATATAATGTGGACATAGGAGTGCAGTATGTAAAACTCAACTAATTTTGTGTTCCAGGTGGTTAAAGACATAATACTGTAAAAATAGCAAAGTCTACAAATTTACACCCTAGCACTTAATAGGTTCATTGTAAGATAGGTGTGAGATAATGGAAAATATGTATTGGTCCCTGCCCCCGGTTCCTGGCAAACAGCTCCTGAAACCCTAGTCATTTCTTAAGTGAGGACAGCACTAGTGATATCTTTTTTTCTATTATTTTGTCTTTGACTCCAGTTCCCGATACAGAGATCTCCCATGTGACAGGAGTGTCTTTTGTTCTAATGGGACAACTCTAGGTGGCTTTCTGGATGCCTCCTGGATGAGTGCTGGTCACTGGAAAGACCAAGCCGTGATTAGAAGCTTGGAATTTCAGCCCCACATCCCCACGCTCTTGAAATGGAGAAGGGCTGAAAATAGTGCTAAGGATCAATTATGCCTGTGTGATGAAGCCTCCATAAAATCCCAAAACTATGGGTTTCAGAGAGCTTACAGGTTAGCAGACCCATCCACATCAGAAGGGCAATGCACCCCAACTCCGCCAGGACAGAAGCTCCTGCACTCAGGATCCTCCCAGACACAGCCTTTTGTATCTCTTCATCTGACTATTCTTCTGTATCCTTTATCATATCCTTTGATAGACTGGTAAATGTAAGTGTGTGTTGCCCTGCAGTCTGTGAGATGCTCTAGTAAATTATCCCAAGGAGGAGATCACTGCAACCTTTGAGCTATAGCCTGTTAGAAGCAATGGTGAGAACCTGGGCTTGCAACTGGTATCTACAGAGAGAGCGAGAGCGAGTGAATGTGTGTGTGTGTGTGTGTGTGTGTGTGTGAGTGTGTGAGTGTGTGAGTGTGTGTGTGTGTTTTGAGGAAGCAGAGGTGAAGTTTTGTGGGACTAAGCCTTTAACCTGTGGGATCTGATACCATCTCTAGGTAAATAGTGTCTGGACTGAGTTCAATTGTAGAACACCCAGTTGCTGTGTGAGACTTGATCACTGTTGCAGGAAAACATCCCCAGACATTTGGTGACCATAAGCATCAGAAGCAAAGTGTTCCATGTGGTTTTATTGTAAAAGGAGACACACAGTAGGGAAGAACTGTTTTCCCCAACACAGGTGGAAAACTAGGTAGGGTTTTACTTTTCATTAGAGAAGTGCTCTACCTATTTAATCTCTGCAGCTTGTTATGAAGTATGTGCCAAGATTTTCCTCCGTATTTCATCATTAATCCAGTAGAAATTTCTAGAACTCAAAATATAGTGTGATGGCTAATTTTATGTGTCAATTTGACTGGGCCACGAGGTGTCCAGATATTTGGCTGAACACTGTGGGTGTGCCTATGAGAGTGCTTTGGGATGAGACTGAGATTTAAATTGGCAGACTGAGTAAAGCCAATTGCCCTCTCTAATGTAGGTGGGCCTCAATCAATTGAAGCCCTGAAAAGAACAAAAAGGCCTACTGTCCCAAGTAGGACAGGGTTCTTCCTGGCTACCTGCCTTCAAACTAGGACAGCAGCTTTTTCCTCCTTTGGATTTGAACTGAAACATTGGCTTTTCATGTCTGTCAAGTCTGCTAACCTTCAGACAGGAACTATATCACTGGCTCACCAGAGTCTCCAACTTGCAGACTCATCCTGTAAGATCTTGGGACTTACCAACCTCCATAAATGAGCCAATTCCTTACAGTAAGTCTCCATATATATTTATTTATATTCATACATACATGTTTGTATAAATATATTTATACATCTATATATCCACACATACCCCCTATTGGTTCTTTTCTCTGGAGAACTCTAATACAGCATAACCTTTAACAACTTCTTATAGCTCGTAATGTTCAGTTCTAAGTGAGTCTTCATATATGTAGACATACAAAATATGGTCACTCTAAATTGGTGACAAATTCAAATGATTCTTTAAGTACTTTAAAATTTTTAACTGTTTTTCCCCACAAAGGACCCTGACAAAATACTTGAAGTAGAATGTGTGAAAGGAGACAAAAAGGCAACAATGTAGGAGGTTTGGGTTTGGGGCCAATTATGCAGAAGATAATTTTCACTGCCAGAGACCAGTTGATCAAAAGCCCTATAATTAGATGAAGTATAAGGCACTAAAAGAAAGAGACTATTATATGTAAATTTAATGCTAGAGCCTTTACATAAAAATAATTACTATCATCATCATGTCTCAAATACTCTACACACAGTCCTTCAACATAATTGCTCATGCCCTAACATAGACCCAGCTGTCTGCCACCAACTCAGAATGGAAGAGGATTTGGAAACACTGGAAGCAACACACAACAAAATAGAAAAATCAGCTGTAAAATTCATTGGCTCTGTTCTCAAGAGTTCTGCTCTTCCTCCTTGATTAGAAAATTTAGCCTTCAATTTTCAATGAAGAAAGGCTAACAAG
Source organism: Grampus griseus (assembly GCF_964374135.1). Lineage (NCBI taxonomy): Eukaryota > Metazoa > Chordata > Mammalia > Artiodactyla > Delphinidae > Grampus > Grampus griseus. The sequence goes on from NC_139012.1 coordinate 20,399,785, forward strand.
AGGTGATCAAGAGGTGATCAGAGCTGACCAGAGAACTTCTGTACATAATTTAAGCTATAAATGTCAGCAACAGATTATCCATTTCAAAGTAGACTGAGAATTTTTTTTTCTTTTCAGGCAATTATCGAGACTGGACTCAATATTTGAGGATCTGAGGGAGACCTTTCTCTCTCAGATTCAGTAATGACCTAATAGTTCACGCTTGGCTACTGCAATTGATGTCAATATCATTTAAATCACATGTCTTTTCATTTCCTACAAAGTTCTTATATATGAAGGTCAACTTCTTTACCTTCAAAATGGGCGTATTATAATTAGTACTCTGTGTATGTCTACCCTAATTTGGAATGTTATTGACAACACCCTCCCGCCATCCACTTGGCTTACCACACATTAATCATTCTTGAAGGACCAAATAAAATTATCATCTCTAAGAAATTTTCCAAAAAACTGTAATTTATAGTATCTCTCTTCTCCAAATTCTGACATGAATAATCTCAGTGACATTTTAAAAAATAAGACTGTGATGGTAGATAGAACAGAGGTAAAATTGGTAAGAGCTTTGTGTGTGTTTAGGAGCAACAAAGAAACTAAAGTACAACACAGTCTTACAGGACTTGACATCTGCTTTTAGAAGGGAGGAGATGAAAAGGATGTAAAAAGTTACATCAGAGTATTCTTGGATACTGTACAGGGTTATGATAAATGGAGCTAAAATACTATACCTATGTGTGAGGCAATGAAGGTCAAGATATTATTATTTTTTTTCTAGCATAATGATGCTCCATTAGCTATTCAATATAGTTTGCCTTTACCAAAAGCATTTTCTGCATAACAAAGCTGTATTTCTTTAGTACTAGTATATTACCTATAAAACTCAGAGCTGGAGTCAATGAGACTATGCTGCTGCACAACTCTTCTCCAGTTCTTCAGCTGAATTAAGCATACTACAACAGAATTAAAAGCTCTAAACAAGAATCACACTGAATAACCATACTACAGCCCTAAAACCAACTACTATGAACAAGTTATGATATATACATACAATGAAAAACCATTTATCAATAAAAGCAAATGAGCTATCAAACCATGCAAAATCAGGGATGATTCTTAAATGCATATTCCTAAGTGAAAGAAGCCATTTCAGAAATGTTACATAATATGATTCCATTTACATGGCTTTCTGAAAAATGCAAAACTATAGCAACAACAATGATAAAAGTGGTTTCCAGAGGTTAGGGGAAGGTTTACCATGTGAGCTACAGGGAACTTTTCAGGGGAGTGATAACAATTCTTTATGGTACTATGATGGAAACATGACACTACTGCTTAAGTCAAAACTCAGAACTTTACAGGACAAAGAGTAAATTTTAATGCATGCAAATTTTAAGTCATTTAGGAAGTCACACAGAAATTCAAACTGTAAGAAACTAATGGTATTACAAATGTATGAAATAACCTGTCTGAAGAGGATGGTGGGAAAGATACTGACCTAAGTAACTTCAGATATGTGTGGAGACTGTAAGACTCAAAGCAAAAGATACTGTACATAAACATACTTAGTTGATAAAGTTGTTTCACACAGGGGTACAGGTTAACAGTTCTGATATTCTTATACATGTTTACTGAAATTGAACCACTAAGTGAATCTCAGGGAGCTGGGATTACTGCTTTTAGAGTGGGAGGTTAATTAAAAGCGAAGAAAGAATGATCTATGAGGTGATGGATTAGAGTGGGAGACCTCCGTATGACTTATGTTTAAAGTAGTATTATGGGCTGAATTATGTCCATTCAAAATTCTTATGTTGAAGCTGTAATTCCCAGCTCCTCAGAATATGAGAGCATCTGGAGATAATCACCTCCTAAAGGTCCTAAATTAAAATGAGGCAGAGGGTCCACACTGGCCAAGTCAAAATGTCCATCCGCACCTAGCTGTAGAACAAGGAGCAGGTGATTAAGGCCCTCCTCAGGGGCAAGTTCAAGTTCCCTGGCCTCCAGAAGATCCACATCTCCAAGCAGTGGGGATTTACTAAGTTTAATGCAGACGAATTTGAAAACATGGTGGCAGGAAAGCGGCTTATCCCGGATGGCTGTGGAGTCAAACACATCCCTAATCGTGGCCCCCTGGACAGATGGCGGGCCCTGCACTCATGAAAGCCTTGGAGCTGTCCCCTCCTTACTCATGCCCACCAATAAATCCTACTTTCTTGTCAAAAAATAAAATAAAATAAAAATAAATAAAATAAGGCAAAATGAAAACATGTAAAATATCTCAATATGTTTTTGATTACTTGATAAAATTTTAATATATTTGGTTAAATTTCCCATTTTTTAGCTTTTTTTAAAATGTGGCTATTGGTAATTTTTTAAATGTATCTGACTCATATTTCCATCAGTACTGCTTTAGACCTTCAGAAATATTCAGAAAATATCTAATATTTTTAACACACTAGACAGCTTGTTTCAAACAGACCAAAGAATTTGCTGAGAACATCTCATTCTAAGGAGTCAAAATGTAATTTGCCAGATTAAAGAGTCAGAAGTTCTCCAGTAAAGGCACCTGTTTGTATCAGATATCAATTCTATCATGTTATCTACTGCTACACAACAATCTGTCAAAAACGTAGTAGCCTACACAACATTTACTTATTATTCTGCAGTCTCGGCTGGGCTGAGCTAATTTGTTGCTCTGGTTCATTGCTTAAGGTGTCTCATTGGTCTGCAGTCCTCCAGAGACTCGAGTAGGGCCAAAGAAGCCAAAAAGGCTTCCATCAAATACCTAGCATTGAGGTGCCAGATGTGGACCAGACAACTCTCTCTCCAGGTGGTCTCTCCAGCAGGGTATTCCTGGACCTCTTCAGCATGGTGCCTCAGGATTCCAAGAGCGTAAGTGGATGCTGCCAGGTCTTTCAAGGTGTATGCCCATATCTGAGAGTTTCACTTCTACCCCATCCTATTGGTCTCAATGCAGGGTGTTCCCAGATAGAAGGGTAGGGAACAAATCCAACATATATGGAAATAATTTAACAGTCATTTTTAGAAATGATGTACCACACCACTAAATATGTGCTAATTTTCAAACTATATGACTACAGAAAATGTCACATGTTTTTCAAAAAAAGCATAATCACATCCTTTAATTTTTCTTGAAAAAATGTATGACTGTCAAAGTTATTTACTGGATTTAAATATGACCATATATTTGTGCAAGTAACTATATGCCTGACATTCAAAAATCTTCAAATTGGAGATTAATAGAAGAGCTTAAAAATAAATGTCAGACATTTATTTTTAAAGGTTCAAAAGCTCAACTTAAGATACCATGAGCTTGTTAACATTTGTGAAAATTTATATTTTTGTGGTAATATACATTAGTCTAAACAATTTTCCTTGATGTTACTAGATCTTAGAACTGACTGCCTGACTTACGTAATGAATACATGAGACTTCTAAGAAAGACTATGCTGCTTTTAAAAATTGTTCATATTTCTTGTAAGTAAAAGATAACTACTTTGGGGAAAAAGGTTTTATTGCTACCTATTGCAAAAGCAACTTTTCTATTTTATAATGCCGAATTTCCTTATTAAACATGTAACAAATTATTCACTTTTATCAAAATCCCCTCTTTTCTAACTATACAAATTAACCTCCCAAACCTCTGAAAACATTTAAATATATCATATATCACTGTCTTTTCCCAAAAAAGGGAAAGACAGGAGTTAAGCCTTCCACATCATGAAAGAAAAATATGTACAGACTTTTACTGAATAGAGAATGTCTCAGCTCTGGGGAATTCCAACATTAAGAGGTCAGGGAAGTGAGGAACAAAGAGGACAAGAAGAGCAGCTAGTGATACTGGAGATAAAATCACGGAAGTGCAGTATGCTGAAAGACAAAGGAATAAAGTGTTTCAAGGAGGACTGAATGAATGAGCGGAATACTCTATCAAATACCAAATGATCAAGATTAAGGAGAACTGAAAATTGATCACTGGATTTATCAATTCAGTGGGTACTGTTGACTAGAATAAAAGCAATTCTGTAGAATGGGTTCAACAGAAAAATGGAGCTGTGAATTGGAGTTGCACTAATGTCCAATATATGTTTTACTGAGTGAGTATATTTGAGAAAAAAATGAGAAATCCATTTAGGATGTTCTTTATTGTGCATGAAGGACTATGAGGATGGTTAAAGTAGAGAAATAGGACAAAAAATAGTACCTCAGTTTTAGACATATTGAATAAAAGTAAAACAAGCAGGATATACGTAGCAGAAAACTGAAAATATATACCACACACTTAAAATGTTATCAACTATGCATAAGCAAATGAGTGCACATGCTCAAACCAAGCTGATGTCTGCTTTTGTAAATAAAGTTTTATTGCAACTCAGCCACACTCATTTATTTGCATATTGTCTGTGGCTTCTTTCACACAGCACCAGAGTCGAGTGGTGTGACAGACCACATGGTCCAAAAAACAAAGTATTTACTATCTGGATCTTTACAGAAAAGTTTAGCTAACCCCTGTGTAAACTCTGTCATGAAGATTGCAAACTGGACTACTAATGTAGTTAATAATTTAACTAAAATGCTGTTAATAACTAAAAGCTATAATATGTATGATGAAAATGATTCATTTGCTTGTTTTCAAGTGGTCAAACAGCTAAGTTCATACATCCTGGAAAAAATCCTGGAGATTTTCATTCTAGCTAAAAATTCCAAAACCATCTGAAAACAGTATCAATATTTTAAATAAAAAGTTACATTTGGTACTGAAAGATGGAGTATGTCAATGAATGGTTAGCTTAGTTGTGAAACATTCATGAATTGAAAATTTTAAGGCTTTAATTAACTTTGAAAATCTGATCATTCTAGTACTAATGCAAACTTCTATTATCCCTAAAAGACCCTCAAAACCAGAATAATTATGAATGGATACAAATGACATCTCAAATTTTCTCTAGCAGGGAGAAGTTAGTTGCTTCAATCACAACATACAACGTTATAGTGAAGTCTTTATGATAGCAATGATCGCGATGTATAGAGCATCTTTAAAATATAAGACTACATGAAAACTCTACAGTGATAAATAATTCTTACACACTAAAAGGAAAGCAGACATTTGTTGAAATACTTTTATCATCTCCATAAAAGTAACCCTTTACATATAGTAGGACATATACTTTTGGTATCTCATTGTTAATAACACTTTTAATAAGTTAAAAGTGTTAAAATCTATAAATGAATACCCAGCTATATCATGATTATTTTCCACCACCAAGTTGTCAAGGGTTATTTATGTAAGCAATTACCCTAATATATAAGACAATAATTCCCCTGTTCAACTTTTTAACATATTATTTTTTTAATTTATTGAACAAAGAATATCTCTTTTATTTAAGTTAGTACCTTAATTAGAACGATGTTTCTCAAATTGTAAAGTAACAGTACAATTTAAAAAGAAAACAAAAATGAAACCAAGACAAAAGATTAATATTGAAGCAGGAATTTATCACAGTTAAACCTACTGAGATAAGACATATTTAATTAGAACCCTCACAACAGAGGCAGAGTTAATATAAATAAAAGCTTCCAAGGTCTTTGCTAAATTAACTAAATTGTGTTAGCATTTTACAAAATCTTTGCCTGAAAAATGTTTGACATAACTCATAATGTCTACCGACTTTGAAGAGTTTAACCTTCTGTGCTAAGTGGGGGAGTAACGTAGACAAAGTACTATTCCAAAGCTATATATTTGTCAAATGACGGTCCCTTTAAGTTTCATAAAAGTCCTTCAAAGAAAATAAGCTTCACTCTAGTGTAAATTACATTGATCCACAATCCTTACAAACTGACACAAAAAAAGTTACTAAAATATTCAGACACACCCTAATAGCTAGAGAAATTCCTGATACTCTGTGAAAACTTAGCTATGAGTCCTGAGGAATTCCTCAGTACACTGCAAAAATTTATTCCAGGTTTTATACCACAGAAGGCTTCTTGAACTCCTCATTGACCTGCTTTCTAAAGTGTAGTCCATAGACAACTCTCGTATTGGATAACGTTATAAGTATTCAGTGTAGTTTTCTCCATATGTTTAATTGGAACAAAATTTCTTAATTATTGTATTTTAGACTTGAAGGAAAACGGCAAATAATTGGTTTATCCAGCAAACCAAAGTATTACTTTTGAATTTTTATTTTAGAGCAGCACAATAATTAACTTGACATTTAATAATGTTGGCTATTTTAAATATAGTCATATTTGTTTTCTGAATAGTCATCTGTGCCATCTATTTTGGACTTAATTCCACTCTGTGCTGCATTAGCTTTAAATGTCTCATTAAAATGAGATTTAGAACTCAGTTTGAAAGTACCCTGGCATTTTGATCTATACTGTATATTTCCTGTACATACCTCAGGCACATATCAGTGTGACAACACAGGAGTTCCTAAAGGAAACATTTCTTGCAGGTTTCAGGAAAACTGCTCTGTTCCTGAATAGCTTTGTTGCACTGGATGCTTAAAATCTTCATTTACACCCCAATCTTAAAAATATTCTTGATAGAGAACATTTCTAGCTCTACACTGTAGTTGTTAATACACTCACCCTCATTTTCTCTTTACAATATTGTAACTTGAGTCATCTCAAGATTAACTACTCTTTTCTCCTACTGCTATCTAAAAGAATCCTAGAGCTAGGCTTTAGAAAAGATATTTTCCATCTGCTAATACAGGAAATACCTGCATAATAAAGAGACAAAAACGTTTTCTCTTAAGCTATATCTAATACAAAGGCACACAGTACCCTGAATAAAAAGTTCCTTGCATATTACTTCTTAAAAAGCAGTACCATGAGACAATGAGAGTTCATTAACGGTTGCAATTAGTTTGCTCCCATCCCCTCAGCCCAGGCCCTGCCCTCCGGAGTCAATGAGGTAGCCCTGCTTTTGGTAACCAAGGAGAAGCATCTTTTGGGGTCATCCTTCCCTTTTCTTAAGGGATAACAAATTCACAGATAAAGAGCTCTATGAGCCCACTTTATGGGTCAAAAATCTCAGAAGTTGAGATACCTTCAAGATGGCGGAAGAATAAGACGCGAAGATCACCTTCCTCCCACAAATTCATCAGGAATACATCCACATGTGGAACAACCCCTACAGAACACCTACTGAACGCTGGCAGAAGACCTCAGACCTCCCAAAAGGCAAGAAACTCCCCACGTACCTGGGTAAGGCAAAAAAAGAGAGAAAAAACAGAGACAAAAGAATAGGGTAGGACCTGCACACCCCGGAGGGAGCTGTGAAGGAGGAAAAGCTTCCACACTCTAGAAGTCCCTTCGCAGGCGGAGACTGCGGGAGGCGGAGGGGGAAAGCTTCGGAGCCGCGGGGGAGAGCCCAGCCACAGGGGTGCCGAGGGCTAAGCGGAGAGATTCCCTCACAGAGGATCGGTGCTGACCAGCACTCACCAGCCCGAGAGGCTTGTCTGCTCACCCGCCAGGACTGGTGGCGGCTGGGAGTTGAGGCTCCGGCTACAGAGGTTGGATCCCAGGGAAAGGACTGGGGTGGCTGTGGGAACACAGCCCGAAGGGGGATAGTGCGCCACAGCTAAACAGGAGGGAGTCCGGGAAAAACGCTGGACCTGCCTAAGAGAACCTAAGAGGCAGAGGACCACTATTTCAGGGTGCGTGAGGAGAGGGGATTCAGAGCGCTGCTTAAGGAGCTCCAGAGATGGGCACGAGCCGCAGCTAAAAGCGCGGACCCCAGAGATGGGCATGAGACGCTAAGGCTGCTGCTGCTGCTGCCGCCACCAAAAAGCCTGTATGCGAGCACAGGTCACTATCCACACCCCCCTTCCGGGGAGCCTGTGCAGCCCGCCACTGCCACGGTCCCTGGATCCAGGGACAACTTCCCCGGGAGAACGCACGGCACGCCTCAGGCTGGTGCAACGTCACGCCGGCCTCTGCCCCCGCAGGCCCGCCCCGCACTCCATTCCCCTCCCTCGCCCCGGCCTGAGTGAGCCAGAGCCCCCGAAGCAGCTGTTCCTTTAACCCTGTCCTGTCTGAGCGGGAACAGATGCCCTCAGGTAACCTACACACAAAGGCGGGGCCAAATCCAAAGCTGAACCCCGGGAGCTGTGTGAACAAAGAGGAGAAAGGGAAATTACTCCCAGCAGCCTCAGAAGCAGCAGATTAAATCTCCACAGTCAACATGATGTACCCTGCATCTGTGGAATACCTGAAGAGACAACAAATCATCCCAAGTTAGAATGGGCATCATCAGAAAATCTATGAACAACAAATCCTGGAGAGGGTATGGAAAAAAGGGAACCCCCTTGCACTGTTAGTGGGAATGTCAGTTGTTAGAGCCACTATGGAGAACAGTATGGCAGTTCCTTAAAAAACTAAAAAACAGAATTACCATATGATCCAGCAATGCCACTACTGGGCATATACGCAGAGAAAACCATAATTCAGAAAGACACATGCGCCCCAATGTTCACTGCAGCACTATGTACAATAGCCAGGTCATGGAAGCAACCTAAATGCCCAACAACAGACGAATGGATAAAGAAGATGTGGTACATATATACAATGGAATATTACTCAGCCATAAAAAGGAACGAAATTGAGTCATTTGTAGAGACGTGGATGGATCTAGAGACTGTCATACAGAATGAAGTGAGTCAGAAGGAGAAAAACAAATATAGTATATTAATGCACATATGTGGAACCTAGAAAAATGGTACAGATGAACCGGTTTGCAGGACAGAAGTTGAGACACAGATGTAGAGAACAAACATATGGACACCAAGGGGGGAAAGCGGCGATGGGTGGGGGTGGTGTGATGAATTGGGAGATCGGGATTGACATGTATACACTGATGTGTATAAAATTGATGACTAATAAGAACCTGCTGTATAAAAAAATAAATGAATAAAATAGATAACCACGCGGATCTGTAAAAATAAGTAAATAAATTTTAAAAAAATTCTTAAAAGATAGCATATCACAAGAGACTAAGGCAGAAGCAAACATGAAAATCAAGCTGTGCTCCCTTAAGCAAGGTATTAGAGTCTTTCAAAACAACTCGTTATTTTAGAAGTTATACTCTGTAAAAATACTACCATGCAATTGCCAATGTTTTTAAATTAATTTAAAGTAACATAATATTTCTCACTTTTAGTTTTTATATAATATAGACAGTTGTAACTCAAAGAGAAGCTCTTTGGAATTTCCAAACATTCTTAAGAGGGAAAAGGATTCTCAAGGTCGAAACCATGAAAACCACCCATTTAGAGAAACAAGAGAGGAAAAGCAGATGAGAAAGCGAATATATAGCTGTTCTGGGAACTATGTATATATAATGATAGTAGCTATTGATACATAGAGCTGACTGCTAAAAAAAAAAAAAAAAAGCAGCATACCAGGTGTTAAGATACATGCGCTATCAAAAAGCAACAACAAACCTGGCTTAAAAGTCATTGTGATGGCTAAAGCCTTAAAATGGCTCTTGGGCCTCTGATCATCCTTGGAAAGAGCCAAGAAAGTACAGTTCCCCAGTCAAGGCATAGTTCCTTTGCCCAGTTCCAATACTGTCAGGAAGAGAGTGGATAGGGAACAATTTCCCAGAAAGTGTATTTGAGCCTAGAGAGAAAAGTGAACCAACGCTTACTGCATATCTGTTGAGGGCATCTTAATTAGTCCTCAAAACAATTCTCTCAACAAAATATTTCAGCCCCTTTATATAAGAAAACTAAGAGACAGGAAATTAAAGCAACTTGCCTAAAATCACATGGGTAATAAGTTGTGCAGACAGCATTTAAGCCAGTGTTATATCAGATAACCATCTTTACTCATTAAAATATGCTTATTTGTTCATTTATTCAGCACATTCTGAATAGCTATTCTATAAACAGCACAGTATATGAAACTAATTAGGAAAAAAGCAACAATAATCTCAGATTTTGCCTTCAAGTAATTTATAGGCTCACAGGGAGGTAAGACATGCACCTGAATATCTGTAATAGAGAAAATATGAAGTAATTGATGGGTTTGTACAAAATGATAACCTTCAATGAAGGATTATCAGAAGAGATTGATGAAAAAGTCATCCTGGTAAAATGCTTTTATTGTTAACGTATGACTCCATTTCATTTTTTTCCTCCAAAGTCCAGTTAGTGTCTTGATATGTTAACCATGTAAAAAAAATTCTATTTGCTAGAACAACAAGAGTTATTTGGACAGAGAAGTGATGGAAGAATATGCCAACGAGCAACAATGGTTTTTAGTTAAGGTTAAAGAATCTGTGAATATCGCCATGTATGCAAGGAACTAATTTTTTATTACTCTGATCTGAAAAGTGAGAAAACTACAATTATAAATTTAAAGCAAACTTAGGATTATAGTCAGGCATAGTGTATGATGCAAAAGAGGCCATGAGGAGAATTATGATATTTTCATTTTAGAAACACGGTGCCTGTGTTCAGAGATTCACCTTCTATAGTACACATAAATATTCAACATAACATCATGTAGTGAGAAAAAAACAGAGCAGAGTAAGGGAAGTAAGAGAGATGGAGGAGCTTCTCTGAGGTGAGATTTGGGCAGAGAACTGAATAAAGGAAGTACTATGTAACACCACCAGGGAAACGCTTCTCAGGCAAAGGGACCTGCAAGTGCTAAATCCAAGAGGAGAATGATGCTGCAGATAATGGGCACTTTTCCACGGGGGCACTTCCTTCAGGATCTTTCCCCTTAAAGCTGCCCTGCTGGGTGTTGTTCTTTACTAGATTACTGCCTGCTTCTACAATAGGTTCCCAGAAACTACTGTTTATTAAGGCCTTAAACTGTGCAAGGAATTTTCATCTGTGCTATTGTCAAGACATACAACGGTCATTTCAGTACTGCAATCATCATTTCACCAATGAGAAAAATTAGATGATTTGCCCAAGGTAATAACTGTGGAACTTGGATTTGAATTCAGTGGTTTACCTCAAAGCCCTCTCTCGAATGAAGTGCCCAATGAAGTTTTATTTTTTCAAATAGCAAGGCCTCAAAAAGGATTCTGGAAACTAGACTGAGACCAATCTTATGGACATTGGGAAAGTGGCTACTGAACACTGGTGTGAACAGTGAAGAGACTAGGAATTTCACAGCGTGCAACTCTTTCACTTTCTTTGAATCATGAGTACTTTATGGAAGACTGATTAGGAGTACACCATGGTCCTCATTCAAACACTCCCAGGATACAGGCATCCAAAAATTCCAGGGCTTGAAGCATGCACATTTTGAAGTACGCAAAACATTTTAGTTGGAGAACAGAACTCATGGTTGGTGGGAGTGACAATTCCAGACTGTCCTTTGCTGTATAAATAAAAAAAATTGTAGGCTGTTAATCATTTTACACTCTGTGTAAACTTCTGTAGTTACCAAATATACTTGCCCAAATGTGAGAACATCCCATGTATGGAGAAGGAGCAGTTCAACAGTTTGTTGGAGGCTGTCCACCTCCTTCAAATATCCTGTGCTCATGTACACCATGGAACACAGGCTTTTGAGCATAGTGAGACCTGAAACTGCTTTTCTTTGGAAGCAGGGATGTGGTCGAACTTGAGGCAAAACAGGCAGGAAAAACCATGAAAGAATCTTCTATTTCCAAGATCCAGGTCTGGGCCATTCACTGATTTGTATTCACTGATTTGCCCCAGTTTCTTTGCAGTTAAAAGCAAATTGGGTTTGTGTCGGTTCTTCAGATTTACAAATGTATTTATCCAGTTTAGTAAATGGGTACTTTTAAAAAGTAAAATATTTGCCATGATTATGACAGAAGTTAAATGTGTTTTATATAAGGAGTTCATTTCAATAAATGATATTATACACAGAAAACCCAAAGACTCCACCAAAAAATGGTTAGAAATAAACAAATTCAGTAAAGTTGCAGGATGCAAAGTCAATACATAAAAATCCTAAAAATTGAACAGAACCATGAAAGACCTCCAAATAGCCACAGGAATCTTAAAGCTGGAGGCATCATGCTCTCTGATTTCAAGCCATACTACAAAAGCTACAGTAATCAAAACATTATTGTACTGACTGGCACAAAAAACGGACACACAGATCAATGAAACAGAATAGACAGCCCAGAAATAAACCCACACTTATATGGTCAACTGATCCACAACAAAGAAGACAGGAATATACAATGGGGAAAAGACAGACTCTTCAATAAACGGTACTGGGAAAACTGGACGGCTACATGCAGAAGAATTCAAACTAGACTACTTCTTCACACCATATACAAAAATAAATTCAAAATGTACTAAAGAATTAAACGTAATACCTAGAACCATAAAACTTTTAGAAAACAAAGGCAGGATACTTACATCAGTCTTAGTAATATTTTTTGGATCTGATTCTTCAGACAAGGGAAGCAAAAGCAAAAACAAATGAGACCAAAAACTAAAAAGCTTTTTGCACAGTGAAGGAAACTATCAACAAAACAAAATGGCAGCCTACTGAATGGGAGATGATATTCGCAAATGATATAGCTAATAAGTAGTTAATATCCAAAATATATAAAGAACTCACACAACTCATCAAAAAACAAGCTGATTTTAAAAATGGGTGGAGGACTTAAGTAGATGTTTTTCCAAAGACACACAGGTGGCCAACAGAAACGTGCGAAGACGGTCTACATCACTCATCAGGGAAATGCAAATCAAAACCACAATGAAACATTCCTTTATCTGTTATGCTAGCTGTAATTTCATGTGATTTTAAAATTGCATTTATAGTTTATTTTCTAGTTCTTACAAACAACACTTTTGCTTTGATATAGAAATATTTTTAAATTTATAGGATTTCTATCTTTTAATATGTTAAAATTTCACAAGTCATAGGAAAATTTGCCTTATAAACTGATAAGAGATTGAGGTAACTGCTTTTTCTTCATAATATACTCAAATGTGAAGTTTACAGCACACTAAACTCATGTTTTAGAATCTAAGACTAATTTCAACAATTGTTTTTCATTTACCTTTTGCTTTGTTCGGATCCTCCCTCAGAGAAAAATACTTTACACATGAAGTGTTCACCGTTATAATTTTAACCAAATTACCAGAAAATGTAGGAGTCTTTTGTGAATACAGTTGGCCTAAACATAAACAATGTTATTTGATGAGTTTGGACAAACAGTACTTGCCAGAGAGACATAGACTAATGTCTCTACTGAGGCACAGAATTTTGAGAGTCACAGTTATTTTATTGATGTTTAACTGTATATAAACAATTAAGGAAGAATTTGTGCAGATGTGCTGTTTCTTCAGATTTTTTCTTTCTCATAGCTTTTCAAATCAGTCAGAAAATTGTCTCCCTGGTTCTGGCAGTGTGCTGCATGTTACCCAATAAGAAAATTGCTCAGTGAAGGTTTTAGTTCTTGTTATTTTTTCCCAAAGCTCAGAATCAAAGTTCATTATAAGATGCTGTCACTTCAATGGTATGAAAACCGGTGTTAACAAACAGAAAAGGGCAGTCTACCGGGGAATATGGTAGAAGACCCTGAAATGAAGTTTAAGTGGAGCAAAACCTCTTGAGTGAGAATTAATATCCTGCGCTACTTCTTAACGCATGTTCTTCACTACCTTAAATGCAATGAGAATAAGTTTTGCAGAAAATCATTTTCTCAAAAATCAGTAAACGTAAGAAACCCATTCAGGAAAAAGAGAGGGAGCATTATAAAATTTACTGAGTCATTAATATGAAACTCTTAAAATATTAAAATTAGAAGCAGTTATTTCCTTTGTCTTCCTTTAATTGGTAGATTAAAATAGAACATCAAGAATTCAGCATTACTCTAAAGTTTTTTGCCCACAGAGGTAAGTATGGTAGATTGATTGCAAAAATACCCCCTCCGTGTAGCCATGTTTTTTCTAAAATGTGACTCTGTGGCTCATCCCATTAAGAGGTAGAACCTCTTTCCCCATGCACTGAATCTGGCTGACTTTTTGACTCTGGCCAAAAAAAAAAAAAAAAAAAAGGTGCTGTGAAAAATACATGAAGACCATCTAAATGAGAACAAGGAAAACTTATTTAATTACAGTTTGCTATGGCAAGGGAGTCTCCCACTGTTGCTTGCATTACGCAGGAAGAGTGAGAAAGCTTTCCAGTGGGCAAAAAAGGGGAAGGTTTCGGACATGCCCTCATTAGTGGTTGCTGAGGTAGGGAAACTGCAGGCAGGCTAACTAGGAGAGGGACATCTTACGTGACTGGTTAGGGGTGCATAATTCGGCTTTCTCCAGTGGGTCTGAAGGCGGAGGTAGGGACAAAAATCAGGGAAGCTGTCAGTTATGAATCAAGTCCTAGCCACTCAGGGCTGACTGTTTCAGGGTTATTGTTTGCCCTCCAGGGCTGGTTGATAGAGACAGCAGTTTGCTTCCTAAACTGGTTTCTATAGATAATGGACTGACTTTCTGGACTGGTTGCTGCAGACTGTGAGTCAGAATTCCATTTTTATATATAGTCTTGCCACTGTCCAATAGTTATATTCAGTCTCTCAGTGGGAAGACAGTTTGGCAGTTTCGAGCCTAGCACTACTCTTGGTATCTGCTACTGTCATGTGAACAAACTTGAGGCAGCCCAGTAGTAGTTAAGAAGCCACATGGTAGAAAGCTCAGCTGCCCCAGCCAAGCCTGTCCTAGACCAGCCGACCAGTCAACTAACCCAAATATGGGGAAGCACCCAGCCAAAGCTGGGGAATCTGCGCAATGCACAGCAAACTGTAGACACATGAATAAGCTTAGCAAAGACAACACTGAGACTTAGAATCATGAATAGTAATAACTGCTTACTGTTTAGGTCACTGAATTGTAGGGTATTATTTCATTGTAAACAGAGTATACATTTATAGTATAATTTGAAAAACAACCTAATTAGGTCCCAAATCTTTTGAGTAACAGTATATTAAGAAAATCCTCAGGTTAGAATATGCAGAGGTGGAACTGAAGCTAGAGGACTTTTTAATTAAAAATGTTGCATTTATTTATATATTAATACCTTTGTTTTCAAAAATACAGAACCACATATTCCTTCATATTCAACTACAGTCACTCTTCCTGCCCTCACTTCACAGTGAGAAGTTTGGCTGTTCTTTGCATGATTCACATCCTCTTGATATGACTATGAAAAGGAGGATAAGTAACACCACTGTATCCTTAGCTACTTGAAAAGAAAACTGTGCTCAGAAAAGAGGAAATGAGTTGTGTCCCTACTGAGCATTAAAGTGTAAACGCCATTGCTATGGGCTCATGCACCATGTAACTTGAATTTTATTTTACCACCTCCTTGTAAGTGATCATTAATTGGTTTCCCTGAATTTCCTAAATTCAGATCAAGTTTCCTGTGGTGGGAACACCCAGCAGCAGCTTTAATGAAATAGTAACATTTTTTCATGTTTGGTTTTTAAGACTTCCTATTGAATCTGGGGGTAGCTAATATATTGCCAAAAACATTCCCTTTTTCTAAGTTAGCCAGAGTCAGTTTCTGGCTTTTGGAACAAAGATCCCTAGATAATGAGACAGCTAGACTTCCTCACTAAAGAACTGGTGAAAAATCAAATCTTAGCTAGGGAGATAATCTGTGTTTATTCAGGCTAATATTCCTTCTCACAGCCCATGCTATACTAATCTTTTGTGACCATGATAATCCTGGTCTATTCTGGGCTATGTTCCAAATACTCCTGTGAAGCCTCAGACAAAGAACTTGCAGTTAATACTTGTCTTATACATATAAAGACTACTTCAATTGTTATATCCATACTACTAAGTTATAGATGAAGCTTTATTCTTCCCCTACAGCCACGGTCCATAAATACTGGACAACTCCACTCAATATATCTGGAAATGCTCTACAGTGGACTTGGCTCTTCTTCGTTTATGTAGTTGTTTTTGGTCAGATAATAAGTAACTTCCCATCTTCAATTTGAGCTCTAAGACCACACTTCCTCTGTGCCAGTATTAAACATCTTTTTGTTCTAATTCACCAGTATCTATACTTTATTATGAACTCCTCTAAATACTTTTCATTTTAAATAACAGGAAAACAAAAAAAGTGTGGGTTCAAATGTTTCAGAGTATGTAGGTATGTTCTTCTGTATTTCAAGCTCTTATATTAATGCTATAGATTCTCAGAGAGATTATCAATGCAAATCATGAAACAAATAAAGTATTCACGGATTGGTAAACCAGAGATCTGGTTCAAATTTTAGCTAAAGAACTTGGGGCAGTCATTTAATTTCTGAGTCATTTCTTCCATCTATGGTTTTAGAGATTGGAATGGAGGTTTACTCTGGCTATATGCCCTGCAGTGGGATTGCTGGATCATATGGTAGCTCTATTTTTAGTTTTTCAAGGAACCTCCATACTGTTCTCCATAGTGGCTGTACCAATTTACATTTCCACCAACATTGTAGGAGGGTTCCCTTTTCTCCACACCCTCTCCAGCATTTAATGCTTGTAGATTTTTTTTGATGATGGCCATTCTGACCAGTGTGAGGTGATACCTCAGTGTAGTTTTGATGTGAATTTCTCTAATAATTAGTGATGTTGAACATCTTTTCATGTGCTTCTTGCCCATCTGTATGTCTTCCTTTGAAAAATATCTATTTAGATCTTCGGCCCATTTTTGATTGGGTTGTTTTTGTTTTGTTTTGATATCGAACTACATGAACTGTTTGTATATTCTGGAGATTAATCCGTTGTCGGTCACTTTCTTTGCAAATATTTTCTCCCATTCTGTGGGTTTTCTTTTCATTTTGCTGATGGATTCCTTTGCTGTGCAAAAGCTTTTACGTTTAATTAGGTCCCATTTGTTTTTGTTTTTATTTTCATTATTCTCGGAGGTGGATCAAAAAACTCTTGCTGCAATTTGTGTCAGAGAGTCTTCTGCCTATGTTTTCCTCTAAGAGTTTTATACTATCTGGTCTTACATTTAGGTCTTTAATCCATTCTGAGTTTATTTTTGTGTATGGTGTTAGAGAATGTTATAATTTCATTCTTTTACATGTAGCTGTCCAGTTTTCACAGCATCACTTATTGAAGAGGCTGTCTTTTCTCCACTGTATATTCTTGCCTCCTTTTTCATAGATTAGGTAACAATAGGTGTGTGTTATCTCTGCGCTTTCTAAGACGTGGTACATATATACAATGGAATATTACTCAGCCATAAAAAAGAATGAAATAATGCCACCTGCAATGACAAGGATGTACCTAAAGACTGTCATACTGAGTGAAGTCAGACAAAAAAAGACAAATATTATATGATATTGCTTATATGTAGACTCTAAAGAAATGATACAAGAGAACCTATTTACAAAAAAGAAGTTGAGTCACAGATGTAGAAAATGAACTTACCGTTAAGCAGTGGGGGAAAGAGGGGGAGGGATAAATTGGGAGATTGGGATTGACATATACACACTACTATATATAGAATAGATAACTAATAAGAACCTACTGAATAGCACAGGGAAACCTATTCAATACTCTGTAATGATCTATATGGGAACAGAATCTAAAAAAGTGAATATATGTGTATGTATGACTCACTTTGCTGTACAGCAGAAACTAACAACATTGTAGATCAACTATATTCCAATAAAAAAATTAATAAAAAATTAAAAGCACTTGCAACAGTATTTTTAAATAAACTACAATTAAGAACTTAAACTACCTAATATAGAGTATTTGAAAGAATTTTAGATATTCTAGTTATTTAATGAAGCTAATGAACAATGTTATGCTTCACATTTAATGAATATTTAGGAATATGTAACTTATGAAATATAACTGATCACACAGTAAGAGATAAAGGAAAAAATTAAGATCTTACAAGATTATGGGGTTTTTTGTTTGTTTGTTTTGGGGTTTTTTTTGCGGTACACGGGCCTCTCACTGTCGTGGCCTCTCCTGTTGCGGAGCACAGGCTCCGGACCCACAGGCTCAGCGGCCATGGCTCACGGGCCCAGCCACTCCGCGGCATGTGGGATCTTCCCAGACCGGGGCATGAACCCGTGTCCCCTGCCTCGGCAGGCGGACTCTCAACCACTGTGCCACCAGGGAAGCCCCAAGATTATGTTTTAAGTCTTGATTTTAAAAAGGATTTAGAAGGAAAAAAATCAAAATAATTTTAAGAACTGTCTTTCATATACATTATTATATTCATGGATTAAAATGGTATTTTTAAAGGGAAGATGAGACAGAAAAGAGTGGTTTAGAAAACCATTTTCCAAGTCTGATTGACACATAGTCAAGGGAATTCTAGAAACACTAAAAATGCTTCTCAAGTGCCTAGTTAGCACAGAAAAAATCTGCAAAGCACTTCTGAAGTACTCCAATTTACAGAAGACTGCTTAACATTCTCACTGAGTGAACATTCAGGTGAGTGGTGTTAATCTGCTAGACGATGTGAAAAATTAGATACCCCTACCTGAGTGAGAATGAAATGATCTGAAATTCTAAGTCCACACTGATTTACATTATTAATGAATGAAAAGATAATTTTCTTTAAACATTAAGGAAATTCAGAAGAATAAATTTCCAACAGTGGATAATTTACTACATATATTCAAATGTTATTTTATTATATGCTGTCCTATAATATAAGCTTCCCTAATAGAGAAGTGTATTAATCTCTCTCGATTGAATTATGCTTTGGGAGGCATCCATCTTAAAAATATGGTAAAACCCTTCACAGTATACATTGTGGTTCTGAGTATTTTGAAATCTTCAATTAATCTTTTCAACTGATTGGTTGATATCAAGTGTTCTTTCTTCTAAGAACAAATAATGCCTTCACTTGATAATCTCTTTTCATTACAGTAATGAAAAGAAAGTATATTAAAAGATTTTAGATCAATTTGAAATGCAATAGACATAGAATGATAAACAACGATTACAGAATTTAAGGAAGTCCTTGTAAATCAAACACACCATAAATCCCCAAAACTTTTAGAGAGAAATGCAAAAGGAACAAACAAGAAACAGAATTCTTATACTAATCATATTATGCCTAGGTATATAAAGCAATTTTCAGTTTACTGCCATTTCAATCCAAACTCCTGCCTTTGCAATGAGGTAATTCTTTTGAAAAAGAATTACTTTTTAATTTAATACTTAAATTTCTGAGTTCATGCCTGGGTAACTTATATTTCCAGGACAATTATGGTTACGCATGTTGCAAACATCACTTTTTAATATGTTTTCCATTATCTCGTTAATAAAATTTTGTACTAGACAGTTATATTTCTAGGAACACAGCAAGTCAGAATGAATGCTAAGGAGAATTGAATTGTGTAGTCTTTGCAGGTCTCTTTTCCATCACTTGACCTAATGGCCATATGATATTACCACTTTCCTGAAAGTGTTAAGAATCACTTTTGCCAATTTCTTTTTTTTCCCCTAAAATTCATTCTCTCAGAAAAGTACAAAGAATAAATGCTCTCATGCTATGAGCATCTGAAAGAGTGCTAACAGGGATAAAGAAATTGTAATGCCTCATACTAAAGACATTTAAAACAAGACAATAAAAACAAAGGAATTAACTGGCTTAAACTGGAGTTCACCTGTGCTCTGAAGTACTGAAAGCTATGTATTAAGAGAGTGAAGAATTCAACTAGTAGAATTTAGAAACTATGATAATAGTATTTAAACAAATGAATTAACTGATTTAAAACGCTTCTCCACAGATGGGTTGCTATTCAATGATTCTTATAAACTGTGCCGATACTTATATAATGCAAATATACCACTACTACTACATAATACATAACAATAAGGGCAAACATTAAATGCTGGATATACACATCTGTGTGTTTTAAAGCATATATAAGACAGTTTATATAAAATGTCAGGTTCACTTGTAAAAAGGAATAAATGACAACACTATGACCAGAACATTGCAGAGATATAAGTTAAATAACTATAATCTCTGGTAAGTTGGAGATTACTTGATCATGGAATCATGATTTTGATATGAGTGGAGCAGTGTAAGTGGAATATATCGCAAGACTAAGATCAAGATCTTCAACGAAGAATTTCTGGTAGACAAGTTTAAGATTTTCTCTGTAAGTGAAATAGTTCAGTTAAACTGACATTATAGTCCTTAGAATGCAAATATTCTCTAACTCAGCTGCAGCTTACAACCCTACAGGAAGGTATTTATAATAATATATGTACAAAATTACAACAGAAGATTGAGTTACTAGTGGACAGGAGCTATATTTTATTGATCTTCGTACTACAGAGTACCAAATAACCACAAAATTAATGTTTGAGTTGAACTACTTTAAGTTTCAAGTTATACTTCATACATAATTATACAGGTTTTTTGGTAGGTTATACATAAAGTTATGCACATTTTTACAATTATTGATTAGTTCTTCATTTAGTTGTAGCTATTCTGAGAAGAATCTATCCTCCCCACTACGTGATTTAAGCCATGTAAAAGTAAATATCATACATGCAGTAACACTGGTTTTTCTGTGATACACATCAACGACAAAAATGACTCCCAACAACAAAAGGCTCAACAGGCTACAATATTGGTATAATGGCAATTATCCTCTGTATGCCAAATTTCAACAAAGCAACTTGTTAATATATATTTGTAATTCAAACCAGTAAACTCAACATAAGACTATTCCTTAGTTTTTATCAGCATGCCACATAAACTAGCATAAGCTATAAGTTATTGCTTGACTTGGTGCTTTTACTGACCAATAATCAGTGTTATACATACATTGAGAAGTTTTAAATTCAAGTATATACAGGTGATCAATGCCATGGACTAAAATGATAATCTGGCGAACATTCATAAAGAGAGCTTCCGAGTGTAGATTTAAAATCTCAAAGGAAAAGGGTTATTTTGGCATATTTTGGCTTATCAGTAAGTCTCAATGATGAACTGACACTATGATTAAAAGAAAAGTGAGACAAGTTTGTGAAAAACTAAGTAAGTTTTAGAACCATTTCATGTCTCAGACCTGGTTGGCATCACTTCAAAGAACTTTGTTTTCATGTTTAATATAAAAAGTACTATATTCATACAGATAGTTGAAAGTGTATACATATTCACAAATGTTCATCTTTAAAAAACAGGTTAAAGATCAGAAGCGTAACTCTCAGCTCCAGAGATCATATTAGGGTATGTTATTTTTCTGATTTACATAGTTCTACGGAGAACGAATATCAAAGCTTTTAGAAAATTTAATTATGTAAAAAGATATTAGGGTGAAAAAGGCACAATTTTTTGTTTTTATATAAAGGTATTTTTATGTACATAAAACTTAAATCAGTGGATTAAGATAGGCAATAGTGTATTTGTAAAATTTACAAACAGCAATATCTTTTCTAATACAAAACAACTATAATAAATGGTCCTACATTTTATATCGATAGAAATTAAATAGTAAAAATTTTGAGAGAAATATTCAGAATATTTAAAGAACTGATGGAAACATTTTGAAGGAGAAATATACAAGAATGACAAACTACTAGAGTTCTATAATGCTCTGGTTAGATCTAAAAAGGGACTGGGAGATCAAAGCATTATCTATGAACTATTACTTCTACAATTTCTCTAGTTTGAGCATATTGTTTCCTAAATATATAATAGGTTTTTATATAAAAATCAGAAGAAGTTTTTCTGATTATTTTAGAAATACACACACTGAATAGTATATATTCTATTACACTTTCCAAAATAATGGTTAATAAATACAAGAGAAAACATGCATCAAGAGCCTTAAATATGCATAGCTTAAGTACTAGTTCCAGAAATTTATGGGAGATAGAGATGCACTTAATTTATAACAAGTATCTAAAAGATTATGATAAACAAAATTGGATAATTTCAATGCTAATAAAAGTGCAAACATATGCTCTATTAAATACTAGGCAGTTATAAACATTTTTCAAGATATTTAATGCTCAGTATCCAGTATTAAATGAAAGCCAGGTATACATGGAGGTATACATGTTACCAAGCAGCATGTTTGTTACCAAGCAGCATGTGTTATCTACTCCCTTCTTCCTCCCATTCAATCACTTCCCAAGAACACATACAAACACTCATATATACATAAAAACAATTTTAAAAGAAAATTATGCAAGGGTTCTTACTGTACTTGAAGCATTAAAATATTAAATTGTTTACTTATAAAAGCTTTAATAGCATAACTAAAGTTCACGAAAGGTAGTAAGTCTCTAACATCTAGTCTACAAAACTTCTTAAAAATTAACTAGAATAAAAGACAGTGTGGAATTAGTACTTTCAAACACTACTACATAGATCACATGTAGGTGTTTATCCCTAAAACACTGAAGCTGACTGCAATTCAGTACCTTCAAACCATTTACTAATTGGCACATTAAATCAAGTATTTATATACTTTAAAAAACAGAAGTTAGAAGTTAACAGATGGGGATTCACTTCAGGAGAAAAAAATCCTTAAGATATTTACTAACTGAAATTAAGATTCACAAATTGTGACTTATGTCCAAACTTATGTACCATAATATCTCTAGATTAGTGGTTCTCAACCCTACATTTTAGAGCCTCCTGGGGGGCTAGGTTCTAACACTACCATGTGAGAGCTCTGAATCTGATGCCAGGTAAGGGTTTTTAAAAGCTGCCTAGGTGATTCTAATGTGCTCCAGGCTACAACCAGATCTGAGTTTTAACCTCCACTTTCCACCTCCTGTGAAAGACTCCTCTACCTTCCTTGAAGGATTAGTATAACGTTTTCATTTGTGGACAGAACATTGTGACAATACTCATTTTGATTTGGAATGGTTTATCTGCATTTGATGGATCTTGAAGCACACTGACACACTGCAGTTTGATCTATGGCCACAAGGATTGTAAACTCAAGTTACCTCAAGAAAAAACAAAACAAAAAACATACTACATAGGGCTTGGAAGAGCTGGCAGCTTCTCTAAAATTCAACTACTACTGTCACCACCTCAGGCCACACAGGATCTCCCTCATCACATCTGCTGCTTACGCCTACTCTACTCCTCTCTATACTACATACTGGTTTCTCTGTTTTCTCAGTTTTATCATCATATATATTTTGACTGGCCAAGTCGATTCTTGTGCTAGGTCAGTCTCACTAGCCTACAGGTAGACTGCTCTTGGCTCAGATGCTCAGCACTATCTACTCGGCCAGAGTGGTGGCAGGGCTCCCAAGTCATCTAGACTTCATGCATATGAGCAGGAGAGGTTCCCCCAGAAGGCAGCATGGATGGATGTGGGCAGGCAGCAGCGTGACTGACAGCTCTAATAAACACAGGAGAGTTGTCCAAGGCACTTTGGGTAGCACTGATGTCCAGTTTTAAACTTTGATAATTCTTACAGTAAAAATGACCAACTTTAACTAGTAAAACTGGTTTTACCAGGATGTTTTCCATGATATCATCATGTCTGTGAGAATGTTGCTTCTGGAACATGAATATAACTAAGCAGTTAGTCCTGTCTTCCCTTGAAAGTTACAAGCTTTGATTGTCTAATAATGATATTCACTTATGTGCAAAACAGAGATTGCAAGTCAAAAGTACAGAGTTGCTCTGTCAACCCTTTCACTAGAATTTCAGCAGCTTACTTCTGAAAGACCTCCTCATTCCCGAATCATGAACAATCTTTCACCTCACTGTTAAGAGCTGCATTCTCTTATCTATAGTATGCAAGAAGTTCACAAGTTCTTATAACTTTTTATAACAAGTTATTTCCTGCTTCATTAGAATAGATTATATTATAAATTTGAATCCTCAACCTCCCATTTAAAGACCAGCCAGTATAAGATCTTAAAGAAAGATTATGACATACTAGCATATCGATGCATCATTTAAGTTTTCACACCTCATTAAAGTCTAAGTTTAAAATAGATCAAACTTAGTCTCTTTTTAACCATCTGGTTTCAGAAAATTCATCTTTATAAAATTGTATTGTAATAACTGACAAATTGTACAACCATCTACTGACCAACTATACTTTGACAATGCAGTAGTTCCAAAATAATTGTTAACTTGTTTAAAAAGTTGTTAAAGCCTTTGACCTTTAATGACCAATTTACAAGAAATACATGACACAGAAAAATATCTGATAAAGGCGCTTGCAATCAGCAAAATCTATACTATGGGAAACTCAAGGACAACCAATGGGCTTATTCAATAACCACAATAAAATAAATAAGAGGGAAAGAAAGATCTATAGATTAAGAGAGACTCAAGGAGCAAATTTACCAATTGCAATTTATGGACCGTATTTGAATCCTTGTTTGAAAAAAAAAAACCTGTCAATCACTTGAGATGAGAATTTGAACTCTGCCTATTTGGTGATATAAAAGATTAATCCAGATTCACACCTAGCTTGAATATTTCGATTACTATAAAGAACAATTAGCATTTTTCTGTTTCCCCAAAAGACAAGTTCTATTATCCAGTAAGATCTTACCTAAGAGCTCTGAAATTGCACTATGAACTTCAGACAAGTGATCTAACAGAGGTTCCCTAATACTCTAAAATTTGCTAAAGCATCAAACAGAAGTTCTTTCACTAAGTCTGTTCTATTTGGTTGCTTTGTAAAGTTTCTGCTCATGTCCAACACCATCTGGCCTGGAAGGTATTCCAAGCAGTCAATTGCTGCAGAGAGGTACTCATCTTCCCTACTGAGGAGTTATTTTAAAAAACAAGGGAAAAAATAAAACACAGTATCTAATTTACTAGCTATTTCATGTTTGCAAGCAGCTAAAACTTCTACACACTTAGATATCTGTGTAAAGCTTTTTAACGTATAACTGAGTTACATATCACCGATGATAAGTTCAGCTTAATGTTTTAATGTTTGTTTTTTAAGCTATAAACAAAAGCTATTAGATTTCTGAAAAGGACACCAAAATCAAAATCTCCTCTTTAAAATTCATAATGGAGAATCAAACTAATTTATTTGCTCAGGTCACAGCCAGCACTATATTCCAGACCCAAATCCTAGACCATTATCTTTCCAACACAATGCTTCTTATTTCAAAGCTCTATAAGATCCATCCTCTGATTTTGGCTAGGCAAGAATAGAGGGAAACAAGTTAAAGTTCCAAAATAATTAACACTATTTCTAGTAAAATGCCACCTGGGTAGCTTCAGATAAAAACGTTACATTTCAAGAAATAAATGGCTAACTTTCTAATCTGTTATCTAGTTAAAACCAATCCATTGTTATAGAATCAGGACAACTAAGTCTGTCATGACCCATGTGTCATGTGTTATCTTGACTAGGTCACTTCACCTCTCTGGCCATCAGTTTCATCAAGTATATAAAACGTAGTTAGATTTTAAAGGTAACTTACAGCACAAATTTTGATTCTATATTGTAATATATAGAGAACTCCAAAATTTAAGTTACTTTTAATTCTAAAAACATGATTTAAATTCTTATGGAATATATACGTAGGTTTGCTGTACAGCAGAAACACATTGTAAATCAACTATACGCCAATAAAATTTTTTTAAAAGCCTCCTATTGTAATCAACAACTAGTATGCTGTGATTAGTTCAACCCTCATCTTCTATAAACTGCAGTATTGCAACAGACTCCTGACCTTCCCCAAGAGTCTGTCCATAAAGCTGCAAGGATGACCCTTTTAAGATACAATCTCCTGCTTAAAATTTTTCTGTGGCCTCAACACCTGTAGGATCAAGTCCAAACCCCTTAATATGTCACATGAAGCACACTGCATCCTGGCTCCCGCCTGCCTGCCTTCACCTTCTCTCTTTTACCATGCTACTTTCATACAAAATCTTTAACATCTACTATTTTTAAACTGCAACTTGAAGCAGACTTTGTTAATCATTAAATATATGAACAAAGAAGAATTATAGGACACAACCAGTAAACAAAAGCTCACTGTATTTTATGAATACAGTGACTATTTCCCATGAACTCAGATTCTGACCTAATTTGCTATTTAGAAAGTAAAGTCAGTCAGCCTTTCATAAAAGGTAGAAAAAGATCCTGTCAGTATCCCCCAAGATAATCTTACATACTAACCTGGGAGGTGAATATAGTTTGTTCCCTTTGTCTGTCTTGATACAGGATTCCTGTGAATCTACTACCTTCAAATGCAGACATTTTGTCTTTTCCAAAGATTTAATAGAAATTCATTTTGAAAATGTAGTACCTACTACATGCCAAATGATGTTCGATGTGCCAGGATACAGCAGTGAACAGAAGAGTCTCTGTCCCATGGACGCATACTTTGTGAAAGGATATAGACAAAACGTAAATGTGTTAGATCAGTGCTGAGAAGAAAAAGGGTAAGGAAGATAATGATATTTTAGATGAGATGTCACCTCTCTGAGAAAGTGCTATCTCCTTTTAACCTGAAGAAAGGAGGAAGCCAGTTGTGCAAGGTATCTGGGGAAAGAGCGGAGAGAGCAAAGACTGAGGGGGCATGTGCTCTGCTAGAGCAGGAGTGGGGCCACCGTGGCCTGAGGGGCATAAATAAGTGAGAGAAGAGGAGTGAAATCAGAGAGTGGAGCTGGCGTTTGGGGTAAGAGTGGGGGCAGTTCAGGTAGGACTTGGGGCAGGTATCAGTTATATGCAAGGCAATGTTTAAGTTCCTTTCACAAATTCTCATTTTCATAGCAACCCTCGGAGGTAGGTATCATCTTTATTTCAGAAAAAGAAAACAGACTCAGGTTAAATAAAAGTTACAACCTTTATGGGAGGTGGTAATGAGATTTGACCTCAGGGTCTGCGTGACGTCAAGGTATTTATCAACTTTATATATGTTTTTTAGATATATTATCTGTAAACATTTTCAGCAATAGACTAATATTTTAAGCTTCCTATTATGCAGGCTTATGAGTTAAGTACATTTCGAACAGTGAAAATTAACCACTTGCTTCTGAATAAGAACTTAAGACCTACTGCAAAGATAAGGTGGGCCCAGAAATGAAGATTTTAGCCAAATGAAAAACAACACAGGTTTCAAAGTTTTCTTATCACATTCCCCATTGTATTAATTGATATTTCCCAAAACTACAAAGAAAAGGAGAAACAAGATAATTGACCTTAGTTTTCAGTAAGTCAATGGAACTGAGTCAATCATGACCTTGCTGGCCTTGCTTTTTATATGTTACACTTTTCAGGGAGCCTCTAAAAACTTCAGCGGTGCTAATTTTTAGGCTGCCGTTTTTGTCAAGTATATTCCTTCCTTTATTTTTTGGATATTTTGTCAGAGAATGAGAAGTTATGATTGTCCTTAAATATTATTAAAAGGAAAATAGGCACCAGGAGAATAATAAGGAATTAAGGGGAATTAAAATTACAGAAACTACTACTTAAAATTGCCTCCTTACCTTTTCTGATAAATGTGTAAAGTGAAAGCATAATTTCCTGAAGAATATTAGAACTCCCTTTAATGAACTAGTCATAAGTTTTAAGTGGATCATTTGTAATTCATCGTATTGTAATAAATATAAGGAGTGCAGTGAACCATATACCTTGTTCACTTATAGCATAACTGTTATATACTTACTAGCAATTTTAACATCTCTACCATGAAAAGCTTCTAATATACACATATATAAAGCCACTTATTGTACTTGTATCCCAATGCCAAAAAGGTGTGATTTACAACTTACCCATTACTATGTTCTTAGTTTAAAATAATCAGTAAGATTGTTTTTAATTTTCAAAATACTTAAGAGACTTCATAAGCAAGTATTAACAAGGAAAGTAATTGTTGCCAGTCTTCCAGATAGCTTGCAAGCAGTTTCAAGAATTGAATTACGGAGAATTAACTAGATAAGTCAAGCTGGAAATAGATTTACCACAGGTAATAAGGTTTAGTCTCTACTGGAAGGAGCCACAAGCAGGCTTTTGATGGAATCTCAAAATAAGCCCAGGCCATTCCTAGTGTCTGTAACCCATGAGTAGCAGTACTACCTTCATCCACAATGTCCAAATAAAATGAGTGTTAGCAACACAACTTCCTAAAATACCAGAGATTATAACTGACATTTAAATGAATGCAATATCTACTCTCTAATAATTTTTTCAAATCTTCCTTTTATTATTGTTAATATTTCAGTACTTCAATGTGATAAGGCTCTGCTTTCTCTCATTTAATCCTCATGAACTTCTTTGAAATAGTAGCTAAATCTTACTTTGAGGAAATTAAGGCTGAGTTCAACAAACTTGCCCTCATGTATTATTCTGGTCGGGCTGTCCTAACAACAACAAAAACAACTACTTAAAATTGGGTGGCTCAGATAACAGAAATTTGTTCTAGTTCTGGATGATAGATATGCCAGATCAAGGCTCTGGCTAGTTTGGTTCCTGGTGAAAACTCTCTCCTTGGCTGCCTTGAAGAAGGCTGCCTTCTCACTATGTCTTCACATGGCTTTTTTTTTTTGTGGTTCTTGTTGGGGAAGCCGAGGAGAGCTCTCTAAGAACACTAATTATATTGAATCGGGGCCCTACCCTATGACCCCATGAAACCTTAGTTACTTCCTTAGAGATCGCATCTCCAAATACAGCTACACTGGTGATTAGGGCTTCAACATGTGAATTTTGTACGGTAACAAACATTCAGTCCATAACACCTCAGTTATATTGCTAGTAAATTTATACTATCTTTTCATAAAACTTAAACATTAAAAATCAGTTATCAAATAATTTTAGTGTTAATATTTCATTAGAGACTTAGGAAAGAGAGATAGCTTTAAGAGAACCACAAGCATTAGAAGAGAAAAACAATTCTAGGACTTGTAAATCTTTAGTTAAACTACTTAAATACAAATATATCAGTCATTTTTCCTGAAATAAGGTAGGGAATAATAAATTGGTATGATAAATACTATCCATATACACGCGTTTAAGAAGTAACACAGGAAAGAAAGGCAGACAAGATTTAAACTTGTAGAAATCAGACTGCATTTTAAATCCCAGTAAAACTGACTTCTGGACTAGGAATAATATTGAACTTGAAACAAAAATCCTAACACTTGAGCTGTAAATAGGTTAGCCTACAAATTCTAAAAGGTAAGGCTGAGTCATCTACTAATTTGAGATCAATAAGACAACTTGAAGGGGATAAAAGTGCTGATGAAGAGAGAAATATAAGCCTCAATAACATGGAAAAAGGATACTCTCTGCAGGGAAATTAGAGGTAAAGAGTGAGTTTCCCCATATTAACCTGCTGCCTGAAATCGAAGTTTTGCAGGTTGAATAACACTATACAGAAGATTTAACAGGTTAGAACAGGATAGTATGCACCTGTGAACCACACACTGTTTCCAGATTCCTCCAGACATGATATAATTCAGCATCTTAACATTTCCCCTCAAGCATGATCACCCACACACCCATACTAGATCATGTTCACACAAGTACTTTAATACATCATGGGTCCTGGTCTTGACAAGTAAACATGCCAACACCTATACCAGGTTAACCTGTTTTTTAATGCTGATTTTGCCAAATAATACAGATCCCCTGCATGCTGAATGGAAACTACATAATTATCATCTAAGATAAAATAAGAGTTGAAATGAATATTGGTATAGCAGACCATTAGCCCAGTAGGATGAGTTATTTTTATTTCTAAACAGTATTCAAGAGACCAGAGAAACATACAGTGAACAATTTAAGTCCAGCAATCAGAATTTAAGCTTAAGCTTGTCCTTGAATTTCACCTGCATATGATGTGGACAAGTCTTTAAAGTCTGTCATTATTGTACATCTTGATGCTTCCTTATTCACACCCGGTCAAGTGTCTTCTAAGCACATCACGACCAAAGAAATCAAAAAGTCTAGTGACCAGTTTCAATAACTCTGGATATTAGATTTAATCTTTGTAGGCTGAATTCTTCAATTACTGATTCAAGTGTTGAACACTGTTTAAGGTTAGTTTTGGATATAAGCAATCTTAAGAATTCAGAGTAATCCTAGGATAAGTAAATCCTAGGGAGTTTACCTCCCTCCATTTAGATATGAACATTGAATACCCAACAGTATTGAATACCCAACATTGAATACCCAACAGTATATTTCTTAGTTATAGAAGAGATCTATAACTAAGAAATGAAGCACAGGAACAAATATGACCCTGTCAGATACAAGATTTTAGAAGGTTTAGCAAGAGGGCTCAGAAGTTGTTTTATGCTATACAGCATCCTACACATGCTCTTAAGCACTATATGAACCTAAGCTAGCTAACATTTTCAAGCAATCTCACCCTTCTCTTTGCTTGAAAAAATAGCTATTCAAGGAAGGACCTGTCCTTCCTATGTATTTGGTTCAAGCAAAAAAAGTTTAACATTGTTTCATATGTTTAATACTTTTACTAAACACTGATAACATCTGTAATACCTTTTATTAAACACTGAAAGCATCTGTAATACTACTAAAAACCATCTTTGCTAAGAATGCACACTAAATAATAATTCCTTTAAAAAACTCAAGTCATAAAGCAGACACGTCATGCTAAATTACACTTACTCAAAAATTACAAGGGGATAATCAGCATCAACTCTGATCCACACATTCAATGTCAATTATGGTCCTGCTGTGAAAACTACTTAAGGGCAAAAAAAATTCTATATCACATCAAATAGTGAGATATTAAAATCCTTAAAAGTAGATCAATACACACATTATAAAATTGGATCCCAATGCAAGATGAACGTACACACTTACTAAACAAACTCTAAATATGTAACAATTTGATTTTCATTCTCAGACTTTAAACTAGAACAAAATCATACACCCCATGTTTTCCCACAAAACTAATAGTGAGCTATGCATTATTTCTTTAAAACGTCCTTATAGTTTTTAGAAGTTCAAATTGTTCCACTGCCTCAGAATACAGCACTTTATTCAATACTTGTTATAGATTATTACCAGCTACTTAAAACATTTTCTAATTAGTGTTAACCCACTGGTTCTCAGTGGGTGATTTTACGCTCCCATGGGAAACATAGCAACGTCTGGAGATGTTTTTGGTTGTCACACCATGTGGCTGCAAGAAGGCGGGAAGGCAGGTGTTACTAGCATCTAATGCATAGGGGGAGGGAAGGGATACTGTTAATCATCTTACAATGCGCAGGACAGCCCCCACAACAAAGAAAACACCAAGACTGCTCAAGTTAAGAAAACTTAGGTTGACTTAAATAATGTTCAGATACGGAAATCTGTGCTAATGTAGCAGACACAGTGCTAACTGCTACAAATACAAAGAATAAGACAAGAGCATGGATTTTAGAGTTTCAAGGCCCTGGGTTCAACCCGTGGATCCATCATTTTCTAATAATGCAACCTTGGACAAACTGTGTAACTGTTCTGTTGCAAAACAGAACTAATTTTACTTCTCTCAGTTACTGTAAGGAGCAAATGAGAAAATATATGCAAAGTGGCCAGGACAGTGACCAGGAATCAATGGATGTAGAATCAAAAATAGGGGAGTGTTCCAGCATAGAGAAACCTAAAGACACATGACAATTCAATGTAATGTAGTATAATACTGGATGGGATCCTGGAACAGAAAATGGACATTATGTAAAATCTAAGGAAATCTAAATAATATGGACTTTAGTTAATAATCATATTTCAATATCAGTTCATTACTTGTTACATATACCATACTGATGTAAGATGTTAATAAAAAACTTGGCGTGAGGTATCATGGAAACAGTATGTATTAACTTCATGACTTTTATAAGTCTAAATCTATTCTAATATTTAAGTTATTAAAAGGGAGGCATTTATATGCTTCCCCTTCCTCTGAACTCATCTAAACGGTCCCCACTAAATGAATTTTCCCTTTACCTACTCTTACCACCTGGATGGATAATGGTATCAAACTCCAAAGAGTATTCAATCTACTAAAGACTATCAGGACACAGAAGACAAGATGTGACATAGCAGACGATTTAACTCTATCAGAAAATATGTTTAGGCCTAAAACATTTAGGATATAAGAGTTCTAAGAATTTTTCCAAAAGAGGTTTGAAAAACATTACGGAATTGTCAAGATAAAAGAACCATATTTACTGGACAGTAACCAGAAACTCATGAAAATAAATGTAAAAAAAAAAAAAGTGCTACGGGTGTTAAAACTGGGTGCCCTGAGTGGAAAAACCTTCCTATACTGTGATCAAGACTACAACGCATTTACTGAATATTGTTTTTGCTAATGCAAAGTTTACTTTTCCTTCTACATGGCATTAGATTTCATGCTGAAGACTGAGATTGCCACTGAAAAGAGGTAAATGCTGCAGATTGGTAAAATACGTAAAGTAAATCTCTACTAACAAAAACAATTAAGTGTTCATAAACAAAAGAACTGGCCCCTGCTTTAAATCAAACAGCTTAATGAGAGCATATGGGATTACTTTGAGCTCCCCAGAAAAGTGATACCAGGCCAACGCAAAGAATTCGGTTATAATAGAAAGGAATAACAGAACATCATACCATTTTCGTGCTGTATGTGTCGACGTTAAAAAAAAAAAAAAAGTATCTTTGAAATACTGGCTGAAGGTTGGTGTAAGACCTTATTTCTTTTACATAAATCATGTCCCTGGTCTTTACAGCCCCCTTAGGGGTATAGAAGAGTTACAAATAGAGAATCAGAAGTACAAAGCCACTTGCCAGACCACACAGAAGAGGAGCAGTAAGAGTTCTGACTTGAATTGTTTCTGACCAAAATATGCTTAAGTCCTAACCCAGGTGCCTGTGAATGTGATCTTATTTGGAAACAGGATCTTTGCAGATGTAATCAATCGAGTCATTATGATTGTCCCTAATCTAATAGCACTGGTGTCTTTATAAAAGAAGAGACAGGGAGAAGACAGCAAAATGACAGAGGCAGAGATTGCCGTGACATCTTCAAGTGAAGGAATACCAAGCATTGCTGAAAACAACCAGAAGCTAAGCAGCAGCAAGGAAAGATTCTCCCTTAGACCCTTCGGGGGAGCTGAGGCCTGCTGACTCCTTGATTATGGATTCCTAGCTGCCAGCACTGGGAGACAATAAATCTGTTGTTTTAAGCCACCAAGTTTGTGGCACCGTATTATGGCAGCCCTAGGAAACTAACACAGTAAGGAACTCAGAAACACTGGCTGCCATTACTGTGTCACTAGAACTGTGACGAGTGCCTAAATATGGAAGAGGCATAAACAAATGCCAGCAGATAGTGAATCCAACTCTAGCAAACAAGTGAGAAATTACAGTGGGCCCTCCCCGCCCACTGTACCTTGTGTGCAGCAGACAGTGGTCCTTTTTTGGAGTTTAAATCCACTAACCATCACTTCCACTCCTCCCACTGAGAACCATCAACTTGACTTCTGAACACATATTCCCTTAGGGATATCATCTAGGAACGTATTCACAAACACCCACAACCCAGAATTAGTATGTCAGCTGTTAGAGAAAACAGGTGCCATGTTTTCCACTAAGTGAAGTCTGGCAATTTCCTTCACTCAGTGAACCTGAAGACTTCTCAAGACTATTTGCAATTATCATTTGAAGAGGTTTTAAATTCTTGAATAGTGAAATAAACTCATTCTACAATGCAAAACAAGGCAAAATTCAGATGGTTCTCTTTCAACTTATCATTAGCATTTTGAAGATTAAAAGGAAAATCAGCAACTCAAATGCAAGACTGGACGCATCCACTTGACCTAAGCCATTCGCTGACCACTGCTGCCTTGAATCAGACAGTTTTACTCGTTGGCATTTTGCAAATGAAAGCCTTTTGTCAGATGGAGAACCCAATACCTAGATCACCCCAAACTGTAGCTTCAGAAAGGGGAAGAGTTGTAATTTATCTAAAAGAAGAAAAGAGCTAACTGTTATCCGGACATCTTAACAGTCATATGAATCACACCCATTTACTGAGTTACAGATATGCCAGAACCAAGATTTTAGAACTGCTCATCTGATTCAATTCACTGGTTTGCACATTTGAAGAAACCAAGCTCCTAGGCAAAATGCCCCCCAAAGATAACATATAACTGGTTGATGACATCTACCAACTTTTATCCTAATATCCTGTCAGTATTAGAAAGTCAAAAACTTATATACATTGAAATATTATTTATCCACAATAAGTGCAACTAATATATTTCATGCTGAGTTCCTACCAAGAGAATTTATATCTCCCTCAGTAAGGGTCTGGGGAGAGGAGCCTGACATCAGAAACCGAACAGCCTAGAGAACGAGGCAGGCGAGAGAGATACTCGATCCCTAGTCATTGCGGAGGAAGCCAAGGTTAAAGGCTGAGACGGGGACAATGAGCTCTACAAATTCCAGATATCCTCGTACTTGCCACAAGTAATGCTGAGGAAACCTACTCGAGTGCCGGGCACACCGTGCACAAAGACAAACACGCCCGCCGTGAAGTTAAAGTTTGAGTAACAAGCATAAGCTGCGCTGTGAGAGCAACCCATCAGCCAGAAAGGAATCCCATCCGCCTATACTACATGGCCGCCGACCGAGTGGCCTCCGCTCTGCCGGGTTCTAGAAGTCGCAGGGCCGGCTATTTACTGCGGGAGCGTGGGGCCCGGTGGGTACAGGGCGTGTCCAGCACTCGGCTGCCCACCTGTCCTGCGCGGGAGCCCTGGCTCGCTTCTCCACCCCCGCCAAGTCCCCAAGGAGGTCAGGGGCACCTACCCGCGGGCCTCTGCGCCGGGTCGCGGGTCCCGGAAAGCCGAGAGGTTCGGAGGGTGTCTGTCGTCAGCGCCATGGTCAGGGCTGTGGCTGCCCAACGGCAACTTCTCAGCTGTGAGGTCTGTGCTCCACCAGAGACGCCAATTAACCGGAACCCCGAGGGTGCAGCTCCGACCAGGCTCCGCGCCCAACCGCGGTCTGAACGCGCAGGCCCTGGCGAGCGCAAGTGGAGCTAGGAGGCCCGTGAGACGCACATCACGTGGAGGCCTGCGCAGGCGCAAATGGGACTGGGGCGCACCTGGGGCAGGCGGCACGTAGAGGCTCCAGCACGCACACGTAGGGCACGCCGAACGTGGGGTCGTTGTCTCGGGGTCGGCAGGCATGCGCAGACGGCAGGAGTTCAGGGCGGGTGCGGCCCCACCTTCCAGGACTCCACCTTCCAGGGCTCCTGCAGCAGGCAGTCGAGTGCAAGTATTTCAGTGGGCCTCACCCCCAAGCCCGCCTTCATCCCAAGGATGACCGACCATCACCATGCAAGAGAAGGGGTAAGCACTTCGTCAACTCACACCACCTGGGTTCAAACCATCCTTAGTAACTCTTTGGTTAAATTATTTAACCGTTCTGTGCCTCTTTCGTCCCCAGTGACATGGAGGTGATACTAGTACCCACTTCACGGCGTTTTTTGTGAGAATTACACAAACTAATGACCATTTAGTCACTGGGACTGGAACGTAAATGCTAAAATGATGTCGTGGTAATAAATGCACCTAGTTTTTCACATATTCCTTCCTGCAAAGAACAAACAAATCATTATCTGGCCCAGGAGAGCAATGTTAGAAGGTCTGAGGGCCGGCTGCTAAGGACATCTATGTGGTCTCCTAAGGGAAGTTGGGAGGGCGGGGGAAATTGAAGGTAGGGAATCCAGGCTAGATCCAGTGCAGGGCCAGGAGACCCATAATTAGCTCTGAAAGACCAATAATCCAATTGCCCGAAGCATCCCATTTTTCTAAGCTTGAGAATTTTGCAGTCACTTTAAACCTTTGGCATATGTATTATAATGTTTTTTCTTAATAGGGAGGATGCTTGTGTGATTTGGTTACAAATTACCATGGAGTTTAAGTGGGAGCTTATTGGAAAAATCACCTAGGAGTGGTTGTTTCAGAGAATACTTACTAAGAAACTGTGACGCTGGGGGCCAGGGTTTACTGGTGGGGACGCTGTGGGAGAAGGGACAGAAACAGCTGCTCCCCAGACTGAAAAATTTGTCAACTAGTAGGTCCTTTTGTTTATGTTCGCATTCCTTTTGGTGGTGGTAAAATTACACAGGTGGCTGTAGTTGACACAGGTGGTTGTAGTTAACAGAGGTAGGATACAGGACCACTTTCAGTCACCCAATAGACCAGTTGACTTTAGTCTGTCCTATGCTGCCTAATTGAATGAATACACGAGTCCATCCTCAGTACTTGGGAGGAAAAAAGCTCATGCTGTTTCTGAAATCTTGACAAACACTAGTGGTGAGTCTTTTGAAAAAGCAGGTGTTTTGTTTCATTCAGGCCGCTCTAACAAGATACCACAGACTGAGTGGCTGATAAAGGACAAATTTATTTCTCACAGTTCTGGAGGCTCGAAGTCTAAGATCCAGGCACAGGCCTGGTCAGGTGAGGGCCCTTTTCCAGGTTGCAGACTTCGGCTTGTAACTTCACATGGTGAAAAGGGCTAGGGAGCTCTATGGGACCCCTTTATGAGAACACTAATTCCCTTGCTGAATAAAGAGCCCAAAGGCCCCAGTTCCTAATATCACCACATCAGACATTAAGATTTCAACATCTGAATTTTGGGGGACACAAATATTCAGACCGTAGCAGCAGGTGATCTCAGTGGTCATTTTGATAGCTTATGTGACATTTCAAAGAATTTTTCACCAGCTTGTGCTATATTTGCCCTCATCTGGAATGCTTTCCTCTTTTCTACCTACCTACATTCTAAGGAACTTGGAGACCTTATCCAAATCGCAAATCCCACCTTCATCGATGGACAGATATTTCCAGGTTACCCTCATATATTCCTTCTCTGACTTCCAATGGCACTTACCAAGTACATTATTACTTAGCTATATGTCATATATTTTTAATTAACAGACTTTGCTTTTTAGAGCAATTTCAGTTTTACAGAAGAACTGAGCAGAAAACACAGTTTCATATGCCACCTCTTTTCCCCCCACAAATCTCCTTATTATTATATTGCATTAATGTTACATGATTTGTTACAATTGACAGACTATTATTGATACATTATTATCAACTAAAGCCCATAGTTTATATTAAGGATTCACACTTAGTGTTGCAAGAGTCTTGATAAATGCATAAAGTCATATATCCACCATTACAATATAGAATAGTTTCACTAACCTAAGAATCCCGCATGTTCCAAGTATTCATCCCTTCCTCTCTCCACCCAAGCCCTAGCAACCATTGACCCTTTTATTGTATCTATAGTTTTGACTTTTCCAGAATGTCATATAGTTGGAATTATAGTATATAGAATTTTCAGATTGGCTTCTTTTGCTTAATAATGTGCATTATTATTAAGCTCATTTCTTTTTAGCACTGAATAATATTCCCATTGCATAGATGGACCACAGTTTATCTATTCACCTACTGAAGGATATTTTGGCTGCTTTGAAGTCCTGACAATTATCAGTAATGCTGCTATAAGCATTTGTGTGCAGGTTTTTGTATGGATGTAAATTTTCAAGTCCTTTGGGTAAAAATACAATTGCTGGACTATACAATAAGATTATTTTTAACTTTCTAAGAAGCTGCAAGACTGTCTTCCAAAATGAATACCATTTTGCATTTCCACCAGCAAAGAATGAGAGTTCGTACTGCTCCACAACTTCACTGGCATTTTGTCAGTGTTTTGTATTTTAGACATTCTAACAGGTGTATAATGATATCTCATTGCTGTCTTAATTTACTATTCTTTAAGAACCTGAAATGTTGGGTATCTTTTCATTTGCTTCTTTGTCATCCATGTATCTTCTGTGGCAAGATACTTGCTTTGATCTTTTGCTTATTTTTATTGACATTTGTATTCTTACTGTTAAGTTTTAAGAGTCCTTTGTATACTTTATCAGTCCTTTGTCAGATGTGTGTTTTCAAATATTTTCTCCCAGTATGTGGCTTGTCTTTTCACTCTCTTAAAAGTTTCTTTCACAGAGCAGAAGTTTTTCATTTCAATGTGGTCCAAGTTTTGTTTGATTTTTCATAGAGAATATGTCTGGTATGATATCTAAACCCAAGGGCATCTATGTTTCCTCCTGTGTTACCTTCTAGGAGATTTTGTGTGTGTGTGTGTTTTACATTTATGTCTATAATTTACTTTTTTTTTTTTTTTACAAAAGGTGTAATATGTATGTCTACATTTATTGTTCTGCATGTATATATACAATTGTTCCAGCACCATCTGTTGAAAAAACTATCCTTTCTCCATTGAATTGCATTTGCTTCTTGGTCAAAGATCAGTTGGTAATATTTTGTGTGGTTCTATTTATAGGCTCCATATTCTGTTCCGTTGGTCTATTTGCCTATTCTTTTGCCAATACTACACTATCTTGATTAATGTAG
Source organism: Grampus griseus (assembly GCF_964374135.1). Taxonomy (NCBI): domain Eukaryota; kingdom Metazoa; phylum Chordata; class Mammalia; order Artiodactyla; family Delphinidae; genus Grampus; species Grampus griseus. Next base: position 20,438,128 of record NC_139012.1, read on the forward strand.
CTTTATAGTAAGTCTTGATTTCCCATGAGGTAACCCGTGATGAGATAAAGCAGAGCTTTGTAGACTATAATGAGTGGTTGGAATTTTATTTTAAACGTGAAGGAAAGCTACTAAAGGGATTTAAGTGGAAAATGACATGATTTAATTTATTTATTAATTTATTTATTTACTTATGTGCTTATCTATCACTTTTAGAATCACCCTGGATGCTGTTTGGAGAATGGATAGAGGGAATCAAGAATAGAATCAGGGAAACTAGTTAGGAGGCTTTGAAGCAAGTAAGAACTCCTAGAAGAGTCAGATGTCAGATTAGCTAGACATAAATATCTCCTTTAAAAGTTCTTCCTGATTCAATAAGCATGGAGTCTGAACTGAAAATAGAAACAGTACAGAAAAAGATCTGTTCATAAATCCAGGAATCCAAAGGTGAAATCTGACAGGCTGTGATAGTGTAATATTAAGAAGGATATGCTAGGCTTAGATCATCTCTAATAGCCTGTAGCTTAAATGAACGTGTGCTCCCTTTGGTGCATTTTACAAGGTGCCTAAGCTTAAAGAAATGATCCAAGGTTAGTTAGGAAGATGTTCATCAATTAAATGGCCATTTTGTCAGATACATACTCAAAGTCATTTACTGCTCTTTGAATCAGATGTCTAATTAGTTTCTTACTTGAGTATTTGATAGGTCCAATAGCAATATTTGTCTATCTAGTAAGGAGGTGGAGTTTCCAACGTGATTTCCTACATTAAAAGCTAAATTACCCTCCTGTTAGGACAGGTTCCTTATCTACCATTCACAACCTGCCTACCCTTTACCATTCCTCTACAGTGTTTTTAACCAATGTAATTTTACCACGGTTAAAATCATAAACAAGTTTGTGGAATACAACACGAGACTGAAAGGAATCTGAGAAATTAGTTTGTGCAAAAAGAGCAGTAGGCAATAGATGGGTGCTTAAGGATGCAGGCTTGGAAACTGCTTGCGTTTGAATGTCAGGTCCACCAGCCAGCTTGTGACCTGGAACAAGTCATTATGTTGTTATATTGATACCTCAGTTTCTTCATGTGTAAAATGGAGATAAAACTGGTAGCTTCCTAATATTGTTTTGAGAATTGAAGCCTACCTAGAAATCTCAGTCTTTTTGTGCCCAGGAAGAACAGGAAACTGATTTGGGGTAAGCTCTAGAAACCTGTTCCACAGCAGGTGATGCAGAGGTAACTTTAAAGAGATAGGATGGGTTTAATAACCATACTAAAGGCAATAGTGATCAAGATCCTGCAAGATGCTTCCTTAAGAGAGGATGGTTGCAACATTTGGTACACATGATGCAATCTACATTCTACTAAGTAATGACGTAGTAGAACTTGAGCTGGTACAGATGTTTTGGAGTTCTTGTAATCCAAGAACTGTAATTCCAACCCATCTGGCTGTAAGTCCAACCCATCAGGCTACTATGTGTCCCATTTCCATACAACTGCTATTCAAAATCTCTAGGCCCTTCAACCAGAATTTAAAAGAAGATAGGCAAAGGGGAAGATTCAAAGAGAAGGAGATCCATGCCATATGGAGTTCAAAAGCCTTTCATTCTTCAGGTTTAATATGACCAGAAGCTGATATATCAGCCACTAAAAGACCTGATGGCATTGAGCCTCAAGATTTGTGGAAAAACAGCTACTCATACACAGGAACTAGGAGGAGAGCCTACACTTCCTGGAGAATTTTGTGGAAGTGATAGAAATGGTAAGTACTACTTTTGGTCTCCTAGGCTCTTCAGATCTGACCAAAGCAGCTGAAATCTAAGCCCTTTTGTGTTATTAACCTAGTATTGTCTTGAACTGGCTAGAGAGCAGTATTTGGCCTCAGCTCAGCTCCAGGTTTTATGACCCTTATAGAGAAGCCTGGAGACAGAAGAAGCAGACCTTTGATCTCACTTGCCTACAGTTCCCAAGCCCCTGCATGCTTAGGTTAGTACTGGGAGATAAGGGTATGGGAAGAAGTGATTAAAGCAAAGTCCATAGGACATTTTTTCTCTATTAATTGGAGAAACATTACATAGAATGTAAAGGGCTCCTGGTATTTGTGGAAGATTTCTCCATATAGCTCCCTATCCAGATATGATTGTTTTGGGAATCATCACAATAACACAGTAAGAGCTATTGCACAATGGCAATACATCCATGTCCTGGAGTCCTTTCCCATCATGTTTAATACCTATATTAGTTTGCTAAGACTGTCATAAGTAATACCATAAACTGGGTGGCTTAAACAACAGAAATTTATTTTCTCTCCGTTCTGGAGGCAGGCTCGGTTTCCCCTGAGACCTCTCTCCCTGGCTTGCAGACAGTCATCTACTTGCTGTGTCCTCACATGGACTTTCCTCTGTGTGTATGCCCCTGGTGTCTCGTTTTTCTTATAAAGACACCAATCTTAATGGATTAGGGCCCCACCATTATGACTTCATTTAACCTTAATTGTCTTTTTAAAGGCCCTATCTCCAAATATAGTCATGTTCTGAGGTACTAGGTATTATGGCTTCAACATATGAATTTTGGGGTGACAGAGTTCAGTCCATTACAATACCTAAAGAATATGTCAGCTTGATATGCTGCACCTATCTTTTCACTGGCCAAGGAACCCAATGCCATGAACCACCCATGTAACATGGAGTGAAAGCTTATTCCTAGGAAATAACTTCTCTTGCATTGGTAGGATAAAGGCTAAATCAGCAGTAACCTCAACCTTTAACTAAGAGTGATGGCAGCCTAGAGTTTATACTATTTGAAACACATAAGGTGGGTGTCTCTGAGAAGTCTTACCTAGATTAATAACTTAAGGAAGTACAGATACTCAGTAAATTTTAACTGCGTGTCTTAACCCTCTCTTGGCCCTCACCTCTTCAACTGAATCTCCTTGTTTATATCTCTGGCTTTATTCTGGAGGTATTAAAGCCTGTTTCTGGCCAACTTGAATAAAGATCCATAGGAACTGAATGTTAATTTTAAATATTTGAAATGAAGTAGTGAAACTAAATGACAGTAAGAGTATTTCTCACATTTGGCTGCTTGCCTTGGAAGTTCTAAGAAAGAGACATATTTACCATGTAATAATAATAATAACATTTATTGAGCACTTTATGTAATGATTCTTTTCAAGATGTTTACATATATTATCCTATTATTTATCCTATCCATGTACTATCCCATTATTTATCCTATCCATGTACTATCCTATTATTTACAACAGGACTCTGCTTTAGGTTATATTATTATCCTCATTTTGTGATTAAAAAATTGTGTAGCAGAGGTATTTTAAAACTTGCTCGAATGTAAAGAGCTAGCAAGAGGTAGGGTTGTAATTAAAATTCAGTCAGATTGGTTAAGAGTCATCATTTGCTGTTTGCACCTTTTTCCTACTTACCAAGGATGATATATTTATATTATTAAAGTTATTCTCTTTTAGTTAAAATGCTAATCACATCAAATAGGTGAACAAAGAAGCAATGAAAGGAACTTTCCCTAAACACCTCAGAATGTTTAGTATTGGGTCTTCAAGAGACTGAAATTTTAGAATACAATACATATTCATAAAAAAGCTTAACATTTGCCATTTAGAATGCCTGAGATGAAATAAGCTTTGAAAACTGGAGGAAAAGTCAAAGATCTTAAACCAAAGAAATACCGAGGAAATATTTCTATAAAATATAAAGAGTGTTGGTATGTTTGTATTTCCCCCAGGCCCCTTTTATTCTGTGTTTATTACTATATATATAAAAGCCACCTTCTTCCCCATCACACTTGTAATGTCAATCATATGGCTTCCCCTGCTATCAAAATTTCAGCGAAACTGATTTCACCAGTCCATTATTTTTTTCTTTCTAGAGGTCGGAATAGCAATAGTAGCACAGACTGATTTCTATTAAATGCATGGTCAGAGGTCATTTTGAATAGCAGTCTTATATTTCTGATAAAAACAATAAAAACAAACCAAATGAAGAGATGTACAAGTCAACATGGTGGAAGTGTATACACACACACATACACACACACACACACACACACACACACAAACACCCATGCCCTTCCCTTCAAAGGCAAATCCCGAGTTACTTTATCTTCTGTACTTGTTTGAATTCATGACCATTAGTGACTGTGTTGTGTTGGAAAGGAGACAAAGCAATGTAAGGCACCAGAATTCTATAAAAGTCATCAAAAACTGGCATCTGTTCCAGTTGACATGCATGCTATTCCTACAGTAATGAAAATCTTTTTTATATAATTTTTAAAATTAAAAACATTAACAAACTCATCCTGCTAAATGCTAGGTAGTATTTTTTGTTTGTTTGTTTGTTTGTGTTTTGTTGTTTGTTCAGAGAAGCTGAACCACAATTGTTAGAATAGAAAAAATAAGTCAAATACTAGGCTAAGACCCCAAAGAGAACCCTTAAGAGTCATCAGCAGATGCAACAGCTAGAGCATTACCTTAGAACTAGAAAAGATTTCGAGGTCTTCTAAGTGCGTGTCCTTCAGTGCTGTTTCTTGTTGTTTTGATTTTGATTGTGAACCGATCCAGGACAAAGACAAACCTGTGTAACCCGGCTGTCATGCACAAACAGAACTGGCATAATGTCGCTGGGACTGGGACTGGTTTCTTTTAAACGCTTTTAGAAATCCTAAGTAAAATTATTTTGCATTGCTCGTTAATACATTGCAGATCTGCTCACATTCTCTACAGCCCATTGCCTGATAATTCCCTCAAGTGTATATAATGAGGTGACTGACTCATGCATTCCTGAGGACTTTCTTTCTCTAACATCCATCCTCCAATCTTCTTAGACTTCAGGTGCATCATTCCTCATGTGACTGTCTTGTGTAAATAACGATATTTTGAGCAGAGCAAGGGTAAACATAACATACTGGATACAAACAATGCAATAATATTATAACTATAAATTAATGTTGTATGAGATTTTCTTTTTATACATGGGTTTTGATGATTTTTTTTTTTAGTGTCTGGCCCCCTTTCCTTCCTGAGCTTTCCCCTCTACTCAAAAGCTATCACCATTTCCCTTGGGTAAATTATATATTATAACATATACTATATGAAGATGGTATAGATGTACTCTAATCTAGTCAGTCATTTACTTATTTGTTGGCCTTCATCTTATTTTCTGCTACTGTGAATGTTCTCTTATTAAGTATTTTTGAAAAATTGTCTTTTTGTTTGTACTTATTGTCAAGACCTGAGACCTTATCCTACTTGCAAGCTACAACAAAGACAAAATATTTATTATCTGGCCCTTGACAGAAAATCTTTGCTAACTCTTGTTCTAGATCTCATAGTTGGATCTCAATAGAGCCCACTCTGTCCTTTGATTCTTGAAGTTAAATTTGAGATGAAATTATGCTTTTAATCTCCAGAGTAGCCTTTTGGAGGAAGGGGAAGGCTCTTATTATTAGTTACTGCTGGGGTGTGTGTGGGGGTGTTTTTTGTTTTCTGTTTTGGTTTGAGTTTTGGATTTTGTGCTGCTCACTGATCTCCTTATGTTCTTTTCCTGTTTTTTGGTTGGTTTGTTTGTTTTTGTTTTATTCAGTTCTTCGCTCATTAGATAGTTCAGTTTCACTAAGTGTATGCTCTGATTACTCTGCCTGATTACCGTCTCTTTGGCTGCTGGGCCATCTTTGGCGGGCTGTTATATTTCTTCTGGGCTCCTAGAAACTTGGGTCTTTTGAAGAGAGTACCCCTCACTGTGGAAACCCTGAAAGTAGAAAGACAACGGAGTTTGACTCTATCTCCTTGCATTAAAGGGCAAGCTGTCAGTGCTCTGCGCAGGCCCCAGAGAAAAGTTTGCTGCTCTCCAAAATCCCATATTCTCGCAGTGTCAAAGCAGGAAAGACTAAATTCACAAAGTCAACAACCATTTGCACTTTTTTTTTTTTTAAATGAGCATTTACGGTGAGAGAATAATCACACATATTCCTTGACTTTAGCCTGGGAACCAAAGCTCAAAACTTTTTGTTGGCTGCCCTGTTCTCCAGTCCATCTAGCGCCTTAATGAGGATATTCTTCACCAGTTTTATGCATGCCTCAGCTGCAACCAACTGCCCAAGGATGACAGGATTTGTTGTATGATAAAAGGAAAGTACCATAGAATTAGAATCAAAGGAGAATGGAACAAAGTTCAGGCATCATGTTCTAGAATTTCCACACATATCTCAAAAGCCTTTAAGCATATTGTTTCAATTTAATCTCTTCAACATTATTTTAAAGAAATATCAGAGTTTATATACCAAGTATAGAGAAGCTGTGGCTACAAAATCTAGCACTTTCCCTAGATATTGATAATAAAAATAACCCAAGCCCCCTGAAAACTTACTTCCACTGTTACTTCTGACCAAGAGAGACCATTTAGTTTCATATGATCCTCTACTGGAACCCATTTTCAGAGATTTTTAAATTTCTTTTTTCCTATAGTAGAGGAGCTTGTTTAAATGTCACACCAAAATCAGTTTCATCATGTATTTCATTGATCTTTATTCTTAATTAAGAGAATAAGTTTAGCAAGCTCTAATACTAAGAATAGAATAGGATTTACTTCCAACTTGTTTCCAAGCAATTTTTTTTTTTTACCCTGAGAAGATAAAATATGAATGCAGGATCTTATACCCTAAAGAGAATACATGGAAGAAAATGTCACAATTCTCTTTAAGACAGCCTCTTCCCCTCTGTTGTCATGTACAATACACATTTCATTTTGTAGTAGCAGACTTTTAAGCCCTAGTAATTGTTGTATCACAGTCCTGCCTTTATATGAATTATATCCATGTTAAGACCAAATATGTAAAGATGGAGAGGGAGAAAAAAAACCCATGTAATAGATTTGTCATTTTTATGCTCTAGTTCAAAGCTATAGGATTTTCTCTATCACCATCAATTATATTTTACACTGTCAAATATGTTCTCTATTATCTCCTATGCAGCCAGAAAATAGAAATAAGAAATGTGATTTTTAAAGGTAGATAAGTTATCAAAGCAGAAATGCTTTTGAATTAGGTCATTCTTGCATAGCATAATGAATCTGAAATTCCCAGTAGAGTTTTGTAAGGAGCATTTAGAAATACTCAGGGAATGTCAAACAGTGGATATCAGTGAAACTTTTGCTCTAATTCACACTTTATACCTCAGCCTTAACATTAATTGAGAGGGGGCAGCCCAGAGTCTGACTACACAGTGAGGAAGGACGTTGGTCTCTACAGTAGGTGAGCACCCCTAGTGGCTGTTCTCCTTCACATGTATCAAAAGGCATCATCATTTTCTCAGATATAGTTCTAGGCAGGAACTGGATAAAGCTTTCAGAATCATAGAGGTAGTAGCTGTGTACCACAGATACTTTTCTGTAAAGTTTATGTCCAAACCATCACCTCCTTGGAAAGTGATCCTACATAGAAGGATTTGACAGAATGTACGGAAGGGATAGAAAGGTCTCTTCCGCCTTTAATGAATAGAAAACACATTTCCCAATGAAGAAAGAATCAAGCCATGGGAATTATTTTTATCTATTATGCATGTCACATATTGTTTCCAAAATGATTTTATATATCTTACAAGGGTGCATAAAATGAAGAAAGATAAGAGTGCCATTTCAGGAAAACAATGTCATAATACCCACAAGTCTACTGTAGATAAACCACAAAAATAGGTCTGGCTTATAATTAAAAAGGCTTCTAAGTTGTAAAATTTACAATGTCCATGAGATACAAACAAAACAATTGCTAAGGAGGAGTACACTATACTTCATAGTTAAGTCAGACAGTACTTTCTCCTGGGGGTCCTCATGAAAAGGGTGTATCAGGTGTATCCCAAATGGCACACTGTGCTCTTAAGAGCTGAGAATTTCTTTGTTACAGAAACGTAAACCTTTTGAGATAAAGCACCGTTAGGTAATTCGTCGCTTTTTCTAAAAAAATTCCTCCAGGTAATCTTCATAGGAAAATATCTTTATTTGTAGTTAAATATGTTGCACTATAGTTGAAATAAAAGAGCTATTGCTAAGCCTACTTTTAAAAGTAGTATCAATTTAAAAAAGAAGGGTCATATATTACAATAAGATTGGATGCTACTGAATTCCATAATCAGATTTTTTTTTTCTCTTAGGAATTCACGTTTAAATTCAGCCTCTTTTTGGCTGTGAAACCCCTTTAGTATCAAGTGTGGAAGTTTACTTTCTTAATATCTCCCCAATTCTTCCCCATTCCACATAGCCATCACTACTGCCTTCATTCAGGTTCCCATCATCTTTACTGTGGATCATTCCTCCAACTGCTTCTGACAACCTAGTTTTGCTATGTCTTGTTTCTACTTGAGCCAGTCTTCTTTTCACTCCCAGGTTGATTTTCCTAAATTGCAAATACGTTTGTGACCATCTACTGTGCAGTATCTTTCAACTGTTCCTGTAATGACTTACCTGACACTTTATAATGTATCCTTTTCTTTCTTTACTGGAGTGTTAGGAGCATTAATTCCAGACACTCAGACACCTTACTTTTTTCCCAGCCATCTTCAGCCTCATGTACTTCCCATATTTTGGCATTCTTTGTGTGCACATTTCTTTCTTTGCACATCCTGTTGTCACTGTTTTAAAAGTCTTTCTTCACCTTAATTTCAGTATGATTGTCACCTTCTCTGGAATCACTTCCTGGTGCCAACAATGTGGATTGGCTTATGTTCAGGGATGCTCTGTTAGTCCTGTGTGTTTTTCATCTCTATTCTAACCCTTACCACTATTAAAACACTGTCACTCCTCTGTCTCCCACGAGACTGTGAGCTTTCTAAGGATAGCAAGCATGTCTTTTTAGCTCTAATTCAACATCTAATAGATTTACTTGTACTTGCTAATAATAGAATAACTTTGATATACACAGTTCTTCCTATGGGACAGCATGTTATAGGAGCTAGCACATATACACATACTTAATTCTCACAATGACCGTCGGAGGTAGGTAGTAATCTTTATAGATAATAAAACAAAAAATTGAGAGGTTAATCAATTTCTCAATGGCTACCTAACTAGTATGTCTAGTACAGAAGCCAAAAAGAAAAGGCTAAACAATTTCACTAATTAAAAATTTTAAATTTCTGCATGAAAAAAATACCATACTCAAGCTCAAGAATGAACTAAAATCTGAAAGGGGAATATATTTTCACTATTTTAACAGAAAAGAATTAGGTACTTTAATTAACAAAGAACTTATGCAAATCTGTACAAGCAAGGTGAAATCGAACAGTAGAAAAAAACCCTGAAAAATGGCCAAGGCAGATAATAATGATATAATAAATAAAATTATATCGATAATCTGTAGCTAATTTTTATTTAATACATGCAGCTCTTTGCATGGTAGTGCCACACTGTAAAAATGACCATATAAGCTAAATCATGCAAAGAAATCATAATCCATGGGAAACATTGCAATTGTTCTATGACCTTTAAAATTTTTTGTCAAAACATTTAAAACTCTCTAACTATGTTATAGATGTACAGAAAAATAGAATTATTAAAATTAACATTTATTTAGTACATTGCAATTTAAAACATTGAAACATTGAGAATCAAAGTTTTATTCTTTATAAAAGACTTATCAGGAGCAGTTTGGACATTGCTTACCTTCCACTTTATGTTGTTAAATATGTGACACAGAGTGAGCATCCTTTCTGTGCCTTGGCAGATTGTTATTTTCCTAAGTTGGGATCAGCTTCCAACATTTCATCCTTTTTGCTTTCAATGTTGTGAAATGCCTCTGAGAATTTCTTTAACATGAAGTTTTTTGCCAGCCTTGCTTCCTCTGGGATATCTTAATCCTTTTTGTTCACAACCATTTTACTTACATAAATTAATAGCTATTTCCTGGAACTTCATTTACATTATGATTCTAATTTCACTTTGTGTTAATTCTTTTTATTTATTTGCTGCACTTTTATCTTTGTTGTCCAATTTCCTCTTTCAATTATCCATTTTTATAAAATGTCACATGGGTTTTTCTCTACCAGAAGAGGAGACCCAAGTAAATGCTTTTGCTTCCTGTGTGTGAACTGAATAACACGTGCAGGGACCAATCACCAACAGACTTTGAAAGAAGTGCGAACGGCCACCGATCATGATGTACATCTGTTGTTTCTGTAGAGATTTTTGTACTGAAGAGTGAGCAGTGAAGATTGTATTTAATGCAAGTACTCCTATAGCATGGTAACTGAAATTTGAAATGTGTTTTGGGAGGTTGATGTTACTTAAATAAACCATGTAAGTGAAACTACTGCATATCAGAGCCATGCAAAATGAGAACTCTTATACTTTATACCACACTGCCTGTTTCCCATACACTAAATTCTCACAATAATTATAAGCAGGCACTGTTACAGTCCTAATTCTACAGATGAGGAAACTGCAGCACAAGGCTGTAAAGAAATTCATCCAAGGTTATAATTACCTGTAATCAGGATTCAAATCCAGTATCTGTTTTGGGGCTGTGCTCTTAGTCAGAACCCCTGTTACCTCTAGTATTCTAAGTAAATGTGGGCACATGAGGTTTCCTGTCCTCTGTAATTTTTCATTACAGTAATATTATTAAATTCTTGTGAAGAGATGAATTAGTTTTAGAACCTCATTACTTGATAATGTTAAACACAAATGACTAAATGCAGAAATGCCCTCTATTCAGAAAAGATAAAATATACTGAACACATTACTCTAGGAAGAGTATGAAGATTAGTAATGCGACTTGGATTTTAATTTAGTGTCACTCATTGCAACTTGGAGTGAAAGTCTTCTACCTGTATATAAACAAAGGTGTCTTCTTTTTGTTTTGATCTTTGTTTGGTTTACTTGTTTTGTGGGGTTGCCAGAGGTTGTGATGATAGCAAAGAGATGAAGGATCTCTTTGAAGTTCTGATGAAACTATGAGCATTTTTCTCAGAGAAGTACATATCCACTCAACATTTTGTGTATAATTTAAATGGATGCGTTGACTCCCTGAAGTCTGTCCACAGACTTCTTATGAGATTAAGGGCACACGATGCCATCGTCTCAAAACTAGGTTTCTGCATTTACCACCGTGGAGAAAAGAGCATGGGTCATCATGCCCCAGCCCTAAAGCTTCCTTTGCAAGTGAGAACAGCTCTTCTACTCCTGCAGTTTGAAAGCCAGCATTTTAAACAGTCTTATATTCTTTTTTGTCTACTCCTTTTATTTCACATTATGTCCTATGTTTGATTGTCTATTTCCACTCCACCATTTAGTGTTTGTATTGATTACTATTCATGTAGTCATCTAAAATTTATTGGATGCAAAATGTGCAACTCACATATTCTTGATACCAATGAATGATTCCTAGGAAGACTCTGTTTTAAGAGCCTTGCAAATTGATAGGGGCCTAGGGACAATAAACAAGTAAAAGTAAATTAAATACTTAATTAGTATGATATCAGTATGTTCAAAAATAAATTAAAAGGTGGTATATTATACAGTAGCTATTTAGGAGAAGAACCTATTTAGCATTTGGAGGGGAGGGGAGGGGAAATCTCTAAAGACTTAATATTTGAGTTGAGACTGTATCTTCGGAGGTGTAGGGAGAAATATACCAGACAGAAAGAACAGCAAATAAAATAGGCCCTGAGGTAAAGTGAGCCTGTTTGTAGGGAAAACCTGCATGCACATGTTGAAAGAAATTAAAAATAATAGTGAAAGATAATTTTAAACCTACAGCCAGATCCTGAGGGATTCTAGAACAGGAACTGAAAAAAAGGGCTGAATAGCTAAGCTTAGTAAGTGGTTTATGAGATGAAGTTAGAGAGCTATACAGGACACTTGAAACAATTGAAAGGAAGTGATTGATCTAATAATATGTATATGATACGTTTTATAAACATCACTCTGACTCTGGATATTTCTGAAGGACATTTGGGGAAGCAGTAATGATGTCACTAGAAGGCTATTTTTGTAGTTCAGGTAAGAAATGATGGGTCCTCTATTAAGGTGAAGGCAGTGATGCAGGAGGGGTGTGGATAGCTCAGAGATTGATTTTGGACAGGCCCATCTGCTTTACATTTGGAGAAAGAAAAAGCTTAGTTCAAGTTATTGACAGATTGTATTGATTTAAAATGTTTGTAGATCGCAGTCACTGAAGTAATATCCTTTAACTTTTTATGATTTATTTTTTCAGGTAAACTCTATATATGACAATATAAAGAAATTTCAGTATATTTTGGGTTCCTACAAACTTCGCTAAAACATATTCTTTCTAGTATTTTAAAAATGTTTCACAGTATGCATTCATTTTTTTTCATGTAATCTGTGTTGTTCTCAAATTTTAAATATTACCGTGTTCTGTTTGGAAATAATGTCTTCCTCTGTGATTTTAGAGAACCTTCTTACTTTTGAAAGCAAAATACTTTTCTAAATATCAAGTAATATATATTATTATTCTCTTATAGCTTCTTTAATTTTTTTTTATACAGTGTCTCATTTTTAGCCTTTATTTCTTCTTACCTAAAAGTCTTCTGTATTTTAGTTGTGCATATTCTGATATGGGGATTTTTAGGGACATTTTAAATAACTAAAAATATTGCCTATTTTTCATTTTGGCAAACAATAAACATGCTATTAATAACTTGCCCCCAGTTGTCAATGCAAAGGTGCAAACTTATCTTCTATAAACTGAATCAGTTGTTCAGGCCAGAAATATTTGCCTAATAATTCAGTTCAGTAAATCTGACTGGAGAATCTATCTGATAGGCACTGTGCCAGGTGCTGTGGTTACCTCCCTGCAGTCTTTAAAACTGAATTTACATCATTAATGTAGGAATGACCCTTATTTTATTTCTTAATAGCATGTTGGTAGTAGACAGGTAGATAGACCCCATAGGATTTTTTTTTCAGATGTCATTTGTCATGCTCCCACCAGTGCCTGTTAGTTTCAGTGATTTTTCTTGACTCATACCAGTTGCTAAGTAACGTGGAAAAGTACTGCAGCTTCACTTCCTTCAAACTACTGCTCCTAAATATGAATAAAACCATAGACATTCTATTTTTGTGTTCAGAGCTCGCTGCTTAGATTCTCTGAAACATAATGGAGAAGGCAGTAAAATTACAGGTCAAATAAGACTTCTGAAAAATATTTGCTTCCTTTTTTTTCTCTGGATGCAATAGAATTAGTTCTCTCTTACCTCTGAGCTTCCATTAGAGTCCTAAAATGGACAGATTGAACTGAGAACCAAGAAGACTCATTGCTTGACCTTGGGCAAATTATTAATTTCTCAGGTCTGTTTTTTAAATCTGTAATGCATGAAGTAGTTAAATTCAATGGTTGTTCTTCCTCTTCCAGCTGGATGATTCCATGAAACAGTTCTGCGTAATATCCCTAAGCCACCAAATGACATTATTTCTACAGAAATTTTATAAATTGTTTTATTATTATTTGTGTTGCATCTCTATTTGGCTGACACAGGATAGCTACTAAAGATATTTACAACAGAATTCTACTTCTGCACACTTTATAGTTCTTTGCACTCTCTGTGGATAAGTAAAACTAATCACATAAAAATAATATGAAGTAATGACCCTTTGACAAAGTTTTAGGTCATTTTCCTTCTCAAAATTCACATTAAGTCTGGGCCTGCATTCAGTTCACGTCTTGGGGAATGAAGCAAGCTTGCATGTTGCCTTGCCTTTTATCTCTCAGTTCCAAGGGACTAATTGCTTTAGTAAGTTCTGTCTTGGTGGAAAGAGTTCCTATAGAGTATGTTGAGTTTTTCAAATATAATATGTATTTTCATCCATTATAACTATTACTGCGTGTCTGTCTTCCTCCCTAGGCTGTGACCTCCTACAGGGAGAATGTTTTGCATATTTCATCTCTACATTTCCAGGACCTAGCACAGGTCCTGTTGTATTACAGTTATTGTATATTTTCTTTAAACCAGCAGAAGTAAAAGTGCTTTAGGAAACCTCATATGTCCTTTGGCTAGTGGGGATATAGTTAGGAAATTACTTCTTTTCAGAACAAAATTTCATGAGAGATATATCTCCAGATTCTGTACCCTCAGAGGAAATCTAAGAAATAGCATTTCATGTATTTCTACAGAGTATATTTTCACTCAAATTATAAGGGAAAGTGTAAATCAAAAACAAGTAATCAAAATCATTTAAAACTTAACATTTTCTATTTCTACCACTCTGTGTAGCAGGTATATAGCACCTGGAGTGGTGGTAATTGGGAGAGTAGTTACTGTTTATCTCAAAAGGATTTTTTATATTAGTAGTATTTATAACATAAATTTTAGGATAAAAAATTTTCATTACAAGAATACTTTGTTAATTTACAGTTAAATGATAATGTTTAATAGCACCCTCTTCCCAAGTAAAGTATATTATATATGTATATAATGTTATTACATATATATATATTCTATGTATATTATATGTGTGTGTGTAAATAACCTTAAAATATCCTCTGTCAGGCTAAAGAAAATAACTAGTATAGATTTTGAAAACTTGGATTTTTAAAATAATATGAGAGAAAACCCACCCTTATTTTTGTCTTTATTTCATTAAATATAATTTTTGATTGTGGAATGAAATAAAAGAAATATTAAAAAAAACATAGCTAATCACCTTTTTCTCAGTATACCAATTAGGCTCAGTTCCCAAATATGTAAATCAAAATATGAATACCTAAATAAAGTCTTTCTTATATTCTTGCTTGCTTATTCAAATATATTGTCATATTGAAGAGTAAAATGTAGGTTTTTAACTTGCTTAGTATATAGTAATGGTTGTGTATATTCAGTAACAATTTAATTAAATGAAGATGACCTCCAAATACATTTACTGTCTGTATTAATTATTTGCCTCCCATAAGTGATTGGTTATTTTAAAATGCACTAATAATTTATCTAAAGTATTTATATATATATGAAAACATTTTTCCCTTTTCACTATTTAACTTGAGGGCATTCACTAATTATTTTTTTAAGGTTAAGCATAATACCATGGAGCAATTTATGTGAAATATATTATAGAGTTGAATCCAACCATGATTTTAAGGTCTAATTTGGAGGGATTTTTTTTTTATGCTATGGAGGCTAAATATTTAATTATTAATTGGAAGGGAAGAAGAAAGAAAAGGAAAAGGAAAGGGAAGAAACAAATAAAGAAAAGGAAAACTAGATTGATTGTTGTTTTTAGCACTCAAAATGTATACGAAGCAAATGGCCCTTAACCTACCTGACATCACTTAAGCTAAGGCTCTTGACTAGCTTAGGGAGAAGACAAATTTATGCATGTGCTGTCAGGATTACATCTCAAATTTTATGTCAGTGTGCTTTTAACACATATTACAGCTGCTTTCACAGTTGGACCACAAAGAACGGTTTTGTACACTAGCCCTAGCCTAATTTGGACTTGTTCCTGTGTCTTAGTCAGCTGGCAGGTAGGCTGAGAGATGACTGCTTAGGATGGTAGTAAATAGCAGTCCAAATCCAATTGGGTTCTCCCACACCACCAAACAACTCAAGTCTGGCACTATCTGGAAATAGCATCTGATCCCACAGGTTAAGGGCTGAGTCCTACAAGACTGCCACCCTCCCCCACTCCCATTTCAGACTTCTATAGTAAGTCCAAGTTATCACCTGTGCTTCTGACTGACCAGATGTAGAACAGAGGTTCCAGCAACCCCCATCTTGGGTTCAATTAATTTGCTAGAGCAATGCACAGAACTCAGATAGAAACATTTTACTTATTAGACCACCAGTTTATCAGGAACAGCCAGATGGAAGAGATGCACAGGGCAAGGCAAGGGGAAAGCGTGCAGAGCATCCATGCCCTTTCCAAATTCTCCACTCTCCTGAAATCCCCATGTATTCACCAACCCAAGAACTCTTTGAACCCAGTCCTTTTTTTTTTTTTTAAAATGAAGCCTTCATTGTGTAGGTGTGATTGATCATATCATTGGCCATTGGCAGTTGATTCAGCCTCCAGCCTATTCCCCTCCCCAGAGATCAGTGGGTAGGACTGAAAGTTCCAACCCTCTAATCACATGGTTGGCTCTCCAGCCAACCACCCCCATCCTTAGGTGCTTTCTGGAAGTCACCTTATTTACGTAACAAAAGACTCTTTTATGGGTCTCACCACTTAGGAAATTATAAGGGTTTTAGGAGCATTGTGTCAGAAATGGGACAAAGATATACTTCTCGTTATAAATCACAATATCACAGGTGACCTTGATTAAGGCCCTTCACTTCTGCCTCACATGGTCCTCTTCTTTAAGAAACTAGTTTGGACATGTTTTCATGGTAAATGCAGAGGAGCATGGAGAACAGGTAGAAATGAGCAAGGACTTTTTCATCCTTCTGTTTGTGTCACATTTGCTAATATCCGGTTTCCCAAACCAAGTCATATGGTTAATACCAGAGTCACGGTGGGAGTGGGGTAGTGGACTACAAGTTTATAAGAAAGAAGTGTATGGATGCAGAAATATCATTAACTCACCCCATCAATGAACTCTCAGAATGTGGAGGGATGGCTGCTTCCACTGAAAAAGGAAACTTAATATGATTTGAGGGTTCAACATATGTCATAGAGCAAAGGCTTGTGTGCCCACAGAACAGAAAGCCAAACTCTGAAAGCAAGTGTTTGCAGCAAAGTAGGGGTTTATTTGCAGGGTGCCAGGCAAGGAGGAAAGACAGCTCATGCACAGAAGTGCTGAACTCCCTATTGGCAAGGGCTTTTAAAGACAGTGTTAAGGGGACTTCCCTGGTGGCACAGTGGTTAAGAATCCACCTGCCAACGCAGGGGGCACAGGTTTGATGCCTGGTCTGGGAAGATCCCACATGCCACAGAGCAAGTAAGCCCATGCGCCACAACTACTGAGCCTGCGCTCTAGAGCCCACGAGCCACAACTACTGAACCCATTCACCTAGAGCCCATGCTCTGCAACAAGAGAAACCGCCACAATGAGAAGCCTGCACACTGCAGTGAAGAGTAGCCCCTGCTCACTTCAACTAGAGAAAACCCACATGCAGCAATGAAGACCCAATGCAGACAAAAATAAATAAATTTATTTAAAAAAAAAAAAAAAAAGGACAGTGTTAGGGGGAGGGTTATAGGATGCCTGATTAGCTCGTGGACCTTCTTCTGATTGGTTGGTGGTGAGGTAACAGGGTGATATTTCAGGAATCTCAGTCATCAGCTTCTTCTGGTTCCAGCCAGTCTGGGTCTAGTGCTTGTGGTCTGCATGTAGTCACCATCCTCCACTGGGTGGGGGGCTCTTAGTTTCTGCAGCACAACTCGAAGATATGCATCAGATTGTTATCTATATCCCTTCAGGAAAAACTGATGATTGAGTCTAATCATTAACTGCTTAAGTCTGCTGTTTGGAACTTGGGTAAGACCTAGGAAACTAAAGCCTTTTTTCTACCAACAAGAAACATGGAGGGACTTCTGTATCCAGAAAGCCCCACAGGGTCCTGCTTGATTTTAATACCCCCTTTTCTTTGATAGTCCTCAATCCTGAGGGGAACAGGAGAAAGACAAGAAAATGAATAAAGTTTCGGGCAGAGAGATTAATCATAAACTCAGCAGGGGAACTGTTTTAGGGGGACATGGTTTCGCATACTTATAATTATTGGAATAAACATCTCCTTTTCAGTTCATTGGCTTCTTTTCTTTCCTGAACAATGCCATATATTTGATATAAGAGACCTGTAAACATTATGAATTCAATTTTTATTTTATATCAGCCACCCAAAAAATTAAAAACTGAGTTTGTCATTCAGAAAACTGGTCTTGCAACTGTAAGATATGATGAACATTTAAACATTTTTTAGTTTAAATAAATTGAATAAAATTTTTTAAAAGAAGACTCTTCAGGTAGCATCATCAGGACTGCACTGAGTTGGGGGTTTGCTAAGAATTGCTGACCCACCTCCTAGAGAAATGGAAATAAAAACAAAGATAAACAAATGGGACCTAATGAAACTCAAAAGCTTTTGCACAGCAAAGAAAACCATAAACAAGATGAAAAGACAACCCTCAGAATGATAGAAAATATTTGCAAATGAAGCAACTGACAAAGGATTAATCTCCAAAATTTGCAAGCAGCTCATGCAGCTCAATATCAAAAAATCAAACAACCTAATCCAAAAATGGGCAGAAGACCTAAGTAGACATTTCTCCAAAGAAGATATACAGATTGCCAACAAACACATGAAAGAATGCTCAACATCATTAATCATTAGAGAAATGCAAATCAAAACTACAAAGATGTATCACCTCACACCAGTCAGAATGGCCAACATCAAAAAATCTACAAACAGTAAATGCTGGAAAGGGTGTGGAGAAAATGAAATCCTCATGCACTGTTAGTGGGAATATAAATTGATACAGCCACTATGGAGAACAGTATGGAGGTTCCCTAAAAAACTAAAAATAGAACTACCATACGACCCAGCAATCCCACTACTGGGCATATACCCTGAGAAAACCATAATTCAAAAAGAGTCATGTACCACAGTGTTCACTGCAGCTCTATTTACAATAGCCAGGACATGGAAGCAACCTAAGTGTCCATCAACAAATGAATGGATAAAGAAGATGTGGCATACATATGCAATGGAATATTATCAGCCATAAAAAGAAACAAACTTGAGTTATTTGTCGTGAGGTGAATGGACCTAGAGTCTGTCATACAGAGTGCAGTAAGTCAGAAAGAGAAAAATAAATACCATATGCTAACACATATATATGGAATCTAAAAGAAAAATGGTCATGAAGAACCTAGGGGCAGAACATGAATAAAGATGCAGACCTACTAGAGAATGGACTTGAGGACATGGGGAGGGGGAAGGTTAAGCTGGAACAAAGTGAGAGAGTGGCACGGACATATATACACTACCAAATGTAAAATCGATAGCTAGTGGGAAGCAGCCGCATAGCACAGGGAGATCAGCTCGGTGCTTTGTAACCACCTAGAGGGGTGGGATAGGGAGGGTGGGAGGGAGGGAGATGCAAGAGGGAATAGATATGGGGATATATGTATATGTATAGCGGATTCACTTTGTTATAAAGCAGAAACTAACACCATTGTAAAGCAATTATACTCCAATAAAGATGTTAAAAAAAAAGAAATTAAGAAAAATGTATAGTTAAAATTTCTGAATTCATTTCAAATTTTCCTTGACAAATAGAAAGTCTTTCACTTCAAGACTAAAACTCAAGACTCAGTTCAAGATTGAAAGATGTGAACCTTGACTTAAAGGTTAAAAGTCAAGCTTGCTTTAAGGGTAAAGGTAATTTACCAATTTTTCTTATTCCTTTTACATTTTAGTTTTCTTACATTTAAAATTGAGTCACAGGGCTTCCCTGGTGGCACAGTGGTTAATAATCAGCCTGCCAGTGTAGGGGACACAGGTTCGAACCCTGGTCCAGGAAGATCCCACATGCCGCTGAGCACCTAAGCCCATGCGCCACAACTACTGAGGCAGTGCACCTAGAGCCCATGCTCCGCAACAAGAGCAGCCACCATAGTGAGAAGCCCGTGCACCACAACGAACAGTAGCCCCCTCTCTCTGCAACTAGAGAAAGCCAACATGCAGCAATAAAGGCCCAATGCAGCCAAAAATAAATAAATTAAATAAATAAATTAAAATAAATAAATAAAATTAAATTAAGTCACTTATAATTTGCCCTGGTATACAACGTGAGGGATGGATCCACATCATCATTATTTTTTCAAATAACTAATTAGTTATCAAACATTATTGATTTTTTAAAAATCAATCTTTCCATTGTTAATTTGAAATGCCACTTTTATTGTATATTAAATTCTGATGACTGGGATACATTTCTGGACAGTCTCTTTGAACCTTTGGTCTCTCTGTCTATTCACAGAGTAGTACCACACTATTTTACAGAGGATTTATAATATCTTAAGTACCTTATAGAGCTAGTTCTGATTCATTGCTTTTCTTTTTTAGAGTTTCCTTGACTACTTTTGACTGTTAATTTTTCTGTCTGAGCTTTAGAGTGAGCATCATCTTTAATATCAGAATTAAAAGCCTTCGATATTGGAGGATGCACATTAAATTATCAAATAATCTAGGGAAAATTAGCAACTTTATGCAGGTGGATATTCTTATTCAATAGCATGAAATGCATTTTTAAAATTTATATTTTTCCTTCATGTATGTTTTACATTTCCCTAATACAGGTTTTGCACGTTTTTTGTTAACTTTATTTCTATGTGTCTTATATTGCTGTATGTGTGCACTTGTGTGTATGTGTGCACACACCATAATAAATTGTCCCATTATAAATTTTGAATGGTTGTTATTTTTATATGCAAAGGCTAATGACTTCCAGATAACAATTTTGTATGTTCCTTGTAAATGTCTTTTGTGGCACTTTTCAGTTGATTGACCTGGGCTTTTATATACATTTTCATACCACCATAAGAGATGTAGTTTTCATTTTTCTGTTCAAATATTCATTATTTTTATTTTTGCCTAATTTTATTTACTGATATCTACAGATAATGAAAATTGTGGTAGAGATGACAGGAATAATTTTTTGTTTCTGACTTTATTGGGAATACCTTTTTTTTTTCTTTTTACAAATGATCTGATTATCTAACTTGTATACGGCTTATTAAGAAAGTATCCTTTGGGGCTTCCCTGGTGGCGCAGTGGTTGGGAGTCTGCCTGCCGATGCAGGGGACACGGGTTTGTGCCCCGGTCCGGGAGGGTCCCACATGCCGTGGAGCGGCTGGGCCCGTGAGCCACGGCCGCTGGGCCTGTGTGTCCGGAGCCTGTGCTCCACAATGGGAGAGGCCACGACAGTGAGAGGCCCACGTACCACAAAAAAAATAATAATAAGAAGAAGAAAATATCCTTTGATATCAGTTTTACTGGATTTTTTAAAAAATCAAGTACAGGTATTAAATTTTTAATATTTTTATTCAGCATCTATGAAAATCATCATGCTATTCTCAATAACTATTTAAAATATGTGTACATATTAAAATGTTATCATTATATTAAAAGATTAGTATAATAGTGTGTCCAGCTCATCTGTGTATTTCTGAAGTAAACTCATCTTGTTCATGATATAGTATTCTTTAATGATCTGCTAGATTCTGTTTACTAACATTGTTTTTAGAATTATTATATTGCCATAGTAAGCTAAATCTCTAGCATTCTTCTGCCCCACACTTAGGAAGTTTTGGTGTCTGTCTCATACTGACCCAATAAAATGTTTTTGGATCTTTTCTTTCTTTTTCTTCTCTTTACAAACAATTTAAATAACACTGGAATTTTCTGAGTTTTGAAGGTTTGGTAGATTTGCCCTGTAAATTTTTCTGTGTATTTTTGGGAGTTATGGTATTTTGTAATCAGAGTATTGTCTGTATTATATCCACATTTATGCATTTACAATTACTGAACTTATTGTAAGTTAAAATTTTAACAATATTAAATGTTTCATGAGTATTTGGAAAGATATTTTATTTTCTAATATGAGGGTTCCAAGTCTAATATATATCCTTAAGGTATGCCTTATTTATTATGCTGATAAATCATTTTCTCTCTCTTGTATTGAGAGAGATGAATTTATGTCCTCCATAATTACATAATTCCATCTATTTTCTCTACATTTCTGCTGAGATTTAAATGTATTTATACTTAATTTTGTCTTAACTAATTCTGTTCATTATTAAGTAAGTATATATTTGAAACTTTATTTTCACCTGATGAATTTATTTCTGTTTTGTGCTGTGGAAAAATTTGACAAATATGCAGCTGTATCAACATCTAAGTTATTTGTTGAGATGATTATGTGATTTTTATTTTTTCTTGTGTTAATGTGTTGCATCATATTGGTTGATTTGCAAATATTGAACCAACCCTGTAATGAATCCCTCTTGTTCATAGTGTATGATACTTTTATATATTGTTGAATTCAGTTAGCTAATATTTGTTTAGGATTTTTGCATCAATATTCATCAGAGATATCAGCTGTAATTTTCTTTTTATAGTATCTTTGGTTTCAGTATCAGGGTAATGAATGCCTCATAGAATGTATTTGGCAGTATTCTGTCTTCTTCAATATTTTGGAATAGTTTGAGAAGAACAGATATTAGCTCTTGTTTATATGTTTCATAGAATTTCCCTGTGAAGTCATCTGGTCCTGGACTTTGTTTTCTGGGAGGTGATTTTTTGTGTTTTTTTTGTTTTTTAATTACAAATCAATTTCACTATTCGTGATTGGTCTGTTTGGATCATCTGTTTCTTCCTGATTCAGCCTTTGCAGGTTGTATATTTCTAGAGATTTGTCCATTTTTTTCTAGGTTGTCTAGTTTGTTGGCATATAACTATTTGTAGTATTCTCTTATTTTTTGTATCTCTGGCATTGGTTGTTACTTACCCTCTTTCATCACTTATTTTATTTGGGTCCTGTCTTCTTGAAAAGCCTGGCTAAAGTTTTGTTAATTGTGTTTATCTTTCCAAAAAAAACAGCTCTATGTTTCATTGATGTTTTCTATTGTTTTTTAAAATCTCTATGTTATTTATTTTCTCTCTGATCTTTATTGTTTCCTTGCTTCTCCTGACTTTGGACTTTGTTTTTTCTTCTTTTTCTAATTCCTTTAGATGATAGGTTAGGTTATTTGAGATTTTTGTTGTTTCTTGAGGAAGGCCTGTATCACTATGAACTTGTCTCTTAGAACTGCTTTTACTGCATCCCATGGATTCTGAAGTGCTGTGTTTCCATTTTCATTTGCTCAAGGTATTTTCTGATTTCTTCTTTGATTTTTTCATTGACCCATTTGTTTTTCAGTTGCATGTTGTTTAGTCTCCATGTGTTTGTGCTTTTCCCATTTTTCTTCCTATAATTGAGTTCTGGTTTCATACTGCTGTTGTCAGAAAAAATGCTTGATATAATTTTTATCCTCTTAAATCTATTGAGATTTGTTTTGTGGCCTAGAATGTGATCTATCCTAGAGAACATCCCATGTGAACTTGAAAAGAATGTGTATTCTGTACGTCTAAGTTATTTGTTTGACTTCTTCCTACAGTAAGAAAACTCTCATTTATACATATATGTTCCTTAATATTTTTAAAAAAATGAATCCACATCCTCAGAAAATTGATAGTTTTTGCCCAATTTTAGGAGCTTTACAGAACCTGTGTAAACCATTTGAGAACTGTTTTCTAGATTCAGAACCCATGTTATTGATAAAGCAGTTGAGACCCATATGTGAACCATTAATTTAAATCAAGTCCTGTTGCATTGTCCTTTCTAGTAACAATGCTATTTATACTCCAGATCAAATGTAGCACCCTGTGATACTTTAGCACTAGAGAGTTTCTTCAATTTTCGCCTTCATCCATTATAAACACTATTTAGGGAAAAGTAATAGCTAGTCTATTAAACTGTACTATTCACAATATGCTTTCACAAAGAAATTTTACTTTATACATCTTTTTGAATTAGGAAGAATGTTTTATTGTTTGTTTTTCTTTAACAAGAAAGGAAATGATGGCTTTAAGTGTAACTCCACTGACAAGAATATTAGTAAATAGCAGAGGCTTAATTCAGGTTTGGTCTGCTGACTCTGTCTAAAATTCTGTTCACTGTAGCAGTAGATCCTAATGCTAACCTATTGACCAGCACCTGACCATATAAAGGTTTTACATATCCTCAGTAAAGAGAGAAAAGCAAACACAAGGGAAGTTTCATAAAGTAAAGGTATATGTTTTCAGAAATGTCCTATGTTTTAAAGTGTTGCCTTTTTTACTTTCATGGTGTTACACATTTTTCCATTATTAAATTTTTATTGTGAATGTTATGTATATATGAATTTCTGTGTGTGTATATGTATAAAAGTACATTTAACTTATTTTAATGACAAAATACAATGTTGCCAACCTTAAACCTGAGTCTCAGTTTATTGTCTAATTTGGAAAACTCTGAATCCTGAAGATTATCTCCTACACTACAGATGCCTAGAATTCATTCACTTAACATCAGCCTAATTGGATTATTACCAAGTTTGCTTTTCTCTCTCCTCTTCACAAAAACATCATGTAAGCATTTGACTTTGCCTGACTAAGCTTAAGATTTATAATTTCATGCATAATATTTACCCGGTAAGTCAAGAAATACTGTCAAAATCTGGAACAAATTTGAATTGATGATCTCATTAATTTTCAGTAATCTTAAAATTTAAGTAGTAAGAAACAATGATAATTAAAATAATTCTTGCTAATGAATACCATCTCAGATATTAATTCCCTGTTAACTTGCTTAAAGAAGTTTTTAGCAAACGTCCTGCTATTTATAGATGCTACATCATTCATCCAGTTTGCGGAGAATCAGATATTCTTATAGCCTTAGCTATTGTCAGTAAAATCAAATCATATTTTGATCTTATTTAAAGTTTTTAGTCATCTATTCAGAAAATGTTCTCAACTAAGTACATAAAGATGTATACTTCTGCTTTGGATAGCTTTTTTAAAATATGTTCAGTAATTTTAGGTATTTTTCAAAACTTGATTTTTGAGCATTATTTTCAGAAGTCTTCTTTATATTAGAAATCTACTTTTATAAAATCAATAAATGTTGAGTTTTGATCACTTGATTAAAAATATATATATGACCAAAATGTATAGCCAATATGTAACTTCTTTTTCCTGGTATAGTTTCATTGGCCTGTTTTCCTGTTTGTGTTTCAGCAACTTAACAATTATAAATCAAGATTATTATATTGCAACATTCACTTACTCATTCAGTAAAATACTGATAATTCAGTGCTTTTTATTTTTTAAATGTATCTTCAGTCTAATTAAATGCTGTAGTCAGAATGGACTAAGATGTGTTTCTTAAAAAGTACAATTCTGTTTTAATCTGAATTAAGGAAGACTTTTTACTTTTTATTTTTTCTTATAGAAGAACTTAAGCATATACTTTAAATTTCAACAATATGAAACTAATTCCTATTGTAAGAATTGAGCAATATGCAAGTTAGAATTTATGTAATTTTGAATGTAAAAGGTAAAAACTTCATACCAAATAAGGCAAAATTGGAGAGGAAAAGTAAATAGTTGTTTTCAGTGAAGAATTTTATTGTTTCCAAATAAAATTTCAATACAAACTAGTTCTCAGTGCTCTAGTAAAGGCAGCTTCAATAACATTTGCAATCAATAAGTATAATTGCTAACTCTGCATTTTATAGGGCATAATATATGCTTGAATAGGTGGATTATGATTATGCCACAAGAACCTTCCATGTCTACATTCCTTTTGGGAGTAAATACATAAACCACTGTCAACTGTTACATTATAACGCCTAGCAGAGTTAATTGGACTTAGAAAGGCCAGCTCAGGAGGAGAAGAAAACTCTTAAGAGGCCTGCATAGTTGCTTTGCTCCATGGCAATAATAGTGACTATCCAACAAGATATAACCTCTTAGAATGTTTGAATGTGATACATACAGAACATGGACAATTGTAATAAGTGATATTCTTGCCCCTTTCTGCCTGGCAAAACCATAAGAGGTTAATTCAGTTCTTTGTTTACTCTAGCTAATGATGGCAGGTATAGAACATACAAATTTACCATCTGGTTTCAATTTAAATCCATGACTTAACTCAGACGTGTTTAGTACTGCCTGATATTTCTACTACATATATATTGTTTAATAATTAATATTAAATAAAATAATAGTAACATGTGAATTAGTCTCTTCTCCCATTCTCCTAAAATTCTATTTCACAGCATCACTCTTTTCAAACCCCCATCCCTTCAATATCCTACTCACTCTCAGCTGAAAAGTTTGTTTCTTATCTCACTTAAAACAAAAGTCATCAGAAGAGAACTACATTCCATCAGTGAGGAAACTAAACTGGCATTCAGTCCAGAGACCTCCCCAAACGGTGACTAGGACAAATAAATTGTTCCCCTGCTACTTTTGTTTTTCTAACTTATATAAATGTGTGAGGACAGAGTCCAGGAATGCCATGACATCTCCTTAGTAATCACAGAATTATATTCCTTTTACTTCTCTGCTCTCTTATTCTTAACAATTCCTTTTACTTCTCTGCTTTTCTTAACAAAGGGCTTTTACATTCAGGTTTGACTCGTGGGCGCCAAATGATTGCAGGACTTGCAATCATGACTTCTGAATTCGAAGCAGAAAAAGAAAGGGCAGGGAGAAAAGTACACATCCCTAGCTGAATCACCTCTTTTGAAGCTCTAACCCATTTCCTCCAATTATATTTTATCATCTTCCCATCCTCGTTGAAGTCTGAGTACAGAGCAGCACTAATCACAGCATGATTCTATGTCTAAGGAAGATGGGGAAAATGGATACTGGATAGGTGACTGGTAATCTCTGTGACAGTCCCCTGCTCCTCAGAATTTTGATTCAAACTATGAGGTCTCTGAGTGATGTGCAGTCCTCTCCATCTCATGTGGATGTTGTTTTTTCCTGAGAAGGAACATGTGATCTGCAAAACAATATATTTGGCTCCATCACACCCAACATACCATAGTAGAGAATGTAGAGACAAATCTCTCTCTCCCACACATGTACGCATACACACATACACACACATACACACAAAACCTTCCCAATCAGAAAAGAGGAGAAGAGAAAACACGCACCAGGCACTGGTTCAGAACAATTATCAAAACATACTCGTGAGGGCTCACTGACACGTCTTACCATGGCAGTAAAACGAGGCCTTCACTTTCTGGTTCTCCTCTGTGCGTGTGTCTCTTCGTCATTCAAGTGTTTCTTCATTACCTCTGTGACTCATTCTGAGATGGGCATTTGAGGAAAAAGAGGTTTAAGAGAACACTTCACAGACTAGTACAGTTTGGGGAGGTCTAGGGTTTTTCTAAGGGCTGTATAGTCACATGCACAAGTGTATGTATAGCCACCCAGGTTTTAGTTGTTTTTTGAAGTTAATACTTTCAGATTCCTGTAAAGTTACCTAGTTTTTTACTTCTGGGCAATTCCTTGGATGAGTAATTATAACCAAGAAATTGTCTAGGTATAACTTTCAAGCACAAAGTTTCTTGTGTTCTACTTACTGTGTTCCATCTGTCTTCCCATGCCTGAAGTTGGCAGTTACCCTGCAACCATATAAAACTATAATTAAAACGAAATTTTTAATATGGTCATCATCAGTGCACTTAATGTGAGTATATGGCAGGGATTATTACTGGAAGATGTTTTTAAAAGTCTGGTGGATACAGTTTCTCTCCTGCCAATCTTACCTCCCTGCAATAACTGCTTTAAGAGCTTCAGTTTGGGCTACAGATCAGCAGCAGTTAGCCTTTTCCCCAACTGGCTCCAAATCACAGTACTCTTAGTGATCGTTGATATCAGGGCACAGGCAGAGAGCATCCCCACTCTCAGAACAGGATTTCCTTTTATTCTTGCTTACAGCTTAGATAACTTTATCCTGAATTCATATTTTTGTTCAAGAACTTTGCTGGAAACAGCAAAAAGGAGCCATCATATGGAATATTCTAAACATTCCCTACCATTTTCTTTGGTTTTACAGTCTCAGTAAGAATGTAGTCTGTTCTCAAAACTACATCAAGTAATGGTTTGACCAAATGTTTATTATTATTATTATTATACCAACTCTATCTTGAACCATGTGAACTCATGTAATGTCTTGTCATCACTTTTGTTCAGCCACATTTTAGTTTGTGTTACTACCAACACTTCCAAATTATATCTATTTCAAGAATTGTGTTTAGAAAACATTTTTAAAAGGTGTAAGCAAGTTAGGGGCTTATTTTTCATTCAGGTAAAACATACTTGGAAGAAGACGGTCCACGTCTTCTTTTGGTGACATCATACTTATTAGAGACTAGCAATGAGTACCTTCCAGTCTCAGTACATCAGAGATACAGGCAGACCTCGTTTTACTGCATTCCCTTTATTGTACTTCACAGGTACTGCGTTTTCTACAAATTGAAGTTCGTGGCAACCCTGCATCAAGCAAGTCTAGTGGAGCCATTTTTCTAAAGCATTTGCTCATTTTGTGTCTCTTTATCATATTTTGGTAATTCTTGCAATATTTCAAAATTTTTCATTATAGTTATATTTGGTATGGAGATCCATGATCAGTGATATTTGATGTCACTATTGTAATTGTTTTGGGGTGCCACAAACTGAGCCCATTAGAGATGGCAAACAATAAATATTTTGTGTGTTCTGACTGCTCCACCGAATGGCTGTTCCCCAGTCTCTCTCCCTCTCCTCAGACCTTCCTATTTCCTGAGACAAAACAATGTTGAAATTAGGCCAGTTAATGACCCCTAAGCGTTCAAGTGAAAGGAAGAATTGCACATCTCTCACTTTAAATCAAAAGCTGGAAATGATTAAGCTTAGCAAGGAAGGCGTATCGAAATCTAAGATAGGCTGAAAGCTAGGCCTCTTGCACCTAACAGTTAGCCAAGTTGTGAATGCAAAAGAAAAGTTCTTGAAGGCAATTAAAAGTGCTACTCCAGTGAACACACGAATGATAAGAAATTAAACAGCCTTATGACTGATGCGGAGTTTCAGTGTTCTGGGAAGAAGATCAAAGCCTCCGCAACATTCCAAAGTTAAGCCAAAGTCTAATCCAGAGCAAGGCCTTAACTCTGTCCAATTCTGTGAAGGCTGAGAGAGGTGAGGAAGCTGCAGAAGCAGAGTCTGAAGCTAGCAGAGCTGGGCTCCTGAGCTTTAAGGAAAAAAGCTGTCTCCTTAACATAAAAGTACAAGGTGAAGCAGCAAGTGCCGATGTATTGTAGAAGCTGTGGTGAGATATCCAGAAGATGTAGCCAAGATCATTAATGAAGGTGGCTACACACTGAACCACAGATTTCCAATGTAGACTAGACAGCCTTATACTGCAAGAAGATGCCATCTAGGGCTTTCACAGCTAGAGAGGAGTCAGTGCCTGGCTTCAAAGCTTCAAAGGACAGGCTGACTCTTTTAGGGGCTAATGCAGCTGGTGACTTGTAAGTTGAAGCCAAAGCTTATTTACCATTCCAAAAATCCTAGGGTCTTTAAGAATTATGCTAAGTATACTTTACCTGAATGACAGCACACCTGTTTAGAACATGGTTTACTGAATATTTTAAGCACACTGTTGAGACCCACTGCTTAGAAAAAAGAAGAAAAAATCGTTTCAAAATATTACTGCTCATCAACAATGCACCTGGTCACCCAAGAGCTCTAATGGAGATGTACAAGATTAATGTTGTTTTCATGCCTGCTAACACAACATCCATTCTGCAGCCCATGGATCAAAGAGTAATTTCAACTTTCAAGTCTTATTATTTAAGAAATACATTTCCTAAGGCTATAGCTGCCACAGACAGTGCTTTCTCTGATGTATGTGGGCAAAGTAAATTGAAAACCTTCTGGAAAGGATTCACCATTCTAGATGCCATTAAGAACATTTGTGATTCATGGAAAGAGGTCAAAATATCAACATTAATAGGAGTTTGGAAGATGTTTATTCCAGCCTTCATGGATGATTTTGAGGAGTCCAGGATTTCAGTGGAGGAAGTAATTGCAGATGTGGTGGAAGTAGCAAGAGAACTAGAATTAGAAGTGGGGCCTAACAATGTGACTGAAATGCTCCAATCTCATGATAAAACTTTCACAGATGAGGAGTTGTTTCTTATAAATGAGCAAAGAAAGTGGTTTCTGGAGATGGAATCTTCTCCGGTGAAGATGCTGTGAAGATTGTTGAAATAACAACCAAGTATTTAGAATCTGGCATAAACTTAGTTGACAAAGCATCGATAAGGTTTGACAGAATTTCCAGTGTTGAAAGAAGTTCTACTGTGGCTAAAGTGCTATCAAACAGCAGCATTGCATGCTACAGAGAAATCGTTCATTTAGGGAAGAGTCGATCGATGCAGCAAATTTCATCGTCTTAATTTAAGAAATTACTACAGCTACCCCAGCCTTCAGTACTCACCACTGTGATCAGTCAGCAGCCATCAACATCGAGACAATACCCTCCACCAGCAAAAAGATTCCAACACAATGAAGGCTCAGCTGATGATTAACATTCTATATCAATGAAGTATTTTTTTCACTAAGATATATACATTGTTTTTTTAGACATAATGCTATTGCGCACTTAGACTACAGAATAGTGTAGACATAACTTTTATATACACTGGGAAAAACATTTGTATGACTCACTTTATTGTGATATTTGCTTTATTGTGGTGGTCTGGAACCAAACCCACAATGTCTCCAAGGTATGCCTGTAGGTGATTCCTGATGGAGCTTCAGTCTACTCTTGCTGTTGTAGAGAAGAAGATAGAAAAATGTGTCCGGGAGAAATTGCTTGTTTCATTGATCACAGACAGTGAATCATACTTACTCTCACTGGCCAAAGCTATTGCAAGGGTGGCTGAGACATTTAGTTTTAGACTGGAAATATTGTCCAACTTCAGTAATACAAGGATTATGCAGTAATTAAGAAGGGGAGATTGGGTATGGAAGAGATTGTATACTCCCATCATCACATCACTGTGTGTACTGCACATTCCACTTCATCTCCTGCTACTTTGGATGAATATTTAGGCTCTTCATAAAATTTTTAAAAGTATGTTAGCAATATATCTGAGGCAAAATCTTCCCCTTGTGCATTCTATTCTATACTCATTCACGTTTGGTACTTACGACGTAACTTGTGTGATTTGCCCTCTTTTGAATCATCAGGATTTGCCTCTCTACTAGGTTATTTATATCAGCCTATAAACTTACAACCCTGATGAAATAACTTCTGCTTTAAAACTTTTCTGTTACATAACCATCCTCTACCAGCTAATGCCTCATTTCTTTCTTACATCAAGCTGTCCAATGAGGTGGGTGTTAACTGTTCAATAAAGAAAATATTATCAAAAATTCAGTTTCTCAGGTGCACTGGACACATTCAAGTGTTCAATAACCACATAGGGCTAGTGACTAACATACTGGACAGTACCCTTTATATACTTCTCTGTTTGTAGAATATCTATTGGACAGCCCTATGTAATGAAAAGATACAAGCTTCTTAGCAGTGGAAGATAAAACAATACATATCAAAACTTGGGAGATGCAACAAAATTTTATGTAAAGGAAAATGTATAGCTTTAAATGCATACTTTAGAAAAGAACGTTGAACTCTAATAAGGTTAGAAAAACCACAAAACAATAACTCCAATGAGTTATTAAAGTTAATAATGGAAATAAATAAATAAAATGGAATACAGGCAAACGAAGAGGATCAGCAAAGCCAAAAGTTGGTTCTTTGAAATTAGTAGTGAAATTCATCAACCACTATTAAGGCTTATCCAGGAAAAACAAATGTCTCCTAGAAGATAAATGTTAAGAATAAAACTAGGAATCACAGATATCTTATGGAGGAGAGAGCAAAAGTTGCTGAAGTGAAAGGTCTGTGTAAAGCTGGCTCTGTCTGGGTAGTGGGTGATGTCAAAAAAAGCAAGGTGTAACTCGGGAAGAAGTCTTTAAGAAAGTGAATAATGCTTTCAAAGACATTAAAGGAAAACAAAAATAATTATTATCAGCTTGAGAAAA
Organism: Grampus griseus; assembly: GCF_964374135.1. Classification (NCBI taxonomy): domain Eukaryota; kingdom Metazoa; phylum Chordata; class Mammalia; order Artiodactyla; family Delphinidae; genus Grampus; species Grampus griseus. The sequence goes on from NC_139012.1 coordinate 20,469,773, forward strand.
TCACATGTGATATTTGACACCAGAAGAATGGACTGGCTTTTTTAAGGCAAGTTCAGACTTAGAAGGCAAAAGTCCAGTGGAAAGTGTCCAAACCAAGGGAAGAATATTTGCTTAACCACCTATTCCAGCAAAGGCTTTCTTGGAATCTGCTCTGTATCCAGGTCATATTTCCTATACCACCACTTTGGCAATGAACCGTTCTCTGCTCTGCTTTAACTATGGTTGTGCAGAGATTGCTTCCTGATTCTTCAACCACTCTGAGTTCTGAGGAGATGTTCAAAGTTCTGGATGGAAGTACCCAGTGAATCTCTGCCACGCACTTAAGCCATAGCTGCCTGCCAGGGGCTAAGAAGAGAGGAGATCTGATCTCCTTGCCTCCCACTACGACTCACAAAAAAGGAGTTTCTCCCCAAATAGGACATATGTGGGGCAGTTGAAAAGTATACCAACACGCAATGATGCCTTTTATTATTCTGTAACTGTTTTTCAACTTAGAGTATAAACTCTTGCATAGCAGAACCAAAGTATATCTCAAAAAATACATGTTAACCCCTCGTTTAAAGTTTGACAGATTTGTTTTCAGGATTTATTGCCTTTTATGCTACAGTTTGAATTTAACAAAGCAGTGAATGTTAGAACTTTATTTTGGTATCAGACTTAAAGTACTGTTGCTAAAATGGTGCTTAAATAATTGCAAGAGAAAACTGGAATATCTTGTCAAGCTAAATAGACCACCTATAGTGAAATTAATACCCTGTAGGCTGGAGAGTCAAAATAAGAGGGCTGTGGCCTTGCTTTAAGATTCTGTTAAATGCAACCTTGGACCTAGAGGATATCAGAACTGTAATTGTTTATGTTCTATGGCCTGGATGAGTGTGATTTCGTCTTTGTTTAGACCTCTCAACTGAATTTTGGTAACTATTAGTGAACTGACTAGTAGAGTCATGTGTGTGCATGTTTATGGATTTTCAGATTTTAGAGCTCATAAAATAGTCTAAGGTAAAGTTTTTGAGGGCAGTAATCATGTGTTCTTGTCAGAGAAGACTGCAATTTTGAAAATTGAATTATATGTGGCAATTAATTTGCTTTTAAGTCAATATCCATTTATTGACTTTTTTATTCATTCTACATACTTATTGAGCCCCAATAATGTGTTAGGTACTCTTCTTGGTGCCAGTGATATGTCAGTGAATGAACCTGTCGTAAACCCCTGTCCTGCTCGAGCAGACTCCAGAGTTTGTAGTATCTATAATATGAGAGATGATTACACATCCAATATAATGTCAGTATGCTTTTGAAAAAGTCTCAATAAAAATATGAAAATGCTGGTACTATGATAAATCTAATACAAAAAAAGAATTAAAAAAACTTCTTAGCTATCATTCATGAGTATGTTAAAATTTTGTATTAGGTTATCTTATTTATAGTAGATAATGCATCTCATTTATAATATCTCTATTATATTCAAATTTTGGGAAAAGTATATGTGTTTACAACCTTACAAACAAGTCAATTTGTATTCCAGTTCCACTGGAAGTGATAAACATCTCCAGAAAGACCTAATTTCTTATGATGGCCTTGGTAAACTTATTATTCATAATTTATTCATTAATCAATTTCAATATAGAAAGATAAATATAAAAAAATTAAAGAAAATTATAATTATACAAATAGTACTGGATCCAGCTCTCAAAAAATAGAGTAACTTTTCTATCTACATGGAAAATTTTTTTTTAGTATTTTGTATTCCTTTAAAAACTCTAATGCAAGCTTCTTACTTTTATATAGACTGCATAGTTTACCTTAAACACTTGAAGATTCAAAGATATGTACATCTGCTTAACCTATAAACGTGTCTTAAAAGTGAAGCAGATCGTGCAAAGAGAGATTTATAAAATTAAAATATACCTGAGGCTCTCAATATTTTATGCATTAAATTTGGGGAAATTTATTATGAGGTACATGACATTGGCTCTAAATTTTAAAAATCTAGTTTTCATTAACTTTCCAGTATATACTAAAGAAAGGGAAATTATTAGTTCAAATGAATAAGATTTTTAATATTACCCAGTAGTGGAGTACAATGAGTAACATTTTACCATTAGAAGAAATTGCTTCCCATGAGAGAGATTATTAAATGTCAGTGGAAGGAAGCAAAGATAAATTAGCAGCCTCTGTAACAAACCAGCAGCCATTGAAATCTTGGGAGAGAATTGCTATTTTAAGACTTTCTTATGAGTGCTTAAGAGATGGGGAAAATTCTACGATAGAAGACAGACAGTGATTTTTAAATTTACTATTTTGCAAGGTGAAGGGACAGGAGAGTCATTAGAGCAGTATCCTGAATGGGAAACAATATAGAATAATATTAATTTAACAGGCCATTTTCATGATAGAATTAAAAGGCAAATGTAGCATAATTACAAGTAGAGAGAAAAACCATCAATATATAGATGTTAAGTAATTTTAAAAAAGAGGGCATTAACATTAAAGGACATCCTCAGGGAATGTATTTGTTTGCTTTATTCTTTTTTTTTTTAACATCTTTATTGGAGTATAATTGCTTTACATTGTTGTGTTAGTTTCTGCTGTATAACAAAGTGAATCAGCTATACATATACATATATCCCCATATCCCCTCCCTCTTGCATCTCCCTCCCACCCTCCCTATCCCACCCCTCTAGGTGGTCACAAAGCACCAAGCTGATCTCCCTCTGCTATGCACCTGCTTCCCACTAGCTATCTGTTTTAAATTTGGTAGTGTATATATGTCAATGCCACTCTCTCACTTCGTCCCAGCTTACCCTTCCCACTCCCCGTGTCCTCAAGTCCATTCTCCTCTACATCTGTGTCTTTATTTCTGTCCTGCCCCTACGTTCTTCAGAACCTATTTTTTTTCTTTTAGACTCCATATATATGTGTTAGCATATGGTATCTGTTTTTCTCTTTCTGACTTACTTTACTCCATCTACCTCACTATGAATAACTCAATTTCGTTTCCTTTTATGGCTGAGTAATATTCCATTATCTATATGTGCCACGTCTTCTTTATCCATTCATCTGTCGATGGCCACGTAGGTTGCTTCCATGTCCTGGCTGTTGTAAATAGTGCTGCAATGAACATTGTTGTACATGTCTCTTTTTGAGTTACGGTTTTCTCAGGGTATATGCCCAGTAGTGGGATTGCTGGGTCATTTGGTAGTTCTAGTTTTAGTTTTTTAAGGAACCTCCATACTGTTCTCCATAGTGGCTGTACCAATTTACATTTCCACCAACAGTGCAAGAGGGTTCCCTTTTCTCTACACCCTCTCCAGCATTTATTGTTTGTAGATTTTTGGCGGATGGCCATTCTAACCAGTGTGAGGTGATAACCTCACTGTAGTTTTGATTTGCATTTCTCTAATGATTAATTATGTTGAGTATCCTTTCATGTGTTTGTTGGCAATCTGTATATCTTCTTTGAAGAAATGTCTATTTAGGTCTTCTGTCCATTTTTGTATAGGGTTGTTTGTTTCTTTGGTGTTGAGCTGCGTGACCTGCTTGTAAATTTTGGAGATTAATCCTTTTGCTTTGTTTGCAAATATATTCTCCCATTTTGAGGGTTGTGTTTTCATCTTTTTTATGGTTTCCTTTGCTGTGCAAAAAACTTTTAAGTTTCATTAAGTCCCATTTGTTTATTTTTATTTCCATTCCTCTAGGAGGTGGGTCAAAAAGGTTCTTGCTGTGATTTATGTCATAGAATGTTCTGCCTATGTTTTCCTCTAAGTGTTTCATAGTGTCTGGCCTTAATTTAGGTCTTTAATGCATTCTGAGTTTATTTTTGTGTATGGTGTTAGGTAGTGTTCTAATTTCATTCTTTTACATGTAGCTCTCCAGTTTTCCCAGCACCACTAATGGAAGAGGCTGTCTTTTCTCCATTGTATATTCTTGCCTCCTTTATCAAAGATAAGGTGACCATATGTGCGTGGGTTTATCTCTGGGCTTCCTATCCTGTTCCATTGATCTATATTTCTGTTTTTGTGCCAGTATCATACCGTCTTGATTACTGTAACTTCGTAGTATAGTCAGAAGTCAGGGAGCCTGATTCCTCCAGCTCCATGTCTCTTTCTCAAGATTGCTTTGGCTCTTTGGGGTCTTTTGTGTTTCCACAGAAATTGTACAATTTTTTGTTCCAGTTCTGTGAAAAATGCCATTGGTAGTTTGATGGGGATTGCATTGAATCTGTATATTGCTTTGGGTTGTATAGTCATTTTCACAGTGTTGATTCTTCCAATCCGAGAACATGGTATATCTCTCCATGTGTTTGTGTCATCTTGAATTTCTTCCATCAGTGACCTGTAGTTTTCTGCATACAGGTCTTTTGTCTCCTTAGGTAAGTTTATTCCTAGGTATTTTTTTCTTTTTGTTGCAAGGGTAAATGGGAGTGTTTCCTTACTTTCTCTTTCATATTTTTCATCATTTCTGTATAGGAATACAAGAGGTTTCTGTGCATTAATTTTATATCCTACTACTTTAGCAAATTCATTGATTAGCTCTAGTAGTTTTCTGGTAGCATCTTTAGGATTCTCTATGTATAGTATCATGTCATCAGCAAACAGTGACAATTTTACTTCTTTTCCGATTTGGATTCCTTTTGTTTCTTTTTCTTCTCTGATTGCCGAGGCTAAAACTTCCAAAACTATGTTAAATAATAGTGGTGAGAGTGGGCAACCTTGTCTAGTTCCTGATCTTAGAAGAAATGCTTTCAGTTTTTCACCATTGAGATTGATGTTTGCTGTGGGTTTGTCATATATGGCCTTTCTTATGTTGAGGTAGATTCCCTCTATGACTCCTTTCTGGAGTTTTTATCATAAATGGGTGTTGAGTATTGTAAAAAACTTTTTCTGCATCTATTGAGATTATCATATGGTTTTTATTCTTCAGTTTGTTTATATGTTGTATCACATTGATTGTTTTGCGTATATTGAAGAATCCTTGCATTCCTGGGATAAACCCCACTTGATCATGGTGTATGATCCTTTTAATGTGCTGTTGGATTCTGTTTGCCATTATTTTGTTGAGGATTTTTGCATATCTGTTCATCAGTGATATTGGTCTGTAGTTTTCTTTTTCTGTGATTTCTTTGTCTGGTTTTGGTATCAGGGTGGTGGTGGCTCTGTAGAATGAGTTTGGGAGTGTTCTTTCCTCTGCAATTTTTTGGAATAGTTTGAGAAGGGTAGGTGTTAGCTCTTCTCTAAATGTTTGATAGAATTCACCTGTGAAGCCATCTGATTCTGGACTTTTGTTTGTTGGAAGATTTTTAATCACAGTTTCAATCAGTGCTTGTGATTAGTCTGTTTATATTTTCTATTTCTTCCCGGTTCAGTCTCAGAAGGTTGTGCTTTTCTAAGAATTTGTCCATTTCTTCCATGTTGTCCATTTGATTGGCATACAGTTGCTTGTAGTAGTCTCTCATGATCCTTTGTATTTCTGCATTGTCAGTTGTTACTTCTCCTTTTTCACTTCTAATTCTGTTGGTTTGAGTCTTCTCCATTTTTTTCTTGATGAATCTGGCTAATGGTTTATCAATTTTGTTTGTCTTCTCAAAGAACCAGCTTTTAGTTTTATTGATCTTTGCTATTGTTTCCTTCATTTCTATCTTATTTATTTCTGATCTGATCTTTATGATTCCTTTCCTTCTGAAAACTTTGTGCGTTTTTTGTTCTTCTTTCTCTGTTTCCTTTAGGTGTAACGTTAGATTGTTTATTTGAGATTTTTCTTGTTTCTTGAGGTAAGATTGTATTGCTATAAACTTCCCCTTAAAACTGCTTTTGCTGCATCCCATAGGTTTTGGGTCATATTGTTTTCATTGTCATTTGTTTCTAGGTATTTTTTGATTTCCCCTTTGATTTCCTCAGTGATCTCTTGGTTATTTAGTAGCGTATTGTTTAGCCTCCATGTGTTTGTATTTTTTACTGTTTTTTTTCCCTGTAATTGGTACATAGTCTCATAGCGCTGTGCTCTGAAAAGATACGTGATATGATTTCAACTCTCTTAAATTTACCAAGGCTTGATTTGTGACCCAAGATATGATCTATCTTGGAGAATGTTCCATAAGCGCTTGAGAAGAAGTTGTGTTCTGTTGTTTTTGGATGGAATGTCCTATAAATATCAATTAAGTCCATCTTGTTTAATGTGTCATTTAAAGCTTGGGTTTCATTATTTATTTTCATTTTGGTTGATCTGTCCACTGGTGAAAGTGGGGTGTTAAAGTCCCCTAGTGTTATTGTGTTACTGTTGATTTCCCTTTTTATGGCTGTTAGCATTTGTCTCATGTATTGAGGTGTTCCTATGTTGGGTGCATAAATATTTACAATTGTTATGTCTTCTCTTGGATTGATCCCTTGATCATTATGTAGTGTCCTTCATTGTCTCTTGTAATAGTCTTTATTTTAAATTCTATTTTGTCTGATGTGAGAATTGCTACTCCAGCTTTCTTTTGGTTTCCATTTGCATGGAATATCTTTTTCCATTCCCTCACCTTCAGTCTGTATGTGTCCCTAGGTCTGAAGTGGGTCTGTTGTAGATAGCATATATGCAGGTGTTGTTTTTATATCCATTCATCCAGTCTGTGTCTTTTGGTTGCAGCATTTAATCCATTTACATTTAAGGTAATTATTGATATGTGTGTTCCTATTGCCATTTTCTTAATTGTTTTGGGTTTGTTATTGTAGTTCTTTTCGTGTTTCCTGCCTAGAGAAGTTCCTTTAGCATTTGTTGTAAAGCTCGTTTGGTGGTGCTGGATTCTCTTAGCTTTTGCTTGTCTGTAAAGGTTTTAATTTCTCCATCGAATCTGAATGAGATCCTTGCTGGGTAAAGTAATCTTGGTTTTAGGTTTTTCCCTTTCATCACTTTCAATATGTCCTGCCACTCCCTTCTGGCTTGTAGAGTTTCTGCTGAAAGATCAGCTGTTAACCTTATGGGGATTCCCTTGTATATTTTTTGTTGCTTTTCCCATGCTGCTTTTAATATTTTTTCTTTATATTTAATTTTTGATAGTTTGATTAATATGTGACTTGGCATGTTTCTCCTTGGATTTATCCTGTATGGGACTCTCTGCACTTCCTGGACTTGATTGACTCTTTCCTTTCCCATATTAGGGAAGTTTTCAACTATAATCTCTCCAAATATTTTCTCAGTCCCTTTCTTTTTCCCTTCTTCTTCTGGTACCCCTATAATTCGAATGTTGGTGCATTTAATGTTGTCCCAGAGGTCTCTGGGACTGTCCTCAATTCTTTTCATTCTTTTTTCGTTATTCTGTTCTGCAGTAGTTATTTCCACTATTTTATCTTCCAGCACACTTATCCGTTCTTCTGCCTCAGTTATTCTGCTATTGATTCATTCTGGAGAATTTTTAATTTCATTTATTGTGTTATCATTTTTTGTTTGCTCTCTATTTCTTTTTGGTCCTTGTTAAATGTTTCTTGTATTTTCTCCATTCTATTTCCAAGATTTTGTATCAGCTTTACTATCATTACTCTGAATTCTTTTTCAGGTAGACTGCCCATTTCCTCTTCATTTGTTTGGTCTGGTGAGTTTTTACCATACTCCTTCATCTGCTGCATACTTCTCTGTCTTCTCATTTTGTTTAACTTACTGTGTTTGGGTCTCCTTTTCACAGGCTGCAGGTTCGTAGTTCCCGTTGTTTTTGGTGTCTGCCCCCAGTGGGTAAGGTTGGTTCAGTGGACGTTATGTAGGCTTCCTGCTGGAGGGGACTGGTGCCTGTGTTCTGGTGGATGTGGCTGGATCTAGTCTTTCTGGTGGACAGGACTGTGTCCCATGGTGTGTTTTGGGGTGTCTGTGAACTTATTTTGATTTTAGGCGCCTCTCTGCTAAGGGGTGGGGTTGTGTTACTGTCTTGCTAGTTGTTTGGCATGTGGTGTCCAGCACTGGCATTTTCTGGTCGGTGAGTGCAGCTGGGTCTTAGCGTTGAGATGGAGATCTCTGGGAGAGCTCTCACTGACTGATATTACGTGGGGCTGGGATGTCTCTGGTGGTCCAGTGTCCTGAACCTGGCTCTCTCACCTCAGAAGCTCAGGCCTGACACCAGGCCGGAGCACCAAGACCCTGTCAACCACACGGCCAGGTACGTGGGGAGTTTCTTGCCTTTTGGGACATCTGACATCTTCTGCCAGTATTCAGTAGGTGTTCAGTAGGAGTTGTTCCACATGTGGGTGTATTTTTGATGTATTTGTGGGGAGGAAGGTGATCTCCACGTCTTACTCTTCCACCATCTTGAAGGTCCTACTGCTTTATTCTTGTATCATATCATCTATATCGCCAAGCATGTACTGTGTAATTTTGAACCATCACTTTCTCTATATTATATCATATCATATTATATTAAACATTGACTTCTTTCCTTTACCTATGTCTACATAGTAAAGAATAGTTTTGAAGGTTCTTTCAGTTTTGCCTTCTTCCTGCAACTGACTTTGAATCTCTGCATTTCGAGCAGATTAGTGTTAATCTAAAATTTATTAAAATCCTTCAGAGATTCTACAACCACCTCTTTCACACAGTGATAACATTTAGTGTTATTTGATATTGTTTGAAACTGCCAGCCTTGACATATCACTGAATTATTCTTTTTTACTGTGCCTTCAGATATAAAAATATTTTCTTATATCATTATCACCTTCATTTCTATACCCTCTAATTAATATTTATTAACAGTGTTATACATTATAATGCCTCATTCATTTCTGCTTTCTTTTAACTTTCTCAAGTCTTCATTCTTCTCGTATTTTTGCTTATTTATGTTTCATTTATTTCCTTTCAAATAATCTGTCTTCTCATATAGAAAGTTGGTTGCTCCCTTCTACCATCATTAATTTTGTTTATAATGTACTAACTTTGCTCAATACTGTAAGCCAAAAGCATTTCTTTCACATGGCTATCAAACAGACTACTTCTTGTAAAGGTCTGTAAAGCTGCTTATGTAAAGTTCTAAAACATAATTCAATTTGAAAAAACAATGTAAAAGAGGAGGCTTTTAAATATATATGTAAAAAAAAGGTATAACAATCATTTTAATTAATTTTTGAATCTAAGATTAAATGCTAATCAATAATGATTTCTTTATTTTAGAGCTGATAATATCTAATGAAAGTGATTTACTGTGATATATATTCGTTACAATGTGATAGTCTTTGTTATGGTAAAATGCACAGTGGATTAAGACTCCAGAATCTGAGGCATGTTTCAGTTTCTTCCACTACTCAAATATTTGACTTTGGAAAGTCACCTAATCCCCAAGTCTTCTGCTTCTTCTGTGGCATGAGCAGCAAGGTAGCCTGGATGATGTCTTGGCACCCTACAGAGGCAATGAGACAATGATGCCTGTCAATGCAAATGCATCTTGTATTTGCTTATGGAATCCTTTTGTTACTTGGATTTAAATTTGGGTATCTCCTTTATGCTAGAAACCATAAAATAATGAACTGCCCCTCTGAAGATTCAGAAAGCTAATCAGTCTCCTTCCTGACAAGTATAAAACTTCTCTGTGTAATCTATTTCATTGTTTTCAGGCAGTTGTAAAGCTTTCTACTAAGAAATGTTCTCTTTCAGATCCCCATGAAACAGAATTTCTGTATAAGGCTTTGAGATACCAAGGACTTCTCTGATGAAAGGGCAACTGTTTGACATATTGTAAGACTGATTTAAAAATTAAGTAAATCACTCATCTAAAAAAATGGTTTTTACTGGTACAATTGTAGAAGGTTCATTATACAAAGAAGCATATTATCCAGCATCCTACATTATAATTGCTCATATTCCAATGGAGAGAGCCCTCAAATATTTAAGCAAACTTGAAAAATCATACAAGACTTTAGGTAAAAGACAACATGTGGTTATCTAGAGGCCAATTAGTACATAGTCCTGTGAAGATGGATGACCATTTCAGGAAGAGGATATATAGCACAAGGATTGCACAAAAACTCAAATGAGAACACCAGAAGACATATAAATAGCTTTGCATGTCGAGGGCATGGGGATAAGTAAGAGATATAAAAGGAGATGGAGGAGACGAATCATTAATGACGTTTTGTGTCTTGCTAAAGGTATTGGATTTTATCCTGGGGATTTGAGGTGGGAAAGTGACCCTATCAGGGGTACGTTTGAAAAAGATTATTATATCAGCAGCGTGAAGGATAGATCTGACTGGGATCTGAAGCACGAAGAACCTTTAATAGACAGGAGAGATGCAAAGAGCAGCATAGACAGTGCACATTAGTGAGCCTTCAAAAATGTTTATTGAGTTGAAATGAATTGAAGAAGTTTGTTGGAACTTTTCTTTCTCACGTCTTATTTTTAGAAAATGTCAATAGCAGCTATTCATTGGGTTGCTTCAAAGTTCTTCCGCTGAACCCCAGTGAGGGTGAGATAGTTGAAGTCTGGGTGAGTGACCCATCTCATCACAGATGCTTCAAAAATGTCATCAAACACTCCTCTATAGATGCTCCCATTGTTCGAAATGGTCTTTACAGGTCCTGAGTCTCATGCTTCAGTCTGACGCACAATATAGCATCCTGCTTTTTGCAATGGAATTCATTAGGTATCTTAATTATTCCCTTTGCACTTGGGCAGATGTATGTCAGTGATTGCATCCTCTTTGATTGTTGTAACCGCACTCCTTGGCTATTAACTAGTCTTACAGCTGTGGTTTATTCTTTTTTTTCTGGATCATTTTCAGAAAATTTTGTCAATAAAGTAAATCATTTAGCAGTTCCTTGTCAATAATTTTGAAAGCTAAGATATACCAAAGAGAAAGCTGTCTACCAGTGATTGAAAGCTGATGGCAGCATTTTTATTTTTGGAACATTTCCATGTTTTTATAAATGTGGCATCATAATGCTGGCATACAGATGAAAAGAAATATAACTTTTTTCATTTTACAAATGAGTGGGTTAAGATACAAACGCTTGACTTATGAGAAGTTGGTAAAAGAGCTTAATTCAAAAGGGAAAAGAATATCCTACCACCACATAATAATATTTCAATAACTAGAGTATCTATATTGGTGATGACATTTATTAGTTCAGCTTTAGCAATGGAAAAATATTATTTTCAATACATACACACACACACACACACACACACACACACACACACACACACACACACACACACACACACTCTTTCTCCTTTGTATACATATATCTTCCCAAGCCTCATATAAAACAATGGCCAACCCAGTAGCAATGGGCACCTTGGCAAACAGACTGTGGTCTCCACTGAAATGAATCAAAGGTCTTCAAAGAAATGGCTAAATCCAGATATAGTGCAAAAAATGTAAAAATTGGTTAAACATTGCCCAAATCAAGGAACCTATCAAAAAATACCAGGAGCATATCAAAAGGACTCATGTTGCAGTTTGAAGAGGCTTCTATTATTGGGATGACATAGTTTGAGCAGCCAAACAAGTGGAACCAAATGAAAAAATGATTGAAATTAATAATTAATAAAATGTGATAAGTTAATGAATTGATAATGTCACTTAATAAAAAACTCAGTCATATTTGGTGGATACTAGGAAACCAAAGTGTTCTGAAACTGAGAAATAAACTCAAGCATTCATCCTAATATTTTTGAACAAACTAAAGTTAAATAATTGATGAAGTTATTTTCTAAATTAAGCATTCCAGCTAATAAAGGGTGAAAAGTATGCTAGAATTGGAATATCATCATATGGCAACCGCTAATGAAGTTCTTCACATAGAAAATGATTCTCAATGACTGCCTAAATTATTAGGAAAGAGGCTAAAGAGGATTAGGGTAACTACACTTGAACCCACTGATCAATATTAACAGAAAAAGAGGAAGAAATAAGACTGCATGCAATATTTCTGTGACAGGAAATATTAAATACTTCCTGTGACTCTTATAGTCCAAAATATAAAATCTGAGTTGGATCAGACCAAAACTGTCAGTTTATTTGAAGTACAGGAAATGGAAGGAAAAATTAAATGGCACCAAGGGATGCAATATCCAGCGTGTGAGACACGTACAGGACAAATGACCTCGTTTTGTTAGCAATAACGGAACATTTTTTTAATTACAAGAAAAATAAAAGAAGGCATGAAACCTACAGATTAAAACAGTATTCAGAAACCTATTGATCCAATGCAATATGTGGACTTGTTTAGATACTCATACAAACCAACTTAAGAAGAAAAGAAAGAAAGAAAAAATAGGGCAATGTGGTATTAAGGTGTTATTATTAATGTGTTGATGTGATAAATGGTATTGTGGTTATACTTTTTTTAAAGAATTCTAATCATTTAGAAATATGTATTGAATTATTTGTAGGTGAATCATATGATTTTTGGACACTTGCTTCCATATACTCCAAGGAGGTAAAGATGAAACCAGATTGCTAATGAATTAACTGTTGAAGCTGGCTGCTTGGTAATTGAGAGCTGCTTGTACTGTTTTCTCACTTCTTCATATGCTTTAAAGTTTCCAAAATACAATTTTTAAAAATCTTTTAAATTTTCTTTAAATTACATCTAATCCTTAGTGAAGCAATATTTCACTAAAAATTAATCTAAAATAATTGTTTCTTTCTTTCTGTTGAGAGGAACAAAGAGTAGCAAGAGAAAGTTTATCATCCTGGAGAAGGATTCTCCAGGATGTTAAATGACATGGATTTGGGGTAGCTGGAAAAATGTATCAATATGACTCAAATATTGGGTTGGCCAAAAAGTTTGTTAGGGTTTTCTGTAAGATGTTACTGAAAAATCCGAACAAACTTTTGGCCAACCTAATATATCTTATCTGAAGGCTCTAGGTAACAACACTGGTGCAGAGGCTAATGAATGAAATAAAATAGACCGGGATTAAATGTATAGTTTACTTTGAATACCAATTAATAGGAACTTTGCTGTGGGTTATGATGGAGGAGTGTTGAAGCCCACAAGATTTGGATAGCAGAGTTACTGAGGGTACAGATTGGATAACTAGAAATAAGTTAGTCCATCAAGGTCCCATATGACCTCAGTCAAAATTAAAGCAATTTATCTCAATCGGGGAGAAAGATAAGATTAGGTAATTGTCCACAACTGGATCTTTCAAGAGCAAATTGTGGAATAAAATATATATTTAATATCCAAGCTCCAACATTGTTAAGCAGTATGGCTTTGGATTACTTATTTGATTTCTCTGAGGTTATTTTTCATCTGTCTATGATAACAAAATTCATACATCATAGTAGAATTGTACTGGTTAAACAACATATTGCATACCATATTTTAGGTACTCAGTAAATATTCTCAATAGAGAATAATTAGTTGGAAACAAAATAATAGAGAGTTAATTATCTGCTTGTGATGGGGAAAGCAAGAGCAAGGGGAATAAGGGAATACACACAGAAGCCCACTTTTGAGAAATAAGATAACTTGAAGGGAAGGAGTGCTGTGTTACAGGGATAAAATTGGGGCCCAGTTATCACCTTGTGGTTTATGGCAATAAAGAAACAATGTTGGAGCCCAAGGATCCATAGTGGATAATATACCTTGCATCTCGGCATTTGGACAAGACGCAAAGTCATCTCGGCATTTGGACAGACTGTTTCTTGGATAAAACTATGATTCCCTACAGTCAGAATGTACTCAGAAACATGAACACAATTAAGCCTGGAGCTGGAAAGATTCTTGACCAAGATATCTGGAGCACATGAGGGAAAACTGAAGAATTGGAGACAAGCCACACTCAGATGTTGCAGTTCTTCTAATGTTGCCTCCAGCCAGTCTCGTTGCTTACTAAATTCATCAACATTTATCCTGTAAAGGGTGCTGGTTTCTCCTACTGCCTTGAAAGCATATCTTCTGTTGGCTGCCAAACTGAAGACTTGTTTACATTAGTGCTCCAACTGAAGTTTATCATAATTAATTTTAACAGCATTATCTGGAATTACAGAATGGTGGAATATTAGAAATATCCACAGATGTTATGCAATAAAAGACTTACATTATATCAAAGGATCTTTTTTTTTTACTTACTTGTAGTTGGTTAACAACTTACGTAGGATTTTTCACTCAAATCTGATCTCTTAATGTGTATCTTGTATTAAATCATTACTATTAATACTTGGGAGGAGTGCCTGTGAGAAATATGTGTGGTTTGCATAATACTTTTTATTTAGAAAATAAAACAAAAGATTTTCCAGGGCTTCCCTGGTGGCACAGTGGTTGGGAGTCCGCCTGCCGATGCAGGGGACACGGGTTCGTACCCCAGTCCGGGAGGATCCCACGTGCCGCGGAGCGGCTGGGCCCGTGAGCCATGGCCGCTGAGCCTGCGTGTCCGGAGCCTGTGCTCCGCAACGGGAGAGGCCACAACAGTGAAAGGCCCGCGTACCACCAAAAAAAAAAAAAAAAAAAAATACTGACAAGTCATGAAGCATAGCTGCTAATAAAGCCTACCCAAGGAAATGGACTAAACAATCTCTAAAATTTTAATAGAGACTTTCACTTGGAAGTTAGCAATCTGAGGATACAGGTGACATGCAAGTACATTTTTTAGTCAGGACTGTGGCCTTATGGTATGTCAGTGGCAATTTCTGGTATCCATTGCTCACTGAAGTGGTGCCAGTTATGTCTCTGACCAGGGCAGCATCCATGGGATCAGGCTGGTATAAAAGCTTTCCATGTGTAGGTGGGATTCCCTGAGAAACAGGTTCTGATATGGAGATAAACCAGCCAAAGGTTACTAGTGAGTGCTTTCAGGTAACATAGTTTTAAAAGAGTGAAGGATGCAGGATTGGAGAGAAGGAGAACTGCCACGAAGTTGAATCAGAACCCTCAGCCTATCCCATGGGATGCTTCGGAGCTGGGATAGCAATTTAGAGTTTTTCCAAATTGAGATAAAGAAGGGGTGGAACAGGCTTTGTATACTTAAAAATCAGTCATTGGATGTGGGTTAGTTGTGAGGGGAGGTGCAGTCTTGGGTGAGGCAGCTACCCTTGGCATAGGGTAATTCCTTGAGATAGATCATCTTTGAGCCTTTAGAAACCAAGAATGCTTGCATCTTGGTCAGAGAAGGGGCGAACTGAGTGATACACCATGGTACCATCTACGCTTATGTGGTTTAGATGTCCTTCCTGGCTGTGTAACCTCCAAACCCAGCTTTCTGGCCTTCCTGGAGATTGTGAGAGTTAAGAGGCTTAATTACATGCCTTTTGCTTTAGTAATTAAAATAGGTATGTTTTATACAAGTAATAGTTCTGACTGATACAACATTTATTTCCTTAAGTTATTCTAAATTCTTAGATATTTTCCTGTATTGACTGAAAATTCGAATGTCTCATCATACATGCAGAAGCCTTTCAAGATTTTCTAAGTACTGTTGATGTAAAAATGAGGAATAACAGAAATCAGTTTTACATGTAAGTTTCTCTCCATCTGTCTTTACATTAGAGCTTGTAAGCGAAGACGAGGTGCCACGGAGACCCTGAGAGCTTGTTCAAAGCACAACACACCTATCAGCTCTACTTATTCTACAACAGGCTCCATCTTTGACCAGAACTAAGAGGAGGTAAGAAAACTAGAGTGAGGATGCATTAGTCACGTTCTCACAAAAATGAAAGAAGAATGAGATATCCTATGGAAGAACCTGGGATGAAATTACGATACTTGTTTTTGTTTTGCTGTTTAGGAGACAAATATAAATTGGGTAGAACTAAGCCAGGATATCTGCATCTATAGGTGAAACTTGGAAAAGAAAAAATTATATATGTATATATATATGTATTAACATTACACACACAGAAGCATTCTAGTTGCTCTCCAAGATTAAAAAAAGTGAATCAGGTAAACTTTTTTAGCTGGAAGTTACTTCATTTTGCTCATTATCTTCTTCAACCCAGTGGCCTGTAGTTCTGAAGTATGACTGTTAAGATAGCAGGAATCATCTCCGGGCCAGATCAGCACCAGTGTGTGCGAGCCAGGGGAAAAGAAAATAAAGGTAAAATGGCGTTAGAAAAAAACTGAGATGTAGAAGAGTATTCTGGAGAACTTTGAGAGGAATTTGAGTAGTCATTGTCGAGGAAGCATTGGCAGGAATCTGGGGGGTTCCGGAAAACTTATGAAGTGTAGACAGCCCTCCTGATTTTCAAGTGATGTGGGCTGCTGATAGAACTGTTAAGCCTATGAAGGAAATCTATGCAGCCCCTGCTGTTAATCCATCTGCAGAAAGTTTCATATGCCAGTTTTCTTAATTAGGGTGGGCAAAGAGGGGCGTCCTTTGAGATGAAGTCCACAGCACAATAAAGGAGGAAACTGTTTTTACTTACTGGGCTGCTACCAAGAAATGTGTTAATTACCGGGATAGGAGAACATTTTGTATATGTGATAAGTGAAATTCTTAACAAGTGGAAAGATTGAAGGTGATCTTTCAAATTTTTATTCAACAAGAAAGACTGCAGCGTACTGAGAATGCTGATTGAACTAACTGTTCTAAGTATATTTATTTGATTTCTACCCCCAATTTACTTAGAATTCTACTCTGCTAAAGTGTGTGATAGACCTTTTTATTCCAGCCTAGAAGGAGCATTTATATTATTTTCAACTAGATTAAAGATATGTTTTATAATTTTGTTATGTAAGAAGTACAAGTATCACTTATGCTTATGCTAGAAATTTGAAATATAGGAGGATTTACACTATCATCTCAAGAAATGTGCAATACCATGGTATCAAATATAAATCTTAATTGCAATCTTTTCATTATTTCTTGTTTTCTTCACACATATTGGCTCCTTGTAGTTTTATAATCTCTTCCATTCTGAAAAATAAGCCTATTTGAAGAGTGTTTATAAAGTTCCTACATCTCTCTAACATTCAGTTGGCACTTTAATAACTTTTAGCCTTTTGTATTATTTTGCTCTGATATTAAATTTCTCCATTGGCTTTTGTAATTACATTTGTCTGCCTTTGTGATTTAAGTAAATATGCAAAGATTTTCTCTTTTGTTGGTATCTTAAACTTTCCCTTTGACAACTCTGAGTGATCTAGTTGATATGTTTGATTTTTCTTTAAAATGCCATTTATAAATTAGCTTACAGAAAGACTAGATTTATAATTTGACCTTCATTATTAATATGCTCACGTCATGTTTTCATAAACACTTGGAGATAAAGAAGCATTCCCTTTAAGTTAAATTTCTTCTATAATTAGAAGACATTTTAATAACTAATAAATATATAACCTATGATAATGCTTTATATTCATTATTAAATATATACATATAAATATATACTGTGTAAAACATATATATGATAAATATAATGTATCCATTATAGATATATAGTGAATTTATATTTATTGATCAATGGATAGAGATATACATAGACAGATACAGGTGGATGTACATATAGGTTTCACGTTTTTCTCTCATGCAGGACTTTATGTTGTCATCTGCACAGTCTCATGCTCATTATACAGAGCCCTAAGAGGCCAATATAATTTGTAAAGCACATACTCAGTTTACCTGTCTGTTCTAGAAACCTAAATTTGACTTTGATATTCTTCTTTTTTATACTTGGTGAGCAGAATGGGCTACAATTTATCTAGAATTAAGCAAAGCTGTATATTTACCTATTCCTCTCTCACATCAAAATCATCAAATTTCAGTTGTTACTTTTCTATTAAAAGGGCCCTTCTTATCTTCATTTTTTTTCCCATCTTGCCTACTCAGCTAACAATACCCTTGGTATTCTTGGACCTGTTTACTTACTTTCTCACTTACATACATGCCTTCTCATATGCTCTTCTCTGTAAAAACAAAACTCCTTCCCACTAATACAGTACCTACGTGCTTGTTTAAAGAGCTATCATACCATTTTCAAAAGGAAATTTTCTAAATACTTTTATTCATTTATGACAAGCTTGTCTATTTTAATCATGATGTAATATAATATATTCAATATGATATCATGAATAGTGAACCTCCGGTGCATTATACGTTGAGGAAGAGTAAATGATGTGGGTATGACACAATTCTTAAAAACTCTGTAAATCAAAAATCTTGAGAAATATATGTAAAGCTCTATTAAACAAGATAAAATTTTTATATACATAAATGATATTGTATATATAAATGATATCTAAACTCAAAGGAAATATGGAAAACACTCAATTGAATAGTTAACTTTGGAAACAAAGTTTGAAAGATGAGTTATGGATCGACAGGGAGAAATTATGGAAAATAGAGGTATTTTATCCAATTATCATGCATTTTTAAATATGTATATGTATAGCTCATTCACTTTGTTATAAAGCAGAAACTAACACACCATTGTAAAGCAATTATGCTCCAATAAAGATGTTTAAAAAATAAATTAAATACATAAGTGTTTGTTCATCACCTATATGTACAAGGCACTAAGCTAAATGTTCTGTATGGATGGAGGAAAACAATACAGTTATCAGTTGTTAAATTCATACTACCTATCAGATGTGCCCTTTAGAGCTAGGGATTACAAAGATGAAAACATACAACCCCTAAGATTAATGAGCTTATATTCTCATGGGGAAAGAGCAATATATAAATAAATATTTATGTATATAGTGATGCAAAAGTACCTTAAAATGTTATGGGAACACAAGTTAAAAAACATAATTCTTCCTAAGGAAGGTGAAATGAATGAATGTATACATGGAAGCTGTTAACATTTGAGCTGTATCTAGAAAAATGGGATGATTTCCTAAGGAGAGCTAACCAAGTGGTAAATAAAGTTGTTCCAGATAGAGAAATAAACATGAATATTGACACAGAACTTTACAAATGTATGTGGAGTTAGGGAAAGACAATCTAGTCCAGTGTTTCCTCAATCTTCTTTTTATTAACACTCCGTTCCCCACAAGGCGATTTTTTAGAAATTTTTTTCTCAATCACCACCCCACCCCATGAAATTAAACACTTAAGGATGAAAATTTGGATGTGTACATTTAAGCTTCAGAGACCCACAACCAGTGTAATATCTAAGAATAGTTTGCCCACTCAGAATGATTTTATCCCCTTTGGGGAAAATATCACCCCTTTTTGAGAATTCATGATCTAATCTAATAAGATTTTAAGCAAGTAGGGTTTTTGAAAATAACTCGATGCTGAGGAGACTGCAGAAGTAAGTAGTATGCAGATGTCATGGAAACTGATGAGTTATTCTGAAGGTTTTGGAACTCCGTGAGTAAGAACTCAGTGGTGTAAAGGGGTGGCATACTCAGGAGACACACTAATTTATTTGAAAATCATAGGTAACTGTGGAGCAAAACGGGGAAAATGCAAAAAAGCAGCATTTTTACCGTATTGTGGTGGAGCAGAATATCAGAGAGAGATTAAATTAATTTTTATGTATAGAAGCATGCTTTAAAATGATTAATCTTGACATTTATGACAATAGTTAACTCACATAGGGTATATATATTTACGTGAAACAGGACACTAATATGGGTTGCCACTTAGTGAAACCCTCCTGGATTCTTCCTCCTTACCAATCTGAAAAAGTCCGCTGGCTGTTTAGGGAACTCAGTTAAATCTTCAGAAACAAAAAATTACACTTTTCTCAAAGTATGTATTTATGAATATTTGCTGGCTTATTCTGTTGTCTTTATTCAGGTTGTAATAATATAATTTAATTGTGGTTTTACCCCACAATGATGAGAATTATTTGCATGTCGATCATTGTACAATTATAAAATATTTCAGATGAAGATTCAACAAATGATAATAACATTTATTTTCTCAACACAGTAGCAATTATTTTCTCATTCTCATTTTTATGATGGCATTATGATAGGTTTTGATTTCTAGGCACATTTCCAGACTTTGCCAATCCTAGATGTTAGTGAACAACTCATTCCACACGCTTTGGCATATTCTGAAATAACAATCTACTAAAGGTAATAACCTAGACTGCATGTGTTTCATTTTCACTGGACAATTTTAGATTTTAGAATTTCTCCAGGTATAGCAGGTGTACTTAGATCCACCTGGGACAAGATCATACCTGGGGCTAGTTGGTACCCAGTGCTGGAGGCATGGGCTATACAAATAAGCAATGCCAGGGGCTGGACCAATCTGGTATTCTTTACTGTGCAACAATGATGAATACAGATTGTTGCAGTCAGGAGACAGAGCCTCTAATCTTTTTTTTTTTTTTCCTTAGCTTAAAAAACTCAGGATGAATTTTGGTAAGGGATGCAGAGAACAGGGGAGAGAAGCCAGTAGATGTTTTTTTTTGTCTTTATTATCAGATCTCATTACATTCTAACAGTGGGGAGCAATTAGTCACAGAGAAAAATAAATGAGGATGGTAACGACAGTTATAAAGAGTATCAACAATGATTAAAATTATCCAGATAGAAGAGCTGTGTGTTTGTATGAGAGAGAGAGAGAATGCCTCTGGGTACAAACCACATTATTACACATATATACATATTTTATGACTAATTATAAACCCCCAATGGAAAAAATAACTAGCATCTACGTTTATTTCATCTGTATTTTTCCTATTTTATAATGGAAGCTTTATTTCTTACATAATTTTACAAGAATTTTTAGTGTTCATAGCAAATTCTTAGTGAAACCTGTCAGTTTGATTTAAATTGGAGTTAATGGAAGTTTTGCATTTGTTACATAAGATAGCAATTGTTATTACAGCAGGTTTCTGTCAAGTATTTATCTTCTAAATTCTGATGATTACTGGTTTACTAGTGGGCATTTATTCAATCAGTGTCACCAATGGAACGTGTTGAAAAGAAATCTCAAAATTACATATCTTAATTTCAAGTTAGCTACTACTAAACCTATCAGAGTAAAAGCACATATCATCTATTTTGGTGAATTAATTACAGCAGATGTAGGAACATTGTATTTCTATTTCCTTTGCTCCTCCTTTTCAGTCTAATTTGCCCCTAATGCTTTCTTTCTTTGTTATTCCTCTGTGCCTTCTTGTTGCATTTATCTTTCCTTTGCAACATCCTCTCATCTCTTCAGTATTCACCACTTGGCTTCTTTCCTTTTTCCTTCTCATCATTACATTGTTATTTTGTCCTTATTGTGCATTTTTTATGTCTTGTGTTTTCTTCCACTTCTGTATTACTTTCATTGAACACTCTCCTCTCTTCTTCCTCCTTTCTTCATTCTTTTCTCTAGTAAAATTGGAAGACCTTAGGTCAAGAGAAATGATATTTAAAATTTGCAGTTCCTGCACTTAGCAGAATGTTTGGCACATACATATTGATAAACATTGAATAACATTTATTCTTTCTTGTCACAGTGCTATTTTCTTAATTTGGAGTAGGTTTATTTAAAATCTATCTCAGGTCAGCTCTTGTGCAAGGTAATAAAGATAATACAGGGCTTCCCTGGTGGCGCAGTGGTTGAGAGTCCGCCTGCCGATGCAGGGGACACGGGTTCATGCCCCGGTCCGGGAAGATCCCACATGCCGCGGAGAGGCTGGGCCCGTGAGCCATGGCCGCTGAGCCTGCGCGTCTGGAGCCTGTGCTCTGCAACGGGAGAGGCCACAACAGTGAGAGGCCTGCGTACCGCAAAAAAAAAAAAAAAAAAAAAAAAAAAGATAATACAAAGAATTCCACCTGTTCCTTTCCTGTAAGGAATTTTTTAGCATAAAATTATAAAACATGTTTTTTCTAACTAAAAATATGTATATACCTCCACTCTATATCACATCCTTGTAGTTTGATTATGTTTTAGCTGCAAAGTTTAGTCATGAGAATTTTGTGTCTCCCCAATGTAATTGTCCAACTTTTCCCTGAAATTGAATTCACTAAAACAAGTTAGAAACTTGGGTTTCAGTCGGTTTTTCTATCTAAAACATCAACCCCAGTACTAGTTAATTGTGATCCTGTATATACACATTCTGAATTTGTACTTGCTGGGTACCATTACCATCAATCCTGACACTTTGCTCTGTATCGTATACAGATTACTAAAGATTACTAAAGTTTGGGATTTATGTGCCAAATACGATGCCTCCATCCTATAAGGATTCTCAAAGAAAAGCATACAGAGAGAAAGAGCAAATTTTTTAGGCTGAGAGTAAAACTATATTAGAAAATGTGCTTTAGGGACTTCCCTGGTAGCGCAGTGGTTAAGAATCCACTTGCCAGTGCAGGGGACACAGGTTTGATCCCTGGGCTGGGAAGATCCCACATGCTGCGGAGCAACTAAGCCCATGCACCACAACTACTGAGCCTGCACTTTAGAGCCCGCGAGCCACAGCTACTGAGTCCATGCGCCGCAACTGCTGAAGCCTGCGTGCTCTAGATCCCGCATGTCACAACTACGAGCCTGCGTGCTGTGACTACTGAAGCCTACGTGCCTAGAGCCCGTGCTCTGCAACAAGAGAAGCCACCACAGTGAGAAGCCCGCCTACCACAATGAAGACCCAATGCAGCCAAAAAAAATAAAATAAGAAAATGTGCTTTAGTCCAAAGTAGTGTCCTATCTCCTATTGCAAAACCTTTGAACTCACATGTTCAGTTTTACCTAAAGAAGATAGGCATTGCTGGATCTACATAGCCATCTTCAACCCTGGTCCACTTAGTCAATTAAAAAACAGCAACATAACACAAGGAAAGTTGGATATGAACAAGCAAATGGCTACACTTCCTTGATGTGACAAAGCTATACTTTTAACATCTCCAGGGGTCTGTTTTTCTACCAACTCCCCTCCCCACATCTTTCCTTAATGTGCAGTGTAGAGTAGAACAATGGACCTCATTATGGACTTTGACAGGGAGGAAGAAATCTTCTACCCTTCTAGGTTCTTCTGGCTGGTTTAAGAATTAAATTGACATAATGACAGATTAACAGAAGAAAATCAAACTAAAGTTTAACAACATTTATTCATGGGAGAGACCCAGGAAAAGTAACTCACCGAAATGACTGAATCCCTCATATTAAATACCATCTTTAGCTAAAGACAAAAGAGGATTTTAGGGGGTAGTGGTTTGGGACTTCAAAGGGGGAAGAAGGCAATTCACAGGGAGCTGGATAAGCAATTGTTTGGTAAACAAATATTTACTGGGCCATACAGAGACAACAAGACACAGAGTGGACTCTGACCTCTAGGCTTTGCAGAGTTTCACCCACCAAACCTAGCCCATATTCTTTGCAGATAGCTCTGTTAATAGCTCTTTTCAGGGGACAGGCCCTTTATCTAAACTCTCAGGCAACTAAGGGGGAGTTAAAAAGAAAGACTTTCTCAAGTCTTCTGTTTCTTAAAAAGAATCAGCCTAAATTAATCCTCATGCCAAAGAGACACATTTTGGGATAGTAAATTATTCTCCCCTACTACTTCATTATGATCTTGATAAAAGAAGTCACTCATAAAAATATATTTTCTATTTAAGAGGTTAATTTCTCAGGAGAAGCCCATTTGCTTGGTTTTTATTTGATGGAATTATAAGTATTTATATATGTTATATATTTATATTTATAACATGTATTTTCATATACAAAAGTAATTAGTAATATAAGTATCCTATAAACATGTTGAATTTCTGCTGACTTTGAAGATGCTGTTTCTAATCTTTACGGCCGTTTGTGATAGAAGTAAATTTAAGACTAAGTTAAAAATTCTAAAGCACATAGGGCAGAACAAGATTTTCATTCAGCCTCAACCTCTCTTTTCTTGTTTCTGCTTGACTTGGGCAGGAGTAAAGAAATAGACTCCGTGAGCATGATTCATGCAAGCTCTGCTGTCAGTGTGGTCAGCATTACAAAGGGGATGGTTGGTGTGGGGCTTTTGTAGAAGATCTACTTTAAAGAATCTGGAAGTTGCAGTAACACAGGGGGACCTAGTAAAAAACTGCTGCCAGTCCTCCAAGGTGAGACCAAAATGATGATGCTCTCTAAAATGAAGCAGAACAATTACTGTGTATGAGCCAGAAAAATGACCAAGCTCTCAAGGATCTCAAGAGTATAGGGTTTAGGACTCTGGGGAAGGGCAGAGGAGATAAAGAGTAAAGTAGAGAAGATAGAAGGAGATAATGGAAGAACAGACTCTGATAGCCTTAATAGCCATCAAGGCTAGGCAAACAGAATTTAGTGGGCTTCCTACTTTAGCTAAACATGAAACCCTTTCACTCTGGCATGAGCCTGGAAAGATGATACTCATCTGTATCTCCCAGGCCATTGCTAAGTGGGGTAAGCACTGAAATTTAGGATGACTCGTTATTTCAGGCCAGGAGATTCTCTTCCTACATGTGCTAAAAACATGACTGACCCCTGGCTTGAATGGGTAAGTGCATCAGTCTTTGTGAATGAATCCACTAACAACAGTACTTCCTTAATGGGAACGGTTTGTGCCTCTACAGGTCTTGTCTTTGTCTGTGGTGGTTATTCTCCTTGGGCCTACCTGGTTGGCACTTCTGGGGAAGTTGAAACTCAGTTATATGGTCACCTAGTAAGCCACTTGACTTAGGGTCACTCCTTCAGTGGGGTTTTTCTTTGAATGGTTTTGCGTCTTGGGGAATATAGCAATGAAATGCACTCCAAACAGTAGAAATTATACTACTTAGAACAGTAATCCCCCTGGTGCATTGTATTCTCTCAAAAGTTTTAACTGCATGTTCACAACCGCTGACCAGCAGGGAAAGCTGCTGCAATCACCCTAAGACTAGAACATCAGAAAAGAAGTAAGGAGAATGCTTCAGGGGACAGGGGAAGGCTTCAACCCATGCGGGAAACATACGTGCAACAGCAAGCATATATTACTGATAACCCATGCTAAGTGGAAGTTGAAGTCCAGCTGCAGATGTTCAAGGGTCCAGAAAGAGGAGGTCTGAGGCCCCTAGGGACAAAAATGGTTTTTCTTAAATTCACTGTTGGGGGAGTGAAGGAATGTAAAAAGAGATAAAGGGCAATTGCCGGGGAGCTGGGAAGAACCAAGTGGCCATCTTAGGTTTCTTATAGCCTGACTGTTTGTTAAATTTACAGCCATTGTTTACCCATTTTAGTTTCTCTGATTTAGGAGCAGACTGTTGCCATGTTACAAGGATATCAGAATGGCAAAAGTCTGGCAGTAAGGGGGTCATTTTTGCAGAAGCAGAATGGACTTCATTCATTAGACTTCACACCACATATGCCACAATTTTGATAGAATCTGTTGCCACTGACTTTGTATCAAAGTCAGCTAGGGCATTTCCCTCACGCTCAGTTTCACTCCTTTTAGTGTGAGCTTCAATTATTATGAGAGACAAAATTTTATGCCAGGACATATCAGACTTGTAGGAATTTCACACAATTTCTGGAACACATATAACACACACCTATACAGATACAAGATAAGGAAGGCTTCATGTTACTTATTTGACAATGCTTCCCATGTAATTTAATGTATCAACTAAGCCTAATTAGTTTAACAAATCTTTTAGAATGTTCCAGGGGCCCTCTGGAAAAATTCTAAAGTTTCTTCCAAGTCAAAAAGAAAAAAAACACTTTATTTTTAGTTGATTTTGGGAAGTTTGTCAAAGATATCAAAAGGTTTGGACACTTGACTAAATAAGATCACAGATCAATATGAAATAATATTTAATTGTCTATTTAGCAGATGAAAGAAAATTAAGTTCCAGTTTTACATGACTACACTATTGATATTAAAGCTTAATTTTATTGATATTAAGTCTTAATTTTAATAATCCTTATAATAACAATTCCATTTTAGCCAGCTTGATTACACAGGGTAAAGATCCTTTCTTTTTCTTTTCAATCTTTTGTATACTTTTAGTTTGAAGTGTCCTTCATAACCCGAAGTTCTAATTTAGACAAAATTAGTCTCATTTTCCTTAACACAATGCATCTTGATTCCTCATACCTTTCCTTAGACAGAAACACATCCTGCTTTCCTTGCATACAAAGATGTTTCCTTTTATGTTTTTAGTAGCTTTAATTACATTAGAACTCTTAACCCTTAGAAACTGTAATTTCTAGTGAAAATTTAAGAGCTAAACAATTGTGAACTGTTTCTTACATTAACATTCTTTAGATTGACAAGATTATAAATACTTTTATAATTTCTAAAAAATGTGCTTTCTCATAGAAAATTTCTCAGCATGGCACTGAACATCTTACACATCTTATCTATAATAAGAAGCCAAAAGTAGAAAAACCTATATTCATTGATGTTTCAGTTTTTTGTTTTTCTTATTTGAAAATACTCTATTCAACAGATTTCCATCATTTAACTTGACTTAACAAAACTCTAAGCTTTCAAGTTACCAAAAAATACTTTGGAAGATATTTTTAACTGTGTGTACCATAAAATATAATTGTTGCTAAAAAAGTTTATCTATAAACTTTTATCACAGTTACATCTATTTAAGTCATTTTCTCCCAACAATTACATAGGAAAACTTCTTCATACCGAGTTAATTTTTTGCTGACAAATTTGTAAGACTAGGCAGAATAAAAGTATTATATTTAATGCTGATAACTCTAAAGACATGTCTGTTTTAATTAAACCAACCAACAAACTAGCTTTTATTTACTAAAGATTATTTTAGATCACATGAACCTGAAAGAACCATTTGAGTTAGTTTCTCTATTCCTGATGAGATTTAGAATAGCCAATCTTTATAAGTTCTTGACCCTCAACCCAATTAAATAGAGCTCTTTTACAAATTAATTTTGGTAATACCATCTGAAGGTAGGAGAATACCGCACATCTGCAACATACATACGTATCATACAGACAGACACATAGACACAGAGATCTTATAATTATGAATATTTGTAGAGAAGATTTGTAAGACTTATTAGCCCGATTTCCAAGTACCTCCTGTTTTTTCTTTTTCCTTCTGATGAAAAATATTTCCATTTCAAAGAATGGCTTTTAGGTCCTAGAAAAGCTGGGGGTAGAAAACCTACCTCACAAAGGAATCCAGGATTTCTCCAGTATGGACTTTTGGGGGGGCATATTTTCAGGACAATTCTGTTTCTAATATCCCAATACTACAAGTATTTTGAGACAATAGGGGATGTTTTTGGATTGGCAAAAAGGACTGACTCACCTATCCACCTATTGTTGACTGTGTCTTTTTCTCTGGGTACGTTTAGTTTAGGGGAGAAGGCCTGAAAAAATTCCTATCAGGCTTTGGATATCAGCTATGATCAGAGTTCAGTCAGACCCTGGTGGCTTCCATTTTATTTTCTGCCCTTTTTATCCACTAATCTCAGGAGGTAATTCATTTATAAAACTTTTGTGGCTTTAAGAAATTCTTAAACTGTGACCCATAGATTGGCCTTTGACCTAGAAGTGAAAGATTTCTGAAGAGGATTGCCTGTAGCCTTGGGTGGTCTAATTTTAAAATGTGTAGTATCCAAGTAAAGGAGGATAGAGGGGAGCGGTAGAAGTTATATCAGTCTTATAGGTCAGTCTTACAGTCTTCTGTTTTAGGCACATTTTCTCTCTTTAATTTTTTATTACTCTTTTGTAATGAATTTTTCAATGGAGCTATTTTGAAATTTCATAGTAGGTTTGAAATTTGGAGGTTTCTGCATAATCCTTATCTCTATGTGCACTTTCTAAATGATTTTAGCTGTTTGGAACGTTCCCAATAATGGCCATTGTAATTCAGGATTGTTGTTAGTAAAACTTTGCCATTTTGCTCAATATCTGTAGCTTCCAGGAGCTTCCACAGCTCTTAAACATAAAATAAGCAGGTGTGCCAGAAGGTGGCACACTCAACTCTTTGGATATAAAGATTCCCCCTTTCTTTGAGCTAGGACTTTGGATTTCTCAGAGCCACACTAATCAATTTCTGGGTACTTCTGAAATTCTCAT
Organism: Grampus griseus; assembly: GCF_964374135.1. Classification (NCBI taxonomy): domain Eukaryota; kingdom Metazoa; phylum Chordata; class Mammalia; order Artiodactyla; family Delphinidae; genus Grampus; species Grampus griseus. The sequence continues at coordinate 20,497,620 of NC_139012.1, forward strand.
TAGCAGCTAGCCTTTATTTAATATCAACCTGAAGCCTCCCACTGGACCCAGTCCAGATCAAATTGGACCCAGTCTGATCCAGGACCCAGTGTAGCTCTTAAATCAGACCCAGTCCAACTCTGGCTGCTAAGCACCAATTCCCATGGAACTTTGACCATCAGTCAAATAGTTGAACCATCAGTCCTTGAAGAATGGGGACTGTGGACCAATTCCACACAAATGAAGAACTGCAGCTGCCACCAGCAATTCCCACCGTGGAATATGGGGAAAGACTCCAGACCAATGGGCAATCACAGACTCAACCGTCAGCAGTTACCAACATGGAATCCAGGGACAGAGCTAAGGGCTGGGGTTTTTCACCTAGGGCATTGCTGTCTAAAAAGATAGGGGGCTTGGCTCTGGGCAGAATCGTCTGCCAGCTCAAGCTGATCTGCCCCCATAAAGGAAAGCCAGTTAGATGGGGAGCTCTAATACAAAAAGAGCAGAGCCTAACCAAGAGGAACTCACCAACGACCCTCAGAAATGTCGAGAAAGACAGTGAACTCAAAAGTGTTCGCAGGATGCCATGCTTGTATTCCTTGTTATCCCCTAATGCCATTGGAAGTTCAGCTAAGGAAATTTGAAGATCTAATTGGCTTTACTAGTCAATTCATGAATTAGACAGCCTCCCATCTAGCAACCAGAAGGGCACTCTGAAGGGTTGCAGAAAATGAAAGATTTTTATAGGGAGAAGGGTGGCACAAGGGAGCTATTAGCAAAAAGCAAGAAGGGATTATTTTTAGGCCAGCACATCTTCTTTTGGTGAATGGGGAGAAGGGAATAGCAGGGGTCTTACCATACAGATTGCTTTTTCTTCCTCTGGGGCATGGAGACAGATTACCTCATGGTTGTTGACCAGAAATTTTCAGACTAGCTGACTAGAGTTACATTTCTGGTGAAGGTTGAAATTGCAGTTAGGTTAAATCTATGCTTGGTGAGCTTTAGCACAAGTGATGCCATTTTGGGCCTTTGGTTTTTCTCTTTAACAAAATAAAGAAGGTAATTTCTAAAATCATCATCCTAGTGCCAGCCTTAGAATTTTCAATATAAATATGCATCATTTTACAGAATAATACATTTCTGAAAAGCCATGTATATTTTTACAGTCTAAGAAATTGGATCACATATTAAATGTATTTAAGAGAGGTGTTACTGTAATTCCAAAGTGAAATATTTTGCAAGGTGAAGAATTTTATTTTTAAGTAAATATTTATATCCTAACATTTTTGAAAGTTAATTTTCATGTACCAAATCTGCTTTAAAAGAGAAACAGACTTCAAACCCTAGACCTTGATTTCCAATAAACTACTCTATTTCCCTTTTAAATGTGAAATGAAGACTGAAGTACAGAAAATGTATTCATATTTGCAATGTCCCTAATTCTGTTAGTTGCCTCACCACATACATTTATCTCTTCCTTTTTACACTATCACATAAAATTTATGGTCTTGACGATCTAAACCAACCACATTTACAAAAATAGGATATTGAGGAGAGAGGAGAAAATAATACATTTTGGAAGCTGGAAAGCAGATACAGCAGTGGAACTGATAATTTAGGCAAGAGGAGGCCTCAGCCTGACTCTCTTCTCGTCGTTGTAACATGTGAGAAGGAAGCCATTCTGTATGTCAGACACTCAAAAAGCCCAGGTCTGAACACTAGTTCAAAAAGATACATGAACCCTAATGTTCACAGCAGCATTATTTATATAGACACATACACAATGGAATACTACTCAGCCATAAAAAATAATGAAATTTTGCCATTTGTAGCAACATGGATGGACTTAGAGGGTATTATGCTAAGTGAAATAAGTCAGACGAAGACAGATACTGTATGATATCACTTATATGTGGAATCTAAAAATACAACAAACTAGTGAATATAACAAAAAAGAAGTAGACTCACAGATATGGAGAAAAACTAGTGGTTACCATTGTGGGAGGAGCAGTAGTATAGGGTTAGGGGATTAAGAGGTACAAACTGTTAGGTATAAAATAAGCTGCAATGATATATTGTACAACATGGGGAATATAGCCAATATCTTATAGTGACTGTAGATGGAGTGTTACCTTTAAAAATTGTGAATCACTAAATTATACACCTGTAACATATAATACTACCCTATATCAACTCTACTTTAATAAAAAAATCAACAATTCTGAGATGGTTATTTGGGAAAAAGAGAGTTTTAGGAAGTTTGAAATTATTCTTGAAAATGTGGAAGCAATTTAGAATAATAATAGCACAAAAAATAAAATGGCAAATTTGAAGGGAAACTTTGCTTCAAAATACCATTCTATTTATATTTATTCACAAATATGTATTGAGAACAAAACAGACAAAATATCTGGGCTCAGAGTGCTTGTTTTAAGATGGGAGGAAAAGAGGTAATAAAAATTATACATAATATAATTTGCAATTAAGTTACTTGAAATAAATGGGATCCATCTTTCTTTTTAGTTCTATGAGTATTTGCTTCATATTTGTTGATGGTCTGTTATTAGATACATACACATTTAGGATTGTTATGCCTTCTTAATGAATTTACCCCTTTTACATTTTGTAGTGTCTCTCTTTATCCCCAGAAATATGCCTTGGTCGGCTACATTAGGTGACTTTTGCTTTGTCTTGCCATGATATATCATTTTTTCAACCGTTTGCTTAACATATCCAGAACAACCTTGTCTTATTTGGTACTGATTCACCCCACTTCTGAGACATGATGCTTCTGAGAATTCTTCCCAGTGCCTTGTATAGTGCAAGGTCTCTTCACTCTAGCTGATGGAAACACAAAACGATTCCCAGCTCTGTGGAAGCTCTAGGAATTGTTGGTCTACTAGGTACCTCATGGTGTGTCTTTCCCTTGTCTTGGGGAGTTTCCACTCACACAGATGCAGACCAGTTCTTGGCAGGACTCAATGGGCGGCCTCAGTACACACCTGGAGCTCTTTTCCCTATGTAACTTCCTCTTGTCAGATAATCTGCCCAGCAATTCCAGCCACCTTTGCCTTCCTGAACTCTGTGCCCTCATCTCCACAGTTCAGCAAGACCTCAGGGTTCTTTCTAGGTTCTCCCTACCTGTGCTGCAGCCTGGCAAACACATGCCGGTAGTGAACTGAAATGTCTTATAATGTATTAAGACACATCTGAGAATAATTGAGAAGTAGAAGAGAATGTTAGAGGCATAGACAAGCTATTATGCTATATAGTGGGCAGTCAGGAAGTGAGATTAACACAGGGAGCATTGAAACTGGTTTAAATATAGTCTTATTTGGTTAAGTTAAATAAGTCAGCTTTTTGAGATTTAGAAATAACGAGACTATTAAAAATGCTATGTCGATCCCCCATCCTGAGTTTCTCTGATGGGTGATTCTTTTTTGGTCAGTCATTAAGTTATCATTTGCTCTCCATCACAGCTTTAACATCAGCTCTACCATACCCCAAATGTGAGCTAGAGAAGCCCTAGGGGTGTAGCCCTTTCATCTGTGAGGTGATTCACGCTAGAAGAGCTGTAAAGTCAGGGAATAAGAAGTTACGTCAGGTACTCTTAGCTACTCTCACATGCATGAAAAATATTTTCACTTGATTGAGATGGTCTGTAAAATTAAAAACTGTTATTCATATGCATTTAGGGGAAAAAGAATTTGTATCTGGTTATGTATAACCAGATATATGTATCTGGTTATATCTGGTATCTGGTATATGTATCTGGTTATGTATATTTTCCCCTTAATAATGTTGGATAATTTAAAAATACTTGCATAATATTTCTCATTTACCAGGCACAGTTTTAAGTGTACTACAAACAGCATTTCCCTTAATCCATACCATTCTTCTTAAATGGCAAGAATCATTATTATCCTTGTTTGTCAAATGAGGATACTGAGGCACAGGAATTTTAATTACATGATCATGATCGTAGGACTGGCCGGTGATGGTGTCAGAATTCAAGTCCAGGCAGTCTGGCTCTAGAGATTCTGGCTGAAACACTTCACAGGCTATAGCTAGAGCAAGATTTGCTATCGATGCTGATTTTATTGGATCTTCTTCTGAACTATTTCTACATTTCTCTGACTTTCTGGATATCCTTATTAATAGAGTTGATTTTCACTATTTGCGTTAGTTATGTTCTACAAATTCATCATGAACACTGATTTTAAAACACTGAAACATTGCTCCTAGGGGAAATAGAGGGTTAGGATCCCGTGAGCCTCTGGTCACAACATTTTCATCAAACGATCAATGCGAAAACCTTTTTTTTTTTTTTTGCGGTACGCGGGCCTCTCACTGTTGTGGCCTCTCCCGTTGCGGAGCACAGGCTCCAGACGCGCAGGCTCAGCGGCCATGGCTCACGGGCCCAGCCGCTCCGCGGCATGTGGGATCTTCCCGGACTGGGGTACGAACCCGTGTCCCCTGCATCAGCAGGCAGGCTCTCAACCACTGCGCCACCAGGGAAGACCTGCATAAACTTTCTAATGTGTGTTTTGTTTAAAGACACCTTATTTAATATACATTAAATATATTGATTCATTAGCATTGAACTCACAGACAACAGCCCTATAACTCATGCCTGAATGAAGCTTATCTAACCCATGCATTTTCTTCATAAGGCACATCACTGCCTTTTGCACTTAGGGAAACTAAGCAGTATATCAGCGCTCTGCTTGGTACCATTTTAAACAGTGAAATCACCAACAAAAAGCATAAAATTGTAAGAAATATGACACTAAATAGATTGTGAAAGGGACATTTGTTTGCAGGGCTTTGCCTTGTTTGACTTCAGCTGGGAATGTGTGCGACAGGTCACTCAGTTTTTTGCCACTGGACGCATACCCATGGGTGACCATGAAGGTGAGGCTAATGTTGATTTTGAGGTTACACATAAGTTTTAGCAAATGGGTGAATTCACAAATATGGAATCCATGAATAATGAGAATTAGTTGATAATAAAAATTAGGGAAAATGAAATTGGGTCTTAAACATACAGAATATGAATGTAAAAACAAAAATATGAAAACAAAAACCCGACGTTGTTTGTATGGGCACTTCCATTTTCAACCTGGGAACAGATAGTAAAAACTTGAAAAGGAAACTTCGATTTATGATTTTGAACACGTTAAATAAAATACTTTTTCTTCTGTTTGAAGACACTGCTCACAAGCCAGAGATAGTATCTTCTAAGAGAAAGAATTTTTCCGGACAGAAGAGCCCATGTCTACTTTTATTTTACAGTAAATAAGGATATTAATCTGTCCATGAAGAACTGAAAATATGTGATTTTAAAAAGATATTCAAAGGTGTAATTTATTTCCCTGAAAGCTTGATATTCCATAACTGGATGAAGAATGCGATTAGTGATGAGAATATTAATAAGGATAAATCAATAGCTATTGGTCCAGTATCTAGAAATAGAAGTTAATGAGCAAACAGAATGAGTGGTACATAAAACTTTACTGACAAAATTGGTAGCTGTGTTATTTTACATTCAAAGTACTTAACAATTCTATGAAACAGTTGCTGCTCAATTAGAACTCAATTACATGTTAAATGAACTAAATGCCATTTCATTTGCACAGAGGAATCTTTAATAATGATTAATGGAAATTTAATCAAATATGAGTTGAGACTGCAATGTGTTCAGCAATAGAATATGAATGAGTTACATTGGTACTAACTAGATCCATTATCTAGATCATGATGCTGATGAGGTCAAGTTTGAGGGTGTGATCCTTACGCAGCACATCAGGCAAAAAGAATATTATGTAAAGTAACAGATGGCATCACATAATAGACTCTTCACCTTGCAAATGTATCCCTTTGGCCACAATAGCACAAAGTTATGCAGAATAAGGAAAATTACTCACACTGGTTCAAAAATATGTCAGTCAGTATTTTTGTTTTAAAAATGCAAAGAGCAACAATTGAAAGGATTTATTAGTAAATAAGTTCTTAATGATTAGCACATAAGACCTATACATCCAAAGAATTACATTTACTTCCAAAAGAGAGACAGTGAGGTCCTTGCTCCTCTTTGTTCACCGTCCATACCCAATACCCATCTATCATCCCAAAGTTTGGATAATTGTATAATATTCTCATAGTAAAACAGTTTACAATGTATATATTTCATTTCAAGTGAAAATAAATTTTAATTTGATTATTTAAAATATGACGTTTTTTATTTACATGTAAACAACAGGCTCAACTTGAATAGCAAATATATGCTACTTATTTGCATCTAGTATGTTGTGTTCTTTGGCATGTTTTATTCATATTCTATTAGTTTTGTTTTTTAGTTTATATTATTACAGATAATTATGCAGTGTGTTATTTTCTAACACTCGAGAAAAACTGAAATGTTTATAAATTCATTGTTATCTTCTTTCTTCTAAATTAGTTTTGTTTTGCTCTAGGAGTAACAAAACTCTTTCCTCCATCTTTTAATTCTAGTATTGGCCCTCCAATTTATCTGTGTAAATTGTAGGGTCTGAATTTACTGAATTCCTAGCATCCTAGCATTATTAGGGGAGCAAAAAAGCATAATTTATTTTCCTCATTACCTGGTGTTTTATGAATACATTTTTCCTCAGTGACAATATTCTAGCTGTATGAGTATTTGCCCATTAAGCTTATAATTTCTACAGAGTAGAGTAAAAGAAATAAATTGTTTTTGATTAGTATATTATTATAAAAATGAAGTGAAGCTAACATCTATTTTTTATTCATAAGCATATTGAATATGCTGTGCCAGTGATTGAGGCAGGTATTCAAGATAATGCTTACACAGTATCACAGTGCCCCTTTGGTAATCCTGAAGCTATGGGGGGACAGAATTCACTGTTAAATTTAATTTGGTATTGTACAAAGCTCAACATAGTGACATGCTTCATGTAGTGTATAAATCCAAATTCTACTTTCATGGACAAGATGCAGGTACTGAGTTATTAAGGTCTCATTTGAAGACACCCACTGAGAAAACTGCCTGCTATTCAATTTAACTATCTGTCAGAGGGATAACAAGAGAGACCTAGTTGTTGGAACTCAAACCTGTGTATCAAAGAATATGAGCAACGCATGGTGGATTTCAAGCTGAAGAGAAATGGTATTATTAATATAATACTCATGTGAACTGTTCTTTCATTAGCAGTTCCAATTTGCAAAACACTCTCCTTGTCGTAGATATTCTTTTTAGCTCTATATCCTACAACTGAGCCTACTAGTGTTTCATTGAAACACTGGTGTTTTAAAAGGTTTAATGTCAAAAAGCTCTAATCCAGCTATGTGATAATATCTGTTACCTTTTGAACGTTTCGCTTTGAATGTATATTCAGAGGATCTAAGAGGTCATGTAAATAGATCTTAAGGTAGTGTATGCTCTATAAATTTTCTTGAAAAATAGTTAATTAGGAAAAATATGCTACTGGAAATAAAAAAATTTATGAACTATCAGGATTATTTTAAAAGATAAACATTAAGTTTCTTATTTTAAATCATATTAAGTTAAATTTCTATAACATTAGCTCAGCTTATACAACTAAAATATATAAAAGAAGTATAATATATAGGGCATATGAGCTTTCCTCGGTTATAAACAATTTGATTTAAATTTCATAAGTCTGTTTCTCTTTCTCAGCCACCCACATCCTTTCAATAAGCACAGATATTTAGATAAATATCTGTATACTGTTATTTAGTTAAATATCATGTGTATACTGTTTTTCCCTTCCACTCCACATGTATTCCAGTACAGAGATTAAATTCTTTTCTTTCTTCCCCCTCCCTTCACCCTTCCACCCTAGCATCAGCCCGTGCCCTGGAGATAAGGGAAAACTGTATATGCCTGTCTGTCTTGCCCCAGATCCTCCACTAAATGATGATTGCCCATGTGCCATCCCATAACTGAGTCTGATACATTTCTGTTAACACCACTTTAAAACTTTTCACATATTCGACCATTATTTATAGCTTGTTTCTAGTCCCTAACTCACCTCATAACATCTAAACTTACCTCATGACGTTTTCTCTCATTCCTTCTATTTTTGTCCTCTCTCTCTGCCATCTTATTTCACGTTTCCTCTATTCATTCCATTTGTGAGCCAAAGACAAACAGACAAAAATAAACAAATCAAAAACCAAAAAATAAATGTTTAAATAATGTCTGAAAAGGCAAGGTAAATGTGAGCATTTGGAAAATAAAAATAAATGGAGTCCCATTTATTTTCGCTTTAATTAGACATAGTATCCAGTTAATTGAACTATTGAATGGCGTAAAATGCCAATACAGTTTATTTACTCAATTTTGTAAAACTTTTTCAAAATTTAAAGTGGTTTTCAAAATTTAAGTGGTTTTCCACATTCACAAGAATGAGGAAGTATGGAGAAACAGTCTGTGTTGGGGAGAGCTCTGACAGATACAGCAATGGTGGATCCTACGTGTTCTCTATGTGATATCACACCAAACCAAACCAGATCTGCTTGCGGAGCAAGCTGCCGAGTGGAGTAATTTTTCTCTTTCCAGAAGTTACTGGTGAACTTCTGTTTATATTGTTTTTCTGAATTCTTATGGCATTGCAGAAGTACTTCAGGAAGTAAAGTTTCTGTCTGATCCTTCTTAATTTTTGTTCATCTTGTTTCATCTAAACGATAGCTAGAAGAATTTTCACATAATTTGTATTTGAAGAAAGACTCTTTCCAGAGTCTTACAACTTATCCAATGTGTTCTTGCTTTTGTACTAATCAAAGTTTTTTATAGGTAAGCGTGTAGGACGTATCAAGTGAGGAAAATTATGGAAGCATAGACTCATATTAATATGTAACTTTTTTTCATTTTTAAAAAATTTTTATTGAAGTATAGTTGATTTACAATGTTGTGTTAGTTTTAGGTGTACAGCAGAGTGAATCAGTTATACATATACATATAGCCACTCTTTTTTAGATTCTTTTCCCATATAGGCCATTACAGAGTATTTAGTAGAGTGCCCTGCGCTCTACAGTGGGTCCTTATTAGTTATCTATTTTATGCGTAATAGTGTGTACATGTCAGTCCCAATACCTATCATATTTTTAAATGGCTCTTATATTTAGAACAACCTTTTACTTTTTATTTAGGAACATGGACTATGGAATCATTTTGTGAGAGATTTGATTCCTGGATGTACCAATTTGATAAATTTGACCTTGGGCAAATTAATTAAAATCATGTTTTCTCATATATTAAACAAATTCCTAGGAGAACTAATGTATATGAAGCATTTGTATTGCAATCCAGGATTCATTAAGCATCAACGTTGGATATTCTATTGGAACTCTTTGATATTATTATGGGATCACGTATATTTATAATAACTTTAATTTATGCTTTACCCATTAATCCTAATTGTTACCCCAGAACCACAGAGAATAATTATAATACCTTTACATATGGCAGTCCTTGAAATACTTAGATCATACAACCATGGTCCAAAAATCTCTTGTCTGTGCCAAATCTTGTGACTTCAGAAATTTTTATGACATGATTTTCCTCACATTTGATCCTCTGGTCACTGTTTTATAGATATTCGTTAGTAAATATTTCCTTTTCCATATGGAACCCTAAACTAGCTACTGTACTTCTGATACAGTTTCATTAAAGATGTAAAGATAATTCATTAAAAAATTTTAACCTGAATTAAACATTATAATTGATGACCTTTGAGCTTATATTGGGCTCCTCCTCTTCCTTGTCATCTTTCTCTTTGAAAACTACCTCATCCTCTCCTTCCCTTTCCTTCTCTTCCCTTCCTCAACTATTTCTTTCTAAGGTGTGGCACAGCAGGGTCAGCATCTAAGTTGGGGATGGGGGAAGGCAGTGTCCCAGAGGGGTTGTCAGGGGAGTGAGAGAGAGATGAGAAGCGTGCTGTGGGGAGATTCTTGTATGACGCTGAGGTGCCCAGTTAATGTGAAAAGGGCATCTAAGCAGGATGGGGACCCAGGGCAGCCTGCCAGAGCCAAGGCACTTTCTACAAGGGGCAGGAAGATCAAATGGGATGGACTAGGAAGGTGTCCATGCACCAGGGCAGGGGCAGGAGGAGACACGACACAGTGCAGACTGTGAGAGACTAGGCTGAGGAGGAAGGTTGTGGGAGTGGGGGAGGAGTCAGCCAAGCACAGGAATTCAGAAACTGAGCAGGACCTACACGTGTAGGTGCAGACAGGTGTGGAATGGTAGAAATTCATCAGGGTGAGAAGGGCATTCTGCAAGGGGACAACTGGGGTGAGGTGTTCAAGCAAGGGAGTCCTTGCAGGAAATGGCCAACGCATTGTGTTAAAATCTGAGCACAGTAAGGAGGATACCCAGGCAGGGAAAGGGGCATCGGTGGGTGTAGGGAAGAGGGGTAGAGGGGTAGAAGATCTGAGAACTAAATGTGTTCTTTGCTTTTATGGTGTCACTGCTCCCAGGCCTTGTCTATGTACATAGTCAGGGAATATATATGTAGCCATATCCATGTGTATATACACATATATACTCATATACACAAAAATACATATATATTAATATGCATGAAATGTTCTTAGTTATTACCTTAACGTTGATATTTCTAATGCTGATGTGACAACATCCCTTCATATTTGCAAATTGCTTCATTAATAGGGGGGAACCTGACTCTGTATTCTTAATATGCTTACTTATTTGAACATTCTCTGTGTACGTGGGTGTGTGAATGACTTTAGTATTTTGGCTAATGTTGAGATTATTGCTCATTGAAGTCACTTCCAGTTATTCTGTATTGAAGAGTTTCATGACTGCTTATTTAATTTCCTGACACTTCATCAAAAATTCTTCAAAGTGACACAAGACTGGGTAAATGATACATGACTTTAAATGAAAGAGTATACAAAACTAAAAAATTTGTATAAGATAACAAAGTTGTATTTGCAAATGGCTTCAGTTCCTTACTCAATAATATAGTATATAAATTTGTACACCAAAATAAATTGTTAATTTCTAATATAAGACCTGGAATGAAAAGAGAAGAAAATAGAGGAACCTATTTTTTTTTGCAGTACGCGGGCCTCTCACTGTTGTGGCCTCTCCAGTTGCAGAGTACAGGCCCCGACGCGCAGGCTCAGCGGCCATGGCTCACGGGCCCAGCCGCTCCGCGGCATGTGGGATCTTCCCGGACCAGGGCACGAACCCGTGTCCCCTGCATCGGCAGGCGGACTCTCAACCACTGCGCCACCAGGGAAGCCCAGGTAGGCTTTTTTTTCCCCATCCTTGGAGATATTTTGAATTTCTTCTTTGCTTTCATTGGGCTAAAATTTCACTTGTCACATAAAAGTAGGACACTGCCTTTAAAAGCTATAAACAGTCCTCAAAAGAGTCAACTTGACTTCTATTTCACTTGCTACCCAATCTCTGAAACTGCCAAGACTGGAAATTCTTAGTGTGCCAAAGAAAGAATGCCTGCCTTTTTGGTCTGTTTATCTTGCTGTGGTTTACGTATTACATACTCCCATCTACTTTATTTTCCCCTAATGTCTCTCCTCCACATGACTGTTCTCTTTCCTCCCTTTCTTCGAGCTGATATGTGTGTTTGTGTGCGCGCGTGCGTGTGTGTGTGTGTGTGTGTGAAAATTTCTTTAGCATTGTTTCAGCGTTTCATTGGGAGAAGAGGTAATTCATGTGCGTGGTCAACTCTCATAAACTGTACAATAAAATGCTTTTTAAGTTTATAATATGGAGTGCCTTTAGAACTAAGATTTACTGTTAAGGGAAAATCTATTTCTTTGAAACCAAGCAAGTTTTTTTTTTCCTTAAATCTTCAATCAATGTAAAAAGTACTTCTGTAAAAATTGTAATACTTTTAAAGGTTGACTTAAGTCTTCTACTTAAATAAGCAATAATAGGACTCATTATCTATAATAGCATTTATTTTTAGCCCATCTGTATACAGAAATCTAGACTTTATATTTTTTATAGTTTTATGCTAAACCGCCATCTAGTGATATATGGAGTTCTTTAAAAACGGGCAATGTATAATAACACATATGGGTGTGTAATATGTGTGTGTGTTTATTTTCCTACAGTCATGTATTGAATATCTTTTGTGTGCTGAGTGCTATTCTAGTTACTAAGCATACAGAAATAAACAAACTCCGTATTCTCATGTAGCTTAAATTCTACACACAACCATAAAGTAGGCTCTTATTTCCATAATGGAAACCAAGGCATTCATCTGATACCTACTTAAGAGAAGCACTTAGTGAGACTTGTCATGATGTGAGCAGCTCTGGGAAACCTAGCTAACAGGAAGAAATTACTTAGAGTGTCTCTAGAACTCAGTGGCTTGTGAACTCTAAAATATTGTCTTTCCCTTCGTACTTTACTGAGGATCTATGAACAATACGAAACCCAAACATAACTTGAGAAAACATCATGGAACAGTGGGAAAAAGTCATCTGGAATTTAAGTTCTAAGTTCTCAAGCCTATTCCTGCCACTCACAAGGCTTATATTCTCTGCCCATACAAAAACCTACATTTTGGGGCTTCCCTGGTGGCGCAGTGGTTGAGAGGCCGCCTACAGAGGCAGGGGACACGGGTTCGTGCCCCAGTCCGGGAAGATCCCACATGCCGCAGAGTGGCTGGGCCCGTGAGCCATGGTCGCTGAGTCTGCGCGCCCAGAGCCTGTGCTCCACTACGGGAGAGGCCACACAGAGACAGGCCCACCCTTGTTTCAATCCCATTCTAAAAACTGTCAGAACAGTTCTTTCCAGAGCTACTTTTGTCAGACAACTAGTGACCAGGTGCTACCCACACTCAGGATTATACAGAGTTGTACACTGCAGTTAGAGGGGGGCAGATCTGTGGGACCATTTTATAAAATCTCCTATGGTAGATAGATAGATAGATAGGTAGATTGGGGGTAGGGAGGGAGAAAACGTTACTTCATATAGATCATTATAAAACTCAAATTTTACATCAGTTTCAAAGTGCCCTGGTTTTCTACTATCTTGAAAAGATGAGAATTGTGAGCATGATAATTAAACTGCACTGCTTTATTTTGCAAAATATAAAAGGAAAAGTAACTTGAATGGTTGTTGTATACAGGTAATTTGAGAGTAATTTATCTGTAAACCTGTTTTATCTGGTGATTACCTTGAAAAGTGTTGTAAACATGTAAATGGAAATATTTGAATGTGCCTTAAGTAAGAAATTTTTTTAAAATGTGCACATTGTTTTGGGTATATCCTCCTCACTGGTTACATGAGAATTGAATGAGAATTTTCCCACATGACCTGGTGAGAAAATATGAAAGTAAGGAGTTTAATTTTTTTACAAGATCATTCTTGAGAAATAACTGTCTGCTAGCAGTCTGTCTGTACACATTTAAAATGTGCTATACTTTCATTCTTGAACAGAGTTATCCAAAATTTATTGTAGTTAGTAAGCAATAAGCTATTTTAAATGGAGGACCAGCATGTACTTGTAAGATACCTTTGGACTGTATGAGGATCGAGCAACAGATGTGCTTCAGTAAACACCCTTTTTCTTTAATATGCTGATCTTTAGAAGCTCTTTCTGTAAATAGTTAGAATCTAAGTATTGAATTTTTAATCTCCTTGCAGCAGAGCAAAGGGAAACTTAGTAGTGTTAATATATTTTGTACTAGAACACTTTGGAAAAATATTCATACTTGCCAGAGTTAATTTCTAATTTTGTACTCTTGAGACAATGAAGTTTTGCTATAATGAATTTACTGGAAGATTTTACCTTTTTTTGTTCGTTTATAATAAAGGACACTGCAGCTAATTTTTCTTAAATTATCATCAAACAATCAAACATATTTATGGTACAGAAACATATTTGTTATTTACCGACCAAACATTAAGAATATGAGTGTGCTGTTCCCAATGGAAAAAATTCTGTCAGACAATTTGTTAACATTATGCCAGTAGAAAGCATAACACTATCAGAATTTTACTCCCTCTTTAGAATGGGGCAAGGACAGTTAATCCAGTAATTTCTATTTTCTCTGTGTTCAATCCTAAAACCAATAGATCAAAGATGTGTCCAAGAATTATGTACTTAGAACTAACACAAAATTGGCATTTTAGTAACTAGACCCTGCAGAAATTATATCTGACTTAAATATTTACTCTTGGAGGTTTTGGATGTACTCTTTGACTTTATATTCTTTATAGGCAATACCAGGTGAAGAATTTAAATTAATGCCAAATAAGCCAATCTATCTCCCTAAAGTATAGTTAACCAGAGTTTCTCACCACTGACATCATGTCTTTTAGAGATTTTCTCTCCTCCATACAGAGGTGCTATGAAGATACATGAAAAAGTTACATCACATGTTTTAGACTGACACTATTGCCAAAATTTTTAATGCAATTTGAGAAATTTAAATACCAATAAACTATCTTCTTGTTTTAAATTGACTGAATTACCTTACTTAGCAAACTTATCTCCTTACCTAAGATTGCTTTCCCAGTGATTGGCAGCACCATAAATCTAATTGCCAAACTCAGAAATCAGGCCATAACCATTCACATGTCTCTCGTTATCAGTCAGTCACTAAATTCGATTGACTCTGTCTTTAAATATTCTCAGCTCCTCCACTTCTTCCAGCCTTCCTTATTCTTATATACATAGTGCAGGCAACTGTTAATTCTTGTTTGGGTAAGTGACAGTCTTCGATTGTTTCCCTGAAGGCAGACTGGGTGAATTTTCCTAAACATAAATTGTCACCACCACCACCCGCCCCCCACCCCCACCCCGCCAACTGGCTTCACATTAAATTTAGGATAAAGTCCAAATGCTTCAACAAAGCCTATAAATTCTTCATTGCATAATCCTAGCTAGTCAGATTTGCCATTTTCTCAGTTTCTTTACCAGCCATACAAAATTGATCTTTGGTTATTTTTTTCACCTCACTTTTGTACTTTCAAAGACGTTCTCTCTGGTTTAAATACTTGTCTCCTTCTTCTTGCCCCATTTTGCCTATCCATCAGCTACTCATAATCTAGGTCTTAAGTTTCTCAAAATTTTGTGATCCCTGAACTGAGTTTATTGGCCCTTTTGTGGGCTGTTTTTGCTTATCCATATCCTCTGTCCAGACGTCCGTCACATTTTTGTCATCCTCATGGGCACATCACAGTGACTAGCTCAGTGCCAGACATATGATAAACATTTGATAAATGTTTGCTGAATGCATAAATGAATGACAGCTAAGGGAAATAGAAGGGAATATAGAATTATTAATAATTATGTTATTTTATTATAATTATATAATTATATTATACAATAAATTCACTTATATTATTGGTTTTTATTGTTTTTTGGGGGGTAGGGTAAGTTGATATCAATGGAAAAAGTATACACATCTCTATTATGTTAGTCTGTATCCTCTACTTACTTCTATTTCCTTTTAATAAAATGACCAAGTTGAAGGTTTTGCGGAAGATAAAGGTGAAAATTCTAGACAATAGATGGAGAAGTGCATAGATGCCTATTCTTTCTCTAGTAAATAAAAGAGAAAATGGTGAAATTTAAATACAGAAGGAATTTAGCTCTTTCAGAATGATTGAGTTAATAAACAATGGAGCCAGCCAGCACAGCTGCATAGTAGAAAGAGAGAAGCTTCCTCTTTGAAGCTGCTGTTTTGGTTGTGCTCACTAGGATTATCCTTGAACAAGAGAGAATTTTAATCTAATACTGTTGGAACCTAGAAGTTAAAAGAGACATTTTATAATTTATAAACATCAGAAGTGGCAGAGTCTAGAATCATTGCCAAAAGAGTAAGGCTGAGTTTGTAATTTTTTTTTTACCACTGACTATATTTCTTGGCATAATTTTAAAATCATAATTCTTAGAAAAGAATTATTAGGAAAAATAATGTTAGTGAAAACTTCAAATATACTGTGTTCTTTGTTTTATGAAATCCACGGTAGCAAAAACAGAAGCCTTCACATTCATGTGATTATTGAGGAAAGATAAAAACATACTGCTTTTTTTAATTGAGGTATAGTTTATAATATTATATAAGTTACAGGTGTACAATATAGTGATTCACAATTTTAAAGGTTATATTCCATTTATAGTTATTGTAAAATACTGTTTATATTCCCCGTGTTGTACAGTATATCCTTGTAGCTTATTTTAAACCTAATAGTTTGTACCTCTTACTCCCCTATCCCTATGTCCGCCCCCCCCCACCACTGGTAACTACTACTTTACTAGTTTAAAATATAACAAACCAGTGAGCATAACAAAAAAGAAGAAGACCCACAGATGTAGAGAACAAAAACATGCTGTTTTAAAGTGAAAAATAGAGCATAACAAAGGAATGTATCACAAAAGTAAGTAAAATGATCAAACAGGAAAAAAACTTTTTATTTCCTTTTTCATTTTCAGAGTAAATTTTACAGTTGCACAGAGAGAGCTATACCCATGTTATTTTTTAAAAAACTGTCCCACTAGTAATCCTACTGTATTGGTATTTTAATGACATTTAATTCATTACTTAAAATTATGTTATTAAAAGCACATTTTAGTAGGTCTGTGTCTTTATTCCTGTCTTACCCGTAGGTTCTTCATGACATTTCTTTTCTCTTAAATTCCATATATATCTGTTAGCATACGGTATTTGTCTTTCTAACGGACTTGAGGATATGGGGAAGGGGAAGGGGAAGCTGTGACAAAGCGAGAGAGAGGCATGGACATATATACACTACCAAACGTCAGGTAGATAGCTAGTGGGAAGCAGCCGCATAGCACAGGGAGATCAGCTCGGTGCTTTGTGACCGCCTAGAGGGGTGGGACAGGGAGGGTGGGAAGGAGGCAGACACAAGAGGGAAGAGATATGGGAACATATGTATATGTATAACTGATTTACTTTGTTATAAAGCAAAAACTAACACACCATTGTAAAGTAATTATACTCCAATAAAGATGTAAAAAAAGTATATAAATAAATAAGTCACAGGCAAAAAAAAAAAGCACATTTAAAAAACTTTTCAGAATTCTCTCTCCATCTATGTGTTATTATAGCTTGACTTTTTAATTAAACATGCTTTCTAAAATCTTATATTGGAGTATAGTTGATTAACAATGTTGTGTTAGTTTCAGGTGTACAGCAAAGTGATTCAGTTATACATATACATGTGTCTATTCTTTTTCAAGTTCTTTTCCCATTTAGGTTATTACAAAATATTGAACAGAGTTCCATGTGCTATACAGTAGGTCCCTGTTGGTTAAGATTGTTTCCTTCCTCTTTCACTCTGTTGTTCCTTATGTTTCCAGGACAACCCACTGAATCTCTAATGTTTTGTGAAGATGTGCCCAGCGTGTATTCTTTTTTTTTTTTTTTTATAAATTTATTTACTTTTGGCTGTGTTGGGTCTTCGTTTCTGTGTGAGGGCTTTCTCTAGTTGTGGCAAGCAGGGGCCACTCTTCATCGCGGTGCACGGGCCTCCCACTGTCGCGGCCTCTCTTGTTGTGGAGCACAGGCTCCAGACGCACAGGCTCAGTAGTTGTGGCGCACGGGCCCAGTTGCTCTGCGGCATGTGGGATCTTCCCAGACCAGGGCTCGAACTCGTGTCCCTTGCATTGGCAGGCAAATTCTCAACCACTGCGCCACCAGGGAAGCGCCCTAGGATGTATTCTTATCTGCTTGGCATCCCATAATCTGATATCTGTGCTCTTTTCAACATGACAGCTAACTTACCTGAAAACTTAATTGCTAATGGTGTGTAAAAGAAGTATTCATTATTCATATGCTCCTAAAAGGGTAGAGCTATGATTTTACAAGTAATTTTTTGCATAAAACAATAGGAGTACAAAATAAAATTAAAACTACATTATCTTCACCCAAAATGACTATTTTAAGCTATTTTTACTTCTCAGTTTCTCTTCACTTGACCATATCATCATATATTTTTTTAGTAAATGAACTAATGTTGTGGAATACGTTCATCTGTTAATTCATTCGGCAAACATTTATTATATACATTGAGTTTGAAGTTGATTTGTTGGTGCTTTGGAAAGCTAGCTTCAGACTGCAAGGAGCTTATTGTGTATTTGGTGATATGACAAGCAAGTAGAGTAATACCATATAGAGTGATAGCAACTATATTAAAGTAATGTTGGAGTGCTGTGGAAACACATCAGTGAGCAGCAGATCAAATTCCTGAGAAGGCTTTCAATCAGAAGTGTAATGAGACATAGAGAATACAAGAATATTAGCACTAAAGATGGATTATGGATTATGCATTGAACACAAGTCTAGGAAGAAGGGACAACAACAAAGAGCCCAAGAAGAGAGCATGATGTATAAGGGAGCTGCAAGAGTGAGTGCAGAGCGCATGGCGTACTTGAGTGTGTGGAGAAGGTATCAGGAGTAGGAAGCATAATTCTGGATAAAAAGATCAATGCCAGATAAT
Organism: Grampus griseus; assembly: GCF_964374135.1. Classification (NCBI taxonomy): domain Eukaryota; kingdom Metazoa; phylum Chordata; class Mammalia; order Artiodactyla; family Delphinidae; genus Grampus; species Grampus griseus. Next base: position 20,516,092 of record NC_139012.1, read on the forward strand.
GGGTTAAATGCTCCAACCAAAAGACACAGGCTCATTGAATGGATACAAAAACAAGACCCATATATATATGCTGTCTACAAGAGACCCACTTCAGACCTAGGGACATATACAGACTGAAAGTGAGGGGATGGAAAAAGATATTCCATGCAAATGGCAATCAAAAAAGCTGGAGTAGCAATACTCATATCAGATAAAATAGACTTTAGAATAAAAAATGTTACAAGACACAAGGAAGGACACTACATAATGGTCAAGGGATCAATCCAAGAAGAAGATATAACAATCATAAATATGTATGCACCCAATATAGGAGCACCTCAATACATAAGGCAACTGCTAACAGCTATAAAAGAGGAAATCGACAGTAACACAATAATAGTGGGAGACATTACCACCTCACTTACACCAATGGACGGATCATCCAAACAGAAAATAAGGAAACACAAGCTTTAAATGACACAATAGACCAGATGGATTTAATTGATATTTATAGGACATTCCATCCAAAAACAGCAGATTACACTTTCTTCTCAAGTGCGCACAGAACATTCTCCAAGGTAGATCATATCTTGGGTCACAAATCAAGCCACAGTAAATTTTTTTTTAAATAAATGTATTTATTCATTTATTTATTTTTGGCTGTGTTGGGTCTTCGTTGCTGCACACGGGCTTTCTCTAGTTGTGGGGTGAGCAGGGGGTACTCTTCATTGCGGTGGGTGGGCTTCTCATTGCGGTGGCTTCTCTAGTTGCGGAGCACAGGCTCTAGGTGCGCGGGCTTCAGTAGTTGTGGCACGTGGGCTCAGTAGTTGTGGCACGTGGGCTCAGTAGTTGTGGCACTCTGTGGCATGTGGGATCTTCCCGGACCAGGGCTCGAACCCATGTCCCCTGCATTGGCAGGTGGATTCTTAACGTCTGTACCACCGGGGAAGCCCAAGCCACAGTAAATTTAAGAAAATTGAAATCATATCAAGCATTTTTTCTGACCAAAACACTATGAGATTAGAAATGAATCACAGGGAAAAAAAAAACGTAAGAAACACAAACACATGGAGGCTAAACAATACGATACCAAATAACCAATAGATCACTGAAGAAGTCAAAGAGGAAATCAGGAAATACCTGGAGACAAATGACAATGAAAACACGACAATCGAAAACCTATGGGATGCAGCAAAAGCAGTTCTAAGAGGGAAGTTTATAGTGATACAAGCCTACCTCAAGAAACAAGAAAAATCTCAAATAAACAATCTAAACTTACCCCTAGAGGAACTAGAGAAAGAAGAACAAACAAAACCCAAAGTTAGCAGAAGGAAAGAAATCATAAAGATCAGAGCAGAAATAAATAGAAACAAAGAAAACAGTAGCAAAGATCAATAAAACTAAAAGCTGGTTCGTTGAGAAGATAAACAAAATTGATAAAGCATTAGCCAGATTCATCAAGAAAAAGAGGGAGAGGAGTCAAATCAATAAAATCAGAAATGAAAAAGGAGAAGTTACAACAGACCCACAGAAATACAAAGGATTATAAGAGACTGCTACAAGCAACTCTATGCCAATAAAATGGACAACCTGGAAGAAATGGACAAATTCTTAGAAAGGTATAACCTTCCAAGACTGAACCAGGAAGAAATAGAAAATATGAACAGACCAATCACAAGTAATGAAGTTGAAACTGTGATTTAAAATCTTCCAAAAAACAAAAGTCTACGACCAGATGGCTTCACAGGTGTATTCTATCAAACATTTAGAGAAGAGCTAACACCCATTCTTCTCAAACACTTCCAAAAAATTGCAGAGGAAGGAACACTCCCAAACTCATTCTATGAGGCCACTATCAGCCTGATACCAAAACCAGACAAAGATACTACAAAAAAAGAAAATTACAGACCAATATCACTGATGAATATAGATGCAAAAATCCTCAACAAAATACTAGCAAACAGAATCCAACAACACATTATAAGGATCATACACCATGATCAAGTGGGATTTATCCCAGGGATGCAAGGATTCTTCAATATATGCAAATCAATCAATGTGATACACCATATTAACAAATTGAAGAATGAAAACCATATGATCATCTCAATAGATGCAGAAAACCTTTTGACAAAATTCAACACCGATTTATGATGAAAACTCTCCAGAAAGTGGGCATAGAGGGAGCCTACCTGAACATACAAACCCACAGCAAACATCATTCTCAATGGTGAAAAACTGAAAGCATTTCCTCTAAGATCAGGAACAAGACAAAGATGTCCACTCTCACCACTGTTATTCAACATAGTTTTGGAAGTTCTAGACACAGCAATCAGAGAAGAATAAGAAATGAAAGGAATACAAATTGGAAAAGAAGAAGTAAAGCTGTCACTGTTTGCAGATGACGTGATACTATATATAGAGTATCCTAAAGATGCCACTAGAAAACTACTAGAGCTAATCAATGAATTTGGTAAAGTTGCAGGATACAAAATTAATGCACAGAAATCTCTTGCATTCCTATACACTAATGATGAAATATCTGAAAGAGAAATTAAGGAAACACTCCCATTTCCCATTGCAACAAAAAGAATAAAATACCTAGGAATAAACCTACCTAGGGAGACAAAAGACCTGTATGCAGAAAAGTATAAGATACTGATGAAAGAAATTAAAGATGATACCAACAGATGGAGAGATATACCATGTTCTTGGATTGGAAGAATCAATATTGTGAAAATGACTCTACTACCCAAAGCAATCTACAGATTCAGTGCAATCCCTATCAAATTACTAATGGCATTTTTTACAGAACTAGAACAAAAAATCTTAAAATTTGTATGGAGACATGAAAGACCCTGAATAGCCAAAGCAGTATTGAGGGAAAAAAACAGCTGGAGGAATCAGACCCCCTGAGTTCAGACTATACTACAAAGCTACAGTAATCAAGACAATATGGTACTGGCACAAAAATAGAAACATAGATCAATGGAACAAGATGGAAAGCCCAGAGATAAACCCACACACCTATGGTCAACTAATCTATGACAAAGGAAGCAAGGATATACAATGGAGAAAAGACAATCTCTTCAGTAAGTGGTGCTGGGAAAACTGGACAGCTACATGTAAAAGAATGAAATTAGAACACTCCCTAACACCATATACAAAAATAAACTCAAATTGGATTAAAGACCTAAATGTAAGACTGGACACTATAAAACTCTCAGAGGGAAAAATAGGAAGAACACTCTTTGACATAAATCATGGCATGATCTTTTTTAATCCACCTCCTAGAGTAATGGAAATAAAAGCAAAAATAAACCATTGAAACTTATTGAAAATAAATAAACCTATTGAAACTTCAAAGCTTTTGCACAGCAAAGGAAACCATAAACAAGACGAAAAGACAACTCTCAAAATGGGAGAAAATATTTGCAAACAAATCATCGGACAAAGGGTTAATCTCCAAAATATATAAACACCTCATGCAGCTCAATATTAAGAAAACAAACAACCCAGTCCAAAAATGGGCAGAAGACATAAATAGACATTTCTCCAAAGAAGACATACAGATGTCCAAGAAGCACATGAAAAGCTGGTCAACATCACTAATTATTAGAGAAATGCAAATCAAAACTACAATGAGGTATCACCTCACACCAGTTAGAATGGGCATTATCAGAAAATCTACAAACAAAAAATGCTGGAGAGGGTGTGGAGAAAAGGGAACCCTCTTGCACTGTTAGTGGGAATGTAAATTGATACAGCCACTATGGAGAACAGTATGGAGGTTCCTTAAAAAACTAAAAATAGAATTACCATATGATCCAGCAATCCCACTACTGGGCATATACCCAGAAAAAGCCATAAATCATAAAGACACATGCACCCCAATGTTCATTGCAGCACTATTTACAATAGCCAGCTCATGGAAGCAACCTAAATGCCCATCAACAGACAAATGGATAAAGAAGATATGGTACATATATACAATGGAATATTACTCAGCCATAAAAAGGAACAAAATTGGGTCATTTGTAGAGACATGGATGGATCTAGAGACTGTCCTACAGAGTGAAGTAAGTCAGAAAGAGAAAAACAAATATTGTATATTAACGCATATATGTGGAACCTAGAAAAATGGTACAGATGAACCAGTTTGCAGGGCAGAAATTGAGACACAGATGTAGAGAACAAACGTATGGACACCAAGGGGGGAAAGCGGCGAGGTTTGGGGTTGGTGGTGTGATGAATTGAGAGATTGCAATTGACATGTATACACTAATATGTATACAATTGATGACTAATAAGGACCTGTTGTATAAAACAATAAAATTAAGTTAAAAAAATTTTTTTAATGAAAAAAATTTTTTAGTCAGTTTCTTTTTGTGTATACCAGCAATGAGTAACAGGAATTTTAAGTTAGAAATAAATATAGGGCTTCCCTGGTGGCGCAGTGGTTGGGAGTCCTCCTGCCAATGCAGGGGACATGGGTTCGAGCCCTGGTCTGGGAGGATCCCACGTGCCGTGGAGCAACTAAGCCTATGTGCTGCAACTGCTTAGGCCCACACGTCTGGAGCCCGTGCTCTGCAATGGGAGAGTCCACCGCAGTGAGAGGCCCTTGCGCCACAGCAAGGAGTGGCCCCTGCTCGCTGCAACTAGGGAAAGCCCACAAGCAGCAACAAAGACCCAACGTAGCCAAAAATAACTAAATTTATAAAAAAAAAAAAAAAAGAAAGAAAGAAATATATTACAGTGGCACCAAAATAGAGAAATTATTAAATATAAATCTAACAAGTTATTTATGTAGAAAGTTGGAAAACTCTGATGAAATAAACCAAAGAATGTCTAAATAATTGGAAAGGTATCCCATGTTCATGTACTGGAAGACTCAATATTTTTGAAATGTCAGTTCTTTCCCACTTTATCTGTAGATATGATGCAACCTCAGTATCCCAGCAAGATATTTGGGAGGCATTGACAAAGTTATTTTAAAATATTTATCTAGAAGCAAAAATTGATAATAGCCAAAACGATAATGTAGAAGAAGAACAAAGTTGGAGGACTTAACACTACTCAACTTTAAGACTTAGCATAAAGCTATATTAATACTTACAATATGGTCTTGGTTAAATACCAGACACGTGGATAACTGGAAAAGAAAACAGAGCTATAAAATAGCCCCACACATATATCACCAACAAATATTTGACAAAGGAGCCAAGGCAATGCAAAAGAGAAAAAAGTCTCTTCAACAACTTGGCATCCATATAGAAAAAAAAAAAATGAACCTAGAAACAGTTTTTATATCATTCACAAAAATTAACTCAAAATGAATCATAGATTTCCTAAATATAAAACTCAAACCATTAAACTTCTAGAAGAAAACCTAAAGGGAAATTTGCATGGCCTTGCATTTGGTGATGATATTCTAGATACAGCATCAAAAGCATGATCTATGAAAAAAAACATTGATAGACTGGATTTTATTGAAATTAAAATCTTTTGCTCTGTGAAAGACAATATTATGAGAATAAAAATAAAAGTCATAGATTGGGAGAAAATATTTTCAAAAAGAGTTGATAAAAGATTGGTATCCAAAAAAACCCTTAAAACTCAACAGGAAACACAATTCAATTTAAAATGGGAGAAAGATCTAAAATGACACTTTATTGAAGAAGATATACTGATGGAAGATAAGCATGTGAAAACTTACATGTTTTGTCTTTAGAGTAATGCAGTTAAAACACCAATAATTTATCCTAAAAAACTATTGCATTAGCTAAAATCCAAAAATTGACACTATCAATTGCTGGCAAGGATGTAGAAAAAACTGAGACTCATTTATTGCTGGAGGGAATGTAAATAGTACAGACACTTTACAAGATAACTTGCAAGTCAAGAAAAGGTAAACACATAATCTTACCATATTATTTAGCAGTCCTTCCTCTAGGTATTTACCCAACTGACTTAAAAAAATTTTTTTTAAATAACACATAATCTTACCAAAAACCATCACACAAATATTTTTAGCAGGTTTATTCATAATCACCAAAAACGAACTGGAAGCAATAAAATGGTGTTCAGTGGGTGAGTTTACAAACAGTTAAATCCATACAATGGAATAGTCACTGATAAAATTACATTCAGTATCAAGCTGTACAAATACATAGATAAGTCAATTATTAATGCTTATTGCTAAATGAAAAAAAGGCAGTCTGAAAAGTCTACATTTTATACAATTACATGATATTCTGGAAGAAGCAAAACTGTAGAGAGAGTAAAATGGTCATTGGTTGCCATGTGTTTAGGGGGATTAAGGAAAGAACAGGTGAATCACAGGAGATATTTCAAGATGATGAAACTGTTCTGTTAAGATACTGTAGTGGTGGATTCATGAGATTATACATTTATCAAACCCCATAGGAATGTACAGCACAAAGAACAACACATGCTAACACATGCTTAACACATGCTAAGGAGATATGAATAAACCACAGACTTTAATAATAATGTATCAGTATTGCTTCATTAACTGTAACAAGTACACCACACTAATTACAATATTAAAAAATGAGGTAAATTGGGTGCAGAGTATATGTGAACTCTCTGTACTATCTTCACAATTTTTCTGTAAACCTAAACTGTTCTAATAAGTAAATTCATTCTAAGAAAAAAATCAATGATGTAAACTTCCAGTGTACGAAGCAAACAAATAAATAAATAATAAAGCAAAAATAGTGAAGGAAAATAATAAAAATAAAAGCAAAATTCAATAACTTAGCAACCAGAAATATAGTAGAGAAAGTCAACAGTATACAAGATGGTTTTTGAAAAAGACTAGTAAAATAGAAAGAAAACCCTAGAAAGGCAAAATAACAGAGAGGGAAAACTCAGACTACCAATATTATGGATAAAAAATAAAAAAGTACTTCAGATTCTGAAAAATTTGAGGGTATTACAATATAGAAAAATTTGAGCATATTACAATAACTTACGCAACTAAGTTTTGAAAATTTATTTTACATGGGAAGATTTCTTCAGAAAGCACAGTATAATAAATTCTAAAAGATAAATAGAAATAAATGTTTTCACAGATTACTCCAAGTCCAGTTGGCTTCACAAATAAATTTTTTCCAAACATTTAAGGAAGAAATACTAGTAATCTTATTCAAACTTTTCCTGTGTATAAAATAAAATTTGCAATCCAGTTTCTCTCAAAAATACATTGGAAATTCTAAACAAAACTAGCAGAAATAATCCAGAGATATACAAAAATATTAATATATTGTAAAAAAGTAGTCTGAAGTTTGTCATAACATTTGAAATTTAATCAATATTTTCCACATTAAAGGAGAAAACAATATAATTAGATGAATAAGCTGCATTTGATAAAATTCAAGACACACCCTTCATTTTATCACAGAAATAGGAAAGTTCCTTAATATGGTATGGTATATATATAAAAAATATATAGATATCATTATTTAATATTTTGCTCCTGAGTCAGAGAAAAATGGTTATTCATTATCACATCTTGTCAGTATTTTACTGTGAGTCTTATCCAATATAACAAAGCAAGGCAAAGCAACAATAGCTGTTAAAACTGAAAAAAAATGTTGGTTTTTCATACATCATGATAATGTCATAGAAAATCACACACACACCCCCAAAAAAACAGAAATACTACAAACAAACCATAGGAAGTCATGACTGAATTTAGCTGGATACAAGGTAAATAAATATATATTTGTCAATTATATTTCTTTACCGTAGCAATAAAAAATGGGTATAAATTTTAAATAGATAACTCCATTTGTTACAGCACCCAAAACATTAAACACCTAGGAATGTGTTTGGTAAACATATTTTAAATGCACAATGTCTGTATACTCAAAACTATACTTTCATTTACAGAAAGTATATCTAAATAAATGGAGTTATTTCAAGTTCATGGACTGTTAGACTAGTACTAATAAAATGCCATTTCTCCCGAAATTTCACTAAAGATTCTGTGCAACTCCAATCAAAATTCCAGCTGGAATTTTTCTTTTTTAGAAATTTAAAGTATGATTATAGTGTGTAGATGGAGATGCAGATGACCCAAAAGAGCCAAGGTAATTTTGAAGTAAAATAAAGCTGGAGGACATATATTACCACTTACCATGACTTTCTGTAAATATATGGTAATTCAAACAATGTGATATTGGCTCAAGGACAAATGGTCCAATGAGACAGAATACAGAGTCCAATTAGAGACTCACACATTAATTTTTAACTGATTTTTTGACAAAAGCTTCACTTTTATTTTTGACAGGGTCTTCACTAATTTTGAAAAAGGCAGATTTCCTGGAGAAAAAAAGTTCTTTTCAATCAATTGGATATACATGAAGGAAAAAAAAAAATCCAGTTGCCCTTTCAAATAAGCATAAATTAATTTTAGTTGGTGTGTAGACTTAAATGTTAAATCTTAAGTGATCAAACTTCTAGAGGAAAACGTAAGAATGTCTTCATTAACTTGGTCTATGCATAGATTCATTAAATAGTATATAGTAAGCAGTAACTAAAACAAAATGTTGAAACACTGTGCTTCATTAAATTTAAAAACTTCTAAAAAAAAAAATTAAAAATTTCTCATTTTCGAAAGACCTGATCAGTAATGGGAATGATAAGGACTATCACAGCCACAAACAGGGACATTCTTATAAATCAGGAAAAAGACAGGCTGAAAATAATTGAACGTGTAATTCACAAGAAGATAATAGTTAGAAAAAAACCTATGGAAATGTTTCATCATCATTATTCATCATAGAAACGCAAATTAGTATCACAACAATCACAGCATACCCCTTCAGAATGTCTAATAAATAAAACTGAAAATACCATGAGTTATTGGGGATGTAGAGTAACAGAGCAGCTACTATATTACTGGTGAGAATAAAAATTTATAAAACCATTATGAAGAAAATATTTTGTTAGTACCTATTTGAAAGAAGTTGGCAATACTCATTCATATGCTTGGAATCAGCAATTATATTTCTTAGTATATGCCCAACTGAAATGCACCAAAACAGATGGATAGAAGTTTTACTCATAATAGCCCCAACTTGTAATAACACAAATGTTCAATAATGGGTAGCATGAGTAAATCATGTATCTTTCTATCTTGGAATTCTATACAGAAATAAAAAAGATTAAATTACTAGTTGGTACATATGGAGTGAAACTCGCGTATATAATGTTGGTGAATGAAGTGAAATAAAAAAGAGTTTATGGGGCTTCCCCGGTGGCGCAGTGGTTGAGAGTCTGCCTGCCGATGCAGGGAACACGGGTGCGTGCCCCGGTCCAGGAGGATCCCACATGCCGCGGAGCAGCTGGGCCCGTGGGCCATGGCCGCTGAGCCTGCGCGTCCGGAGCCTGTTCTCCGCAACGGGAGAGGCCACAACGGTGAGAGGCCCACATACCACACACAAAAAAAAGAAAGAGTTTATGTTGTGTGATTCTATTTATACTAAGTCAAGTATAGACAAATGTATATATGCATATATATACATATATATTTATACATATGTACGTATGTATATATGTATACATATATGCATCTATATTCTTTTTCAGATTCTTTTCCATTATACGTTATTATAAGATACTAAATATAGTTCCCTGTGCTATACAGTAGGTCCTTTTTGTTTATCTGTTTTATGTATAGTAGTGTGTATATATACCAAAGGGGAAAGGGTGGAGGATAAATTAGGAGTGTGGGATTAACATATAAAATAATGCTTTTGACAAGTGGAGAATTTCCTCATTCCACAGCTCACAGAGTAAATTATATAAAGCTGTATTTTATAAAACACAGATTAATGTACCACTGTGAACTACATTTATTCATGGTTAGTTTCCATTTTCCATTAGTGTAATATTATATTAAAACCATAAAATATTTTAGGCAAGAATGCAGTTTACTTTTAAAAGGAAATTAGCACCATCTTCCACTGTAATCCTATCCATTAGTATCTTACTCAGAGTATGGTATTATAAAAAAAAGGTTCTAATAAAGTATAAAATTTCAAATTTATAAGAACTCTATCATGGTGTGAGATACTACTATGCTTCAAATCAATGAATATTACCTACATCAGACCTGAACACCTTGAACAATAAAAATACAATCATTTTCCATAGCATTAGGCTTCAAATACTTTTAATATGTGGAAAGTATAAGATACGGAAATAAAATTCATTAACACATAATAGTAGAAGGAATTTGATCCTAGTTTTTGGAGACTCTTGGAAAATGAAAATTATATAGAGTGTGCCAGTTGTGTGTCAGGCACAATTCCTTATCCTAGAAAAGTAACGTATCACTTAATCTAATAATAATTATAGTATGTATTATTATCCTTTCCAGAGATGGGTAAATTTAATTAAGAAAAATTAACACCCATACTTAAAAGAAATCCTCACACCTTCTATTTATAATGACACATGGAAAAAATTTATCCTGTGGCCATTATAGACAAGTTCCACACCTTTTACAACATTAGTAGTGTAATTATTAATATTGCTTCTACCAGGAATCTTCCAAAATGGCATATTTGGGAGAAATTAGATTAAAAAATTCTTGGCTCATTTTATTAAAAGTAATGTTTTCTTTTTTTGTTAAGTCTGTGCAATTTGGAGCAAGCCAAAACATCTGAGAATAAATCTTAATTAATTTTCTTCTTAATTATACCTCATCAGAAAAAATGTAAATTTAAATTGGAACATAGATAAAAATTTTACTCACATTGTAGTCAAGAACAGAGAACATTCTTAGCCTCTGATATTTGATACTGTAGAGTAAACACCATTTTACTTAAGAGTTTTCAAGTAAGGGACAAGGGAAAACAGCCAGAGTCGCCACTTTGTTGGCATTCATCCTTGGTTGTTTCCTTATATCTCTCTCTTAGACATCTTCCTTTCTATCAAAACTCCAAATTGGTTCATAATCTTCCAATTTGCCGTATCTTTCAAAGATGCTCTCTGCCTCTCTTCAGAAACATTTTTTTTTTTTGGCCAAAAATAGTGGTCTTATTTCTCTTAGTGAATGATTGTTTTAGGCAAAGGCATCTGACAAAGTTGTGGCAATTGAGAAGTATAAAACAGTTCAAAGAAAGCAATCTATGAAGGAATTTTTTATTCCTGAAGCAGATAAAATACAGGGATGTTCTTTTATCTGCTTCTTGATCCTGTCCTTTGCATGTGACACCTTGAAATGGGACTGCAGTCTTAGAACTACTTGTAGAGAATAAACATGCTGAGGAGGGCAGAACTGAGGACTACGTTCTTATTTAGCCATGGAATTAACCATACCTGGAATTGCCCTTCCAGACATGTTTTTTAATTTTCTTTAACTTGCAGCCACAAACATCATAACTTTGATTTTTCATTTCTTATGTTGTAAAGGACTACAAAACGAATCCTGTGCCAATTATAGAGTAGATTCTTAGCATTTTAAAGTAGAATACTATAATTGAAATATTGTTACCATTTTCTTTGACTGGGTGGAGAGACAAAAGGGATCAGTTCAGGAAACAACTTTGCGTGGGTTCTCTTCAAGGAAGGAGAGTATGGTTCCTGTCTAAACAATATTACAAGTGAGTAGTCTCAAAACAGTGTTGGAGGTATTAAGATCAACCTATGAATATTGGTATTTTGTGAGCATAGATAAATATATTTTCATTCTCAAATGTTCAAGAAATTATGTGAAGAACTTAAAGTAGTTATTAAGAGACATGTAAGTGTAGAATTTTTAAATTTAACTTCTTATAAAACTATACTTGACTATGGACTTTTTGAGGATACAACTTAATGCTGAAGATAATGAAGTACTCAGTCTGTGCATGACTTCAACTGCAGAAAGCTGAATTGACAATAAACTACTCTGGTTTAGTGTCATCATGTTGAAGTTAGTGTGGAGGTTCACAGAACAGAAAAAGAAATTGCAAAAAGAGAAGCCAAGTGACATTGGCAGAAATTTTGCGAAGAGTATTTAAAAGTGACATATAACTCTTCACGATTCCATATTGCATGTAAATGAGCAGAGGAATATTCTTACTAGCCTAGCTAGAGGTGTGGAAATGTGTGTATGTTTGTGTGTGTGTGTGTGTGTATATACACACACAATCATTCTATGGAACCTAAGTTTGTAAATTTCATAAAAAATTAATACTGTTAATTCCTTTTGAGAACTCTGAAAATGTGACTGCCCTGAACCTGGATTCCCACGTGGCAGCAATCAGTTGTAGCTGCTTAAAGACTGTCCCCAGTCGGTAGGATATGTACTTCCTCTCCCGTCGGCAGCCACAGTCCTCACTACTCTTTATCACTTCTTAAAACATTAGAATCAATGATCAGCAAAGTGAATCAGTTATACATATACATATATCCATTCTTTTATACATTTTTTTTCCATGTAAGTTATTCCAGAAGAGTGAGTAGAGTTCCTTGTTGCTGTACACCTGAAACTGATACAACATTGTAAATCAGTTATATGCCAATAAAAATAAATAAATAAACAAATAAATAAATAGCATCAATGATCAGCTACTATTTACTTTCATACCCCAACAAGATAAACTCAGTAGCCTGGTACATATGCATGATGTGATTCCAGCCTTGGCCTTGGTCTCTTCGGATTGACGCTTTCAGTGAACTCACCACAGAGATTTTAATTTTGTGTTTGCCCTTTGGCTCTTTATTTCTCTGAGTCTTACTTCCTTCACCTTGGCTCTGTTCAGGACTCCAGAACACCATTTTTTTCCAGTTATCTGCCTCTTTCTGAATTATATACCATATTCAGGCTGGTAATTTGTACCACATTGACTTGATAGTTTAAAAAAAGTATTATGCTTTTTTTTTTTTTGAACACTGTTTTCAATAGAAACTAACTGCTGTAAGGATATCCATGTTGAAGCAGGATACCAAATCTTTAAGGGTTGAGAGCGAAAAAGAAGATAGTCAAAGTGAGTTATTTGTTAACGGGAATAGTACCTTGTAAGACCAATTATGTAGCTTTCTCCAGCATCCCCATCATCACTGTTTTCCCTTATACTGCTAACTTTTATTGATTTATCTTTTTCATTTCAATTTGCAGCACACTTGGGTTCCTTTAGAAAATATTTCATCAATGAAAGACTTTATGGAAAAAATCTGCCCCATAAGTAAAATATTTTTATCAATGATTTACATATACTTTCAATTATGTTTAATTTTTTGCTATGTCAGAAGTGTGAAGAAATTTTATAATTAAATATCTACTACTTATATAGCTATATGAATTCAATTATTTATTCAACATACATTTAATGAACTTCTTTGTGAATTGCTGGAATTACTGAAAAGAAGTGGAATATAGCAGCAGAAATAATTTATAATATAATATGGTATGATATGGTATGGTACCTTTACTCTTAAGGCATTCCTTAAATGTTAAATAATTGGCATGAAATTTCTCTTTTATTATTATTAATGGCTAGATAAATTAATTACAAAATTATATTCACATTTGTGAAAACTAAATTAAACAAACCAAATCATAATCTAATTTCAAACAAAATAAATGCATAAATAAGTAACTTAATTCCCTACTTCCTAAGTAGGATAGCCCCACACATAGTCTCTATTCAAAAAAAATTGTAGCTTTAATTTCCAAGGATTGCTCTTATTCTTTTCCCCAATAAATATTCTCATCATTTCTTTTTTTATTTTTTGTTTTAAACTTTTTTTTTTTTTTTGCGGTACGTGGGCCTCTCTCTGTTGTGGCCTCTCCCGTTGTGGAGCACAGGCTCCAGATGCGCAGGCCCAGTGGCCATGGCTCACGGGCCCAGCCGCTCCGCAGCATGTGGGATCTTCCCTGACCGGGGCACGAATCTGTGTCCCCTGCATCGGCAGGTGGACTCTCAACCACTGCGCCGCCAGGGAAGCCCTCATCATTTCTTTTATGCACCATTTTCTAAACTTAAATGGGCACATTTAGTCTCCGTCTTCCTGTCCCTCTCCTTCCCCTCCTCTCCTTTTCTTCCTCTTCTTTTTCTCCTTCTTCTTTCTCTTGCTCATCTTTGTCCCCCTGCTCCTTCTCTTCCTCTTCTCTTGCTTTGTCACCATGCATTTAGAGTGGTGTCACAAATATCTGTGCAATGTTCAACGGCCTAACCCTTGCAAAGAAAACGTAGTCCTCAAAGAAGGTTCAGCTGAATATCAAGTGAGGAAAAATCAATCAACATGACAAGTAGATGGTTATTGACTATCCAAAGAGATGAAAGAAAGAATGATATATATTTTTGGACTTAAAAGAATAATCACATAAAATTGGTATTAATGATAGAGTCACACAATTTGGTCTATTTCTGCTTTGGGGAGTTATAGAAAAATGATGCTATCATTATTTACAAAAATTATGGGCTACAAAATGGTGAACCTTCATTATACAAAATTTTCATAGTTTGTGTGTGTCTGTGTGTGTGTTTATGTGCATTTAATGTTAACTCATCTCCAGTTTTTGGAGATAAAATTGTCATCATGGCAGAGAAATATAAAAGTTGTTCAAGAGCATATTTGCATGAACTATAGGAAATATTTAGTTGCTCATATGAAGATGGCTTCGAAATAAATAATTGTGAAACAGCATTCAAAGCGTGTTACAGTATAAAAACAAGCATGGCCTGAAAGCCAGAGCACAGAAAAGAAAGAGGAAACACCCATGCTGCCACATACCAGCTTACCGGAAGTTAGCGAATATATGGACTTCATTATCATAAACTGAGCGTTTTGGCTACTAGAGTTTGTTCGTTTTTTGTTTGCTTGCTTGTTTTAGGACATAATGGGAGAAAAAACAGTAGATTTATGCTAGAAGCAACTTTATCTCTTATAAACAAAAGGTACATTAATGATGAGAGCTAATGAGTAAAAGAGGAATATAAGAAAGGGACAGTGATGACAGTAGAGGGCACCTGTACACCTCAGGGTACAAATAAGAGAAGGACAAATAGCAAATGTAGTAGAAAAATTGCGTTTCAGCCGTGGCAGTTTATAGTTGACCTAACGACAAGGTCGAGTATTATGCACTGAGTGTAAAATTAATGTCAGGTCCAAATGGGCTTTTCATCTGGATGGCAGTTGCTAATGCAAAGCATTTTAAAAAGAAGCCATCAGCAACACTTGGGGAAAGATAATTTTGAAAGGAGAAGTAATTCATGTCATTTATTTTAAGAGGGAAAATAAACCGATGAGAGCAATGCTTTCATTTTCACGTTTAATTTTGAAGAAAAAGAGTCAGATGCAGACAAAAGCCATATAGATATCAATAATTATTTCTGTTCACCTGGAACCAGAATAGTAATTTAATTTGTATTAAGGCAAAATTGAACATTTTTCTTTTCGCTGATAAAAGACCTTTGGTATAAGGTCCCAACTTAATCAAAGTAGCATTTAGGATCCTAAAAAAGAAATGGTAAACAATGTAACTTAGATTAATAATACTTGACATATTTACATGAGAGGCAGCTCACCAGCTTTATACCTTCCAGCTCCCTGGAGACCAAATGGGGCCATATGACTAGGTTTTATTGATGAAATTTGAGTGGAAATGGTAAGTGACACTTCTGTGTCGAGGCACTTAGGAAATGAGTCATGCTTCTCTAACTTCTCTTTGCCAACCTGCCACTGAATGAAGAGGTTACAGATGCACTAAGAAATGGAAAGAGTCGTGGCCCCTGAAGCTCATTCACTGACATAGCCATCCTCTTCGACTGAAATGAGAACAAGAATAAACTCTACAGGGCTAAGCTGCTGAACTTTTGGAGTTTTATTTCTCATGCCTAACTGATGTAGCTACAAAAGCAGTATATGTGTTTTCCTTTAAAAATAATGAGTCCCCAAATACTGTTACTGTTCAAGAAGAAACTTTAAAAATCTGAAATATAATACTGTGCTATACTGATTTGGTAAATAAATGTCCATCTTTCAGAATCTTGTAGTTGCACATATGGGTTTAATCAGTCTACTTGGAAGACAGTTAAAAGTAGAGCAGTTTTCTTACAAAATCAGGTTTTTTCTTTCTGATTTTCAATTTTATAAATACCTCTTTCCAATTTTGCATTCAATATATACTTATATATTCTGCGAAACGCTCTGTGTTCACTTTACCCCGTGGAATTGTGATATAAAATATACCAAGTTTGGTACCTGATCAGTTTTATACCATCAAACAAATTGTGAGAGTCTCAAGAATGAGTCCTCTCTTTTTTGAAGACAGAGTAATCACCATATAGTTCAGTGTCAACAATGTCAAACTCAAATACCAATCCAGAGAAGCAATCAGGCCAAATTGTGTATAAACAGGTTTTGCAAGTAACACTGAGAACTTGATGATAAGGGTTAACTATGCAGAACAACAAGATATCAATGTCAGGAAAGGAGTTTGTTTTCTGAAGATCTAGAACAAAAGAGAGTAAAGCCAAGTTACAGAACTAAAAAGCAGAAAGTAACAGACACACACGCAAAAAATTTTAGAAGCGGGAGATCAACAACAGGTTGTTTATTAACTGAGCCCGTAGCCACACTTCTTGTAGTTTTCTCTTCTATCCATCCTTGATTTTATGGTTAACGCACATCTTTTCTGGTCAACCTACTTTCTTTCAAGGCTTTGCTTATTATGAATGCCCCCCAACGCTATTCACATTGTGCAACACGGAGTATGTACAAAGACACATAAGTATTATACAAAAATAACTATTTTATAGATTTTATCTCCAAGCTGTTATTGCTGTTATTGCTGTAAAATGGACTAACATATTTTTTGCCAGCTTCTCATAGAGAATGTCTGAATTCAAGTTGTTCACACTTCTGAAATTACTTCATTCATAGATAAAAAAACAGAAAAAATTCTCTAGAGAAATGTGTTGAGATATATCACATGTTATATTAGAAACCATCCATGCTTAGAACATTTAAAATAATATTTTCTGAGAATAGTGCATTGAAATCAGATATGTAGTATATTCTGTATATGATTTACAGAAAATATCACATTAAATTGCTAAATATTCTTACAGGAGCATTATTGCATTATTAACTATTGTGAAGTAAGATACAGCTTAATGCTAGAAATGTTTTAAAGAATATTTATTAAATCTCTGCTATCTGTATGTACAAACTAATGTGACAACTTTTTAGTCTTTAAAGATATGATATTATAAGAAAGGAGTCAGGAGATTGACTGTTTTACTATAATATTAATAAAATACTTTTTTAAAAGTTGTTAAAGCCTCCAAACAAGAGATGTCACAACACTGGTTATAAATGGGGAGTAGGGGTGGAGTTATCTTATGGAGTATATCTGAAGAACCTAGGGATATATTTTTTCAAATTAACATAACCTAGTCACCTTTTTTTTCTTCTGTGGATCCTTAGTAAACTTTTCCAGTGAAAAGGAAAGCTGTAGTTGACTGATGTTCCTAGGGAATTATGATTGTTCTTCTGCCCTTTTCAAGAGCACGGTTTGTTTTAAGATTTGAGGAAGTTTCCTTTGCATGGATTAACTTGTAAGAAATGGGCCATGTAGTGATGGGAGAATGTGTTATAGATTGGATGGACTAATGGTAGTATATGGGTAGCACAGAGAGAAGTTACTTATTTTTGCATATTTGATGATTGCGCTAAGAAAATGCATTTGAAAGGATTCAGATGAATTGGCTGTTTTCTATAATTATTAATTTTAAATTTGTATTCTTTATTGTGATTCATAAATGAAGAGATTTTGTAATTAAATCTCTCTAACTTAGCAAATGGAGAGAAGATAATTTCCGAGTTACTTGGGATAAATGTTTATTTCCGGGCTTCCCTGGTGTGCAGTGGTTGAGAGTCCACCTGCCGATGCAGGGGACACAGGCTCGTGCCCCAGTCCGGGAATATCCCACATGCCGCAGAGCGGCTGGGCCCGTGAGCCATGGCCGCTGAGCCTGCGCGTCCGGAGCCTGTGCTCCGCAACAGGAGAGGCCACAACAGTGAGAGGCCCCCGTACCGCAAAAAAAAAATAAAAAATAAAATGTTTATTTCCAAGTTATTTGGGATAATTGTTTATTAACTGATGAAATCTTAATTTTCTTCAGGAAAAAAGTGGCAGATTTTCTTTATATACTGTATCATTTAGTCTTTACAGCCCTCTAAGCCTTCTAAGGCAGTGGTCCTCAACCTTTTTGGCACCAGGGACCGGTTTTGTAGAAGACAGTTTTTCCACGGAATGGGTGGGGGATGGTTCAGGCGGTAATGCGAGTGGTGGGGAGCGACGGGGAGTGATGGGGAGCGGCAGACGAAGCTTCGCTCGCTTGCCCGCTGCTCACCTCCTGCTGCGCGGCCCGGTTCCTAACAGGCTGCCGACTGGTACCGCAGGGGAGGAGTTAGGGACCCCTGTTCTAAGGCATGTCTGAATGCTTCGAGAAGGACGTCACTGTTAGAGACAATGTACATGCATGAGGAAGAAAAGAGAGGAAATAAATGAGGATCTTGACCAGGCAGAAGTGAATGGAATGCAGGGAAGATGCAGAAGGTAGCAGCAGATGGACTGCATTGCATATGAAGAAGAATTCACCTTTGATAAATGCAATCACTTGTGCTATTTTGAATCAGGAGGAAAGAAAGTGATAAGGATGAAAGCAAGTAGAGTTATAGATTTGGAGCCTGAAAGTGGAGAAAGTTTCTTGCTAATTATCTGTAATCTTCATGGTATGTGAGACTAAGAGGAAAGGAAGGCCAAAAAGTAAGATTTAAGTAGAATAGAGAAGATATAACCAAGTTATTTTAGAAAATTAGGAAAAGAAATGACCAAAGAAATGTGGCAATGTGGCAAAATTTCCTTTATTTGTCGAGGACTCAGTTGAGGTTGCTGATTTATATTTTACTTATTGTGCTGTTCACATAGTAATAAGCTCCCCAAGCCAGAGGGGGAGGATGACTGGAAATAACCAGGGCCGTGGATAGACTATATGCGTACATCAGAAAAGAAAGGAGGAGACAGGTAAAGGTATTTGTGAGGCAGTCTAATGGTAGAAACTAATTAAAGTTATGTGATTTTTATTCAGTAGGTTTTAATAGTAAACCTAAGAGAATTATGTAGACACTAGTGGTGTTAGACTGAAATATGAATGAGATGTGTGAGATGAAAATATGCTACACTGATCACAAAAAGTCAGCAAACAATAAAACATAAATGTATGGAATTTTGAAAGTTGTATTATGACCTCCTTAATTACACAATATACCTATATACAGAAATACAATGATTACTGACAAGTTTTATTTAAAAATGCAACATAAGCCCCAAGTTCTGTTAAAAGTAACCTTCAAAGGTTTCTGTAATCCAGCTTAATAACAAGAACTAAAATCACCTTCTGGAATGGTGAACAAATGAGTGTTTTATGCAAGCATGTTTGGGGGAATTTTTTAGCAAAATTTTATGTTTTCAGCCACGTTTTATCATAGTTTGACCAAAGTTGAAAGGGGTATGAATCAATCAGGCAAGATTAGGTGATAACAAAGATGCCCAAACACTTAGTGGCTTAAAGTTTAAAATTTAAAAAAAAGGTTGCCTTTGTTTGTCTTTATTTTTCTTTCTTAATTCCTTATGCAAGTCACATATTTAAAAGAGTTATTTTAAAAAGTCTCTGATGTGTGTCATTGTTATCCTCGCAAAGTAGCTGCTCTTAGAAATATTGCCTCAGGAGGAAAAAATAATGTTAGAAAACATCCTCTGGATTTTAAATAATCCACCTAGAAATGAAACAAACCACTTCTGCTCACATTTCACTGAAAATAATCACGAGAAGAAAATATAATTTCAAGAGGATGGGAAAGTGCAAACGTAGAATGACTGAAGAGAAAAAGAGCCAGCATGTTTGTGAAGAAGTCTAACGTGTATTAGACACCCTGTAAAATAAAAGACATTGAAACTTCTTATTGTGTATATGTCCAAACTCTGAGGTAAACATTAATTTTTCTGTGTGTCTTCCTGGTTAGAAAAATTAATTTACTTTCTTGGTTTCTCATATCAATGGAACATCAAAGTTGAATTTGGAATTCAAGGCTGCCATTTAGCAATTGGTTGAGAAAAAAATATTTTATTGTCTCAAAGTTAAAAATGGAGAAAGATTCCTTGTAGAGTTAACTGAATGCAAATGGTACTATAAATTTGATGCCAGCTCTATTGAAAATAAATTCCACATTTATGTGCTTCTGTAATTAGTTCCAATCAGCATGCTATAAATATGTAACGGTTTTACCCATCTATCACTTGCATCTCCAGTTTAAAGCTCTTCAGTTGAAATGACAGACACAGATTCTGAGCAGGGTTTACGTCGGTGTAAATTTGTCTAAGATTGAAATAAAAGGTATAGACAACTCCTTATTTTCTTGAGTTTTAAAACCTTATTTTTCCTTTTACTAAATATAGTTATCATTGTTCTCTAAAATCAGAGAAAACTAAAAGAAGTAGTTTTAAATTAAATTTGAAAATAAAGAAATTTTGATTGTCATGGAAGCTTGAGAGATAGGGATAAATCCTCATTATTAGTCATCTAAAGGTTTACCCATGACAGTGGTAGCGGAATAGGAAGAGAAAGGCTGCTTATTAAATATCTAGCTGAAAGTATTGAGTTTCCCATAATGCTTTACCTTTCTCTTATAGCCTAGCTCTCCTATTTAAGTCAATAGTTTTCAACATTTTTGCAACCATAAAACACATAAGAAGTCTGATGCACCTCCAGCAGCAGCAATGCTGCACTTTTGCAGTGAACCTCTTAGAAGTTTAGAGGCTGGATAGGGCACATCACTGAAGCGGTGTTTTGCATTTCAAAATTCCCTCAGGAGAGTGATGCTTAAAAACATGCAGTTGAAAATTCTCTCCTCAGGGAATTCTGAGATCCTCAGCTTTATTAACTCATTTATTTCAGTTGAGAGTAAGTGAAAACTATTCCAACACTAATCTTCTTCCTATATAAAGTAGAAAGTCAGGAATGGAAATTTCAGTGAATTCATATTCTGACATTGTCAGAATGTCATGTTCAAGAATTTACTAATAGTTTCAAGTCTCTGTCATCAGAAATGACTGGGTAAATAAATAATCCCCATCAACAACAACAAAAAACAGCTAGGAATAGAAAGTAACTATTGCAGTATGCTTGGGCTAGGCAAGCATAGATATAATCTAACAGATACATGTGCAGGACGTGAATTTATTCTAGTTTAGTTAATGAGATTTTGATCTCAAAACCAGTTTAAATTTGGTGTAATTTTGTGCGCGTGGACCTCATTTTTATAGATACTAGAGACATCCGAAGATACTGTATTATTTAGAATCTTTCTTAATATCTCAATATAAAATAAATTAACATTTTCTGAGGTGTCCACTGCCCATTCATTCGTTCATTTAGACTGAACTTATTTAGTGCCTGCTATGTTCAGGCTTTGGTAATAAAAAGGTTAGAAAAAATGAGACATTCTACCCTTTGACAGTTCACAGCCTAGTGGCAGAAGATAAATAGTCATCCAAATAATTAAAAATCACAAAATACAGATAATTGTTATAAAAACAAAGCTATAAATTACTGCTTTAAAAGCATATAAAGCACAACTCACTAGTTTGGAAGATGAGGGAAGGTTTACTGCAAAAGTGACTTTTAGCTGTAATATAAAGAATTTTTAAAAGTTAAGTACATAAAGTTCAATGTTGGGGAAGCAGAGCTCTGCACAGAGAATTTCTAGAAGAAGAAAAATATACATGAAAGCAGATGAAGAGCATGGAATGTTTCAGGACCCCACACCAAGGCAGTGAGACCTGAGCGTTCAAGCTGGAAAAGGAAAAATGGGAGATAAAAGTAGGATGTTTTACAAGGACTAGAAATACTGGGTCTCAAAGGCCAGTTTGAAGGTGTGTGTTTTGGGCCTATGAATAATGAGAAGTAAAACAGGTTTTATAAATTTAATGATATTATTATATTTGCATTAAAAAATAGCTTTGTTTGCAATGTAGGGAACCAGTCGGCTTTTGTCACTTATAAAATACAGCTTTTCCATCACCATGCAGTAATCACTATTGTTGCTATTTTGATTTAAAATGATTAACTTAAAAGTGAAAATTAGCAAAAAAAATTGCACAGGAAGAGACATCTACAAAGTTTTTAACTTTTATTTTTTATTGGAAACTATTTTGGAGTATTTTTATACCTACCGTGGTACAGTAGTTTTTGTGAAACTCGTAAGATATGTTGTTGACAAACCCACTACATATCATATCATATCATATTATATTACATTTTATGTTACATAATATTAGAATACATATGTTATGTAACATTAGAATATATATTACAATAAAGATTTATCTCCGTATTTATACTAAAGTAAACATTTTTGTTAAATGATTATTAAATTTTCCAAGGGGTACAAATCAATAGAGGCTATCTTATTATTGGTTTATCATTAATACAGAGATCAAAATGTAAAAACAATCTAATTCTCATCTAATTTGGCAATGGTCACATTAGTTCAAACAACATAAAAACATGTAATTTTAAATTGTTTTCAAAGTGTTAATAAAATGTAATGTGTGAAAATCTTGTGCTGCTTTACTCTCATTTTAAAGAAAAAGTTAATTTTGATAAGTAAATGGTGGAGTTCAAAAGTCAAATTTTCACTCTTTGACTAGTGTAAAAAGAAGTAATGAAGATTCAGGAACCGTCCTCAAAAACCTCTGTTCACATATTCTGGAAAGCCAAGAACGACTTCCAGATGAGGGCATAATTGTCCATTTTATGATTTCTTATAACATGAGCTTTCTCACACTTGGCAGTCTCCAGTAATACATTAAGTCATGACAGGTATTAATTAATGATGGGTGCCCTTCTCTTGACATCATGAGTCTCAAAAATACTTTATCGCTTACTAGATTAGAGACTGTAAGAAATGAGTAAAACCAAGAATAGGAATTAATTAAAGATTTCATTAACGTCAGAGATAATATATGATTTGTTTTCAAGCTGAATTTCACAACAGCTATGACAGAGTCAAGTTCAAATCAGGTGACTTAATCTAGTGTCCATTAAGTGAAGGAGCTAGCATTAACATCCTGAAAGCAAATAAACACAGATATAAACCATGCAGGACTTGATGTCATATGACTATGTAGAATAGGCACTAAAAGTTTATATTAATAAACGTGATTAGAGATTCTTTTTGATTATTTCCATCACCACCACACTGAAGCATTCGGATAAGTGTTTGTTGTATTTTAAAAATTTCTAAAACAACTCACATTCATTCAAAATTAATATCCATGTCCTTCTTTTAATAATATAGCACATGTAGTCAACATATAAAATGTGGGGCAGTAAAATGGAGAGACTATTCTCCAGTCCTAGCATGGTGATATAAAATTTACACTGTAGCCTCATAGCTTGTAGGGATGGATTTTCTTTTTTTATCAGTCAAAATATCATAATAAAAGCATGTTTCGTAGATAATGTTTAATTGAAGTAAAGAATTTAAACAGAAAATATTGTAGAAGGAAAATGTATTCAAAATTGTGACCTTTTCTGGAATATTCTTATCATTTTGACTATCATCTAATGTAAAGTTCTCTAATTGGAGGCTCAGTGATTTACTATATCTTGCCCATCTTGGACTATTCCTCTAGAACAGGAGAAGAATTGTTTTCTATTTGTAAGGGTTCTTAATAAAACATGTAAAAATCATCACCCTAAGGGCGTATATCAGTTTTGGCCAAGGATAAATCCTTACAATAAAAATGAAAGTGTATTCCAATTTACATGCACAGCAGTTAAGGGCATATCCTTACGAATTTGATTGACAAATACCTGTTTTCAAATAAGCTCCAGAAGTGCTAATGATTCTAAAGGCTTGACTTTTGTCAAGAGGAAAAGGACTTTTTACAAGAGGGCATATGTCTCTAATTTGTAACAAGATTTATATCATATTTTACTGGCAACTTTCCTCTCTGTGAAAATGAGATTGTTTATGTTTGTTAAATTTGTAGCTTTGAAAACTGAAATATGTATTACATTCAAGCTAACCTATTGCTTGAAAAGATGTTGTCATTTGGCAAACTCTAGTAATCAGAAAATAACTGCAGTCTCTTTGCTTGGAAACCTAATAGACATAGCTATGAATATTTTCCGTGAGTGACATAGGCTATACACACTTTTGATAGTTAGGTAATATAAGTAAAGATCCTTTATCATGTGGTGAAATAGAAATTTCACTGGGAGTCAGGGGTTATGACTTCTCATCTCATTTTTGCTTCTTCTTAGTTGAACAAATCACTGAACTGACCAATTCCCTAAGTTCTTCATATTTACCTGTGCAATTCTCATTTAGCCTAGAAGGTTTTTAAGGTTCTTCATAATCTAATGCTCCATTATCTTAACATTAACATTCCCAGAAGTAGAAAAACTCCAAATCTTTCACTCAGAGATACATAGGTACTTTTTATGGGTTTATTGAATGGTAATCTTACACAGTAAACTATTTTGGGGTTTACCTGCACAGGACTATGATTATATGTGTCAGAATAAATAATGTTTTATAAAACCTTTGTACAGTAACTTAAAGGAACCTCAAAACTTAACTGAGCCTCAAAATATAATAACATGCAAATACAGATCTTGTTACTCCGAATTTAATTGATTCGGGAATTGATGCTGTCTTATTTGACGTGTATTATAAATTTGTAAGTATAAAAAGGTCATCACTAGTACTAAAAACGTAGTCCTCTGGTTTATATGTCAAAACAGGAATCATCATTGGTATAGCACTTTATATTTTCAGTGCTTTTTTTCACACACATTATTAACCTTCTTATTTTCTTAGGTTTGAGAGCTACAGAAGATTGAAACCATATGCTTGGGTACCATTGGGAACCAGAGAGGTCTAACATGTAAGTTGAGGAGTTAATAAGGTATGAAAAGGTAACATATAAATAGAGATAAACAAATAAAAGGTGAAGGAAAAAGATAAAGAGGAGAAGGAGGAAGCAAGGAAGAAAAAACATGTGGGAAGTGATAGATTAATACGGACCAATAATTTAGAGCTTATAATATGGCATCTACCCCACAGCTGCCTTGAAGCAGGAAAAGCTCTCCTGTTGAAGGATTCAGCATCAATGATTATTGAAATGTGGCATAAAATTTTTATTATATCCAAGCTTTAACTCAATTCCCAGCTTATTCCATATTATATAAGTTCACAAGCTGACACTTGAAACTGAACTCATGTAAGTGAACTAATTTTGATGTACATTCTTCATTCAACAAAATCTCAAGTACCAATTGTACGCTACGCTCTGTACTCTGTGCTAAGTGAGCAAAGTGTTCTTAAGTGCTGACTTCAACAGAGTGGTTCTTAAATTGTAACTTGCATAAGAATCACCAAGGATCTTGCTAAACTATCAATGCTTGAGCCATGGCAAAAAGAACTTGATACATTAGTTGTAGAGTGGACTCCAAGTATTGGCATTTTTGACTATGAACCCAGGTGATTATAGCTCCCCATACAAAAACCATTGCTTTAGAGTCAGAATGATGCTAAGTAAGTAATTATTGAAATAACATCTAATAAGATCAGTTTATTTTGTGCAAGCAAAGTACAGAATAGTATCTGAGGAAAATAACTGGAGAAACTTAATCCAGTCTGTGATGAAGATCAAGTAACAATTTGAGACCTGGAAGATGTGAAATACTTAGCCAGATGAAAATGTTAGGGGGGCAGAAGAGATTTTTCAGGAAGAGGAAACACCAGATATGAAGATCTCAATGATTGGAAGGAGTTTAACACCTTTATATGTCAGAGGAAGTATTAGTATGATTAGAAGGAGGGTGGCTGAGGAAAGAGCCATAAAGGGTCTTTACCCCTGAGGCCCTCTTGTACTCCTAGTCTCACGTAGAAATCCTCCAACCACCCAAGATCCAAAAACTTAAGAGATAGTGCCTGGCACAGCATGGGCCCATTAGCTGGAGTCTCTCCTGGGAGTTCCATGCCTGTGCTTTACCAATGTTAAGTATTTTCAGTACAGTCACTGTGTACAGATAGAAGATAAAACTGGAAGGTTAAGTGGGAACTGACAATGGAAGACTTTGTGGATAATGTTAAGGATTTTTAGCTGTATCCTGAGAGTAATTGGAATCCACTGATGGAGTTTAAGCAAGTGAATTCCATGATTAGAAATATATCAGTATCAAAGCATCTGTGGGTAAAAGTGTGAAAGAACAGAGGCAGAAATATTCCTATTCTCCTTCAGAGCAGGACAAGGAAAATGTACAGAGGTCTGTTACACCATGAATGTTGAATATTAATTCTCAGAACATAAGAATCAAATTTAGAGTTCTCATCTGGTCACACAATATTGAAATAGTGTCTAGACTTGCTGATTGGCATCTGAGTGCCTGTTTCTCATTAAAGTGTAATACTCTAGCTAAACATGAGAGTAGTTGCGTCTTCAAATGAGATTTTCTATTCAGAGCCAGTATAATTTGGTTCTTCTCTCGCTGAAGTCTATTATCACTTTGTCAAATTAGACTACTGTATAACATAAAATCTAGTTATAGAGACTTGAAATCTAGATTTGGCAGCATTTAACACATTTTTCTCTTGCTCCAAAAATCTCTTTTACCACTATAAGCTCAAGCTTTTCACCCTGTCACATCTAGGCAGGCAGTTGAATACACAATTACTTCATAGTTCAGGTCATAAACTTTGCACCATTATGCAATGAGGTAATATGTATTATGATTTTTCTCTCAGTTTCTTCTAAAATGTTGTTTTCATTTCTGATTTTAATATTAAAATGTTTTCAGTCCTGCCATAAAAATGTGTGATGTGACTGGTTGCTTATATTCTCTGCCCAGTGAATAATGAAGTATCCTAAATATTAAAATGTTCTCGTAATTAGTAGTGTCTGCTATATCCATTTAATGCTGGGTGTGCTTCAGTTTCTTTTGATGCTTCTGGTAACTTACTCAAGCAAACTGCATACTATAAATGAAGTCAGTGTTTATATGCTGTATGCTGTAAACTAATGAATATAAAATTCAAAGCCTTTTTTAATCTCCAGTGACTTACATTATATTTTATTCATTGAAAATTAGAAGAAATGTTTAAATTACTACTGAATTGATTAACTTTATTTGATAATACAGTTCACCAGTGTGACTCAGCGTTGAAGCAATTTCTTCCCTGTTTTTGATTTTATCCTATCCTTTTTAAATGTCTTCACTGTTGACCTGACTTCCAGAAAATTAATTCTTTACACATTTTATTTGTTCTGTCAGCATAACAGAAACACAAACTTCCAGCCATAAATTGTACTTGCAGTTAGAGCTCAGTGATAAATAGGTTCCTGTTCTCTGTGACTTCCAGTGATGAAATGCTATTAGCACTGAACTCTTACTTTACTACTCCAGGCCCAATGAATAACATTAATTGTTTTATAACCCTACACCAACTCATTCTGCCTGATTCATAAAACAGTTATGCACCATTTAGAAGCATTTCTCAGTAGGCTTCATTTTCTCCCTAAAACAAAGAATTTGACTTAATCTCCCTTTTTGTATCAAAATGCAGCAGAAACTTTGAATTATATACTAAATATTTACAACTCTCGTGGTTTCTGAATTAGCTGAGAAAGGGAAGATTTAACCCACATTCAAATGTAGATTTAGCCCAAAAGTGTTGCAAAGAAAATATTCAGTTATTTTTAACAAATACTTCTGTTACCTGAATTTCCTTAAGTTAAAATATTCAGCAAATATTAAATAAAAATGATATTTGATATTCAAACCTCAAAGATCAAAAGCAGCACAAAAGGATACCTAAATATCAAGTGCTACTCAGTCCAGTATTCATAAATATGAAGGAATTATATCAATTCTGTGCCCGTGGTTTAATTAGAGGAAGTAAGAAAGGTTGGATTTAATTCTTGACAAAGACTCTGAATACTCCAAATTATATAACCTTGTAATCCAGAAGGGCAGACGGAACAGGAAATGGAATGAAATGAGTAATTAAACATCTTTTAGAAATCTGTAAAACACTGTATAGGGAATTTCCTAAGGAATATTGTTATCTCACTATGGAAATATGGATAATTAAACCCATGTATGTTTTAGTTTAGAATGCATTCTTCTAATTAAATGAAGTAGGTATTAATTTGTACTAATGATTAAAACCAAGTGGCAAATTTTTTATGATTCATTTTATTTTTATTTCCCTATGCAGAATAAAAGAAAAGATAAAGTAACAATATTTACATTTCTGTATTGAGCACACCTTAAATGTTTAAAAATCTTAGGAAAAATAAGCCACCTAGTGAGAAATAGACCTGTATGAAACAATCAAAGTTTAAAATGATCAGGAGTGGGGCAAACTCTCAAAGAGGATCATGTTTATAGGGCAAGACTGCTGAGGTAGGCATCTTGTTTTATTATTCGGAATACACTCTTAGAAAAATTTTAGCCTCCCTTTTGTTCCTGCATTAAAGAAACACTGAAAATCAGGGCCAATTTAAAGAATGATGGTCCAAAATTTGTCACTACATAATATCCATCACCAAAAGTTTTCTAGTTATAAGAGAAATCATTCTGCCCATGACCTCAATAAATGGGAAACATTGTTTCTTTAGTGATTAAGATTAAGGCTACAAAGCAATTGGATCACCATGGAGGATTGAAGTAGGCAGTCTGTATTTATGGGCATACATTTAGCAGCCCTAGGAAACCTGTGCACTTCTAGAATTACTTGATTTTATTAAAAGAGAAGAGTATTTCTCAATATGCTTTTAAGGTTTTGTCTCCATAATAATTCAATAAGACATTGACAGAACTGAATTGACTAAGATATGATCAGTCTTAATCTTCCATGAGGGAATCTATATAAAACTCTTATAGTCAAGGATCTAAAGAGCAAGTTTGTGATGAAATATAAATAGCAATATTACTAAATAGTAATAAGAGCAGAGAAATATACTTGAATATTTTAATTTTATTAAATAGATGTATGCCTCATATCTATTGATAATCATAGATTGATTATATATATATATATATGTAGATGACTTCTGCAAAGCAGCTCATCTCTTCATTCAATTGTAAGTACAGTGAAAAACTATATAATATCCATTTCGATAAAAGGTAACACCAATGAGAGATACAAAGTTCTATGAAAACATAGAAGTGCAGGTCCTTGAAGTGTGTACATGTTTTTATGTGGTGGAGAAATAATATAGAGGAAATGAGCACTGTTATGTACTGAATGTTTGTGTGTCCCCCCACCCCAAATTCCTAAATTGAAGTCCTAACTCCCAGGGTGATGGCTTTAGGAGCTATGGTGTCAGGTTGTTTGGTCAACAACCTGATACCATAGTCTAGATGTTGCTATGAAGTTATTTGTAGATGTGATTAACACCTAAAATCAGTTTACTTTAAATAATGTAGATTACTGTGAGTAATGTGGGTGGGCTTCATTCAATCAATTTAAGGCCTGAAGATCAAAAACAGGGGTTTCTGAGGAAAGAAGAAATTCTGCCTCTAGCTTCAACATAGAAATCCTTCTTGAGATCCCGGCCTGCCTTACGGATTTCATACTTGTCAACCCCAATACTTGCCACAATTATGTGAACCAATTCCTTTGTATACGTATACGCACACACATATATAAGATTAAGATAATCACATATATTATATTAACATGTTTATGTATAATACAATATATAAACTTATATTTTAGCTATCAATCCATTTATTTACCTATCCTATTGGTTCTGTTTCTCTGAAAAACCCCGATTGATACAATTTTTTTTATTAACATGATAAATTGAAGAAAAGTTTTACATACACTTTAAGAAAATATAAATTGCTTTCAGCAATTCTGCATTGTCAACATGCAACTGGCCTATGGTAGCTGCTGCTCTTTCTTCAATGATAAAGAAGTTGAGAACTCTGGGTAATGGCACCGCATGCAACGGCTCTAGAAACAAACCTTCTTTATTCTCATCCAAGCCTTCTTAAAGGTATCCTGCACTCTCAAAATTCATTAAGCTAGGTGTCCCATAGAGGGACTTCGGCTTCCACAAAATGAGAAAAAACATAGGCTGTGATGATTCTGCTGGCAGTGGAAGTGCAGCCTTAACTTCAAAATATGTTTCTCTACTGTCCTACATGGACATCTGCTCAGCAGAAGCTGAGGTCAAATTAAGATGAGATCATTGGAATTGCCTGCTTCCAATTTGATAAGACATTATTGTGGCGCTTGGGGGAAACCGTTTTTCCCCCTTCACGTAGATACTTTTAAACACGTAGCCTAATGCCATTTGGGGAAAATAGAAAAATTTGGGGAAGTGTGTCACTGTTTATAATCCTGAGAGTACCACTCCTACCTTCATGCTTTGGTTACTGTACCAATGTAGTCAGGCAATAGGGAAAGAGGATCATATTATACCATTGATTTAAAATGTATTATACCATTGACTTAAAACCCCAAACTCACAAGGGTTTTGCTTCCAACTTATATCATACCCAAAATTTTAACAGGCAGTTGATTCGTTCTAAAAGGACAGGCATTTCTGAATGCAGAGTTACCTGATACAACCATTGCCTTGTGCCTTTTGAGGTTAATCAAATCCTTAGCCAGAAACAATTTTTGTGAGATTCCACACGCAAATACAAAAGACAGGGAATGCTGTATAGAGCCATAAGAGCCAGGGAAATAAGTATAGATTTCAAAATGGCATTTGAAAGCCATAATAGGATTTAGTTCAGTTGAGTAAGGTGATTGGGTGGTACTGACTGTGTTCTATGTAAGGAGAATCAGACAAGCCTGTAAATGAAGTTGTGAAAGACAGAAAGAAACAGTAATCCAGGTACGAACGAATTTGGACCAGGGTGAAGATAGTGGCAGGAAACAGGACATAAGACATACCAACAAACATTTATATGGCTTTATATGCACATATGTGAATATATATTGAAATTTGGGACAGATTTTCATGAGGGTTAAAATAGAGGAAGAATTTGTAAGGAAAATCCAGTTTGGCTGGATAAAATAAGTTATTATTGCAATAAACTTGTATAATTTCCTATAGATCTGATTAAAATATAACAATTTGTCTTTATGATTTTTAAATATTAAATGACATTCAATTAAATATTTTTCTGTAATGAGATTCTGCCTCAGTTTATGTTAGCAAATGCAGATGGTTATGTTCAATTTATTTGCATTTCCAGAACTTTCTAAGTTCAGTGACTAAGCAATGACTTTTTCCAGTGATATCAAAAAGTGTCTTCAACTATTTGCTATTTTTTGAAGCTGAGAACACATTTCAAACCAAGAGATATTATAACACTTGACAATAGAGTTCTCAAAATGAGGGTGGATAAATGAAATCTAATTTTATCTTTAATATTCTACATAATAGGCCATTATTCTCAAAGGAAATTATTTGCTCTATCAAATTTTTCACAGTGTAGCTTTTCAAAAAAGAAAACAAATATTTTTATCTCATTTAATTGATTATTAAAGAAAATTATTTAAAATAAAGTAGATCTACCTTATATTAAAATTTTAAGGAACTGCTGGTTTCATCACTATGTGAATGTGTTTGCCTATTAGAATGTCCTTTCAAACCAATATTAATGGACATTATATAATTTATGATTATACTTTCTGGGTAATTTTTGGTGATAATCTTGTCACTTATGACATAGATTAGTAAGTGTATTGGACTCTATTCTGCTTTTGTGCATTGAAAGTCACTGAATCATTATATTTAGAATCATAATATTCGTCTTCATTTAAAGTAAGATCATCTTGAGTAATCCTTTGGTATGATCCAAAAACTAATGGAGTTGTATACCTTTTGGAGGAAACACTGGAATAAATAACTATCACAGAATTTGGCTAATAAAGCATTCAGAATATGAATTGTTATATTGAAATCGAGCTTGCTCTTTTATTTCTGGCAGCAACAGAATGAAATAGTTGGAGCATTCAATAATAATAATTGTTTTCTTTTCAAAGTAATTGATGAAGGAATCTAAACATTCTCCAATTATTTTTAGAAAAGATATCTAAACTGTAGACAAATATATGTATATTAAATATATACATAAATTATTTTATTTTATTGAATTTCTTTTACAATGTAGCACCATTTTAAACTCTGTGGTTTCCATCTTTACATTTTACAGGTATACGTGGATGAGGTTTCATGTAGAAGTACTTCAAAGGCTTATGTTTAGTTGAATTGAATTTGTAGTAGAGTTATTTCCTTAAAACATGAGCCATGAAAGAACTAAACCTTTGACAGTATTTCTTGAAAGAAGTCTTTCCTAGTGAATATGCTGCCTGAATGCATTTCTGGATCAAAAAATTGAAAATGTAGCACTCATTCATCATTCATTCATTCATTCTCTGCCTA
The DNA here is from genome assembly GCF_964374135.1 of Grampus griseus. Taxonomy (NCBI): domain Eukaryota; kingdom Metazoa; phylum Chordata; class Mammalia; order Artiodactyla; family Delphinidae; genus Grampus; species Grampus griseus. The sequence continues at coordinate 20,548,589 of NC_139012.1, forward strand.
GTTTCATTCCAAGATCTAAGCATACAGGGCTAAACAAGGCAAACAGGGTCCTTTCAGTCATTTTTATTTGGGAAGAAAAAGACTAGAAGCAAGTACATTATAACTTAAGTGTACAAACTCAGAGAATGATAAGTACTATAACAAAAAGTAAAACTGGGTGATATAAAGAAAATATTAATTTTACAAAAAAAGACATATGATCAAATCTAATCATGTTTCCTTCTTTTGTCAATGTGTTTAGTACCCCAAAATATTTCAGCAAGATTGGAATAGACATTGTTCTGAGGTTACTAAACTTACTCTCCTAGTCGATAAACCACAACACATTTTTGCTTGGGGTTGAATTAAAGGAAAGGGAAAGAAAAAGAGCAATCACAGAGGAAATGTATAAATGCAGCTGTCATCTACTCCAACTTTGTATCTACAGACAATAAAAGGCCAATCAGTTGTGCTCCACACCCTCCTCCCTCCCCAGTGTGCTCCTTCCCTCCAATAATATCTAACAGGAACAGAGAATCAGCAGCAAGTTGCCTAAGGCAGACTAATTTATCCAAATCTTTTTTGTCAAACTACACAATTAAAAAAAATCAAAATTAGAAAAATATTTCTTGTGTTTGTGAACATAATTAGGCATGGCAGCAACTACCCATCCCACCATGATCCTACCTTCCATTTCTTCCATGGCTATGTTCCCATATTCCTGTTTCTGTTCCCAGAGTATATATTCTCAACGTCTGGACTTCTGTTCTTGAAGATGGATATGGCTGGTGACAGGATCTTGGTGAGCTCTCCTGGTCCGTGACATGACTTCATTGCTCTTGGGTTTTCCCTAGGCTTATTCTGAGAAAATTTAAAGTGTCTTTTCAAGACTCAGAACATTGAGGAAACAGATAGCTTGCCTGCCCAAGGCTCCCACTGTTATAGTGGTTCCTTTCTATTAATTTCTACCCACAAGAAATTTGTCTATTCCTGACTCCCCCTTCTTTTCAAAGACAAGTACATCAGCTTATTTCCTCAAAAGGCAGAGTTAATAAGTCGTGATGTTTATTATTCAAAAGAATCATATACAAAATAGTCACTAAGTAGTGAGAAATACTTCTGATCTAACAGACATTCCTAAGCAAAATCAAAATATGACCAAAATAATACCAATATCTTCTGGAAAATACACCTAAACAGTCTGACCTTAATTTTTCTTTTCTTCATTTTGCTAATATGAGCTAATTGTAAAAAGAATTATAGGAATACACACACATTTATTAGTAAAGATATCCCCATAATTAGCTACTTCTTGATCAGATGACACCACTCTTGGCTTCCACACTAACATGAGAAAGATTTTAGATCATTTCAGGTTCTTGACAAGATGAATTCATCTTTATCTCCATACCCAGACTAATTCCTCTAATTATTTGTTCTTTAATCTTCCTCAGCCACACGTTTCCGTCATCGTACAATGACCCCAACAATAACTGCAACCCGGGTGAGCATCACCCTCTCTTATCACCATCTCCTTTCTTTCCTGACCACTTTCTATAGTAATCTGACTCCAGCAGTTCTTCAAATATCCCAGGACCTATAATCTATTGATCCTACTGTTGTTAACTATTTCTCTTTCCTTTTCCTACTTTCCTCCTTAACGGAGTGCATATTCCATTATTACTATTATGACTTTCTTATGTATATCTTCAATTTCCTTGTCCTCTTCCTCCACCACACTTTCTAGAATCATCACCAACCCTATTTAAATCCAACTTGCTCTGCATTCCATGTGTGCTAGATAGTCTCCCTTTCCCTCTACTGATCTATTATTATCTTATTTCCCCTTGATCTGTCCTAGAAATTTATCCTCTAGGGACTGCTTCAACTCAGCCTCCTGCCCTTCTGGTTTCCTACTGAGATCAACAGATGGCATGAGATAGAAGGAGACTGGGGGGTCAGGGAGATGTATTTCAAGGTACTTTGTCTTCTGGCTTGCTTCCTATCCGGCCACGGGTTTTCAGGGGCTGCCAATCCTCTAGCAAAGCCACTGTCCCTACTGAGTGGCCTTTTCACATCTTTCAGCTTTGAGTCCTCTCCAGGTTTTTAGTTCATCTCTAAACAATGGTTTCTGAACCATGCTCCAGTCCCTGGACATCTCTGTTCTTTCTATCTTTCCTCCTCTGGTGATTGTATCCATTTTCAAGACTTTAAATTCCAACTCTACAATAATGAGTGTTAACTTTTTATCTCCAGTCCACAATTCTGTATTGTATTCTGGAATCTATGTACAATAATCATCTCAACTGCTACAGTGGGATGTCTGACAACATCTCAACCTTAATAAATCTAATTTGGAACTCCTTATTCAGAGATCTCAAACCTGCTTCATCTTCAGGTTTTCACACATTGGTTAATGGGAGCTTCATTCGTCCAGTTGCTTAAGCCCCCTTAACCCCTCCTTCTCTCATTCCTTCTCACTACCCACACCCCCACTCACTACTTTTAGCCTCAGTCTTCACCTTGCTCATTCCACTTCTTGCAGCCCTTAAACATGCCAAGTATGTTTTTACCACAGGGGCTTTGAATGTGTTACACCGTTTACCTGGAGAACTATTTTCTAGATATTTCCTGGTTCATTCCCTTTCTTCAAGTTTGTTGCTTAAATATCACTTATTGAGGGAAGCCTGCTTTCACCACCCCGCGTAAAGAAAAAAAATCTTCCCATCACAGGCCCTCCCTATGTCTCTGACTTTGCTGAATTTTTCCCATAACTCATATCACTACTTAAAATGATTTATTTATGTTTTTTCTACTCTTTTTTACTATATATTACCAGTCCCTAGAATAGTGTCTAGTGTATAATATGTGCTTAATAAATATTTGCTAAAAGAATTAATGAATAACACAGTAGAATCATGCATATATATTCATAGTCTATAGAATCACAAAACAATCTGAAAAGTATATTAATGTTCTCTTTTTAATATTATCACAAGACATAGTGACTACAGCATAAATGGTGTATTATTAGCTTTCTTCAGATATCTTCTAGGATTATGACATTGAGGAATGTAACTTTTTCAAGTAGAAGCAACTAGATATTCCAGCACCCTTATACTTTACATGAATTAGAAATGATTTCTTCTCCCCATCAAATCTTTCATGTCTTACTACATAACTGAATGAATGTAGGCCTTTTTATTAGACACTAGCAAATTATATTCAGTATGAATGGCTTAAATGATTATTTAAGAATATAGGACAATTGTGAATATATCAGACCTCAATATAGTTCTAAACGCTTCTAAATTTTTGCATCATCATTTTAACGTAAATATTTGTTTAATTTATACTAATATAATATAGTTTATAAGTATTCTAAAGTATATAGACATTTGTTAGGATTATAATGCCTTCCTTTATCATATCAATAAATATATATGTGACAGGTGAATACCTCTGTTACAGGATTTCTAAAAGCCTGTACAGTTTAAAAGACACCAGTATACCTTTAAAACATGTAACAGCAAAAAATATATTAGGCAATCTTCCTGGAAAAAAACAGTAGTATGTTGTCAACTCCATTAATTTACTTACTAAAATTAGGGGGTTTTAGGGGTTTTTTTGGTGATATCAATATACAAATGTTTATTAAGTACATACCACATATCTGGGACTTTAATTGTGATACAAAACAGGCAAAATTCCTTTTCCTTGTTTTCACAGACCCTATATTCTAGAGAATCACCTTTCAATGGAACTTTATGAGATGGTGGAAATGTTCTATATCTGCACTGTCCAGTAGCCCCTGGTCACATGTGCATACTGAGCACTTGAAATGTGGCTGGTATGATTAAAAAGCTAAACTTTTAATGTTATTTAATTTTATTAGTTATTTATTTATTTAAATTAATTTTAATTTAAGTAGACTCATGTGGCTACTAGCTACTAGATAAGACAGCTCAATTCTTGAAGGTCATACAGTACACACCCTCAAGATCATGAAGCCAGTCCCCACAGTTAACAGGTCATTATAATATAGGTTGACAAGTGCTGTGATAAGTGAGAAATTCTGTGGAGCCACACAAATGTATTCTATCCAAGAGTTTGGCTTAAGGAAGTCTTAGAGAAATTCACATCTGATAGATAAGAATTTTTGTCAAATTATACTGATTTTTAAAATATCCCTGGTATGTAGTAAAATAACATAATGGGACAGTAAATAAGAGCTCTAAACTAGATCATTTATAACCAGGATAATCTGTATGACAGCAGAAAAAATAGGTACTTATTACCTTCCATTTTAGATCTTAGGTTGTCTACCAAGAAATTATGAGTCTTTTCCACATTTATTAAAATGTCTGTGACCTAATACGTTCCATTAGCACATGCAGAGATACACACTACATGATTCTGATGAAACTGGAAATGCCAAATAAAACATTATATTTCCTTTTGATGTCCTAGTTTTAAATCACAAAATCCATTTTAAAAGGCAAATTATTTCTCCCTAAACAATATCAGCATGAGTAAACTATTTTCAAGTCTTGGCAAACATATACCACTTGAATTAGTAAGCCTTCTGTAATTGGTTATGTCTATGAAGAAATTGAATTTTTAATTTTAGAAAATATTCCCAGGCTCAGATAGTGTTACTGGAGAATTCTACCAACCATCTGAAGAATTACATAAATCATATACTATTTCTTCCAGAAAAAAAAAGAAGAAAACAATTCCTTGCTCATTTTATGAAGATAGTATTACCCTGAAACCAAAATCAGACAAAGACCATAAAGAACAGAAAACAACAGAGAAATGTCCTTCATGAATATAGGCACAAAATTTCTTAAAAATTTTAGTAAGTAAAATTCATCAACATATAAAAAGAATAATATACCAAGCAAAAATGGATTTTTTCCAAGGATGCGAGACTACTTCAAATTGAAAATCAGTTGATGGAATTCACCATAGTAACAGGATAAAAAAGAAAAATCACGTCATCATATTAATCTATACAGAAGATACATTTGCCAAAATCCAAAAATTAGGATTTTAACTCTCTATACAGAATGAATTACAGAATCAGAAATACTTTTCTGCAATTGCTTCATAATGTACATAGGTTAAATTCAGCAGTTGGTCACGATTGTGTGCATAGAGTTTTGTTGTTGTTGTTTTTAAGAGGGTAAACTGCGATACTTTTTTCTATTTTTTATTAAAAAAAATTTTTTTGGCCGCACTGCACGGCATGCAGGACCTTAATTCCCTGACCAGGGATTGAACCCGTGCCCCCTGCAGTAGAAGCATGGTGTCTTAACCACTGGACTGCCAGGGAAGTCCCATGTCTGGAGATATTTTTAATTTATAAGTCATTGTAAACAAAAGAGACATGAGTAAAAAGTTATTGTATTTACATTTTATCAGAGTAGAATAGCCAAAAACGCATTTTCCTTGATCCAATGCATAAATAGTGTTAAGATAATTAAAAAGAACATATAAAAACATTACACAAAATTATTAGTCATTTTTAAAATCTAAGAGGCATATTAGATACGAGAGTAAATTTTGCTCAGGCATCAAGCTTCTCTCCAGATTTATGCATTTGCTTCCTCTAGTCAAAATTAAAAATATATATACCCCTCAGTCCCTGGGAAACAATGGGGGCAGGTACATCTTCCTGCTTGCATAACCTCTACTTGTCTGCCAAGTCTCCTCCTTGTCTTATAAATGCTCTGTTTAGCCCTGCCTATCAACATTCACCTTAGTGATTTGAAATGAGCAGTCTTCGATAAACAGATTATAGCATATCCATATAGTTGAATGCCACATGACAATAAAAAAAGTGAAAGAAGATACAAAAAAAAAAAGAACATATACTTTCACATTACATTTATTCCAAGTTCTAGAACAGGCAACTCTAAGCTATGGTGGAAGGAACAGTGGTTTCCTACGGGGTCAGAGAAGAGGATTGACAGGAAAAGGAAAAGAAGAAATTTTCTGACTGATCAGAATGTTCTATAACTTGATCAATTTGGTGGTTACTTAATAAATTGTTTACTTAGATTTGTTGTAGGCAAATTATACCTCAACAAGACAAGAAAAAGCATTTTCCCTGCTTTATGCCGGGTGATCTCAAGGTCTAAGGGTTACTCTTCATCTCTACATTACATGTGAAATACAGTGAGTACTTGGAAGGCATCTAATAAATATTGCTTGAAGGAGCAATCCCTTCTATATGAAATATCATTACATGACATTTAAAACATTTTATCATGATTTCTAAAGGGTGATATGTTAAATTTGAGTGTTTTCAGATGCTTAACTTTCAAAGCAAATTGTCTATAAGAAAAATAAGTAAATGAAAAGACTAATCTCAAGAGGACCTGAACTTATTTTATTATAACACATTTTTATGAGAAATTTGTATGTGAAAAGATTTTCCTATAAAGTGCCCTATTGCTCTGACAGTAAATGAATAGGCTCACAGAGAAACTCCATATAACCAGTTTTCCTTTTTAAAATCACAGTCATACAACTCTCAGTGTTTTGTCTAACATTAAGTGTACATCATAGCTTTTTTTTCTTTTCAGGCAACAATAGGAAGAAATGAAGGTAAATATATCATAAGCACAGTGTCTGCTCTATTATTAACAGGGTTTTAAATAAAAAAGTTTAAGCAAATATAGACCCATACAATCTCTGCAACCTTGATCGTAAAATGTATTCTATTGTAAATATCTTGTATATCGCTAACAAAAGTCAAAATAAGCAAGGCTAAGGATGAATTGTATTACAGTTTCTTTATTTGAACGGTTCCACCACATACTGTTTTGTTATTGGCAGTGACAGATTCCCTCCTACTGTAGTTTGCTTTCCTTTTATATCATAATGATGACAGTAAACTCAGAACCGGATAATGATGGAGTGCTACAAAATGGGTAGTACGCCAGGGCATGTGGTAACTTGACCTTTACAACATCCCCTGGCAATACTTACCTATTAATATGAAGGAAAATGCAGAAGTATAGATACTAACAAGTATTTTACTTATTACATATATGGATTCTAAAATCAGCCCAGGACACTGTCTAAAGGTTTATTAAAGAAACATATAGGGCTTCCCTGGTGGCGCAGTGGTTGAGAGTCCGCCTGCTGATGCAGGGGACACGGGTTCGTGCCCCGGTCCGGAAGATCCCACATGCCGCCGAGCGGCTGGGCCCGTGAGCCATGGCTGCTGAGCCTGCACATCCGGAGCCTGTGCTCCGCAAAGGGAGAGGCCACAGCAGTGAGAGGCCCATGTACCGCAAAAAAAAAAAAAAAAAAAAAGAAAAACATATATTTGCTTATGTGTAAAAGGCTTGAGAGAGACAGGTTGTTAATTTGTACCAATTTCTGATTCAATGTACTATACCCATTACATGATTGACTAAAAATAGAAGGAGGGCATTAAAGTTGCTTTGTTTATAGAGAAAAATACCAAATGGCATTTTTATTTACTTGCTTGATAAATTAATTGTATGTTTTGTTATTCCAGTGAAATAATGAATATGACTCATTATATGACTGAAATTTTGAATATGACTACATTGAAGTCTCTGTAATCTACTATTCTAGGGATACATGAATTCATCCTATTACAGATATCCTTGGATTTAGTTCAAAATAACAATGTTTTATAAAGAATGCATTTCTATGAAGAATAGCTATGTCTATAATCCTTTAAATTTTTCAAATATAAATGAAATATATTGTTTTATGCTTATAGGTGATTCAGGGTAGTTGAGACTTTTAGAAATAACAAGATTCACTTTGCATATATATTTATGTATAGGAAGAGTCAGTATACCATCCTGGAATGCCAGGGGATCTTTGTTTGGTAACAGAACAGACTTCATTTTATACAGACTTTCTACTCATGCTCTTATTAGATTATACTTGTCTGCTTTGCCAAAACATTGGATAGAGACTAACTTTAACTAAAACAAAAAAAATCTCCATGAATTTACCTCTTGATTAAGAAGCCTCACCAGATAATTTTCAGACATAATGCATTAAATTCTTTAAAGTATTCTTTTTCTGTATATGCACTATTCCATTTCCCTCCTAAAATCTTGTATACTTTCCTTTCAGATAAAACAATTTATAGAAACTTAACATTAGATAAAGTAGAAGAATAGGGTAACACCTATTATAACATTCAAAATATTAAAAATTTCAGAAAATAAATCATCAGACAATCATGAAAAAAGATTTTTCTGAAGATAGTAAAAGAGAACAAAAAAGAGAACTTATTCACAAATTATTTAATTTAATTCACAATTAAACAAATAAGTACATTTATGCACACATATCTTTTTCTAAGTTTTTACTGTATCTGACAAACACAAAACTAGCAATTATTCCCTCAAGCTACAAAACATAAAGGCACTTACAATATGAACCAGTTATTAGTAAAAATAATGATGTTTTGTCAAGTATATTTCTAGCTTTATACTTCATTCATTTCTTACATTATTTTCCACTTATGTTTTCTTATGAAAATGCAAACAGTAAATATGGCTCAATTCACAGGCAGGAATTATGTTTTTCATTGGGATGCAAGATGAGCAAATAGTTGATATTGATAGGAATAAGGTAAATATTTATGCCGACTATAAACTAAATAACGTATTTAAATGCTTAGAGTATCACTTGACATATAGCACTCATTGTGTACTAGATATTTTAAAATATTATTTCAAACTGTAATTCCCCAAAAGGTGTCCTAAATAATGAAGTACTATTTTTTAAAATTTCTTATTTCAATGTGGGTGAATGTCTAAAATATTCATTTGTGTATGGGTTTTTTTTTTTGTTTCATATATTGTAACGTGTGATATAATATGTAGGATATCTACTCTCTAGAACCTGACACCATTTCTCTTAATCAACCGAATATTCTTTTAATACCTTTGAACTTTGCAACATTTGACCGTAACAATATAATTCAGGCTATAATTTATTACAGTTGTCTCACAAGATGCATTTACTTTTGGAAGTGGAAGTTGGTTGGCTTGAATATGTAATACTTGAAGGAGTTAATTTGTCTTCCTGTGCTTGGTTACTTCTTACTGGGGATGTGAGTGAGACTCTACACTGTGGAAAATAGTGCCAAATAAATATTAAATCAATCAATCTATTGATGAATCAAAAATGACAAGGAATGTTGGCTTCTATTCATCTTCTTGGAAACTAAATTATAGAGCTTATTTCAGAGCCAAAGCAGAGTATGTCACAACAGCCCTAGCAACCAATATTCTGAGAAAAGACTTACACTGAGAAAACTCAAATGTGTTATCACCCTATCAATGCAGGGAAAGTCACATTATAAATTATCCTAGTGCTACAAATATCTAGCATAATAAACTCGGCAACTACTTTGTAATGTCAGACTAAAAGCATTTGAGTATGAGAGATTTAGTTTTCTGCCCATTTTTTTTTTTTTTTTTGCTTCTGACAGCATGTGGTTTGTTTTCAACTGCAAAATATATCAAAAATATTAAAATAGAAGTAAATAATACAAGCACAGTTAAAGGAGTTAAAGAGTTGATCAATGTGTACTTCAGGTTTTGAAATATTTAAAAATAATTAGTTTATTAATACTGTCTGAGTTTTAGAAGGCCTTTAATATTATTTTACTAAACACCTGTCATATATTCATAAACATATATTTTTTTAATAGATCTTTATTGGAGTATAATTGCTTCACAATACTGTGTTAGTTCCTGTTGTACAACAAAGTGAATCAGCCGTATGCATACACATGTCCCCATATCCTCTCCCTCTTGAGCCTCCCTCTCACCCTCCCTATCCCATGTCTCTAGGTCATCGCAAAGCACTGAGCTGATCTCCCTGTGCTATGTGGCTGCTTTCCACTAGCTAACTATTTTACATTCCATAGTGTATATATGTCGACGCTACTCTCACTTCGCCCCAGCTTCCCCGTCCCCACCCCCCGTGTCCTCAAGTCCATTCTCTACATCTACGTCTTTATTCCTGCCCTGCCACTAGGTTCATCAGTACTTTTTTTTTTTTAGATTCCATATATATGTGTGAGCATACGGTATTTGTTTTTCTCTTTCTGAATTACTTCTCTCTGTATGACAGACTCTAGGTCCATCAACCTCACGACAAATAACTCAGTTTCGTTTCTTTTTATGGCTGAATAATATTCCATTGTATATATGTGCCACATCTTCTTTATCCATTCATCTGTCGATGGACATTTAGGTTGGTTCCATGTTCTGCCTATTGTAAATAGTGCTGCAGTGAACATCGTGGTGCATGTCTCTTTTTGAATTATGCTTTTCTCAGAGTATATGCCCAGTAGTGGGATTGCTGGGTCATATGGTAGTTGTATTTTTAGTTTTTAAGGAATCTCCATACTGTTCTCCATAGTAACTGTATCAATTTACATTCCTACCAATAGTGCAAGAAGGCTCCTTTTTCACCACACCCTGTCCAGCATATATTGTTTCTAGATTTTTTGATGATGGCCGTTTGACCGGTGTGAGGTGATACCTCGTTGTAGTTTGATTTGCATTTCTCTAATAATTAGTGATGTTGAGCATCTCTTCATGTGCCTCTTGGCCATCTCTGTGTCTTCTTTGGTGAAATGTCTATTTAGGTCTTCTGCCCATTTTTGGATTGGGTTGTTTGTTTTTTTTTGATATTGAGCTGCATGAACTGTTTATATATTTTGGATATTAATCCTTTGTCAGCTGCTTCGTTTGAAAATATTTTCTCCTATTCTGAGGTTTGTCTTTTTGTTTTGTTTATGGTTTCCTTTGCTATGCAAAAGCTTTGAAGTTTAATTAGGTCCCTTTTGTTTATTTTTGTTTTTATTTCCATTACTCTAGGAGGTGAGTCAAAAAAGATCTTGCTGTGCTTTATGTCAAAGAGTGTTTTTCCTGTTTTCCTCTAAGAGTTTTATAGTGTCTGGTCTTACATTTAGGTCTTTAATCCATTTGGAGTTTATTTTTGTGTATGGTGTTAGGTAGCATTCTAATTTCATGCTTTTACATGTAGCTGTCCAGTTTTCCCAGTACCACTTATTGAAGAGTCTGTCTTTTCTCCATTGTATGTTCTTGCCTCCTTTGTCATAAATTAGGTTACCATATGTGCATGGGTTTATCTCTTGGTTTTCTGTCCTGTACCATTGATCTGTTTCTGTTTTTGTGCCAGTACCATACTGTCTTGATTACTATAGCTTTGTAGTATAGTCTGAAGTCAGGGAACCTGATTCCTACAGCTCTGTTTTCCTTTCTCAAGATTGCTTTGGCTGTATGGGGTCTTTTGTGTTTCCATACAAATTGTAAAATTTTTGTTCTAATTCTGTGAAGAATGCCATTGGTAGTTTGATAGGGATTGCATTGAATCTGTAGATTGCTTTGGATAGTATAGTCATTTTCACTCTATTGAGTCTTCCAATCCAAGAACATGGTATATTTCTCCATCTGGTTTTGTCATCTTTGATTTCTTTCATTAGTGTTTCATAGTTTTCTGAGTACAAGTCTTTCGCCTCCTTAGGTAGGTTTGTACCTAGGTATTTTATTCTTTTTGTTGCAGTGGTAAGTGGGATTGTTTCCTTAATTTCCCTTTCTGTTTTTTTGTTGTTAGTATATAGGAATACCAAAGATTTCTGGGCATTAATTTTGTATCCTGTAACCTTACCAAATTCATTGCTTAGTTCTAGTAGTTTTCTGGTGGCATCCTTAGGATTTTCTATGTATAATATCATGTTATCTGCAAACAGTGACAGTTTTACTTCTTCTTTTCCAATTTGTATTCCTTTTATTTCTTTTCTTCTCTAATTGCCATGGCTAGAACTTCCAAAACTATGTTGAACAAGAGTGGCAAGAGTGGACATCCTTGTCTTGTTCCTGATGTTAGTGAAAATGCTTTCAGTTTTTCACCATTGAGTATGATGTTTGCTGTGGGTTTGTCATATATGACCTTTATTATGTTCAGGTAGTTTCCACTGTGCCCCTTTTTCTGGCAACTTTTTATCATAAAATTGTGTTGAATTTTGTCAAAAGCTTTTTCTGCATCTATTGAGATGATCATGTGGTTATTATTCCTTAATTTATTAATATGGTGTGCACATTGATTGATTTGCATACATTGAAGAATCCTTGCATCCCTGGGATAAATCCCACTTGATTGTGGTGTATGATCCTTTTAATATGTTGTTGGATTCTTTTTGGTAGTATTTTGTTGAGGATTTTTGCATCTATGTTCATCAGTGATATTGGTCTATAATTTTCTTTTTGTGTGTTATCTTTTTCTGGTTTTGGTATCAGGGTGATGGTGGCTTTGTAGAATGAATTTGAGAGTGTTCCTCCCTCTGAAATTTTTTGGAAGAGTTTGAGAAGGATCAGTGTTAGCTCTTCCCTAACTGTTTGATAGAATTCTCCTGTGAAGCCTTCTGGTCCTGGACTTTTGTTTGTTGGAAGATTTTTAATTACAGTTTCAATTTCATTACTTGTGATAGGTCTGTTTTTATTTTCTAATCCTCCTGGTTTAGTCTTGGAAAATTGTACCTTTCCAAGAATTTACCCATTTCTTCCTGGTTGTCCACTTTATTGCCATTTAGTTGTTTGTGGTAGTCTCTTATAATCCTTTGTATTTCTTCAGTGTCAGTTGTGATTTCTCCTTTTTCATTTCTAATTTTATTGATTTGGGTCCTCTCCCAATTTTTCTTGATGAGTCTGGCTAAGGGTCTATCAGTTTTGTTTATCTTCTCAAAGAACCAGCTTTTAGTTTTACTGATCTTTGCTATTGTTTTCTTTGTTTCTATTTCAATTATTTCTGCTCTGATCTTTGATTTCTTTCCTTCTACTGACTTTGGGTTTTCCTTGTTCTTCTCTCTCTAGTTGCTTTAGGTGTAGGGTTAGTGTTTATTTGAGATTTTTCTTGTTTCTTGAGGTGAGATTGAATTGCTATAAACTTCCCTCTTAGAATTGCTTTTGCTGCATCCCATAGGTTTTGGGTCATTGTGTTTTTGTTGTCATTTGTTTTGTATTTTTTTATTCTTTGATTTCTTCAGTGATCTCTTGGTTATTTAGTAGCGCACTGTTTAGCCTCCATGTATTTGTGGTTTTTACAGTTTTTTTCCTGTAACTGATTTCCAATCCCATAGCATTGTGGTCAGAAAAGATGCTTGATACAATTTCAGTTTTCTTAAATTTTCTGAGTCTTGATTTGTGACACAAGATGTGATCTGTCCTGGAGAGTGTTTCATGTGCACTTTAGAAGATAATGTATTCTGGCACTTTCAGGTGGAATGTTCTATAAATATCAATTAAATCTATCTTGTCTATTGTGTCATTTAAAGCTTGTGTTTCCTTGTTTATTTTCTGTTTGGATGATCTGTCCATTGGTGTAAGTGGGGTGTTAAAGTCCCCTACTATTATTGTGTTACTGTCGATTTCCCCTTTCATGGTTGTTAGCATTTGCCTTATGTCTCGAAGTGCTCCTATGTTGGGTGCGTAAACATTTATAATTGTTATATCTTCTTGGATTGATTCCCTTGATCATTACGTAGTGTCCTTCCTTAGCTCTTGTAACAGTCTTTATTTTATAGTCTATTTTATCTGATACAACTATTGCTACTCCAGCTTTCTTTTGATTTCCATTTGCATGGGATATCTTTTTCCATCCCTTCACTATCAGTCTGTATGTGTCCCTAGGTCTGAAATGGGTCTCTTGTAGACAGCATATATATGGGTCTTGTTTTTATATCCATTCAGCCAGTCTGTGTCTTTTGGTTGGGGTATTTAATCCATTTACATTCAAGGTCATTATCAATATGTATGTTCCTATTACCATTTTCTTAATTGTTGTGGGGTTTTTGGGGGGGTTTTTTCTTCTCTTGTGTTTCCTGCCTAGAGAAGTTTCTTTAGCATTTGTTGTAAAGCTGTTTTGGTGGTGCTGAATTCTCTTAGCTTTTGCTTGTCTGAAAAGCTTTTGATTTCTCCATCAAGTCTGAATGAGATCCTTGCTAGGTAGAGTAATCTTGGTTGTAGGTTTTTCTCTTTCATCACTTTAAGTATATCCTGCCACTCCCTTCTGGCCTGCAGAGTTTCTGCTGAAAAATCAGCTGTTAACCTTATGGGAATTCCTTTGTATGTTATTTTTTTTTTCCCCTGTGGCTTTTAATATTTTTTCTTTGAATTTAATTTTTGTTAGTTTGATTAATATTTATCTTGGTGTTTTTCTCCTAGGGTTTATCCTGTATGGGACTCTCTGTACTTCCTGGACTTGGGTGACTATTTCCTTTCCCATGTTAGGGAAGTTTTCCAGTATAACCTCTTCAAATATTTTCTCAGACCCTTTCTTTTTCTCTTCTTCTTCTGGGACCCCTGTACTTTGAATGTTGGTGCGTTTAGTGTTGTCCCAGAGGTCTCTGAGATTGTCTTCAATTCTTTTCATCCTTTTTTCTTTATTCTGCTCCTCGGCAATTATTTCCACCATTTTGTCTTCCAGCTCATTTATTCCTTCTTCTGCCTCAGTTATTCTGTTACTGCTTCCTTCTAGGGTATTTTTCATTTCAGTCATTTGTGGTGTTCATCTCTGTTTGTTCGTTCTTTAGTTCTTCTAGATCTTTGTTAAACATTTTTGTATTTTGTCAATCTGTGCCTTCATTCTATTTCTGAGATTCTGGATCATCTTTACTATCATTACTCTGAATTGTTTTTCAAGTAGATTGCCTATTTCCTCTTCATTTATTTGGTCTTGTAGGTTTTTACCTTACTCCTTCATCTGTGACATATTTTTTTTGCCATCTCATTTTTTTTTTCCTTTTTTTTTCATAAGTAGGGTTGTGTCCCTGTCTTACTGGTTGTTTGACCTGAGGCTTCCAACACTGCAGTTTGTAGGCTGTTGGATAGAGCTGGGTCTTGGTGCTGAGGTCAGGACCTCCAGGAGACCTCACTCCGATGAATATTCACTGGGGTCTGAGATTCTCTGTAAGTCCAGTGGTTCAGACTAGGAGCTCCCACCGCAGGAGCTTCGGCCCAATCCCCAGCTCATGAACCAAGGTCCTGCAAGCCATGTGGGCAGAAAAAAAAAAAAAAAAGAAAGGAGAACAATAAGTAAAAAATAAAATTAGACTAGGAAACGAGCAGCTATGTTAGAAAAAATATAAAAATAAAAATATAGATGAAACAACAACCAGGAGGTAAAGTAGAACCACAATAGTAAAAAAGAAGAGGAGAAGAAAAACAAAAAAGGTGGAAAAGGCCTTGGCTGGAGAGTGTGGGGCCTAAGCAGGGGTGAGGTTTGGGCAGTGGATGGGGCCTATGCTTAGGACCCACAGGGCTGGAAAAGGTGGCGGGGCGGTGTGGGGGGAGTGTTGTGGGGGGTGGAGCTTAAGTTCACAGAACAAAAGGGGCCCAGGCATGCCTCCCTCTGGTCTCAGAGCGTGGGGCATCCCCACCTGGGAGCCCAGCAGGCTTCCTGGGCTCAAGTGGGCAGGGCAAATGCCCTCTACTTCTCTCCTGCTCCTCCCGTCCCAGAGGTCCCCTCCCACCTGCCTCTCCTGATCCCCCCAGCCTCCCTCCTAAGCCCCCAAGACCAACCCAGCCTGGAGGGGACCTCTGGGGGCGTAGGACCTGGCCCAAGAGCCGGGCAAACTTCCCTGGCCGATTGGGCAGGGAAAACGCTGTGCCTGCTCCCTGCTGATCTGAGTCCATGAGGGTCCCTCCAGGTGTAGGAACCCCTCCCCCCTCTCAGCCACCCCTCAGGGGCGCCAGTCCTCTCAGGCCTCCACTTGTCCTCCCCTCTCAGTCCCCTCACATCCTACCGGTTCACTTGGGGGGTTCTTCCCATCTCCTTGGGTGTCAGCGTCCCCCACCAGAGTCCAGCAGACGCTCTGGTTATGGAGAGATGTGAACTTTGCATCTTTCCACACTGCCATCTTGACTCTGCCCCATAAATATATATTTTTAGAAGTCAAATTTTTTCTGATACTAGGTAAAATTTTAAACACACTGTAGATGTTTTTTAAGATATATATCCAAAAATTATTATAAGCCTCAGTGTATAAAAATGAAAATTATCTCATATAAATTAAATAAGAATAAACAGACTCTATTTTCCTATGTTGTATAATAATAAAATCAACATTCATCAGATTCAACTACTCAGCATAGCAAAAAAGATATTAATCTCTGTATAAAAAATTCATGAGTTCATAAACTGATATTATCTATTATAAAACAATAAATGGGAAAGCACACATGATAAATGGATACTCCTTAAATCCCCAGTTTTATTATGATACATTCAGTAGTGCCAAAGGGAAAAAGAACAGAGAGAGAGAGAGATGAGAGAGAAGATAAAAATCAGAACAAATACAGACATTTTAAAATTTGGTATTTTCACTTCTTATAATACAGTCAAGGAAAAAATAATATTGAAAGCTCTCAGAAAAGGCATTAACTACATGAATATTAAACAATTGGAAGCACTTAAATACTTGAGTGGAGTGAATGTAAGTAGTGGGAGGAAATACCCTTCAATCATTCAAGACAGAATAAACAAGTTAAAGTGATGATGCACATCAATGATATCCCTTCTAGGCTTCACTAATTGAAGCTGTAACAAAATCTACAACTCAATCAAATGTAAATGGACACTTCCTAACAAATAGCTATACTACAGCTGAGCCTTCTAATCAGAGCTGACAGGAAAAGCAGTACTGTCATCTTACCCAACATAGTCATTTTGCAGATGAAGAGACTAAGTCAGTTAAGTGCATTCCAAAAAAAAAAGGTGATCAAACAATTAAGCAATAAAAGGAAAAAATTATAACTCGATCCTATGTCTTTGATTACAAGGTCAATACACTGTCTAATGTATCTGACATTTGGCCTGGTTTCAAAGGTAGAAATGTGAAGAATTTTAGGAAAGATTGGTTGGACAAGGTGATGTAAAGTGAAACCTGCAGCTTCGGCATTAGCCAGGCAAAACAAGGAAAGCATATGTGCCTGGCAAGTTCAACATCCTGGGTGTAAGAGGTAACACAAAGTTTGAGGAATTCAAAGGAGTTCAGTTTAATAGCTTTTCTTCTTTTCCTCCTTCCCTTTTTCTTAGACAGTCTTTGCAAATCCAAGATTGGGATGGAATATGGAGGTGAGGGGAGGGGAAAAGAAGAAGGATAACTGACAGAAAACCTGTCACCTGAATAATACAAGCATTTTCTCAGGGGCCTCTGTCTGGCAGATAATGAAATATATATTCTTTCTTTGTGTATTTGTGGTTTCTCAGGCCTTTTTCTTCTGAAGACCCTCACATGCAGACCTCTGGCACAGATGGCATGTTCCTGGTTAGCTGCCTGTAATTACCTCTCAACACATGATTTTTGATGGGGCTCCTCTCCCTGATTTGCCAATTATTAGCATTTTTCACAAGAGAGATAAGTACCTAATCCTGAGTACACCATGTTTATAAGACATAGACGATATTTTCCATAGGTGTATCTAGACCTTGTCACTTGGAGAAACATGAGCAAGGACACTGCCTGCCCACTCCCAACAAAAGGGAAAAGTACACCAAACAAATCCTCATTACTGACTTATCTGTCCAATAGATTCTAATTAAAAACTCTCTTGTATGTTCAAATTGCATGATAATTAATGGTTTTCTAAACTACATTTTTGGCAGTTGGGCGGTTCCTCAAAATGTTAAGCATAAAGTTACATATACCCCAGAAGTTCTCTTCCTAGTTATATACCCACGACGGGTATGAAAACATATGCCCATCCAAACAAAAACATTACATGAATGTTCATAGATTAAATCATAATAGTCAAAAGGTGGAAACAACCCAAATATTTATCAGTGATGAATGGATATACAAAATGTGGTATATCCATACAATCAGATATTATTTGGCAATAAAAAGGAATGAAGTACTGATACATACTACAACATGGATGAACATTGAAAACATGCTTAGTAATGAAACATGCAAAGACACAGAATAACACATATGGTATGATTAATGAATTAATATGAAATATCAAAAATAAGTAAATCTATAAAGATAGAAAATAGATCAGTGCACAGGACTGGAAGGGCATAGATGAGGACTGACTGTCAGTGGGTTTGGTGTTTCTTTTAGGGTGAGGAAACTGTTCTAAAAATTGATTGTAGTGACAGGTGCACAAACTCTGTAAATACCATTTAATAGTATACTCTATGGGTGAATTTTGTGGTATGTGAATCATATTTCAATAATGTTTCTAAAAAAAAAAACCCAGCATTTTCCCACACTCCTTGCAAGTCCTTCACAGATCTTCCTGCACCTTGTTTTAGATGAGCACATGGGATTACTTTGCATCTATTATTCTCAGCTTTAAAACCTCAACCCCAAGATAAAATATTTATTTTAACATACATATACAATTGTACTCTATTCATAAATAACTAAAGATGTTTTATAAGAATATATATAATACAAAAGAAGAAGAGTAGGATTTTGATGGAATCGAGGTCAAATATAAAATTAGAAAATTAGTAGGTTAGGAAAACCATTTTCAGAAACGCAAAATATAGAGTAGTTTAAGTTTTTATATAATTTCAAAAGCCTAAATATATAAACATTAGTTATCAAAAAGTGTTCTAGGGCTTCCCTGGTGGCGCAGTGGTTGAGAGTCCGCCTGCTGATGCAGGGGACACGGGTTCGTGCCCCTCTCATAAGAGGCTACATGGAACTTCACTGCCTGATTTTGTAAAAACAGTCCTTATTCTTTGCTCCAGCACTATAGCAGGGTTGTTCTTTAGTGGGTCAGTAGTATTTGTCTATGTAGAGGGCACAGGTGAAGTCATATATTACATACTCTGTGTGTTCAAGAATTCACGTAGTCCTTCTTTTAACATTTGATATGATATGCTTTGGCAGAGAATCTAGCTTCTTTCCAAAGGATAAAGGCATAGTTGCTGAAACACATTGTTGGTGATAAATAAGGGTTTCTTTGAGTGTATATACATGGGAAAATAAAAATAGTTCTGGACTATTGGACTTCTAAGAAATTTGTGATGCTGATTATTCCAGGTTTCTAATTGTTGTCCTTATTTAGATGTTTATCTATTTTTATTTATTTATTCATTTACAGTAAGCTTCAACTTTATTTTTAAGATGTCCTCTTCATTCAGGTTTGCAAGAAACCAGAGGGTGTGAATCACTTTTAAGAGAACAGTTTTTCTACTATCCAAGGAATTGAGTCACATTAACATTCATTGTAACTTTAATATTACCTAATAATAGATGAACAATGATTTTAAAAGAATATTAGTAAAAATTATTTAAGGTTTCTTGCTCATCTTAATTCTGCATGCAGTACCTGAACTCTAAACCCATTATGGAAGTGTTACTTTCATTTTGGTTTTCCTCCTTCACAGAAAAATAATTGAAACACTTTTTTTTCTCTCAAGGATTCCCAAATGCAAACCATACTCATTAAATGTGAATCTGTACCCCTCATAAAATAGCATATATGCCAAAAAAAAGATCAAATGAGGTTTTTCTGATTCTTATGGTTATATATTCTTTTTGATTGAAAATTGAAGCATAATGACATAACTGACATACAATATATTAGTTTCAGGTGTACAACATAATGATTCTATATTTGTCTATACTGCAAAATGATCACTACGGTAAGTCTAGCTGACATTCATCAACATACATAGTTACAGAATTTTTTTTCTTGTAATGAGAACTTTTAAGATCTACTCTTTTAGCAACTCTCAAATATGCAATACAGTATTATCAACTATAGTTGCAGTGCTGTACTGTATTTTATTATTCATTTAATGCTTTAAGTAATTTATAGTTTTTCTTCTCAAGTTTAGAAGAATTTTATATATTTATATTGTATTTCCTGAACACTCTCCTGCCCCAATTTCTATATCTGTAATTAAGTTAAACAGGCCATATAGTACACAAACACTGCTTTCAGAATGAGTATGTATATTCATTTCTAGACTTCTTTCCAGTATATTTAATTCTTTTACATGTCACCAGTGAACTGGCACCTCTAGGCAGGAATGACATCTTCAAAAGAGCAAGTAATTAATCACACACACCCACACTCGCACACGTGTTCACACATACAGAGACACAGATTGATAGATAGGTAAGTGGATCTAGACTTTGGAGATCACAATAGGATACAATTTATATTCTCCTTTATATTAACCATTCTTTCATGAATACAATTTTTACCTTATTAATTTGTTTGTATATTTATGTTTGTGGATATAACCTAATACATTTTTTTGTTTTTATAAATATTGAACTTTTTGCCTAAAAGCAACATCCAATTTTATGTCTTGCAGATCAGAAACAGCAATATTTCTGTTCAAGTAATTTTAAAATGTGCTATATTTGATCCATCTGTTTTCAAAGCACGTTGATATATCTTCTGGCAAAGATAGCTGGATATACTTTTCTCCAGACACATTATAGATACTTTGAATTTAACATAACACCTTGATAACAATGAATAAGTCATCTTAATGTTTTTCCAATTTGATAATCAACAAATATACTTAAATTTTATTTTATTTTTTTATTTAATAATTTGCTGATGAAGTTGAACATTCCACCATATCTTGAAGTAGTCATGCATTGTCTCACATAAAATAAAATGTTCAGTAGCTATACTGTTTAACTTATAGCATTTTTAAGGAAACTCATAAATTCAATTATTCTGCAGAAAGAAATTCAGTGAGATGAATATTCACAACTAATTTATATTTATTTTATGAGAATCCATATCAAACATATATTCCTTCAGCTCCCACTATTTTCTAATCATGTATATAGAAGGTTATTCTAAGCAACAGAATAATTGAAATATGCAGTTACCAAGCATTTCAGAATAACTTTCAGTAACTTCTAATGCTTTTGTAATGAAAATTGTCAGAGATACTCTTTTTTTTGTTTTGGCGGTACGCGGGCCTCTCACCGCTGTGGCCTCTCCCGTTGAGGAGCACAGGCTCCGTACGCGCAGGCTCAGCGGCCATGGCTCACGGGCCCAGCCGCTCCGCGGCTTGTGGGATCCTCCCGGACCGGGGCACAAACCCGTGTCCCCTGCATCAGCAGGCGGACTCTCAACCACTGTGCCACCAGGGAAGCCCAGTAATACATTTTTGCATCTTGCATTTTATTAATATTTCAATACTAATATTTTCTATCTCCATTTTCTGAATTATCACAGGTTTTGAAAACTTATTTCTAGACCCTTTTGTGATAATCTACTTCCTACATGCATGGAAGCTTGAAAGAATAGCTGCTATGACCACTCAAGCTTCTTTCAAGTTTCTTAGGACCAGCACTTCTGCACATTTTCAGTGGTTGATGAGACATGCGTAGATTGCTCTTTTGTATTATGTGTTATAACACTTTGATCACTTTCAGAAAAAAATGGTACTTCTAATTGAGAAAAAATATGTATTGTTTCAGTACTTATGTGTATGACTTTAAAAAAACGTTTCTCTGAAAATAAACAACGATTCTGTAGTCCTTAATATTTACACGCTTTAAACATGGGTTTTAAAATATTTTCTTGGATAAAATCTTTACTTCAGATTTTAAAGGTTCTGGGAAGGAAAGTGGCAAAAATAGTTAATAATCTTACTTTAGAATTTATAGTGGAGTCCAATGACATATGAGCTATAATCATTTTAATCCTCCTACAAGAAAACATTAAATATTGTCATATGGCAGTAACATTGATAATGGACATAGTGTATGATTCATATTTTTGTAGTATTTATTGTTCAAAGAATATACCTATCATATTATGCTTTTTAAGATAATATGCGTGTGTACATTTTTTATAAACTTGTGATTAGAGGGGTTTCCCTGGTGGCGCAGTGGTTAAGAATCTGCCTGACAATGCAGGGGACATGGGTTCGAACCCTGGCCCGGGGAGATCCCACATGCCACAGAGCAACTAAGCCCGTAAGCCACAACTACTGAGCCCGCGTGCCACAACTACTGAAGCCCACACGCCTAGAGCCCATGCTCCGCAACAAGAGAAGCCACCGCCATGAGAAGCCTGGGCATGGCAACGAACAGTAGCCCCCTCTCACCGCAACTAGAGAAAGCCCACGCACAGCACAAACACCCAACACAGCCCAAAATAAATAAATTAAATAAAATTTTTAAAAGAAGAAAGAATGTTAAAAAAAACCCCAAACTTGTCATTAGGGAAAGTGGCACTCCCTCCAGTCACACAGTGTGAGATCTTTTTAAAGAGCTGCTTTTAAAGGCCAATCAAGAAACTTGTATGGTATCATGGTGTTAATCAGTAATCAACTTTTGACATAGAGCCCTGATTATTAGTTCTCTAAAAGAAATTTATAGGAACGTACACACCGTTAATAATTTTAGCAGTTAATAATTAGCTGTTACAACTCTTGCTGATCGAATGGTAATCACAATGTGTGAGTCATCAAATTCTGATTTTCTTAACCAAACAGATATAATTTACCCATAGCAGCCACCTCTGTTCATAAAACATCACAGTATCTCTCTTCTCGCATGTCCGTATGCAATATGAACTTGTCTCTCCCCTATCAAGAACTGGAGTAGTGTACTTCACTCACTTGAATCTGACCAGTAAAATATTGCAGAAGTAATGCTGGACCAGTAGGAAGTATAGTCTTTAATTGCCTAGCATGTTACATTTTCTAGGAATCCTATATGAAGAGCACTTACCTTGAGACAAAGGTTCCATTAAAAAAATAAAATAAAAAACAGGGCTTCCCTGGTGGCGCAGTGGTTGAGAGTCCGCCTGCCGATGCAGGGGACACGGGTTCGTGCCCCGGTCCAGGAAGATCCCACATGCCGCGGAGCGGCTGGGCTCGTGAGCCGTGGCCGCTGAGCCTGCGTGTCCGGAGCCTGTGGTCCGCAACGGGAGAGGCCACAACAGTGAGAGGCCCGTGTACTGCAAAACAAACAAACAAACAAACAAACAAAAACAGAAAAAACCCCAAGTCCCATGTATCCCTTAGAAAATCAGAAGAAATACAGAGAGGAAGAGAGCAAGAGCACTAAGATGTGTAAATAAGGAAACCATGTAGTAAATGGATCCACCAGCTCCAGGCATTCCATTTTCTGCCGCATGGGATCAGACATGACCTGCTAACTGGACCCTTCCACAAAATCATGAGCAAATTAAAGTTTGTTTTGAACCACTAAATTTTCGCAGTTAGTTATGCAGCAGTAGATATCTAGAATGCCCATGCTCACATGGAAGAATTATAAAAATACAAGGAAAATATAGATGCTTCAAGTCTATTAATAATAGAGAATAGAAGATCAACAATTAAAATTAGACTGTGTAAAATGTACTTCAGTTATTTCTTGACTGTTCATATTGTTTTCTTTCAGGAACTGTCCCCTTCCCCTCAGCAGACAGTGTCAACATTATCATTGTCCTGCATTCCTTTCCGTAGGTAAATGACAGAGGATAGCCAATAATACCACATTCCTCCTGGATATAGTGATTGGATTAAAGGTTATACAACACTAGATAATTAAGAATCCTATTTATGGCATCATTACTGATTCTACAGAGAAGGGAATCTCTTTTTTTGAAATGGTTGACCGAGAACCAGCTTATCCTTGGGCTGCCAGTGGATATTAAGGCCGACGTGTGAAGAAGACCTGCTTAAGAATTATTTTTTTTGAAATATATAAAATGGACCGAAGTGGAAGAGATAGACAACTGATGACACCTTTTGAACTCTAGGACCTATTCGTGCCTTAAGCAGGAGATTTCTCTTTGATTTCACAGATATGCAAGCTGCAAGCTGCAAAACGTTATTTTTTTCTTGAGCTGGTTAGAATTGTTTTTCTGTTACTGAAATCCAAAGTCCTGACAACTGAACTATATGGAATGTTGTGTGATCTGTGGAGATGGAAAGAATTCATAGTAGAGATCCTGCCCACTATGAATTTATTTTCAAGTTAAATTTAAATTGGAAATGGTATCAACATTCATTTAAAAACCTTTTTGACCATTTGTTATATGCAAAACTTTGTACTGGACATACAGAGTTGTACATACATGTCCTGATATTATGCATGTTCTCAAGGAATTAACGATATGTTGGGAATTTTTATATTATTAAAAAGATAAAAGCTACAAGTTTTAAGAGCATGAGAATTTGGGGTGAAGACAGAGCCATTCATTACCAAGAGTTCCCATGGGAACATGTACTGGTTAATTATTGAGAAATAAATTAGAAGATGTGTACTTTTCCTCTCCCTCCTCATACGTCTAGTCATTTTTTTTTTCCTTCCACTAGCTGACCTTATAAGGCACAAGTCTAAAGAAACTAACATGTCCCTAGAACACTGGAGCCGTTTGAGTGCATTCAGCAGTATTGCAGGAAGAAAATATCCAGAAGAGCTCTCTGATTTTAAGTGGCTCTTCAGCATGGAAGGGGATGGGGACTTATATAGATGAGAGTATCAAATCCTTATGAGAGTATGTTTTCTTCTTCCATCACCAGGTACAGCAGAATGATGTTCCAGTGTAAGGTACCTCCATCATGGTGTAAGCTATATTATGATTTCTTCCACTGATTAGTTTTTTATGAACCCAGCAATATAGTTTTCCCAGCTGACTCAATTTCCTCTCAATACCTTAAATATTTTAGTAATTTCTTGTTCTTGAAGAAATATCTCCCTGAGCTTTATGCTTCAACCTGGGATCAGTGTCTCCAGGCTTACTGTGTATCTGACATGTTTGAAAACACCATTAATAAAAGCTACAATAATAATGACACACTTATATACTGCTTAGTATTTCCTGGCATTTCACTAAGTGCTTTACCTTTAATAATTCAAGTAAAAAGTTAATTTTTAATAATTGCAAACATTTATACGTGAACATTCTGAGGTAAATACAGAAAAACTTAACTGCCCTAAATCATAGGGCTAGCAAATGACAGAAGTGAGAGTGTAACTAAACAATGTATCTCCAGAGATCTTGGAGGGCCTGAAAATAACTTGTGATTGTTTAAGAGGGTATAGAATTCTGTTGGAAATTACTGCTTTATTGTTTCCCTGCTTTCTGCTTTTTGAGAAATCTGATTGACATATCTGCAGCCCACCTGGACTGGCAGCTTGGGCTTTTTCCAGTCAGTAGAATCTTTCCTAAAATTGGTCTTGCTGAAAAGCTGAGCTCTGTTGATATATCTTTTCTTAAATACTTCCTTCAGTTCAGCTTGTTGCTGCTGTTGGGAATGCAGTCCAAAGAATCTTCTGGTATCAGCTTGTGTATCCTATTCCACCTTTTTCTCCAGCATTGATTGTTTTTTATTGGCAGGATGCACCTCTTATATTGTGTAGCAATATTTGACTACCTTTGTCTGAGATTTGCAGCTGTATATATTCTCCCTAGAGCTCCTCAAATAATAATCATTAAGTTTTATTCTGTTTTGCAACTCTTATTCATAGTGACTCAAGATTATGGACATCTAATAGACTCTACCAGTCATTTTTGTTCTGATATTTCTCTATAACCAGACTGCTAATTGAATATTCTCTCATTATCTTTACCCCCTTGTATATTTCTCCTCATGTATCCATTTCATGTGTATATATATATATGAAAATTACTTCTCTGTACCTTATTCTTAAATTTGAATCTACAGTGACCACTTATTTCTTAAGATCTAAATGCATATTTCCAAACTATTTGTATCTACATCTAGAAAGTAAACAAGCAAGCAAACAAGCAAACATACCCAAAAGCAACTTATCCCCATAATTTCTTATTCTTAAGTATGCACTATCTATCTCCAGGTGTTCAGTGCTGTTATTCTGTATTCAGACTTCAGTTTCATGCTTCTCTTCCTTCTTTTCATTTTTACTTACATCTACTTAGTTACAAATTGTACTGATTCTACTTAAGCAGTATTTCTAAATTTCCTCATTTCAATTGCACTTAACTCCTCTGTTTCATAACATATCAAGTCCCTCCTACCACACAGTGTACAGGTTTCTTTGCAAAAGGAAGATTTGAAAATTTCTCCTATTTCAGAAAATATGTAAACATTTTGAAAACTATGCAATTTAGATAAAACCATTGTATATAATTACATATAATATAATATATAATAATGTATATATTATACAAAACATAAACTAAAAAAGTAGTGGGACATATACAGATTTTTAGACATGTACTTACTTTTCCTCCAGTAAGTTCTTTGAGTAATTTCATAAATGTTTTTATTTTTTTTTTAGTTAATTTTTATTGGAGTATAGTTGCTTTACAATGTTGTGTTAGTTTCTACTGTACAGCAAAGTGAATCAGCTATACATATATATATATCCCCTCTTTTTCTGTTTTCCTTCCCATTTAGATATCACAGAGCATTGAGTAGAGTTCCCTGAGCTATACAGTAGGTTCTCACTAGTTATCTATTTTATACATAGTATAGATAGTGTATATAAATCAATCCCAATCTCCCAATTCATCCCATCCCCCCTTCCCCCTTAGTATCCATACATTTGTTCTCTACGTCTGTGTCTGTATTTCTGCTTTGCAAATAAGATCATCTATACCATTTTTCTAGATACTATATATATGCGTTAATATACAATATTTTTCTCTTTCTGAGTTACTTCACTCTGTATCACATTCTCTGGTCCATCCACGTCTCTACAAATGACCCAATTTTGTTCCTTTTTATGGCTGAGTAACATTCCATTATACCACATCTTCTTTATCCATTTCTCTGTTGATGAACATTTAGGTTGCTTCCATGTCCTGGCTATTGTAAATAGTGCTGCAGTGAACATTGGTGTGCATATGTCTTTTTGAATTATGGTTTTCTCTGGGTATGTGCCCAGTAGTGGGATTGCTGGGTCATATGGTAGTTCTATTTATAGTTTTTTAAGGAACCTTCATACTGTTCTCCATAGTGGCTGTATCAATTTACATTCCCCCAACAGTGCAACAGGGTTCCCTTTTCTCCACACCCTCTCCAGTTTGTAGATTTTTTGATGATGGCCATTCTGACTGGTGTGCAGTGATACCTCAGTGTGGTTTTGATTTTCATTTCTCTAATGTTTAGTGATGTTGAGCATCTTTTCATGTGTTTGTTGACCATCTGTATGTCTTCTTTGGAGAAATGTGTATTTCGGTCTTCTGCCCATTTTTGGATTGGGTTGTTTGTTTTTTTGATATTGAGCTGCATGTGTTGTTTATATATTTTGGGTATTAATTCTTTGTCAACTGCTTTGTTTGCAAATATTTTCTCTCGTTCTGAGGGTTGCCTTTTCATTTTGTTTATGGTTTCCTTTGCTGTGCAAAAACTTTTAAGTTTAATTAGGTCCCATTTGTTTATTTTTGTTTTTACTTTCATTACTCTAGGAGGTGGGTCATAAAAGATCTTGCTGCAATTTATGTCAGAGTGTGTTTTGCCTATGTTTTCTTCTAAGAGTTTTATAGTGTCTGGCCTATGTTCAGGTCTTTAATCCATTTGGAGTTTATTTTTGTGTATGGTGTTAGGAAGTGTTCTAATTTCATTGTTTTACATGTAGCTGTCCAGTTTTCCCAGTACCACTTATTGAAGAGGCTGTCTTTTCTCCATTGTATATTCTTGCCTCCTTTGTCATAGATTAGGTGACCATAGGTGTGCGGGTTGTATCTCTGGGCTTTCTGTCATGTTCTATTGGTGTATATTTCTGTTTTTGTGCCAGTACCATTTTATCTTGATTACTGTAGCTTTGTATTATAGTCTGAAGTCAGGGAGCCTGATTCCTCTAGTTCTGTTTTTCTTTCTCAAGGTTGCTTTGGCTATTCAGGTTCTTTTGTGTTTCTACACAAATTGTAAAATTTTCTGTTCTAGTTCTGTGAAAAATGCCATTGGTAATTTGATAGGGATTGCACTGAATCTGTAGGTTGCTTTGGATATTATAGTCATTTTCACAATATTGATTCTTCTAATCCAAGAACATAGTATATCTCTCCATCTGTTTGTGTTGTCTTTGATTTCTTTAATCAGTATCTGACAGTTTTCTGCATACAGGTCTTTTGCCTCCTTAGGTAAGTTTATTCCTAGGTATTTTATTCTTTTTGTTGCAATGGTAAATGGGATTGTTTCCTTAATTTCTCTTTCTGATCTTTCATTGTTAGTATATAGGAATGCAAGTGATTTCTGTGTATTAATTTTGTATTCTGTGACTTTACTAAATTCATTGATTAGCTCTAGTAGTTTACTGGTGGCATCTTTAGGATTTTCTATGTATAGTATCATGTCATCTGCAAACAGTGACAGTTTTACTTCTTTTCTCATTTGTATTCCTTTTATTTCTTTTTCTTCTCTGATTGCTATGGCTAGGACTTCCACAACTATGTTGAATAATAGTGGTGATAGTGGACACACTTGTCTTGTTCCTGATCTTAGAGGAAATGCTTTTGGTTTTTCACCACTGAGAATAATGTTTTCTGTGGGTGTGTCATATTTGGCCTTTATTATGTTGAAGTAGGTTCCCTCTATGCCCACTTTCTGGAGATTTTTTTTATCAGAAATGGGTGTTGAATTTTGTCGAAAGCTTTTTCTGCATCTATTGAGATTATCATGTGGTTTTCATTCTTCAGTTTGTTAGTATGGTCTATCACGTTGATTTACGTATATTGAAGAATCCTTGTATCCCGTAAATGTTTTTAGATTCCTGAGAAAAGAGAGATTTCTAATCACTTTATATATAAACTTAAATATCTCGTAAGTCAACTCAACATTAATTAGCAGTCCTCAGCAGGGAATTTAATCTTTTCTTCAAATAGATTCATACCTTATTCATACAAATTCTGTATTTTATTTCAAAATATAAATCTAAAATAGAAGAAAAAGTATTATCTTTGGATAAATTAATTAGTAAGCTTACTCAATTAAATATTTATTAATTCAAAAAATTATGTATTACTTATATTGTTTTCTCTTAAAGATTGTATGAGAAAAAATTTGTAGAAGTAAATATGCATCCAGTTGCCTCCCAATTGACTTTAGTTAAGCAGAATGAAAAGTATAAACTGTATATCAGTGTTAACTGAAATCATAAATTCCATATCCCTCAATGTCTGATATTTTCAAGTGTATTAGTAATGTTTATAAAATAAGATTTCTTTAAATTACACAATCACTTATTTTAAATTTATGCTTAAAATTAAACAAAAATTATATTGTTAGAAACATATTGTTTAGAGTTATAGAATCTTAGTAGCAAATGGCTCAACTCTTTGTTAAATTAAAAAAAATAAGGGTGCTGCATAATTGTAAAACACTATTTTTTTACTATGTTGATTATAGATTTTATTTTATATATACCTAATATCCATGCTTGATTATTAAGTTAATATATTGTATATGTTGTTGTTTGTGCTTTCATGCTATAATTATTTAGTAAATCTTATATACATGAGGCCAGCATTTACCTTGGAGATTGAAGAGTGAACTAGCCCTGTGTTAAATAAGTGATAACTTCTGTTTATCTCCAAGAGACATATGCTTTGAAAAGAATTTAATTCCAGTTTAAATTAAGTGATGAAGTGGGAGGATATGTGTTTTATATGTGAGCAACAGGTCTTGAAGCCATATATAAGGAGAAATTATTACCCCTTTACTCTTCAGAAATTTGCCCTGTTTTACATTATTTTAGAAAGACCTCAGATGAGTAAGTTTCATATCCTTATACTTTTTGCATATATCTTTGAGTATATTTAATGTTAATATATATTTACTTTCAGTCATTTTGCCTCTTTGGTATGGAGCAATGCCAAATTCTTTATCTACTTACAGTTTATAAACTTCAAAGTCTTTAGTACATAGATAAGTTCAATACATAACTGTTACTGGAATTTCAAAATTCATTGACTTAATCAGTAGAAACTAAGAAAAATGCTTCTTCCGTTTTTTATCTTTAGCTTAAAGTATTATCTGTTGCCTCCATAATTACTAAAATTCTTTGAACTGAATCTCTGTTTTTCTCCTTCCTCTTCTCTTATCTCCATCCCCAAAGCCATTTGATTAAAATTTCAAGTCTCTTAGCAAAACTGCTTTTTGAATAATACCCACATGCTTATAGGAGTTCCAGTGGGGTTTTGTTCAATTAAAAATATCTTATGAGATATAGCAAATTCAGAGGTAATACCCAGAAAATTTATTCCTAATTATCAGAAGAAAATGTTATAAATAAGGTACATTTTTGTTTGGGACAAACCTAAATCTAATAGAGATAACCTTGTTAAAACAAAATTATATGAGATATGGTAGGCATTTATAAAGGTTCACATATAACATTTAAAATTGGTTTTTCGGATTTCCTTTAAACTGTTTAGGTTTCAGGAGACTGAGCTAGAGTTGTGCTACATAAATAGGGGAACAATGAATAAGAACTAAAAGCTGACATGGGAGATGATTATTAATAAAATATCTTAGGTAGTATCTCATTAAACTAATGACCTTGAAATCAAGTAGAGATTTGAGATGTTAAAATTTATTTTACATGGGGATGTATATAAAACTGAAATAATTAACTGAGGTTGAATTCAACGAGCAAAGGATTTTTTTTTAAATTTGGGGTGGAAATGTATAACTGTAAAGAATTTATAGAGCCTGTTCTACCCTTACCCTGAGGACTCTCCTCAAACAATTAATTGTGGTCTTTCTTCTAATTGAGATTTAGTTTGACTTTATTCTAATAAATTAGCCTGTGTTGTGCATCATTTTAAATGCTCCAGTGAACACACACATTTTCCAATTCCAAATGAATTCAGCTGATACATTGCCATGAATGTACCTTGCTGCTATGGTTCAATATTTTACAGAGAAGCTTAACAACCCCTCATTAAAAAAAAGTTTCAGGAAAGAGAATAAAAAATTTATTCCACATTATTGTGGATTAATGGATCTTTTATAATGTTAACTCTATACTTCTAACTTAGAGTGCTTCACTCCAAAATGTATGAAAGATGATGTAAGGGCATTTTTTAAAATAGACTACATTATTTGATGTATAGGTAACTTTAGAAATGGTGGTCACTCTAGATTGATAACTCAGGTGATTTGCAGAAAGAAGAGGCTTCTGGTAATTTGATAAACTAGAGGGACTGAAATGGTGTAAGTACAAGCAATTTAACATGAATTTGAAAAATTGAAAATTCTCTCTGTATTTTGGATATTATAGGCAAAAGTTTGGCAGCAGCATCTTCAATAATTACTTTAATTAACTTATTTTATCATTATCTTTAATATCCAGCTACTTTTGATGTCAGTTCCATTTGCTTATAGGTGACTATTTGCAAGATAAAACTCATTCATTAGACTTCCATAGAGTTTTGCACAGAAAAGAAAGCATAGAAAAGAAACATATGAATATGTTAGCCTTTCATTTATACACTAAGGGCACTACAAATTACCTCCACATTAATGTCAAAAATAATTAACATATCATATAAACTCTTTCATGACCTGAACCCTGTTCTCTGTTCACTTTACCTTGTAGTGACAGCTGTATTTGTAATTTCCATACTATTTCTCACTCTGAGACAGTTATACATTAATTTCTACCTGAATTTTCTTTCCCACCTCCACCCTTTCCCATTATACAGTTAAATACTATGTGTCCATTATAATTCATTTTCAGATTTCTCTATTGTGCTCTCAAGACACTTGTACCTTCCCAGGTTAGTTAGTCCATCACATTGTCCTTATAGTAATGTAACATCCTCAGCAGCAAACACAATGCTTACTTTATAAAAGTAAGCAATATTCAGTGTGTCTTATTAGGAATCTAATACCTACGCTTTGTGTGTTCAGCAGACAGAGGGAGATCAGTTTGAACTGGTATTTTTAGTGAGACTTTTAGAGTGCTATATAGATCAGGTAAATGATATATGAATAAATTTTAGATATTCAGCGAGGACAAGAACAATATTACAGAAGGACTGGAGCGAGCAAAACTTTCAAATTCAAAATGATTACAGTCTGCTTGGGGAATATAAATGAAGTAGGTGTGGGAATGCTCTATGGACTGTCAAGAGGTACAGATCCAATATTGTCCATCAGTGATTTCGGCTGGGCCATTTGGGATCTACCACTAGATCCCCAGGATCAACAAGCATATTGAAAGACAAAGTTGTATCTCAATAAAGCTGCAAAATTTAAATAAAATAATTTTTGAAATAAATAAAGAAGGAAAAGAAAAGTAAATAAAAAATAAAAAGAAGGACACTGTTGAAAACTGTGGGAAGCCACAAGAGACTTACCAGCATGATTAAATCCCACCACCCTGGTGATGGTGCCCAGGATGGATTCTAGTGACGGTCCTCAAACTACTCCATCCCAGGCCCCATTTACAGCATTAACACTCTTAAAAAATTATTGAAGACCCCAAAGTGATTGTGTTTATATGGGTTATATCTTCCTAGATTTATAAATTTAGAAATAAAAATGGAGAAATATTTAAAACAGGTATTTTAAACTCACTACGTATTAACATAAATAACATTTTTTATAAAATAGAACTATATTTTTGAAAACAGAAAAATTAGGAGATTGTCTTGCATGTTTGGGATTTCTTTAATAAATATCTTTATCTTCTGTTGTCATATAATGTTTTGGGTGAAGTCTATAAAGAAAATTCTGTTTCACACAGATCTGTAGTTGGAACAAGGAAGACCTTGAGGCCCTCAGGGGTCCTTAGATCGCACATTGATAACTACTGGATTAAAGAAAATATGGAAGCCAAGTAATTATGAGACTGTTATAACACTGGAACTGTTAGGTGAAAGACAGTGTAAGTCGTTTCATACAATTGCTTAACATACGAATCAAATTTTTTAACTAGCCCAGGACCAACCCCTAAATGAAAACATTTTTAACTTTCCAATGTGCACCCTGAAATGTAACTGAATATTTATTTAACAAGTTTTGTGCCGCTACAAGGATTTGAATCAATACCACTAAAAGAAATTCTAGGAAGGTAGTTTTATTGAATATGCTTTATGCAGTTAGACTTCCTTTGTAACAAGGTGGTAACAAATCAGAGGAACTTTTATCTCTATTAGAGTACCCATTCATCTTCTGGGAGCACATACTCAGATGCATCCTAGCATTCACAGTGACACAGAATATAAATCTATGTATTAGGTAGGAATAGAGAAGCATTTGTTTCTATTACTCCATATTTTCCTTTCAATTGGTCACATCTTTCTCATATCATCTCGCCCCCCGCACTGTGTCCATCAAACTCTCCTCACTAGTAGTATTTATATTCTTAATTATGTCTCATTAACACCTAATTATATATGCAGTGTCATTCAGAAGCTTTATTTCTTGGGCAAAGATGGATCCTGTCTGTTCAATTAGTATTTCTCTTGTGACATTTTTCCAGTCCATCAGGGTGCAATACTGATTTCTCCTCGATTAACTTGTATGAAATAAATCATATATGTTTTCAGAAATACCTGCCTTAGCTACAACTGTCTATAACTCAATCTTTTCTACTTACATTTGCCTATACAATGTATAAATAAAATGGTATGCACTTCATAGAAGACACAAGACATTTATACATGTCCAAAGTATCTATATGAAATAACCTAATAAGCCATAATAAAGAAAAAAATAATAAGGAATATGAATGCATTTTTATAAAAGGAAAGATTTCAAATTTCATTTTTTCCTCAAAACATAACCATATTTTTTTTCTATTTTAGTTGTTGTCTTGAAAAATCTGTGCTATTCCTTCAAATGTGCCCTATAAGTCACATATTTTATGAGCTCTTGAGATGTTCTTTCAGAATCCTATTCTCTTCTTGTTCCATTGCTTTAACTTTTGCTTTTGTGAGATGTTTGAATTTATATTTGCACTTTTTCACCCCAGGTCTAACGAGGAACATAACCAGATATTTTCACCTTGGAATCTTTCTGGCATCCGATCTTTGCTTTGTGTTCCTATCACTAGAATTTAGATCATCTACAGAACCAGATATTTTCACCTTGGAATCTTTCTAGCATCCAATCTTTGCTTTGTGTTCCTATCACTAGAATTTAGATCATCTACTCCTTGTCTTGCCTTAACTAGTTCAACAGTGTCCAAACTGTTATTTTTGTTACCACACTGAACAACTCTCAACTCACTCAAACACTCACCATTTTATCTTCCCTAAAGCAGATGTGCCTTTTGCCATTCTACTGTTGAAATCGCTTAAGATGGGATATAGACTTAACATTCATGAGTGTTAAAATCTGAGGATATCCATTTCTTTTCCCCCATTGCTCCTCTTTTAAAATCCCTTATTCAAATAGATAGAAAGCTGGATGAAAAAAGAAGAGATGGAAATCTGTTAAAGCAATTAAGGGGTAAGGCAGCCAGAAAAGAAATTGTTACAACCTATAGGAGAGAAAGGAGGGGTGTGGCGAGGATCAGCTGCCATGCAGACAACTTAGGAGTTTAAAGAATAATTCTTCTTGGGCTTCCCTGGTGGCGCAGTAGTTGAGAGTCTGCCTGCTGATTCAGGGGACACGGGTTCGCGCCCCGGTCCGGCAAGATCCCACGTGCCGCGGAGTGGCTGGGCCCGTGAGCCATGGCCGCTAAGCTTGCGCGTCCAGAGCCTGTGGTCCGCAACAGGAGAGGCCACAACAGTGAGAGGCCTGCGTACCGCAAAAAAAAAAAAAAAAAAAAAAAAAAAAAAATTCTTCTTAACTGTTGGTGGTTGGGGGGTGGAGGGGAAGGGGAGGTAGACAGTTTGAGTCCATAAAGATGAAGATGTATTTAGGGCAGCTGCTTCAGCTACTGCCAAAAGAAGAAAAAGTAATATAGCTGGAAATTTTCAGAGACTTCAACAGGCAAACCAAATGAACTGACCACTTGAGTAATAACCAATAAATGAAACTGGATTCAAACTAATGTATTTGAACCTGGAGTCTGTGCTCCATATCTGACTCATCCAGCTTTATAGGAGGCTGAACCCTCTCTTTCATCCTTTATTTGGCTTTATTTGGCCATCATATAATAGAATGGTCAAGAAATTAGGGGTGGGTGCACCAGAATGGAAAGTATAAATGGCCTTCAAACCATGGCCACATGAGTCTACAGTTCTGAATCAAATATTGCAAAATCAAAAAGCTCTTCAATGGGCAGAAAAACTTGAAACCTACATAAAATCTTTTGCCAGAACTGACATAAGTTTACTTATGGTCATTATTTACCTAATCTAGTATGGATATATGGATATTTTTGTCTCACTGCAAAAAAAAAAAAAAAAAAAAAAGGAGTACATTATTATAACTAGGGATGATATATAGTATAAAGTACATATAAGCTATTGCCTTCCTAAAATATGAAAAATTTAGAAATCTAAATTTTATGTGGCGGCTGTAAAGATTTGGATAAGCCATGGTGGGATGGTGGGCCTGTATAGATATGATTGTTATGACAGAAAAGAGCCCCATGACTCTTTAGAACCAAACAAGGAAAGAGATCTGGCCTTTAGCCTTATCACCTCCCACCTCCCCCCCCGCATTGGAATGAGTTCTTTCTCTGGGCATAAGCCTGGGGCATGTTCAATAGGAAGGCTAATCTTCTCTTTAAAATTACATGTTCCCTCTTCGAATTCCAAATGGAGGAACAAAATGTATCAATATATATTTTTCAATTTGTGAGGCATGTGTTTGCTGTAAATGATTACACAAGTATTAAAATCTATCCATCCTCCTTATTATCAAGAAAAGATATATTTTAGCTTTTACATCCAAGTAAGACACACTTTTACAGTTGGTGATTGTTTTTCTTTAACATTTCCGAGGGCAAAATACATAATGCACATAATGAGTTAGAAATTATCGTTATTCATTTACAACCTCTCCAGTTAAAGTGAAATACTGTCTTTTTTAGGTCATTGTATAATAGTGTTTCTGGCATATGTGGATTGAATAAAGTAACTTTCAGTGCCAAGGTTAATGTATCAACTTCAGGTAGTTGCTTTGTTGAATTTTGTTAAACATTCTTGAGCTTCCCTAACCCTCTGAGACAGACTGAAATGAAAAGGAATTTAATTAGAGTGTGCTGTAATGGAATGGAATGTGATACATTAAGTTTTTATTAAGAAAACTGGTTTTTATTAAGAAAACCACCATTATTGGTTCTGAAATTATCCTTCTAGAGAAACAAAGTACACATATGTGTAGATAAACAGATTGAATGTAAAGGGAACTTATCAAATAGTATTAATTCAATGAAAGTTTACATCATAAAATGCTTTTGACAGAAGAGAGCTTTTTCATGCCATGTAAATTCAAAAATAAAGCTCCTGTTTCATTTTGGAACCACTGTACAAGAGCCGTTATGCTATGCCCGTTTTAGTCATTGTAATTCAGCACTCTTGTGATTAATTTCAAAGGCACATTGGTCCAGGGTTATTATTAGGTTAGTCTGTTAATGCAGAATCTGTCAAGAAGGGCTTGAAGTGGAAATCACACAGATGCATACAAAGTTCTACCTTAAAATACCTTTAACTCAAGTATTTGACTTTTTTAGCTTCATTTGGTGAAGGGAGCTCAAATTAAGACAATTAATTCAGTTAACCTGTGTTTTTAGCAGTGTGTAATATATTTTTGGGAATCAAAGCACTGATACTCCTCAAAAAAAAAAAAAAAGAAAAAAAGACCTCAATTTAATAAAAATCTGTTCATTCAAAGGAGTTAATATGTATTAAATAAGTATTAATATTACACTAATAAAAATTAGAAAAATGCATATGAATAATATTATACAAAATGATAGTGTTAAATCTCATAAACAGCTTTCCAGAATTTTTAAATCTGACTTTGAAATAAGTAAGACTTCTTTTCCTCTGCCTCATCAGTCTCACATTGTTTACCTTATTTTAGTATTAAATAGTCATGTATGATCATCTCTTAAATAGCAGTTGAAATTTAAATACATCTCCAATTCAGATAATCCTCCACCACAATATTTTATCTGATTTATTTAGTTTGATATAATCCATTATTTAAATCACGAATAATTATTTAATCTTACCTTTAGTTTAGTTCTATGTAAATACAATGTCATAAAATAATCAACAATTAGGGGCTTCCCTGGTGGCACAGTGTTTGGGAGTCTGCCTGCCAATGCAGGGGACATGGGTTCGAGCCCTAGTCCAGGAAGCTCCCACATACCACAGAGCAGCTGGGCCTGTGCACCACAACTACTGAGCCTGTGCTCTGGAACCCGCGAGCCACAACTACTGAGGCCCACACGCCTAGAGCCCATGCTCCTCAGCGGGAGAGGCCACCGCAATGAGAAACCCGCTCACCGCGACTAAGAGTATCCCCCACTTGCTGCAACTAGAGGAAGTCCGTGCTCAGCAGTGAAGACCCAATGCAGCCATAAATAAAATAATTTTTTTTAAATCAACAGTTATAAATTATCATCACTTTGACTATCTCAATCACCCATTATTGGAAATTATTGGAAACCAGAATACCTATGTAGACTTTTAAACTATTATGGTTAATTTAAAAGAGGAATTTCATCTTTTTGACTGAACTCCATAAAATGCACTATAACTTCATTTAATTTTCTTGTAATTTGTAAGTTTATTTTCTGGAGAATACTCATTCATCTTAAAGTTTCTTTTAAAATGATAAATATATTTTGTTAAAATGAATTGAATATTAAATCATATTTAACATAAGCCTATGCAAATTTCAAATATGTTAACCTCAAGAATTGTTGGCCCCTTGATGAATAAGCTACTTTCAGTGCTTATATTTAAGGACACTTAGTAATCTTTTAAGATACATTACCAATTTTTTTTTTGCCAATTTTTTGATATAATGAATTAAAAAAACATACCTACTATATGTGAAATAAAGTTTTTTTCTTATTCTTACATAAATAATATTTTAGCTTTCTTTTTAAAATTCCATTTTAATATTGATGCAGTTATACATTAGAATTGACAAGTATATTAATAATAGGTAAAATTATATACTAATTAGCACATTTAGGCTGTGTAATGTTTTCATCAACATCTCAGAATTTTACCATTTTTCTAATGGTAAGAAACTGTAGCATATTTCTACATAAGGGGAAAATATTCAGTAAATATTGTGTTGAGTAGATTATCATAATTAAAATTAGAAAAGATTTTTTTAACAAGCGGTACCTATGTCTTTTTATCATTGTTTAAAATATGTTATGTGGGGTTGTATCTTGTTCTTTCAGTTAGAACATATTCCTCTGTTCCTTTATCTTCTGTGACTCTCTATGTTGGTTTCTATACATTAGATAAAACAGCCACCTCTCCCAGTTTTGATGGAATGGCCTCAGTAGGAGATGAACCTTACCATTCTACCCTGCCCAAGCTCTTGGTTGTGTCTCAAACCTTTGTGGTGCTTTGGAATTTCAAAGACTAAAAGTAAGACAGTATACCTAATGATTCTTTACAATTTCATTTTCTTCTTATGAAGAGCTACCATATTCAAGGAAGGTATTATTTTTGTAACATTGATGGTATCTGATTAGAAGTCATGCCAGCAGATTGTACTATCAAATCATTGTCCTTTCTGGCTTTCTTGGAGTCATTTTCAACAATTCATTGAATATCTTCATTATTACATTGTTCTACTGGGATGTTGTCATCTTAGTACTTTTTTGCCAAAAAAAATGATACCAAGAAAATACATGATTCATTTTAGTTAATTTATTTATGAATACAAATGTTATTGTTGAAAATCCATTTTTATCAAAGATAAGTAAAAATGTGTACATATGCTTAATGTCTATGTATTGAGGACTATATTTGTTATTCACATAATTCAGATTGCAATAGGTAATAAGGAAATTAAGAAGTTTACATAGTACCTAAAACACTTATTAACATCTTCAATTTTATATCATTCAAAATGCATGGGTGTAGATACCCTGATTACTTATCTTATTTAAAACCATGAAATGCTGCTTAATTTTACATAAGTATTTTAAATGTAGAACTTAGCTAACAAAAGAGTGAAGAACAGAAACAGATTTTTCTTTTTTTTAATGTGAGTGAGATTAATTGGAGGTAAACAAGCAGCAAAGTTGCTTCTCATCTGCCAGCTAGGAAGAGAGTCCTTACCATGAACTGAGTCTTTGGGCACCTTCATCTTGGACTTCCCAGCCTCCAGAACTTTGAGAAATGAATGTCTGTTGTTTAAGCCACCAGCTGTATGATATTTTGTTATGGCAGCCTCAACTGACTAATACATCAGCCAACATCATATTATTACTTCAAAATGAATCACTAGTCAAAATAATATGTAATATAAATTCTGGACCCAAAGAAAACTATTTAGGGTAGTAGAAATATACATAATATAGCCAGTCCTTCATGACTTTATATTTTTCATTAGTCACAACATTAGCAGCTGTGTTCCTCTTTACTAGAAGATCCTGGAAATAAATGCAGGTGTTCCTGGAGACATGCAAATGATATCAACTTCCTCATTTTTTAATCCACTGAGTGTTTAATTATGGAATGCTGTCTTTAGATTTTAGTTATGTTAATTGTAATGCCTTACAAAATAGATGAAGAGCAATAGTTAAAACTTCAGAACAGTTTATGAATTATTCTTACCAGGCTTGTCACTGTTGAAAAATGCTCCATATGTTCCCAACTTCTCGTGCTTTGCTTGATTTTTAATGTGCTTTGAATATCAACACTTGACTATAATCATATCTAAAAAGAAGGTAGTAAGCTACTGTGTAATTTTAAGTGTTATTTTATTTTTCTTATTATCTGTTATAAAATTCCAATTTATACCTTTTGCTATATTTACTTAAGTATGTACTTACCCTACTAAAATGTGGACAATGTAAGGCCAGACTCCATGTTTTATACTGTTTTGTGTTTTTAACAGCAATGGAAAAACAACATTTCAGAAAGTGTTATGAGGTAGTGCACAAAAATTTTATAAATGAGAGTTACACATAAAATATTCTGTATTTCTCCACCTGACTTTCACCAAGTAGTTGTGATTTGAAAGTCCTGGGTACTTTGCATGCTTTGATAGAAAATGAGTTCAGGCAAGTTACCTAGTCCCACTGTGCCTCAATTCTCTCATCTAAAACCAGGATGTTAAGGGTACCTATCTCATTTTTGCTGTGAGGATTATAGATATTGTTAACTTCAAAACAGAGTGCCATATATAGAAGTGCTATGTACATATTAACTATTATTTTCCAATAAATCTTAACAATATTATTAAGTTAATCTGTCATTGATGGAAATCTGGATATATGCTAAGATGCTTCTCCAAATGCCCCATGAACACAGAGGGATGAATAACAGATTCAGGCTGAATGACTAGAAGTCAGGAAGACCTAAAGGAAAATGGACCA
Source organism: Grampus griseus (assembly GCF_964374135.1). NCBI lineage: Eukaryota > Metazoa > Chordata > Mammalia > Artiodactyla > Delphinidae > Grampus > Grampus griseus. The sequence continues at coordinate 20,589,039 of NC_139012.1, forward strand.
TGTGTGAGCATCACCTCACATCTCATGCTCCCTTTCACACCAAGAGCAAGAAGGCCCTACGCTTGTCATTGTGATTCAGCCCTCTGGTTGTAATCAGATTCACTTCTCCTGGGGACTGATTTATAGAAAACACCTCCAAGTTCTTTTGTCATTCAATTCACGTCTTCTCCTTCCTTTTAACCCTCCAGCGCTCTCTTTTATTCTGTAATTTCTATAAATTCAGAAGTGAATTAATAAGCTCTATACTGGTGTGGACTAACATGTCACATGAATAAGTTCTGATTTGTACTGAACCTTTTTTCAAAGATACTATTTATTTTTGCCACATGAAGTACTAGGTTTTCACAGTAATTATTTCTGATTCTCACAAAACTTTTACAAGAAGTATGTGGGAAAGCACAGTTGGAAAGCAAATGACTTGCCCAATTTTAGGCAGCTAACAAATGATAAATGTTCATTTCACCTCTGAGTTATGGGACTCAAAAGCATACACTATTTTAAAAAATTGATAGAATATAGATAATACAAGAGGAGTAAAAATGCACATCTCACAGTTTAAGAGCTGAAGAAAATCTCATTGTTTTTGTCATTATGGAGTTTCTAATAGGAAAACTAAAATACTGTAACAAGGGTCCACAGACTACAAAGTCATCTGTGGATTGAGTTCGGGAGTTTGTGAAGTTAAATGGGAAGAATTAAAGCTTCATTTTAACTAACCTCTAACAGAGATATGTTATTTCTTTCAAACATATGCAATAAATCAAAGTAGCATTATATTTGTCAGCAGTAAAACTCAAAGAAATGTTAATATATTATTGAAACTTTTGTAGGTATCTCAATTCATTATTTCTGCTCGTCACTGCTTCAGAATTATCATTGTTATTAAATGTATTGCTATATCTTATTTTACCACATTAAGTTCTACACCCAATTCTACTTTTTGATTTTATTAACTTGATAAGTGAATTTTACATAATCTAGTTCCTTTACAAAGTTATATCTTTAATTTAATGTATTTAAGAATTATTCTGAAAAGTGGCCCATAGTCCTCACCAGATTGTCCAAGGGGCTCATGTACAGAGATTTTTAAGAATCTTTACTAGGGTATATGGTAACCTGAAAACATGCAATTTTAACAAATACATCCAAAACACGGGATGATTTTTTTAAGCAACTACAAATTTATAACGTTCTTTTATTTCACAGGGTGCAAAGAGAAACACAGAAATATGATTACACTATTTAAAAATCTTAAAATTTCTAACGTCTTATGAATGAGCTTAAAATAATGATATGGGGCTAACATTGTATCACAGTGGGCTAACAGATCCCTAGGTACCAGCTAAAAGCATGAATTAGATTTTTTTTTTTTGAGGATGTATTCATTAACTACCTACTATTGTGGTTTTTAGGTTAGAAGAGAAATGGACTTTGGAAAATATCCAGTCATTTTCAGTCATCATGAATTTTATGTGCTGGATGGGTAGAAAAAAAGATGTAAAATAAAAACAATAAGTAAATATACATAAAATGAAAAGAACATGAACGCATTAAAATGGGAATAGAGTTGAAAGAGCAATATCCCTTTATGAAACAAAATAGAAACTTTATTTTACATATGAAGTGCTTCTTGATAACTTGAATAAATATTTTGTTGAATAGCATAGGGCTCCAAGATGAAAGGCACCATTTGTTAAAAGAATACTTGGGTAGTGACCAGAAATTTGGTTGCCATCCTATTCAATTTTGAGAATCTCGCTGTCTATGAAACTGCTTGTCATGAACCAAGGGCATTTCAGAATTAGATAACGGAGAAGTTCAGTGAACTGTAATGTGCATTAAGAAATAGAGAATTTCTGTGCTACCTTCAGGGAAAATGGCCTTTGGTTCCACTGAGATACGCTGTCACTGACCTGCATTAAACACAAAATGTTTTATTGATTTTTAAATGTACTTTTAGATGTATTCTATACATACTCTTAGATGAGAAATCTTCTTTTATACTCTCAATAAAACCTTGGTATTTCTACATGATGACTCTACGAACTGCTTTTAGATGCTTTACCAAGCCAAAATGATTTAATGCTTTAGCTAAATACATGAAATTAAACCTAACAACTTACAATTGTTTAGATGTGTGCTCTTTAAGTCAACTTTTGATACATATTCCTAATTTGACTTAAACACTAGGACTAAAAATATGTTTACCTAAAAAAATCACATTTGAGGAGATATACCATGTGTGAATTGACAAATGAAATCTGTCCAAATTAAATGAGCCCCTATGATCACTTGCTTCCTGTGATTTTTGCTGAGTAATGGTAGAATTACTAAAAAATATTATTTTAAGAGAAAAAACTATTGTCTTGTTTTACAATGTTGTTGAATTATTTTGACTCTTTTTAAACATCTACTAGGCGCCACTGCTGGAGGGGTCAGAATTTTTGCCAAAAGTTGCTCATATTTAATAAGGGAAATTATAATAAATTAACCATTAAAAGATACCACATTACAGACAATGAAGAACTGGTTGGTGAAAGCATAAAAACTGGCTCAAAGGCTACTAAAATACTTGAAATATATATTTTTTACATGTAGGGCAACGAAAGAAGGATGGAAAGAAGGAAGAGAGGAAAAATAGGAGAGAAGGAAAAATAATGCTTATTGGTATCCAAAAAAAGTCAAATTTGAGAGCTACTGAAGCAGCAAACCTTAGAAGCATTCCTCATCAGCCCTGGAAAGTTAATAGAGAAATGAGGGGTCAAATTCAGTCCTTCCCCAACCTATCTGTGCGAAAGGTTCTTGACCAATAGAAACAAATTACCAGAAAAATAAAACAAAAATTAAAAGGCATAAAAATATAGTTTACTTTTTTATGGCTAGATTCAGGAGACACAAACTTGCATTTCAAGGAATACAATCAGAACAAATATAAGGGAAAAGAAAAATCTTACAAAGCTCTGTACCTTACACATACCAGCGACTAGTTAAATTTAAAATTCTGGCATTCTGAAATTATAAATAGCATTCTTTATACTAAATATCTATTTACATAATTTGAATTAATAACAGTGTACTGATTTTTAAGGATCTCAATATGACAAATGAGCTTGCTGCTTCTTTTCAACTTGCCTAATTGAGAATGGCTTGATGGTGGTGCCGCACCAAGGGAATGTTTAAATTGCTTCTTTGCTTTTCAAAAGCAGCTTTTTTGAAATATAATTCAAAATGCAAAAACATCACACATATTTAAAATATGTAATTTGATAAATTTTGACATACATCTGTGAAATGTCATCATAATCAAGATAATCAACCAAAAATTGTCCTCATGCTTCAGTATAATCTCTCCCCACAGGAGCCCCTTTCTCAGCCTCCAAGAAATAACTGATCTACTTTCTGTCACAGTAGATTATCTTATAGTTTCAAAATTTTGAATAAATTGAACTACATGTTATGTACTTTTTGTCTGGATACTCTTACACGGGATAATTGGGGATTCATTCATGTTGTTGCATGTATTAACCGTTCATTCATTTTTATTGCTCAGTAGAATCATATTTAATGGATATACCAAAATTTGTTTATCCATTTACCTGAGATGTTTCCAGATTATGGTTAATACAGATACAGCTCTTATGTATAAAAGTCTTTGTAAGGACCTAGGCTTTGATTTCTCTTGGGTCTAGGAGTAGAATGGTTGGATCAGAAGGTGGGTGTTTGCTTAACTTTATAACAAAATACAAAACTCTTTACCAAAATGGTAGTACCGCTTTCTATGCCCTCCAGCAGTGTGTGAGCATTCCACTTCCTTCACAGGTGAGAACTGGCACTATTCCAGACTCTGTGTCAACTCCAGGTACTATATTCCCTATGAGAACAGATGGCTCTTTCCCCAGGTTCCAGTAGTTTCTTCACCAACATGCATTAAGCAGTACTCTGCTAAATACTTGAGGAGGACTCTTTCAAAGCATCTCGCTTAGGTCTGCTCTTCTGCAAACAAGCTGCCTTGTCTTCTACAAAGACTTAACTCTATCTCTTTCACCCCAGGAACTAGGAGGATTCAACCTAGGCTCCAAATTCAACACTGCACTTAGGAAATTCTCTCAATGTAGTAAACTGAGAGCATCTCAGGACTCATCTCATTTGTTTCTCATCGCTTAGGGATCACTGCTTTTCATTTCCTTATGTCTAGTGTCTTGAAATCTATTGTTACATATATTTTATCTGTTTTAGGAAGGAGAGTAAATCTGGTCCAGGTGACTTCATCTTGACTAGAACTTAGTGTTCTCTATGATACTTTATTGCAGAGAAATGTAGAAATTGTCAAGTATAATCTTCCAGGGGAAATATGATAGAAATTGGAGAAGACAGTTTTTAAAATTCAACAATCTTAATTTATAAATATATATACATATATATGAACATAAATAAGTTATATTTTTTAAATTAATTTTCAACCCTTCATCAAGGTCCTGTTTCAACATTATCCTGCAAATCTGTTAAAATTATATATACATGATTCACTTACTATTTAAATGGATTTTGGATCCATGATTTTCCTGTATAAAGATGAATATTTAATGTAAAGTAAATTGCAAAATGTTTTTATATGGTATTTGGTGATAACTTCAGATGTCATGTATGTACATGTTTACCTGTTTCATTGTTAAAACATTGTTAAATTATGGAACACGTCATAACTTGCTATAGAAACTCTGTCCTTCCTTTTTTAGGAACCTCCATACTATTTGGACACATGAGCTAGCTTGAGGGCTATCACTGGCCAAATCTTGAATAAGTAAAGCTTAAAAATAATTAATATTATTAATAGACTATAATCCATGGAACAATAGTTATCCAAAAATCCATACTTATGTAAATAAAATGAATAACGTGAAAGTTTGATGAAATTTAGAAAATTTATAAAGATTCAAATTTTTTCAAATAATTACTTATAAATTTAAAAGAAAAAATGTATAACTTTACAGTGGAGATGCCTGGCAGACACCAGCTTAATCAAGTGTTCAGCATCACCAGTATTGGGAAAAAAAAAACAAAGTCATGTACTACTTGATAAGATGAAGCAAGGAGAACACAACATCAGTGATGATACTCCTGCCAAAGATACATAAACTGAACCTCATCATAAGGAAATATTCGAATTAGTCAAAATTCAAAATAGTCAAACTCAAATTGATAGGCATTAACCAAAATAAGTTTCCTTTAATCCTCAAAGGGCTCAAGGACACAAAAGACAAGAAGAGACTCTGGACTTGATCCAGATTGAAGGAGATTAAAGAGACATGAAAATTAAATACAACATGAGATAATGTACTATATTATTTTGCTCTAAATAATATTATTGGGACAATTTGTTAGCTACGAATGGGGTACAACAATTAGATGTTAGAAATGTATTAATGATGGTTTCCTGATTTTGAAGGCTGTGTTGTAATTATATAAGAGAAGGTCCCCATTAGTAGGAAATATACACTTTTATATTAAGTGTGATGGGACATAATATTGGCAACTTTTTTTTCCAGCAGCTCAGGAAAAGAATGTCCATGGTACTATACTTGCAACTCTTCTCTGTTAGAGTTCGTTTCAAATTTTTTTTAAATATAAAGATAGTAAAATGGTTTCTAGTGAGGGAAAGAAAAATGAAATGGCAGTAACTTGAATGGCCATGAAGGTCAGAAGAAGGCTTTATTAGGATAGGGATAAATTGAATTTGTTTGTAAGCCTGAGAAATATCACCCAATAAAGAGGATAAAAATGAAGATACAGAAAATATCGACCATATAATTTGAAATAGTGAGGTGCCCAGTGGTATCAGAAATGAGCAGCAGTCCACATTTCCTCAGAGCACAGGGGAAAAGTGAAAAATAAGCGAAGTTTAAGAAGTGTCTTCCCATCTAGACACAACGAAAGCCTTCACATCTGATGGCCTGTATTTCCTCTGTGAAGTAGGAGGCAATGCAGATGTATAGAAAGCTTGAAACTCTAAATAATAGTTTATTGAAATGAATTGATTAACAAACATCAGTATTCAATGAGGTGAGAAAAACATGCATAATAGAGTAAACTGGTGATGAATATGAATAAAAGAAAAGTAGCACTAATGGTCTGTCTGAATTTAGAAGTGACTAACTTATAGAGAAATAATATGATTTTTTTTCTGCCTATTCTCAGCTTCTTTCATGGAGGACTGAACAATAATGTTAGCTTATATTTGCATAGTGCTTCAAATTTACAATTCCTTATTCTATGGAGACTGTGAGTAAGGTTCCAGTATTCTTACCTGAAACTGTGAGGTGCACAGTTATCATGTGGTGTTTGTTCCAAGACCTCAAGATGGAAAGTCAGTGACAGCTAAAATGTAGACTGCAATCACTTGACTCCAGTATTCTGTGATCAGTATTCTTCATGTTGGATACTTCATTGTGAATATGCTGATCTAAGAATTGAAGGGATTGGTATTGGTAAGGATAATGTGTTTGAAATGTTTGCACTGTCTGGTCTGCACTGAACTATTAATACAATACAGGAGAATCCAGATGAAGAATGACTGGGAAAATAGGGATCAATCAAGAGTTTGCAGTCTTGGTTAGGGGAAAAAGTTGGGGTTTAGGGGTTTCATGAAGATAAGACATTTGAACAAAGAGGATATATATGGATTTTGCCCTTACATTATCTGTAGGAATTTTTTATTTCATAATCTTCATTCATTAAACAAGAGAGTTGACCATGTTCTTTATACTTTAATTGTTGTAAAATTATCTGCTTTAGTAAGGGAGAATGTACCTCCACACCAATCTAGCTAGAGTAAAATAACAAAGTCCTCCGAAATACCTGACATGAATAGTAGTTATGGCTTGATTTTCATCTCTCTGATTTAAATGTTTAACTCTTCAGTAGTTTTACTGCCGAGGATTGACGGGCTCAAGCACAAGGAGCTTATCACTGTAAGCCACACTTGGCTGCCAAGCCTAACTCAAAGAAAATGTAAAAACACTTCAGACCTTTTGATATTTCAGTGAAGATTCTTTAATGTGTACAGAAGAATAGAAATGCTCAAGATCACACTAAACTGTGCCCTTAACTCCATTGCAACTGATAATTCATGAATGTCTCTAGTGCAATGCGAGGACAGAAATAATAAGTAATATGGTTGTGGAATAATGAAATAGGTTTAGACCAAATTTAGGGAGCATAATACCTATAAACTAACTTTTATGATTTCCAATATCGTTTCATTTTACTTGCACAAGTATTTCCCATTCTGATATAGGAATTTTTATATATAGAAGATAACAGATGAACTGGCCATGTTGATATTCCAGATAAGGATACAAGATGAAAGCCCATCAAAAACTTCTGAGTGTAATAGTCCTAAATTGAAGCTACATTCAGACGTGTGCTCCTTTGTGTCTATCAGAGATGTGTTACAGCCACATAGGACCACTGATCTGCAACTGGAATCTCTTTAAGTAAACAGAAACACAAGCAGGTTGTCTTTGGAACCTGGGAACATAGGGAAGATATTGTATAATTCCATTTGAAGTAAACTTAATTCATCCATTTGCAAATAGAACATTGTAGTTTTTCTTATATAAGATTGTTATATTGGATGCAGAAAAGATGTAAACAAGCATGTAAATGGTTTTGAACCCATAGTACTTAAAATGGAAGTCACAAAAATAATTTTAATGCTCAAAGCAGTAGTTGTGGATCAATAATTATTAATAGCATGAATGTCTATATAATCTTTCAAGTAATTTTATATTATGTGTATATATAATATATTAGTGATGGCATTCTTATCATAATAAAAGATTAAAGAATATTAGTCGTCATTTGGTCTAATGTTTCAGGGCAATTAAGTGAACAAAGTGAAATTAAGACATGCACCGTCTAGTGGTCAAAAAACATATTGCCCTTTAATTTTGTTTGGTAAAGAGAAGGAAATATTGGGAATAGCAGAGAATTGTAATTCAGGACAGGCAAATCCAGAGAACAAAGGAGAGGGGCTTGCTTTTATTAGGTTTCAGAAAGAAACTGGGCAGGGTTGCTTTGAAGAAAAGTTCATTGGAAAACAAGAGCTCCAAGTTGTGAAGGTTTCTCCTTGGCTTCAAGGGGTGGTTAGTGTTGTTGCTAAGGGCAGAGAGAAATTCCTTGCATTTTTTTAAAAGCAGGAGGTAAAATTCCTATGTGAAAACGTCCTCCCTTGTACCAGAAGAAAGGTAACATTCCTATCTTCCTTTTCCCTGCTGGTTATGCAGGCTGCAACAAGTGGTTATGTGAGTGAGAGCGTCCCAATCTGGGCTTCCTGACTCCATTTAAAATGAGACTTTATTTTCACAGAGTCAAGACTATTGGCATAGACACAGAGACAGAACTCAACTCTGCTGAAACGGAAAAACAGGAGCACTGGATGGTTGAGACTGTGGAAAACCAATGCAGGACTTTAGGGGAAAGTGGTAAGAGAAGTTGATTACAAGGCACTCTCTTCCTCAATGATCACATTTCAAAGGGATGGCTCCCAGGTCCTTGAGAAAGACATTCCTGAGTTCCTTTCAGGAGGCTGGAACAAGATTTACATCTCAAAGGGGTGGAGGAAAAATTTACAATCCCGCATTTTCTAAAGTAAATGCTCTAAGAATCGGGAGGTGAGAAGACTATATTCAGGAAAAAGCCTGTCTAAAGTTTAGTCAAAACAGGAGAACTTTAATGCCGTCTAGGTCAACACACACATATACACACACACAGACACACACGCACACACACACACACTTCTTTTTTCCCTCTTCTGCACTGTTTCTTGTTAACATGGTCAGTGGTTTTGGCAATGGATTTAGTTTCCATAAACTTATTTATTTGCTGGGACAAATGTCCAATGTAGTTCAGTTTTGTTTTGGTTTGTTTATTTTCAATGTGTTTTTTCATTATTCCTTGATCACCAGTCACCTGAGAAAATGCCACAGAATATGTGAAAGGAAAAATTTCTGGAAATAAAGATATGTATTTGGAAACCAAGATGTGCATTCAGGAATAATTAAAGCACAGTTGAGGCTTTTTTCTTTTTTTTCTCCCATTAATTCTGTTATTTCAGTTTCTACCTACCCACAATTTGTGAGGATCATACCATGTAACACTGGTATCTTGTCCACATTCTATCCGCACAACACACTGTGGGGTAACGCAGGAGTCAGTGGACCTGGGAATTCTGAATCTGAGGATTCAGTTTACTTATTGGATTATGACATTCATTTAGGATTTCATTATTAAATTTTTCTAGCTTTTTGATGTCATATTGTGACATATAAATTGAAAAATAAACTTAATCATAGCATTATCATGAAGTAAATAATAAAAACAATTCTAGGGGCTTCCCTCGTGGCGCAGTGGTTGAGAGTCCGCCTGCCGATGCAGGGGACACAGGTTCTTGCCCCGGTCCGGGAAGATCCCACATGCCGCGGAGCAGCTGGGCCCATGAGCCATGGCCGCTGAGCCTGCGCGTCTGGAGCCTGTGCTCCGCAATGGGAGAAGCCACAACAGTGAGAGGCCGCGTACCACAAAAAAAAAAAAAAAATTCTAAATGGAAACATTTATTTGATGGCAAATCACTAATAGTCAAAGCAACACTTAAAGGAATTTAAAATAATTAGTTATTTCTTTCATCTGATCACTTTCCTCATTCTTTGAGGAGATTGATTCTTTTAATCTCCATCACATAGCTGTTCATTTAAGCTATAGCGTAGGCACTCTAATAACATAAATTTTCAAATCATTACTACTGCTTTGTTGGAACTATTGATGAGCATCACATTACATACAGCATGAAGAAAAAAGATAGGAGCATGTACATGTTCTTTCTTCTAAGAAGAGATATAATTTTTTGGAAGGGAATTAATTAAGAGAGATATCTTTACATGTAGAATACCACCTGTGATTTGATCAATTATCAGAATTCTGCATTAAATTTATTTTTTGCAGATATTTTCAGGGTGAATTTTTGTAGCTTTCAATTTCTTATATCTAAAAATTAAATGATAAAAATGATTAATTTCCCATTTTGAAAATTATTTTAAAAACAGTAATTTGGGGACTCATTTAACTTACTCTCAATCATTTTCAATGTGACTTTTTTTTGGTGGGCAATTAGAATTTCATTAAATTCTATTGATATTAACTCTGGAAATTATATTGAGCCCTAGAACAAACAGCTTGTCTGGGGAGCCCAGTGAAACATCGTAGTGTATCAAAATTAAGTACATTTCTATGCTTCCTTCTTATATCCTTTATCTTAAATACTCTAAAATCTTCAAATGGTTAAAATTTAAAAATATATTTCAATACTCAGTTTTGAGAAAACTGTACTTTTTCAACTGAGCATTAAGGAAAGCATAAGATATTAAAACTCCTTTATATGTTTTCTGCACTTTCCAGGTGACAGTGAAACAAGAACTCTAAATAGGAGGGTGAGTAATTTGCTTCTGTTAATTTTTTAATTGAAGAGCCCATAAAGATGTAGAAGACTTTGAAAAGTTCATTCAAATATAGTAATATTCCAGTATCTATACATAAAGTTCCAACTGCATTCTTTTATCATTTGTGGGGCTGAAAGCAAACAGAAATGAAAATATTTCATGTTATAAATGATGTAGATGAAACAAGTACAACCATATCATGTAGTTGTCTATTATATAATTTTATCTGAGGGATGTGTAGCATAATGTGAATATACCTTGCTCTTCTCCTAATCAAGGAGCAGCCATAACACCATTTCATACTGTTTAACAAATATGACATGCCTTTTCACAAATCTTTTCAGATGCATCTTGAATACCTCTCTTACTCATAAAAGTCATTTCATGTCCCTTACATTCTGAGGTCTTTATAAAATCCTTGATTAAAAAGATCACTCGCTACTCTGTGTCCCTGCTATGATCAGTCACCCCTATTATAATATCTATACATTTATAAATCCTTTTCTCAACTTCATGGAAGTTCGTTGAAATGAAAAACTTTAATTTATCCCCCCATCATCAGGATCAAACAAAGGGCACTGATAAAGCTAGTTATGTAATTGTAATAGACACCAGGAAGACATATTTTTTCTCCTTTCTTCTCTTTACTGATTTAAGAAACAGTTGTATAAAATAATGTGAGTATATATGTGTATGTGTATATATGTATATGTATAGGTAATATATAGAGTTTAGCAATAAAAAAAATGAATTACTAATACACAGTTCCATGAAGGAACCCTGAAAACATTATAAGTGAAAGAAACCAGTCAAAAAAGACCACATACTATATGTACTATATATTTCTATTAATATAAAATACAGCCACAAAAAGCAGGTTAATATTTAGATTATTAGATTATATTATAACTAGAGGGAAGGGACAGCTAAAAGGAAAGGGGTTTCTTTTTGAGGTGAAAAAATGTTCTGCTATTGACTGTGGTGATGGTTGAACATATCTTTGTATATACTAAAAAATATTGACTCTACACTTTAAATGGGTGAGGCGTATGGGATACAGATTAGATCTCAATAAAGCTATTAAATTCGTGGAGGAACATGTAAGTGGGAATCAAGGAATTAGAGGTGAATTTTTGTTTCATATATTTTAAAAGTTGACAAATATACATGACAAGGTTTTTTCCTTGATAACAAGATGATACTTTCCATGATAACAAAAGGATAAACTTAGCAAAAGGTCTTTTTATTTACATTTTTACTATGAAAACTTGGTGAGATTTTCATTTGCAGCATGATTTTTCATATTATTTAAGGATTCTATGATGAAAGAATATGGTTGTGCAATTTATCCTTTTCAGCATCTTTCCCAAAAAGCTATTTAATATTTCCTGTGATCCAGCATTTCAATGTGGAAATCAGGAAATCTCTAGCTTTATCTGAATTTTCCAAAGGAAGAACATTGAAAAAAATCTGAATTAAATGACACAAAAATGGAAAAAAAATCTAACTTATTCTTAGATTTAATATTTGTACATTAGTTATAAAGGAAGCTAAACATTTTTATTTGGTAACAAACATTAATAATGTAAAACATTTGAGCAAAAAATACAAATTTGCGTTCAAATTTGTACTAGATTTCCATTTCCATTTACAGATTGCAGACATTTTTTTTTAAAGAAGATTTCCTGAAGTAGAAATTTCACATACAGGAAGTTTTTCACTGGGTGATCTCTGGAACTAAGGTAAGAAAGGGGTAAAGGGAAGCGAAGTTGGGCAGGGGGAAAAGTTAAGCTGGTATACAGTGGTCACAGAGTGTCAGCCCATCCCGTGGGCCACTCTGGAGCTGAGATGGACCTTCAAAGATGTCCTTCGTTGAAGTAAAGGGCCCAGAATTCTTTTTTATTATTATTGAAGTATAGTTGATTTACAGTGTTGTGTTAATTTCTGCCATACAGCAAAATGATTCAGTTATTTATATACATATATTCCTTTTCATGTTCTTTTCAGTTATGATTTATTACAGGATATTGAATATATTTTTTCATGCTATACAGTATGACGTTGTTTATCCATTCTGTATATAATAGTTTGCATCTAATCCCAAACTCCTAATCCATCCCTGCCCCACTCTCTCTCCCCCTTAGCAACCACAAGTCTGTTCTCTATGTCTGTGAGTCTGTTTCTGTTTCATAGATAAGTTCATTTGTGTCATATTTTAGATTCCACATATAAGTGATATCATATGATATTTGTCTTTCTCTTTCTGACTTACTTCATTTAGTAAGATAATCTCTAGGTCCATCCATGTTGCTGCAAATGGCATTATTTCATTTTTTTTATGGCTGAGTAGTATTTCATTGTAAATATGTACCATATCTTCTTTATCCATTCCTCTGTCTATGGACATTTAGGTTGTTTCTATATCTTGGCTATTGTGGAAAGTGCTGCTATGAACATAGGGATGCATGTAACTTTTTGAATTATAGTTTTGTCTTGATATATGCCCAGGAGTGGGATTGCTGGATCATATGACAACTTTATTTTTAGTTTTTTGAGGAACCTCCATACTGTTTTCCATAGCAGCGGCATCAATTTACATTCCCACCAACAGTGTAGGAGGGTTCCTTTTCTCCACACCATCTCCAACGTTTGTTATTTGTAGACTTTTTAATGGTGGCCATTTTGACCTGTTGAGGTGGCACCTCATTGTAGCTTTGATTTGCATTTCTCTGGCAATTAGCAATGTTGAGCATCTTTTCATGTGCCTCTTGGACATCTGTATGTCTTCTTTGGGCCCAGGACTTTTAATCCCTCAGCATCCACTCAATGGAACTGGCTGTCTTCAGGAAGAGGGACATTTCCTTGAATTAGGCTACTACCTTAAACCAAGGCAAACCTGGGAAGGCACTGTGCTGTGAGCCCCCAGCACCTGATGAAATGGGCACCTCTGCCCTGAAGGGTGCATTTGGGTGGTGCAACCACTGAGATTTCTAAAAGAAAATGGATAAATGAAAGAACATATTTGGTATGTGTAACTAATTATATTGACACGGTAGGAGGAATAAACTATAAAGTGTAAGAACAAAGAAATTTTACAATGCAGAATTCCATTGACATGTATAAATTGCTATATTTAAAATGGATAACCAACGAGGACCTACTGTGTAGCACAGGGAACTCTGCTTAATATTATGTAACAACGTAAATGGGAAAAGAATTTGAAAAAGAATAGATACATGTATGTATAACTGAATCACTTTGCTGTAAACCTGAAACTAACAACATTCTTCAGTTATACTCCAATATAAAATAAAAGTTAAAAAAATTCCATTACACTGGATAATGAAATATATCTCTTCTTTCCATTTATTTTATAGAATAGTTGAAAACTTCATCCACACTCAATCTTAGCATACATGTTATGTATGAGGTAACTTACACGTGATTTAATTAAATACTATCTCTAGTAATAATCTAGAAATAAACATTCAGACTCTTATTTTTCTGTAAGTTAGACTGACAGAGATTTCTTTATGACCAAGGGAGGGAAAAAACCCTTTTCACTACTTAAAGTAATAAAATTCTTCTTTTGCTTCTGTGTTCATTTGATGAATTTCTATAGCCTCCACTACTTAACTTCTCTGCTATATTTTCTTTGCCTTTGTATATACAATGTGTCATCCCAACTCCACCATCAGGCTCTTGAGGGTAACGTCAGATCTCCCACATTTTCATAACTGAGCATGAAAAGAACTGGTTCATAGATGCTAAATCCATGCTAGATATTCAGTTTTCCAGTAAAGCTTTCAGGAACTTGTTGTTTGAGGAATTTAAAAAAATACAGAAGAGCATAAGTATATAAAGAATAATAAAATAAATCACTTATATTGCTATACTTAGAATCAACAACCATTGCTACTATTTTGCAGTTTTCTAAGGAAATTACGACTTCTTTCTCTCCTCAAATAGCCTATACCTAATTATTTAAAAGTTGTTATTCAGAATTTTCCAATAAAATAATTTGGAGTACATTTTAAAAATTACTAATTTGTCTTCCTTATTATTGCATTTCTTCGTGGATTTTGGAATTTGGGTTTATCCCTACATTTTGAGTAAAAATACATTTATATATATTTTGGCCCTGCATTACTTGTGCATCCCCCTCCAGTATTCAACTAGGCAATTACTTCCTCTAAAACCTCTATAGCGCCCATATAGAAACAAGTCTTAGCATGTCAGCGCTGCCCCATGGCGATGAGAAAGAAAAAGTGCAGTCTTGAGAGGTGACATCTGGCATTTGGTCTAGTTCCCGTCAGATAGGTTGTAATGTTCACTTGCTGGAAATAAACATTTTCAAAGAATATCAACATCAGATATGAGTTATCTGTTATCATTGATGGAATGAGACAAAAACAAGACCATGCTATAATCAAAACTCATGAAAACAAATACACAGCACAACCACATAAATGACTAAGCATCCCTCCCCACCAGCTAACTTGAGTGGCTTCTACTTCTTTTCCAAAGGCGACTCGGCTCAGCTTCATTCCTCTAACATCCTATATAGAAATCATTATGACACGTGGTCACTGACAGCACCCACTCCAGAAACTCCCGTTTTCTTTGAACCCTCCTTCCACTCACTTAGGGCTGCCCAAATCATATAACAAGTGCCTGCTAATCCCCTTGGTTCCCATGGTTTGCAGTCCCCCATGTCACATCAAGTACTAAACACAGCTCTGTTTGACAACAAGTGTATGATCTTTGCCTTTTTTTTTTTCTTTTGCATTGACAGTGATATTGAGTATCTTGGCTCAATTCATTGTCTCCAAGTTCTGTCATTGTTGTCCTTCTCTAAGTCCATATACATAGCTTCCAGGGAAATTCAGCCCAAGTATTTTTCCCACTATCTTTTCATAAATTGAAGAAATGTATCCATGGTCTCTGGCTTTCCACATATACCTGGATCAGTCTCCCATCTTAAGAGAAACATTTTAAACTCCTTTATTATACTATTTGAATTAAAAGCCCAGCAGGTCTACCACTTCAGCCTGCTCACCATGTTTTTATCCTTATGTCCCGCAGAGATGTTTTTCTTGTCTGAAGTTCTCATTAAAACTTTCTGCCTTCCTCCTTATCTGCTAGTGTTAACGTGTCTCGGGGAAGTTAAACATAACAGAGCCATCTTGACCAGTGAAACAGCACTCATATGTTGGTCTTATTTCCCTCAAGTTTTCAAAAAAAATAAAATGAACATTACTTATAAAATCAAAGTCTCTTTTGACAACCAGCACAAACCTCTGTTTATTCAATCCCCAAGACAATCACTTTCATCATTATGTGATATACCTTTCCTGTGTACATTTTTCCACTTTTCCTTACATATGCAAACATGTACAATTTATTATTCTTGGTCTGTGCCTTAAAATTTATGTAAATGGCATCGTTATCTTTGTATCATGAAAATATACTGTTGAGTGTATTTTTTCACTTAAAAGTCTGATTTTAGATCTATCTATGCTAGTGTCCATAGTTTTAAGTATTTACTTTTAACTGCTGCATCATAGCCAATATATTTAAATATCACCCTTTAATTAAAGGACATTGTTGCCGGAAAATAAACATACTATTATCAGTGTATATATATATATACACACACACACACACACACACACACACACACGTATATCTATAGATATCTATAGCTATCTTAGAGGAAGCACATGTACTAAAGCCACTTGGAGGTGTTCAAAGCACCCTTTAGGACATGTTTGTTTTTTGTTTTTTTCAAAATTACGATAGACATTAATTATCTATCGTAATTAGAAGAATTTCCCACATTTGTAAGATTTCTGAAATGTCCTTATGTAGTCTATTTTCTGTTTTTCATAATTAAGGCAATTTGAAATTTTTGCAAAGTTGGGTTACTTAAATCTTCTTTTCCCTATATTGCTGATTTTAATTGCTTTTCTCCATTTGAAGAGTTAATACTTAAGTGAATAAGTTGTTGCATCTAATAATCTGGAACAATGAATATGTAACAACACTTTAAATTCTACAGAAAATCTCTGCTTATCTTCCTAAGGGTTAAGCAAATCCTTAATTACAGTTCTTAACTTGACTTTAGATCTGGAATTTAAATTCAGCTTCTATAGATTTACCTTCTACCTTGTGGTCTAGCAATTTTATAAAGTGATTGTTCCTTTCCTGAGAAAACCTAAACAATGTGTAACTTATTTAGAAGGTCAGAGAAAGAAGCAGAAGGAATAAAAAGACTATACGTGTTGTGCAGACATGTCTGATTAGAAAGAATGATGCAGGGAGGGCAAGTTTCAGAAGGATACAGCCTTTGAGTGATCTGATCTTAGATTTAGAATTTTATTTCTGAGCCTCCACATACTAATTAAAGAAGCTGACCATCTAATATTTAATACTTGTCTCATTTTATTCACTCAAGTTCTTTTAAAATACATTAATTTTTAGCTCTTGCCATGTAAAAAATTTCCTATAATGACCATTGTTATTTGAAGTCAGAATTTTGTCTTTTATAAAAATAGGTGCGACTTTGTGTAGGAAGTAGAAGTAATTCCAGAAGGAGACTGCAGATTTGACACAGACATTTCCTAACAAGAAAGAGAACCATGATGGTCGGTTAGCAGTGGTTTATAGTGTCTTGGGTTTCCCTGCTAAGCAGAGGCTAGGGAAGTGGCTGAAGAAATACCAACCTGACAGTCATTGACCCCAAAGCATGGACTAAACACAGTGCCAGGAAGTGGTCTCATGAAGGTTCTGTAGGAGACCCAAAGCACTACTGACAATTCCTCTCTTCTCATAGAGGTCTAACAATTCTAACCATTAGTTTTCAGAATCAGATTTTATTTCCAACCTCCCCTAAAGGGCATATACCTGGATTTTAAAAACTCAATCAGAAGGTCTCTGGTTTTAAATTGCAGAGTTTAGTCTCTTTATATGAACTTTCATTGCTAATACATTTAGATTTATTCTAACTTATTGGTTCCTATTTACTGTGTATATTCTTTGCCTATTTTTCCTGAATTTTCATAGATCTCATTTTAAAATTTCTGTATATCACCACCTGTGTGAAATCTACACAATTTACTTTTATTCTTTTAATGACTATCATTATATTATTAGCATGCGCATTCATTTTAAATATTTAGATATCCTAACAAAGAACTTTAACTTCCTGCCAATTTACACCTCCTCAATTTCCATGCTTTTAAATTATGTTATTTTGTCATATTTTAAGACAATAAATACTTATTATTTCATAATTATGACTTAGATTTATATCACTGACTAATTTCTATGATCACTTTGGATAACTGTACCTTTCTTTCTTTTCCAATTTTAGTCCATATAACATTTTTATTGGAGTATATGCTTTAATAATAGTGGGTCTGTCAGCAGTAAAAATTCTTAGTACTGTATGTCTAAAGTACTTTTATTTCACTCTCACTCATGAAGGAAAATATAACTTGTTATAGGATTCTAGGTTCAACTTTTTATTCAATATTTGAAAGATATTACTCAAGTCTATTTTGCTCAGATTAGAAATCTGAGTCAATCTTTTTGCCATTCCATCATAGCTTACCTCATTTTCACTCTAATTTTTCACTCTAATTGCTTTTCTGGGTTTGTCCTTACCCTCTTATTTCCAGGGTTTATTCTTCTTATTAGTAGTATTATTCAATGTATATGTGCTTAACATGCTTAAAATGCATCCTTCTCAGTATACATCCAATTTTCAACTTTGAGGATTAATATCTTTCTTTAATCCCAAATAATTTTCTGTCATTCAGTCTCTTCTATTCTCTATTCAGTTTTGAGAATGCCAATAATTCAGATTTTATTAGTAAGCTCTTCATCTCTTAAATTTTGCATCTGGTTTATATTTTCTATCCCTCTAACTCTCTTGATGCATTTTGAAACATTTCTTCAATTCTGCCATCTTGTTTGCCAATTCTGATATTAGCTGTGCACAATTTTTAAGACTTCCTATTTTTTCCCAAATGGCTATATTTTCATTAAAACAATTTCCATTTTTTTCAGATATGTCTTTTCTTATTTAATGGGTATCATCACCCCACTCAGCTTAAAGTATAGATATTTAAAAAATACTCTTACATTTTTTAAAGAATTTTTTCCGAATGCACTATTACCCTAACTTAGTCAAGCATAAATTTGCCCTTTTGTTGGGCCTGTTGAATTCATATCAATCTTGTATCAATCATGGGTCTAGGCTTCCCCTTGTAATTCAAAATATTTTTGTGAACTCATCTTGAATACACTTTTAGATCCTCAAAAACTGTGTATTATATTACTTTGTTTATCATGGTATTGCTGGGAAAAATTGTGGAACTGCACACAGCTTATTCTGCAACAACTGTTTAAGGTTTATAGTCATTACAAAGATATAGCATAAAGATCTCTTGCCCGTGTTTCTTCAAATTAGCTATGGCTGGAAAACATGAGAAAATTTGGTGTTCCCTCTTCTAGGGATGATGAAGAAAATTTATTTCAGAGTTGATAGTTATCAGCTGGTCTAGTTGTCTAGATCGATATCTAGAAAGAGTTGGACCTTACTTCCAGGCTCAGCGAACACAGTAACTTAGTAAGGGACACATGGTTACCACCCCGGTTGGAGAACATCAGTAAATATACATACGTGCGTCTGCCTCTAATGCCAGAGTTTCAGCTTGTAAATAGGAGCTCTGATCATAAGGAACTCTTGATATCAGAGACTATTCATCTTTATATCCCCCCAGTAGTATGTGCAGTGCCTTTCACGTTGTAAGCATTGAGTTTTATTTATTGTCTTCTCCATAGCATTTATTCTCATTCCATCTCGGTCTGCAACCTCTCATTACATATAGCAATTTGGAATTGCAGCAGGAAAAAAAAAATCAGATGAGGTGATCATTGTCAGGCCCACAGTAAGGTGCCCACTACTTTGTCAGTTTAATTTAGTTCTTTTACCTCAAATCTCAGTAGTACCACCTTTAAGCTCTTTTCATTCTCCTTTTTTAAAAATCGTTATCCAATCCTGAGTAACCTACATAAAATCTACTGGGACCACACTTGAGGAACTGTTATTCTAAAAAGTAGGTTAGTGTTCTTTTGTCTGTAAGAGGTTCTTCTCTTTTTCATATAAAGAACTTGATTAATATAATCAAATTATACAAACACATAAAAATATGTGTTGGTCATAGAAATAGTAATGAAAATTGCTTATGACATTTTCTCTATAGAAAATTATTCTGTTCAAGATACATCTTTCTTGTGCTGCCTCAAAGATTTAGTTACTGATAAAGCAAAATGAACCTAATTATAAAGTTATCTCTCAGCTCATTGCCCCTTATGCCAGTATTAGAGAAAAACTTGTGCCTACGCTGATTCAGAAAGTATCAGATGACCAAAGTATTATTTATTAACTGATTTTTTGTGGTAAATGTATTGTGTACACAAGCAAGAAGAGGAAAAAAAATCAAATGGTAGTACTCTGTTCTGCAAATTATTGTTTGTTAAAAGTAGACTATTGGTGAATGTAAATAGTAAGATATGCAAACTCAACAATAAATAATTATTCATTAATTGATAAGTACCAAATGCAATATATGTTGTATACACAGTTTTAAAGTTCATTATTTTTAATGGCAAATGCCATTCCCTTATATAAAAGTATACAGTAATTCATAAACCTTCCAGCACTACTAAGCATGGCTTTTGTCAGTTTCTTCTGCATGGGTTAATTTTTCCATTCAATGTAGGAATGAGTTGACTCAGCTAGGAATCTAAAAACTGTGTTTGCTAGCAAAGAAAGAAGGAAATTGGCAGACATTCATAATCCAGTTATTGTTTGACTTAAACACTCTAGCTGCCAACTACAAGAGACAGTGGAAGAAAATGAGCAGGAATAGGCTTAAAATTTATTTGTTGATTTGGTAGAAAAGCACAATATAGTCTCACTACATTATTTGCTTTTCATGTTTTCTTTCACTATACAATTTTTTTAGTCTTGAGGATTTGTAAATAATGTCTTGGTACAAAGTTACAATTTAAATCATGTAGCCTTTTGCTATTTTCATTTAAGAGAAACAAATTCCCAACGGAAATAGAAGGGAAACAGAAGTTCCTGCAGCATCTCATTTATTTAATCAGTGAGAGGAAACAAGTGTTTGGCTCTACCAGAAAATCCAGAGATACTTTCCATCTAGTAGGGATGATCAAGGAATCAGGGAGTTAAAGCATTTTCTAATAAACATTCCTTTGCAAGAAATCTTTGCAGGGGGGAGGGGGGCGGGGAACTAGTACATATTTCCTTATAATTCTGAGAATTATAATGCTACATTTTAACCTTTAGAATTTTACACAGTACAGAATACAAAGAACCCAAACATCACATCCTGTTTTTTTGTTTCTCTCTATTCTTAAAGTGCAATGGCTCAACCTCCCACTGACTCTATGTGGTAACTGCAAGCAAGGTGCTTAAAAAGTGCTTTTCCCTGAATTTTTATGTAGGTTGAAACCATAAGGCCTACTCACTGTGAGAGTAAGCAACCTGTCTTTCGCAGAAGATCCAAATGTTCCTAGAGTGTTTAAAAAACAAAACAAAACAAATCTAAAACCTTTAAAAGTTGTCTTTAATGTGTCATTCTAATGAGGTTTCCTTAACTTATTAATGCAAACATAGGTTAGTCCTCCCATTTTAGGAGTTTTTCCGTGGCTGGTAGAATGTGTTACAAAAAGTGTTGCAATTTTATAAAATACGTTCTAAAAGCTACACATGCCCTTTAGGACCTTTAATGTAATCCTAATACTATGGTTAGAAGCTATCAATTTAAAAAAACAACTATGAGTATACTTCTTAATGTGTTCCTTGAAAGGTTTGCTTTAGAATCAACGTGCTTGTTAAAAATGCAGATATCATCCGATACCAATTGAATCTGTATTCCGAGGTGTGAGACTAGGAATCTGAGTTTTAAAAGTCCGCCAAGTGAATCTTGTGCATACTAAAATTTGAAAACTATTTTCCAAATCTACATCATACGTATACTTCCCTTACCTATCTAATCATCAGATATCTATAAATTACCAGCCAATATGCCAAATAATTTGCTATTATTAAAAATAAAATTTAAAATAACGCTAAAATGCTTCATTTAAGAAATTTTATTGGGGAGTGACACAGACTTAGCTTCCATTTTCACATCTTTTCTAAGACTTCAAGTAAGTTACTTAACCCGTTTAAATATCAGTCTATGGCTGTTATAAAGGTTACATAGATAATCTATGCAGAGCCCTTGGCATCAGCCAAAGTGAAGTCAGATAACGATAAGACAATACCATTTATTGAGAGCTTAATACATGCCAGGCTTGCTTCTAAGTGTTTTGCATGCATCAACTTATTTAAATCCTACAGCAAAGTGGTGAGACAGATGATTTTATATCTGTAGTTTATAGATGAACAAACTGAGGCAAATGTTAGATAATTTATTCATCAAAAATTACAGAGTTTATAAGTGGAAGACCCCAAAACTAGGATTCCAGAACAAGGAGTTTATTCGTGAAATGCAGATAATGCTGGTAGGGGAGTGCGTAAGTGATTACACGCAAGCAAAGACAGTCAAGAGAGGGCTCACCGGGGCTTCCCTGGTGGTGCAGTGGTTGAGAGTCCGCCTGCCGATGCAGGGGACACGGGTTCGTGCCCCGGTCTGAGAGGATCCCGCATGCTGCGGAGCGGCTGGGCCCGTGGGCCATGGCCGCTGAGCCTGAGCGTCCGGAGCCTGTGCTTCGCAATGGGAGAGGCCACAGCGGTGAGAGGCCCGCGTACCGCAAAAAAAAAAAAAAAACAGAAACAAAAACAAAAAAGAAAAAAGAGGGGGCTCACCATTAGCTAACACCGTGCGTGACTCAATATAATGAGGAAAATCTGGAGACAGTGCAAATGCCACACCTAAGAGTTATCACAGCCGAGACAAGAAAGCTGGGGTAATTTTAGAGCAAATATTGTGTTATTAATTGAGGGATGCTCCTGTCTGTTTTAATTCCTGGACCAATCACATGTGAACAGTCTTGCTTTTCACTGATGAAAAAGGAAAAAAAAAAACCTTCAGGTATACAAATGCCGATTCTGGAAGTAGGATACGAGCAGGAGCAGACAGCAAGTTCCCAGGAATATGGGTTAGGCATAATGAGCCCTTACTGCTGCAGTGTCCAGCTAGAATTTTCTTTCTCTACGTCAACAGCATAAGATCATATCTATTATACCCTATTGCTTCTATGTATTTTAATCCTGGCACAAATGTAGCTTTAACAATTTTAATATATTTCATATGCCCTAAGTAACTGTTTTTCTCATCAGCCATTTTTGTCTTTTATAGGACAAATTGGTTGATTTATTTATTATCATATTTATTGCTAGGTGCTGAGTGGATCACCATGCAAAATAAATTGACTGTAAACTCAAGGAGCATATATTCTAAAAGAAATGTTAGACAAATTCACAGATATTGTATGCGCACCTAATTGAGATAAGTTAAAGAATTTTGTATAGAGTTAGCAAACATAGTGTTCTTTAGTTGTAGTTTTAGATCAGAATTTAATGCACTCAGTCTACATGCAATTATTGAATGCCTTCTAAGCCATGTTTGTTCTAAGCACTGGGAATAAAATGATAAGACTCATATTGCAAAGGGAGAGACAAGTACATACACAAAAAAGAAAAGATAATTTCATGGACAGTTAAGTAACATGAAAAATACAAAGATAGACTAACTAAATGGAGGATCCTTATGTACAAATGGTTACCTTAGCTTTGATGATTAAGAAAAACCTTCAGAGCAGTTAAATGGCAAGAAGAATGATGAGAAGTAAGCAGCAAAGATCTAGGGAAATCTGCAGCTGAAGAGAATAATCAAGGTAGAAACACAGAGTAATGGAAACGTAAATTTGTCAGGAAAGAACGGACTAATAAAAATAGTAAAAGCTTCCATGTATCAAGTAACTACTGTGTGTCAGGACATTTACATACATCATTTGCTAATTTCTCAGTAGTATTGCAAAGTGATGTTATCCATACTTTATAAATTGGAATATTGAGAAATAAAATGATAAAATGCCATTGAACTAAGAGTGCACACAGTGGTGGAAAAATCTGAACCCAGATCTGTCTAGCTTGAAATTTCTTTACTTATTCAGTTGTGCTTAACCCTGAATGAACAGAGGAATCACTTGGGGATACCCCAGCTTACCCTTGAAAGATTCTGAATTAATTGGTCTGGGTTAGTCATAGGCATCTGCATTATCTCCCAGGTGTTCTAATATGGAGCAGGGAGGTGGTCCATTATCCTGCATCGTGCTTCAGATAAAATAAGAGGATAGGGATTGACCCTCTGGTAGGCATGCTGTGTGTGTCATCTCATTTAGTTCTCAAGTCAATTCTACAAAGTATTATTAAGTTCATTTTTAAAAGGAGGAAGACAATTAGGCTCAGAAAATTTGAGCATAATGGTAGGAAGTGGTAGAGCCTGGTTTCTGACAGTCTACTTAAATAAAAGTCATATTCACAAGGCTGTTGATATTCGTCTGTATTAATGAACATTTTTGAATATTCTAAAATTCATAGACAGACCTCTAGAAGGACTCCATGGACCTCACAAAGCACCGATATGGCCTTACTTGGCCCAATCAGTGTGACCACCACATCCTACTTATTATGAGAGAATTAAAGGATGCATAATGTATTATCACTACATAATATACAAATAGATTTTAATTCATCAAGAGAAGGGGTTTTCCATCTTTTATATTACCCAACAGATTTTAGTTTCGTGCTTTACTCATAGTAAA
This sequence comes from Grampus griseus, assembly GCF_964374135.1. Classification (NCBI taxonomy): domain Eukaryota; kingdom Metazoa; phylum Chordata; class Mammalia; order Artiodactyla; family Delphinidae; genus Grampus; species Grampus griseus. The sequence continues at coordinate 20,613,404 of NC_139012.1, forward strand.
CCACACTAAAAGGCTACCTACTAAAGCTATCCCACTGCTTCTCCTCTTAGAGTCTAGAAGAGGCTTCCTCTTGGGGTAGTGCTGGACTGAGTGTTTTGGATGACTCTCCCACTGAGAAAGACTGGATAAATAGCATGGGGTGGGGGGGAAACACTCTTTGTTTCACAATTTGAGAGTGCTAATAAGACAGTGTCAGAATGTATGGATCAAGGTTTTTAGAGATACAGGACACCAAGAGAAACTATAAACACTTGGGTTTTCTGCTTTTCTATCAGGGTCAACAGCCAATTCCAGGATCAGCCAACTTTTTCTGTAAAGGACTAAATAATAAATATTTTAGGTTTTGTGGCCCTTAAGGTCTCTGCCATGCTTTTCAAATCTGCTGCTATTGTAGTGAGAAAGCAGCTGTAGGTAATATGTGAATGGATGGGCATGACTGTGTCCCATTAAAATCTATATACAAAAACAAGCAGCATGCCAGATTTGCCTTCCGATCTTAGTCGAAGAAAATCTAGTTTGCCAACTCCTGATCTAGTTGGATGAAAGAGGGCTTTAGGACCCTCTGAAGGTGGGGTGTCAGGGTTAGCTGGTAAACAGAGTTTATGTGGAAACCTTAAAGGATGAACTGGAAATAGTCTGATTCTCACAGATCTGAAAACCAACTTAAAATAGTTCTGAATAATATTGCTAAATTGTCAATAATGTTGCTGAAGTACTATACCCTAGCCTCCTGCAAAAAGTAAATATAAATCTTCTCCATAGGAAGGTATAAATATCCAAAGTTTTAAATTATATATGTATTTTTGATACTTGATTCTGAAAATCAATGAAAAATAACCAGGCACTTTGGAGACAAGTTTACATGATCAAAAACAGCAGTGTATCTGTACAACAAAGTTGCTAGAAGCAGACTATAAAATAACTACACTTAAAATGTTCAAGAAAGAAAAAGACAAATTTGAAGATTTTAGTGGATAACTAGAAAAACAAAATTCCATAACTCTGTTTACAGTATATTCGATCTAGCTGTTTATAGAAGAAATAGAACAGAATATATAGATCAGAAAAGAATCTGCAGAATATTGCCCAAAGATCAAAAAGACTAAGAGTATAGAAAAGAGGGTTAGGGACATAGCATCTAATGTGAGAAGATCTGTCATATGCATAATTGGAGTCTCAGAAAAGGAAAATAAAGAAAATGGAGTAAAGGTATAAAAACATATTTCACAAAACAATGGCTAAGGATTTCATAAAATTGATGAAAGACACAAAGCTAGAGATTTAAGAAGCTCAGCAAACTTTCAGCAGCAAAAATATGAAGAAAAGCATACCCAGGCACATCATAGTCAAAGTGACAAAACCAAATACAAAGGGACATCTTAAAAGTAGCCAGAGATGGTGGGGTTTGGGTGGGGATGGCATCTTACTTTCAGAGGGACAACATACGGGAGACAGGCAGCTGACATCTCAAAAGAAATACTGAATGCCAGAAAACAAAAGAGTTGTATTTTCAAGTGCTGAAAGAAAGAACTCTTAGCTTAAAATCCTATATACAGGGAAATAACCATTGAAAAAGTGAGACAAAGATATTTTAAGCAAGCACAAATTATCAACAGGTTGTTACCCACGTGTGCACGAAAAAATACTAATACTAAAGGGTGATCTTCAGGAAGAAGACAAAGAATTCCATTGTTAAAATTCACGAACGCAGAATAAAATAGAGACCATTTACTCAAAGTTTCAGAATGTGTCTTTTTTTTCAAGTATTTATGGAACTTTTACAGCAATTTACCAAATGCTTAAAATAAGTCTCAACACATTTCAAAAATTTTAAATCATTCATTATTTCACCCTGACATGAAATTAAGCTGGAACAAAACTTTTAAAAAATCAGAAATTCTCAAAATGTTTGGAAATTAAGAACTGCACTCCTAAATAGCCCTTGGATAGGAGAAATAATAATCAAAGTTAGAAAATATTGAAATTATTAATATTGAAAATACTGCACATTGAAATTGACAATATGCAGCTAAACTGTGGTTAGAAAGAAAGCATAACTCTTTGTTTTGGTTTTTGTTTATTTTTTAAATTAATTATTTTTTGAAGTATAGTTGATTGACAATTTTGTGTTAGTGTCAGGTGTACAGCATAGTGATTCAGTATTTTTGTAGATTGTATTCCATTATAGGTTATTACAAGATAATGGGTATAATTCCCTGTGCTATACAGTAAGTCCTTGATGCTTATTTATTTTACAATATAGAGTAGTTTATACTTGTTAATCCCATATCCCTAATTTGTCCCTCCCCCCCTTCCTTCTCCCCTTTGGTAACCACAATTTTGTTTTTATGTCTGTGAATCTGTTTCTGTATTGTATATGCATTCATTTGTATTATTTTTCGGATTCTACATATAAGTGATATCATATAGTATTTGTCTTTCTCTTTCTGACTTATTTCGCCAAGCACAGTATTCTCTAAGCCCATCAACATTGGTGCAAATAGCAGTATTTCATTCTGTTTATGGCTGAGTAATATTCTGGTGTATACTATATATATTATTTTATATATATATATAAAATATATGTGTATATATATTTATGTATATATATATACACCACATCTTCATTATCCATTTATCTGTTGATGGACACTTAGGTTGCTTCCTTCTGTATCTTGGCTATTGTAAATAGGGCTGCAGTGAACATTGGGATGCTTATATCTTTTTGAATTAGTGTTTTAGGTTTTTTCTGGACATATATTCAAGAGTGAAATTGCTGGATCATATGGTAGTTCTCTTTTTAGTTTTCTAAGGAACTTCCATATTGTTTTCTATTGTGACTGCATCAATTTACATTCCAGCCAACAATGTATGAGGGTTCCCTTTTCTTCACATCCTCTCCAACATTTGTTATTTATACACTTTTTGGTGATGGCCATTCTGACAGGTGTGAAGTGATATCTCATTGTGGTTTTGATTTGCATTTCTTTAATAATTAGCGATGTTGAGCATCTTTTCATTAAGAAAGCATAACTTTTGGGCTTCCCTGGTGGCGCAGTGGTTGAGAGTCCGCCTGCCGATGCAGGGGACACGGGTTCGCGCCCCGGTCTGGGAAGATCCCACATGCCTCGGAGCGGCTGGGCCCGTGAGACATGGCCGCTGAGCCTGCACGTCCGGAGCCTGTGCTCCACAACGGGAGAGGCCACAACAGTGGGAGGCCCATGTACCGAAAAAAAAAAAAAAATTCAGTATCAACAAAAGAGCAACTGAATTCACCCCATCATCTGAGATGGGGTAAATGGTGGGTGGAGCAAGTCTGAGCTAATGTCTGAAGTCAAGTTTTGGACGTATCGTGTTTGAGGTATCTATTAAACATTCAAGTGGAAGGACCAAGTAGGCAGGGCGTTCTATAAATTTGGATCCAAAAGAGATTAGGATGGAGAAATACATTTGGCAGCAATTAGCATATTGATGGTTTTAAAGTTATTATATTTTGCATGGAAGAGAATATAATCTGTATGATCTTACATCAAAGAAGGATAAAGTCTGTAATGGCTTGTGGAATTCATTGAAGACTCTTTATTAAATATTCTTTGAAATTTTTTGTGCATAGTTAAAAATAGTGTGTTCTCTGTTGAATGTGGAGTTGTTCATATGGTAGTGCAAACATATTAATAGTTTTGTGTGCTATGTGTGCATATGTACATTTAAATACATACATGTACATATCTTGCACATATATGCACATATGTAATTAATACAATTATTATGTATAACATATGTGCATTATTTGTAATAATATTTTATCTTTAGTAACACAACCTGTTTTATTTCAACTTGACCTATTTGTTTCTGAGACAGGTTTGTTAAATGCCTTTGAGGATCTTTCTGTTTCCATAGCTTTCAATTGTAGCTTTATAATTTTTTCAAATATATTGTTAGAGGCATATATTTTATGATGATTAAATGTTTCTGCTCTGTTATTTCTTTTACCAATGTGTATATTTTCTTTTGTGTCTTATGATATTGTTTGCATTAAATTCTATTTTGTCAAAAGTAGTACACAGCTGACAGTTAATTGACATTTGTTGGATATGATTTTTTTTATCATTTATGTTTTGAAACTTCTGTGTCTCTGTGTTAAGTGTATCTCCTGAAAATAATATATGGCTGAATTCTGTTTGTTTTTTTAAATGTAATTTTAAAACATTTGAATTTTAATAGTTCAGTTTAAATAGCTTCTATATATTTGATTAGTGCTAGAATTTAAGACTGATTTCACCTGTCTCTCTTCTTATTTTCCATTTACAGTATTTTTTCTTTTTTTCTGATTTCCAGCATTGATTTTTTTTTCTTTTTCTTTTTCTTTTTTTTTTTGCGGTACGCGGGCCTCTCACTGTTGTGGCCTCTCCCGTTGTGGAGCACAGGCTCCGGACGCGCAGGCTCAGCGGCCATGGCTCATGGGCCCAGCCGCTCCACGGCACGTGGGATCTTCCCGGACCGGGGCACGAACCCGTGTCCCCTGCATCGGCAGACGGACTCTCAACCACTGAGCCACCAGGGAACCCCAAGGCCTTTACTTTTTTGTGGTAGAGAACAGCAGAGTTAACATAGCCTTTAGGCAAGAAAGTTATTAAGTACTGATGCCTTGAGGTTATCACTAGGTTAAGTTTATAGTAATCTGCAGTCACCACCCATTGTACATCTAGTGTTTGCAGGCAGGGCTGATACAGCAGCAAACCTATAACTTTAAAGTCTTTGAATATGTCAAAACTCTACCATTCCACTTAGGGCATGACTATGCTTCTAATTAGCTTTGCCAGTGGAGGCAGTTTCAGTGGTCTAAAGTGACTTCCACTTGGCCTTTCCTATCATGATAATTTGCATCCCATAGAGTAAGAAACCAATACTCTAAGATTTCTGTGAGCTGGTATGCATATTCATCCTCAATGTGCAGTTAAGAAAAGGAGAAATGACCACAGAATGAGACAGACTCATTCATCCCACCATGAGATGAGTATGGGCCAGGACACCGTTTATGACCCCATTCTAAAGTGGGACTGTGATTACATTTGCGACTGCCTAGTCTAATGCCAGGTAAAACCCACTAGCAAACATTTTCCTAAATATCTATGAGTTACCCTTCCCCTGGTGCATAATTACTTTGGTAAATGCCATAGGTTCCATTGAGAAGGCTTGGGAGAACAACTACTATAAAAATGTATGTTGGCATCGCAGGGCCCTGTCTCAAGAGGATCTAGTTTCCTTTCATTGATTGTCTTATGTCTGGGAATTACCCTAGGTCTAAAAACTGGGGGAAAAAAATCATGAGTTCCTTTTATGGCTGCCAACATCATTCTTTTCCTTAACAACTCTCCATCTATCTGGCATCTATAAGCCAGATATAAGAAGATATATGCCAAGCAATATCTTCATTGGCTGCCTATCTTGCCCCTAGAAACACCATAGTCTATTAGTCACTGCCATAAATCCCTTTAAGTCAGGTCACTGGTTGCCACTTCAAGTGTGCTGCACCCATTGGAATTAGACCCAACTTGTCTCTGATAAAGTGAGGTGCTGCTACTGGCCTTCTTATTTGCATTAACACTAGTAAGCACAGTTTCAAAGATTTACCTCCCATTATCCAATCTGAGCTATGGTGGACAGCTATGACTGAACTTTTCACAATTCCAGCATTCCCCTCACTAGCACATTCCTCATTGCTTTAGTGAGGGAGTGTCTTTCGGGCCTCTGGGGGAACATAATCAGTAAAGGGGTTCTCTGGTATTACGTAATAAATCTATTCAGTTACGTCCGTATATCTGAGCCTTCTGATCACTTCCTCAAGACTCTGCCAAGGATATTCTAGCATGTCCATCCCTTCACTATAAGCCATTATCATCTCCAGGATTCAAAGTTCCATTTTCGGGCATCCTTGCTAGAGAATTCCTCTGTGAGTCATAAGAGTCCTTCCATATATATTTACTTTCCCCTATCCTGCCTTTTATTTATATACCCCTGCTCCAACATGTTTAGAAGAAACTCACTTACATGCTGTCCTGATCCATTCTGGTAAATATTAGTAAAGTTCTTCAGGCCTTTTGGAATAATCTGTTTCCTTTCATTTCTTCTTTGGGGCCAAATTGAGGTTGTTGGTTTTTTTTTTTTTAAGATATTTAAGAAATATTTATTGATTTATTTTTATTTATTTTACTTTTTGGCCATTCAGCATGTGGGATCTTAGTTCCCTGTCCAGGGATTGAACCCACAGTGGAAGTGTGGAGCCATAACCACTGGACCATCAGGGAAGTCCCCCATATTGAGTCTTGATCTTAAGTTATTGGTCTAGGAGCAGTGAGAGCAGGTGATGGGAAAATCTTGACCAGGACAAATATCAACTTACAAGGCATCGATTCAGATGTGGTCTTTGCAGGTCTCCAAAAATCAGGCGGTTACTCAACTCTAGAAAAAGGAAAAGGAGTACTCTTATCAGCCTAAGGGTTTACATGAATGTGTGGATTCAAGGTTCTTAAGCATATCTTACCAAAAGTCCCCAAACCCAGACTCCCACGATTTTCACATCAGGGCACTGATCTTGCCACTCTTACGATCAAATATTGAGCCTGTTTCTGCATAGTCTTTCCTCCAGGTGAAGGAGATGATGGCCTCTTCAAATGCTGAGATGGGGGCTTTTTGGCTTTTACAGTAATGTTTGAGTTGATAGTTGGATGACCCAAAACTATTCTTCCCTTTTTCAAGGCTTCGAAGAGGGTAGCCAAAAGCTACCCAACTCCACAATCCCTCTAATTACCACTGTCCTGTATATTTCAAGAGCTAAAGGTATTGTATAAGCCAGTGCTTCGGCTTCAGCTTTGCCCCAGTCCCAATTTCCAGAAGGTGAGAGTCTTAATAATTATGAAGTTGCAGCATTTGAACAATTATCACACTTACTTTATACAACAATGAAATCTTTTACCACCGGATAAACAAGTGATCACATTCTAGAAACCCATCTTGAGGATTTGCCTTCTAGAAACATTTCTGTTCACAGCTGTTTTAGTTTGGGTTTCCCCCAAAAAACAAAACCTGAAACAAGGGCTTAAGTGTAGATATTTTAATAAGGAAATGATCTCAGAAAGAAATGTGAAGGGAAAGGGTGTAAAATTTAGACAGAGAAACAAGCAAAGCAAATAGGGTGTATATCTGTGATTGGGTTACTATTGTAGGTAAACCGGTTCCAGTGCCTCTAGGGATCCTCTGAAAAACTGTAAAGAACATGCCCCAGAACTCCTGATGCTCTTTGGTTGATTTTTCCCTTGCCCCAATGCTGGCCTTTAGAGGGACACAGCAGGGGTTCCTGCATTCAGAGAATGTTCTCACACAGAGAAAACAGTCAACAGATGAGCTCCCAGGAAGAATGGGGAATATGGGCAAGATAACAAAAGTATCTCAAGCTATTCTTCAACAATGCAGATTTCAGGAGAGACCAGAGGTGGTCCCTACCTCTGAGTCATTAAAATAGAAAACTATTCATTATGAGCAAAAGAAATTTACTGAATTTTACATTAGATTAGCATTTCCAGGTAGTTTTTGAACTAAAATTTGGACACAAATTAGATAATCAGGAATGCTGAAGATGAGAGAAATTATGGGTTTTCAAGTAATCTGTTACTTAACAGTTTATCTCCTAATTTTGCAATATCTTTAAAAATCATAGATTCTGATAATAATTATGAAAGTCTACACTGGTAGATGTAATATTCTTAAGCAAAATGACTATGCATGCATATGTAAAATCTTGATAGCCCTACAAACATTTTGTTCTTGTTCTTATGATTGAAGCTTAGAAGAAGTAATATTTCTTCTGATTAATTACACCATAATTTTAGGTTCTAGGTACACAACAGCATACAAAATAATTATATTTTAATGAGACACTTGAGAAAACACTTTGTGAACTCCTATTATGTAACAACTTTGGTATTAAATAAGAAGAAGAATAAAACATTCAGACAAGGAATATATACTGTATATTTGGGAGTGGTCTCGGGGAGCTAAGTCTGTAAGAAAATAGCAAAGAATACAAATCAAAATTTAAAAATCACAAGAATTTTGATATTCGATAATAGTTTCACCTTTTGCCAATATTAGCACTATAAAGTGAATTATACCAGTTATGAATCACAGTTAGTTACTCAGATACTTTTATTTTAGAAATTTTAAAGGATTTTTCTCATGTATCGTCTCTTCCAAACAATGTTGAATTTCATTCAAAGTATAAAATCATACATACAAATTAATAATGTATTTACTGAATGTTCAACATCTACAATATTTTGAAATATCTTAATTTTTTTGTTCTCATTTTAAACACTGTGACCTGTGTTGTGTGTTTAAAATTTTATATATATTCTATGCAATTTTCCTTAACTATATTTTTTACTCAATGATAGGTCTTTTTTTTTTGAAGTGTCGTTGATTTACAATGTTGTGTTAATTTCTGCTGTACCTCAAAGTGATTTAGTTATACATATATATATATACACACATACTTTTTTATATTATTTTTCATTATGGTTTATCACAGGTATTGAATATTGTTCCCTGTGCTAAACAGTAGGACCTGCTGCTTATCCATTCTATACATAATAGTTTGCATCTGCTAACCCCAACCTCCCACTGCATCTCTGCCTGCCCCCCTTGGCAACCACAGGTCTGTATGTCTGTGTGTCTATTTCTGTTTCATAGGTAGGTTCATTGTGTCATATTTTAGATTCCACATGTAAGTGATATCATATGGTATTTATCTTTCTCTTTCTGACTTACTTCACTTAATATGATAATCTCTAGTTCCATCCATGTTGCTGCAAATGGCATTATTTCATTTTTTTGAATGGCTGAGTAATATTACATTTTTGTATGTGTATATATATATATATCATATATATATATATACATATCACAGCTTCTTTATCCATTCATCTGTCTATGGACATTTAGGTTGCTTCCAATTCTTGGCTATCGTAACTAGTGCTTCTATGAACATAGGGGTGCATGTATCTTTTCAAATTATAGTTTTGTCTGGGTATATGCCCAGGAGTGGGATTGCTGGATCATATGGTAATTCTATTTTTAGTTTTTTAAGGAACCTGCATACTATTTTCCATAGTGGTGGCACCAACTTACATTCCCACCAACAATGTAGGAGGGTTCCCTTTTCTTCACACCCTCTCCAGCATCTGTTATTTGTAGACTTTTTTTTTTTTTTTTGTGGTACGTGGGCCTCTCACTGCTGTGGCCTCTCCCGTTGCGGAGCACAGGCTCCGGACGCGCAGGCTCAGCGGCCACGGCTCACGGGCCCAGCCGCTCCGCGGCATGTGGGATCCTCCCGGACCGGGGCACGAACCCGTGTCCCCTGCATCGGCAGGCGGACTCTCAACCACTGCACCACCAGGGAAGCCCCTGTAGACTTTTTAATGATGGTCATTCTGACCGGTGTGAGGTAGTACCTCATTGTAGTTTTGATTTGCATTTCTCTCATAATTAGCGACGTTCAGCATCTTCTCATGTGCCTATTGGCCAAATGATAGGTCTTATCATAGTCTGTGTTAGAATCTAGGATTCAGCTAGAACTTCCAACTCTTTCAAATATTAAATACATGCATTTTGAATTTTACATGTTAATGGTGCCCGAAATTAAATATGTGTAATCTCGTGTGTGTGTGGTGTGTGTGTGTAAGTGTGTATGTGTCTGTGTTTAGAGAAGATTCAGGCCCACTGTGATTTTTTTCTACAAGTTAAAATATTTCACTTAACATTTTAACATCTATTTTATAAGCTAGTACAAATATGATTCATAATAGTGACTGAGTTCTCACGGAAATACATTTAGTATATTCTTATACTTTGCTAATGTAGGAAATATATCATTTATTTATGAAAATATTACCAAAAAGTAACCGGTAAAAAAAGTTTTTGCATATGAAGAAATGTTTATCATCCAGATTGATGCTTGTTAAATTCTGGCTAACTGAAGAGTTTATAAAATACAATACCTAATTCAACAAACAAATCCTATAGACTTTTTTAAAAATTTAATGTTTGTGATCTACTCTTATAGTTTATGCCACCAGGAAGCATAGAAAAAAATGTTTTTAATTAATTTATATACAATACATGTGGATAGTAAAAAATTATTTAACTTACCGTTATTAAAAACAATTTTGGAAAAAAACTTGTTTATTCATAATGAATTAGGAAAGAAAAGTCATATGCATTAAATCTATTTAGCCATATTTTCTCTATCGTAAATATTCTTCAAGTACAAAGATCAACATAACAGTGCCCTCATCACACAATTAGTCTTATTTCTGCCTTGTAAAGATCTCATTCTGTAGGGATTTGACTAATGAAGTTTTGGTATTGAAACAATAATGGCTTCCTCTGAGCAGAGACTGCCAATTCAACCATATTGTGCTGAAATGTAGAGAACTGTGCCAAATTGTGTGTGTCGACTTCAGAAACTAGCTGTTCATTAAAAAGAAAAAGAAAAAGAAAGGTAAGCAGCAAAATACATTTTAAGTAGTAACTATGAGGTTCTGGCAGACTTTGAAGATTTGACTTCTTTTCCCACAGTATCAAAACAGTCAGTGGAGCAGTTTCTTTCGGGGGATTAACAAGATTAATAAGCAAACATCAGTATCAATTTTATTATCTAATCTTCAGGTGGGGAAATGAACATTTTGAAAGTCATATTGCAGTTTACAGTAGTGCCTTAGTGTTCAAACTCCTTCATTTATTCCAAAATAAAATATTTATTCTTGTGTGACCTTATGGCAGGCACCATGCTAGGCACTGTATATACCCCTATTTCTCATTTTTTGTTTAAAAATGTGTTTTAATATTTTACAGGGAATTTTTCCACATTAAAATTAATAAATTATGAGTCAGAGTTCTTTAATGTCTTATTTATGTTAAAATATTGGGCAATCTTAGAGTTATTTTATCTTTTCCTTCACCACATGCTCTCTTGTTTTGTTACTATTTTGTATATGTATTACATTACTTATAAATTAGATTTTAATTCTTTGATATCAAGTTTTTATTGACAACCTAACTAATGATGAGTTTAAGGACCATTTCTTTTTCATCTGGCTCTTCCCTGCTTCTAATACAGTTGCTAACAGGTTGTATGATTTAAAGCTATGTTTATTGCGTAAAAATTAAATCAATCAATTGAAAAATGGAAATTAGGAAGGCAGGGAGAATTCAACAACCAAATATTCATATGCAGAGTACTGTTAAATTTCTGTGACTTACATGTACATACACAATTTATATTCATTCATTTTGAATTTATAGAAAACCATGGGTCTTAGTCTATTCTTCATCTTTTATTTTTGTAACTTTTTAAAAGTTCATTTATTTATGTATTTATTTTGGCTGGTTGGGTCTTCGTTGCTGTGCACGGGCTTTCTCTAGTTGCGGCGAGCGGGGGCTACTCTTCGTTGTGGTGCATGGGCTTCTCACTGTGGTGGCTTCTCTTGTTGTGGAGCACGGGCTCTAGGCACGCAGGCTTCAGTAGTTGTGCTGCACGGGCTTAGTTGCTCCAAGGCATGTGGAATCTTCCTGGACCAGGGTTCAAACCCATGTCCCCTGCATTGGCAGGCAGATTCTTAACCACTGCGCCACCAGGGAGGTCCGTTCTTCATCTTTTAAATGTTCTTTTATTTTAGTCCTGTTTTTTGAATCATTTAATAAATTAAAAGGTTTATAAAAAACATTCTATTTCCTCTATCATGGTAGGTACAAGAGAAATTATGTTCTCAATTTCTGGAATGGGCAGTCAATTTGGACAAAGAAATCATACCACCCCCAAATTTTGTTAATTCAAGGCAATGTAAAACCAAGGCTTTTATGATTTATATTGCAATATGTAATTTTTGTCTGTTGTCAGAGAAATTAATAGTAACATTCTTAAAAACTATTGTCATAATTAGCTCTTTAATTTACAAAGCAAAAGAATAAATGTATTTGTGAGCCTCATGTCATCATTAATATATTTAATTGATTTTCTCTTTTGAAGCCATAATTTTTCTTCCTTACTCTTACTTTCATCCTTAGAATTTTTTTTTTAACAAATTTACTTATTTTCATCCTTAGAATTTTTTTTTTAACAAATTTACTTATTCTGTTTTGGCTGCATTGGGTCCTTGTTGCTGCACTCAGGCTTTCTCTAGTTTCAGTGAGCGGGGACTATTCTTCGTTGCGGTGCATGGGCTTCTCATTGCGGTGGCTTCTCTTATTGCGGAGCACTGGCTCTAGGTGCACAGGCTTCAGTAGTTGTGGCTCCCGCGTTCTAGAGCACAGGCTCAGTAGTTGTGGTGCACGGACTTAGTTGCTCCACGGCATGTGGGATCTTCCTGGACTAGGGCTCGAACCCGTGTCCCCTGCCTTGACAGGTGGATTCTTAACCACTGTGCCACCAGGGAAGCCCCCATCCTTAGAATTTTTATATAAACAATTTTTAATCACCATCTAGAAACTTTAACTTTCGTGTTCAAATGACAATAATTTGCAATAGTTTAATATTTTTCTTAGACACTTAGATATTCCAAATGATCCAGAAGTGAAGGAGGTATGGAAACAACAAGCCAACAATTGTGTTTTATGATAACATCATGTGTACTCCCAATACCCAGCTTTAAATCATGTCATCTATATTGATAGGGAAAGCTTCAAATAATCTTCTTTGACATCCATTAATAGGAAAAATAAAAACTCTGTCTAAGTTTTAAGTTGCATCTTAATAATAAGCTAAGTAATGGATCCTTTTCTTGTACTTTGTGAAGACCATCTATTCATGTGCCCTTACCTTCACTCATTGTTTTTTGTAAGAATTCTATGCAGAATAGTGATAACTATGTTTCAAATGATTTTCCACATTGTTCTTCCCTATATTTGTTTGTTAAGTCATTTACATGTAGTACAGACATTTTCATATTATATGCTCAAATCTATCAATCACTGACCTCAGATAGTCTTAGGTAGTTGGGTTGACTAGAATGGTCTCTCTTTGAAAGCAGGAAATAGTCCTCCTGTTGTCTTCAAATGTTACTGTGTTTTGAGGGACCAAAACCAACCATTTTTTGTTTTACTTTTGTTTTTAGTGTTTCCCCTTTTTACTAATTTTAGGCAATTGACTCTCTAGAACTAGGACATCAACTACATAATAACATTCTCTTTGGTTTCCTTGTTATCCACCTGTGTGTGGGTGGAAAGTTTCTCCTAGACGTTATACAGAGAATTTGGGATCATTTATAGAACGATTTTAGTCATCCAAAGAGTGAGGATAGGTAACTAAAACCCATAAGTCTCATCAGGAAGCATTATTTGGCACATTGCCATTTTTTAATTTCTTCTTTTGGTTAAACCAACAACCAAGGCAGCATATCATACTGAGGAGCTCAGTCTCTACCACCTGCTAGTACAGGGTCTTGAGAAAGTTTTCTCACCTCTCTTTACATTTCTTCATCTATGGAATGAGGATAAACATAGCAATTGTATCCTAACAATGTGGTGAGAGTTGAGTCCATGTATATGCCAAGTGCTTAGACAGAGTCTTCAGAGAATAAGTCCTCTTGTCGTTAGCTAATATTCTTATTACCATGATTATCAGCACTATCAGGATAAAGTAAATATTTTTCTGTATCTGACCTCCTTCTGTTTCATTTTCCTTTATTGGCTAGTTCGAGATCACAGACCTCTCGGGTTCACTGTTAAGGTTAAGCTCTTATCACACCACAAGGTCGTTGCTGAGCCTAGCTGCTACATGACCCCAGGGACGGTTCAATGCTTTTGCCAAATACTACTGATTTCAGAAACTACTATTAGTTAATTCAAATAAAATCTTTTCCCTAGTCTCTACTGCCTACCTCACATATTGATCTTATCCCTCCAAGTTAATTTATGTCAGTGTTATTCCTCATGGTTCTTTAACACCTACTTGCTAACAATGCTGTGTTTTTTCCTGAGAAGCAATGTGTCAAGGCTTTCATAGGTACAGGATGTAGGAGGAATTCCTCAGTCACCAACACACAGACAAATGGCACCTTCATTTACTTTAGCTCAATTCTAGGGTTTTCAGTATTTTTCTGTTCATATTATTATGCATATTGTCAATGGATATAGAGAAGCTGGCAGTCAGCAGAGAAATCAGGTAAGGTGTTCTTCAAGTGACCTTTCTGCCCAGAAGTGTGGACAAATGAAATTATATATCATTTTACATTTCTGAAACAGAGAATCAGGAATGTCCTGTCATTTTCTTTTCCAATGGTATACTGGGTTCTATGGCTTACAGTTTTGGTGAACATTTACCACATAGCACTTTATGCCAGTGAATGAAGAAGGTGAACAGACATGTTCTCCCTTAGTATAGTCAGGGAGGGAAGGAGACCAGCATAACCCAATATCTATATTCAAGATAATCACAGATTAAAAGAAAAGACTATGGAGAAAATAAAAATAGATGCTGTAATGGATAGTAAAGAGGGCTTTAACCAGGGTGATTGTGATCAAGGAGCTCTCCCTGGACTTCAGGAATGAGAAGTTGGTTGTTGTGTGGAACTAGGGGGGAAAGGGGTTGGTTTGAGAGGTAGAGGGAATCAACTCATTTGGGGAGGTGTAGGCCAAAGCACAGTTTGAATAAGACAGAATTTTAGAAACTATACGGAAGAATTTTAAGTAGCCATGTTTAAAGGTCTGGCTTGATTTCTGAACAGATCACTCTTGCTAGTAGCTACTGTGTACAGAAAGTATATTAGTGTACTGGTGTGAGGGTGTCTGAGAGGGGGCAGAAGTGGTTAGACCACTTACTTGTTTACTAATGGGGGCAGTGCTAGAAGAGTAACAGGTTTAAAACCAGTTTTTTATTGTGTAGCTAAATGCATTTTCCCTGACAACAAATAAGAACTTAGCTTCCTCTTAGTGCATCAAGCAAACATGCCCCACATAAACAGCAATTTAAATAATTGTCTTTGTCAGTAATTGATTAATATTGTTTCTATTTATTACCTTTTTCATTTTTTAATTCTTTTTTTATACAGCAGGTTCTTATTAGTTATCTAGTTTATACATATTAGTGTATACATGTCAATCCTAATCTCCCAGTTCATCCCACCACCACCCACCCCATTTTCCACCCTTGGTGTCCATAAGTTTGTTCTCTACATCTGTGTCTCTATTTCTGCCTTGCAAACCGGTTCATCTGTACCATTTTTCTAGATTCCACATATATGCGTTAATATACGATATTTGTTTTTCTCTTTCTGACTTGCTTCACTCTGTGTGACAGTCTCTAGGTCTGTCCACGTCTCTACAAATGACCCAATTTCATTCCTTTTTATGTCTGAGTAATACTCCATTGTATATATGTACCACATCTTCTTTATCCATGCATCTGTCAATGGGCATTTTGGTTGCTTCCATGTCCTGGCTATTGTAAATAGTGCTTCAGTGAACATTGTGGTACATGACTCTTTTTGAATTATGGTTTTCTCAGAGTATATGCCCAGCAGTGGGATTGCTGTGTCATATGGTAATTCTATTTTTAGTTTTTTAAGGAACCTCCATACTGTTCTCCATAGTGGCTGTATCAGTTTACATTCCCACCAACAGTGCAAGAGGGTTCCCTTTTC
Source organism: Grampus griseus (assembly GCF_964374135.1). Lineage (NCBI taxonomy): Eukaryota > Metazoa > Chordata > Mammalia > Artiodactyla > Delphinidae > Grampus > Grampus griseus. Next base: position 20,629,099 of record NC_139012.1, read on the forward strand.
TCCACACTCTCTCCAGCACTTATTGTTTGTAGATTTTCTGAGGATGCCCATTCTAACTGGTGTGAGGTGATACCTCATTGTAGCTTTGATTTGCATTTCTCTAATAATACCTCCTTTTTTCTGTTTTCTTTCTTTGCTAATTTGTTTCCTCTTTATTTCCTTTTAATATTCAGGCACAACTTTGGAAAGACAAGCAAGCAGAACCTCATTTTCCTTTTTAACAAAATGCATCAATTATGATTATACTAGAAATCAGTAGATTCAAAGGAAGAACAGTCCTTGGTGCACATCACATATTCTTTTAACTATTGTTAGGCTTCTTCAGTTTTAAGTAAAAATATCATTAAATAGTTCTTTATAAAGGCACACAAATTAATTACCCAAAGAAAATCAATACAACTTGTCGCACCTGAGTTTCCGGAATCTGTCAATTTCTAATGTTTTGGAAAACACAAATTATTAAAATTAAGACAATTCTTTTGCTGTATTTCTCATGTTTATACCACAAAAAAAATGCTCTCCTTTTTCTTCTCTCCTTTTTGCTGAACAGATAATGGATAAATGCTTTTTTTTTTTTTAAAGAGAAGCCTAAAATTCTGGAATATATTATAAATAGAAACTTAAAATAAGTCTGTGCTTAGATGTCTATTTCTGAAAATAAATTATGTATCATAGAGCATTTTTGGTGCCTTTGCTTGAATTGTTTTTTAGGAATCGCATATACATTTTCAAATTCTGCTCTTGCATTCTTGCATTCTCCAGAGTGATTATTTTTTTTGAAAACATGAATCTGATGGCATTCCTCCCTTGCTTTAAGCTTGCAGTAATTCATCATTGCAATGATAATAAATTGCAAACCCTATAACAGAGGCATTTCTACCTCCCAATCTTATGCATCACACCCTTCTCAATTAACTGTAGCCCAGAGATACTGGTTTGCTCTCTGCCTGTTTCTTGAACACTTTCAACTCTGATCTGGGTTCTTTGTTAACTGAATTCTTTCACCAACACACTACAAGTTCCAAAATTCTTGACATTGACAGCTACCAGCATCCCGACTCCTCTAGAAAGTGGGCCAAGCTTTCAAGTGCACCTAAGTGCCAGCCTCTGGTTTTAGACTACTCAGCTCGTGTCAACAGCCCCATGTATTGACATTTCCTTATCTTGCTGACGTGTTCATGCATATCTGAAATGCATCTTCTCAGAGAGGTTTTCCCTAACCACCCGAGATAAAGTAGGCCCTACCCTCCATGTCCAACCTATCCTAGTACCTCGTTTGATTTTCTTTACTGCACTTATTAATATCTGAATATATATTATTCTGTTTACTTGCAGATATACTTATTTTCTGTCCTACAGCCATAAGTACAGAGCCTCTGTCTGTCTGGAGTACCACAGCATTGGGGATGGGGCCCAGCAAGCAGTATGTGCTTAATAAGTATTTGTAGAAAGGTGAATAGAGGGAAAGAATAATTAGGCTTATAATCCAATGTAAAGTTAGAATTGGGCAATTTTTTTAAAAATTGGATTGGAGGTGTAGTGAGCAAATCAAGCCTGAAGCCTGATTTTGCACAACCTTGAGACCTAAAAAATGTTTTTTTTTCTTTGTCTTATTTTTTAACAATTTAAAGGATTGTAAAGCAAACAAGGAAGAATATAGGACAGACAGTGTGTGGCCCACAAAGCATAGACAATTTATTCTTTGGTCCTTTATAGAATAAGTCTGCCAGTGCTATTTTAGATTAAGTCCTCACTGAGGCCAAGTGTTACCTGAATAAATTTGAATAACTTTCTGCTTCAGTTTCCTCCCATAAAAAAATTAGGGAATTGGATTAATAGATCTCTTAATTTCTTTCCACTTTAGACTTCTGATCATTTGTCTGAAAGGTGAATGGACAGTGTAATTAACCACACCTACTTTTCTTAGTCTTCTGGAGGGAGTAGGGGACAGAGAGGAGAAAGTGTAAGAGTGAGTAGACAGGAGAACTTATAAAGAGCATTGCATAAAGCGAGGCCTCTCTCCAGGGAAGCTGAAGCAATGTCATCACTATCTTGAACGTCAGTAAAAGATATAGCGCATCAAAATCCTAACTCAAATTAAAATGCAAATCTCTCTTCCTAAATCTTTAACACATACGTCCAAGTCGTCGACATATAAATAAGGCAAATATGAGAAAAGTCAATAATCAATTAGAACAACATTTTCCTATGAATGAAAACCATGGATCTTTGCCAGTATGTGTGAGTTCAAATCCGGGCTCCACCAACTTCTGGACGTGTGTCTCTGAGCCCGCTTAACCAATCTGTGTCTCCATTTTTTCTTTTTTTTTTTTGCGGTATGCGGACCTCTCACTGTTGTGGTCTCTCCCGTTGCGGAGCACAGGCTCCGGACGCGCAGGCTCAGCGGCCGTGGCTCACGGGCCCAGCCGCTCCGCGGCATGTGGGATCCTCCCGGACCGGGGCACGAACCCGTGTCCCCTGCATCGGCAGGCGGACCCTCAACCACTGCGCCACCAGGGAAGCCCCTGTGTCTCCATTATTTTTAAAAATCTGTAAATTAGTGATAATAGAGTTCCACCTGTATAGAATTGTCAGGAGGGTTACATATGTTAACATTTGTAACATGTTTAGACAACAGTGCCTGGCACATAGTATGTACTAACAATATAGTGGTTAAATAAAATAGAATTTCATTGCAGATTTACTTTTTTTTTTTTTTCATTTCCTTTGGGCAATAAAAATGTAGGGCAAATAATACAGTGTCACAATCAGGTTTTCTCATATTTCTGTAACATACATGCCTAATGATGGTTGCATAAGAATTAACCTTACGTTAAATTCCACAGTTAGTTCATTGTGTGAGGTGATGTATTTGTTTTCAAGTTATTTTGTCATTGTTAGAAAGGAAAGCTCTGCCTTTCATTCCCATACATTTCAAAATGAAACTTAATTTCATTTTCAAAATGATTTTATTTTAACACATTAAAATAAAAGAACACAAAAAGGTGTTTGTTGGTCACAAATGTTCTTAATTATTTAAGTCACAGGAAAGCACAATGAAGAGCAGATCCATAATAGATTTTCAAGGGAGAGCATTTCTAACATGACATATAATATTCTCCAAAGGCTGTTTCATCTTCTTTGTTGTTGTTATTTCTGTTCGTTTTCTTTCTCTGGTTTAAAACAGTGATGAAATAGTAGAATGGAGAGTTGACCCAGCAAGAGAACAATCTACCTAGACTCACTTCCTGTAAGACCTTTGTCCATTAAATACTGTCGTCCACGGTCTGATGATGCACCCATTTTATCCCTACAACATGATCCCCATTTTTACTTGCAGACCTGTGTATCCAACTGACATTTCAAACAACATCTTCAAAACCAAATTCTTGATTTTCTCCCTAAATTTTTTACCCCCCAGTCTTCCCCATATTACTCAGTAGCAAGTATATTCTTTCACTTTCGCAAAACAAAGACTTTGGGAGCCATGAGCCATCATGAAGAAGCAGCAGAGCCCAGTGACTGACAGCTGAACAGCAGAGCCAAACTGCTAGTCTGGATCAGAATGCAGGATCTGTCCTGTGCAAGCTTCAGACATAGGCAAGTTATAGACTCTCTCAGTATCTTAATTTCCTCATCTATAAATGAGGAAAATAATAACTTCTATTAGGAAATGCTTTTTTAATAAAATTAAATAACACAAGTAAAACAAAACAGTGACAGGTTCATCATAGGTGATCAATGAACTATTAGCTAATGTTTATATCATCCTAATTCATTCCCTTCCCTCATACCCCATATCACATCCATTAGCAAATTCTGTTGGAATTACCTTCAAGATACAACAGAACCCAACGATTTCCTATAACCATCCCTGCCATCCTGTAGGCAAGCAATAGCTTTTCACCCAGCCTTCTTGCTTCCATCCTTAATCTGGTTAGTCTCCTCTGCTTAAAACTTTCCAATGGTTTCCAAATTCATTTTGAGCAAAATTTAAATTCATTATAATGCTAAAGGGAAGCTGCAGAACCTACATTCCAACTGTCTCTCTGATCACCCCTGTTGCTCACTGAACTTCAAATGTGCAGGCCTTCTCATTCTCATTCTCTAAGTCCTCCTGGCACACTGATGCCCCAAGGCCTTTGCACTTGCCCTTTCCTTCACCTTTAATTACAAGACTCATTCTTTTTTCTGTATACTTAGGGTGCTTATTCAAAGGTCTCTTCTCTGTGAGGTCTTCCTGACCCCCTTCAAAAATTACACACCACATATAAACACACATACACCCGCTCCACACAGCTTACTTGCTTTGTTCATCTCCATGACACTCATTACTATCTGATACACTATATATGTTACTTAACTAATTGATATTGTATGTATCACTCTTATCAATATACAAGCACTATGAAAGCAGTGAGTTTCAGTCAGTGTTTCTATTGTTTTGTTGTTTTTTTCCTCCTCTATTTACTGTGCCTGTCATAAATTAGATAGTTAATAAATAAATGACAAATGAATGAATAAATTATTAAAAGACAGTTTATGGATTTATTCAATGCATATCCACTAGTCTTTTACTAGGTTTGTAGAGTTTAGAATATAAAACTTGCTTTCATACAGCTCAGTCTGGATTGGTGAGATAGAAGACAGTGCTAAACATGTTTCCCTAAGTGTTATAATAGATTTTAGCTGTTGATGCTATAGTAGTTGTACTTGAATGCATAGAAATGAACCTAAGTATTTCATATTTTGCACATACACAAATATTTATGCCTACTTGTATATGTGGATCTTTCAGAAATGATAACAAATGGTAGCAAATGGTCTTTGGTTTTGAAGGTTCTTCCTGGTCTCTTTATTGTTTTGTTTTTTCTTTTATCCATCTGATACTTTGTTCCAAACAGTCCTCTGAGACCCGTTAAGTAAATATCTATTTCTATCGTGTGGGCCCATGGGATGATGGAAAATCAAAAACTTTGTTCCCTTGGAGGTTACAGGTGGTGAAAGATAAGTCTGTTTCATTTTTTATGTATTGTTCTATGTGAATAGATAAATTTATGAGTGATCAGAGATTGCTATAGGAAGATTAAAGTACGTTGTTAGAAACTAATTGTTACCCAGGGATTTCAGGTACAAAAATCTAAAATGCTCAAAGATTACAGACTTCAGATTCATTGGGGTGACATAAGTATCATCTGTTTCCTTGCTGCAAAATGAGATTTCAACCTTGTTAAGCAACTTGGGTTCTCGTCATTCTCAGGAGATGTTTGAGCTGTTCATCAAGCAATGTGGAAGCATCAGAATAAAAAACATAATCATGACAAAAGGTAAAAGAGAAAAATAAATTAAGTCAAGCGCTAAAGTTAATTAAAACTGCTAAAGATGAAAATATAATGTCAGAAAATTCACATTCCAAAACCAGAAAGACTTTATATAGATGTGGCACAACAGTGGACCAACAATCCAACAGGGAAAAAGCACCAAGCTCAGAGACAAGATTATAAAGCACATTCCTTCATTATGCATTGATTAAACATTAAGTCCTTTATGGCGTGACCTAGGTAGTAACTTTTAATGCATAGAAATTTAGGTAGCTACAGTTACCAGATGTAAGGTTTAAAAATGCAGGGATCTTGACATCTCTGTTTATCAGATTTATACATATGGCTTTGTAATATCATTTGTCCAAGCAATCTCACTACAGAAATCTTTAACATGTAAATACTTTTACCGTTATTAAAAGTAATGTTCCCCCCTTTCTTTTGCTCTCTCTCATATATATGAGATATATATTTTGTACATTTTTATATATTATATATTTATAATATATATGTATATGCACATATATAGTGATGTGTATATATACACATATATGATAGTAAATACATATGTATATATACACACACACACACACATATATATATATATATATAAAATGAGTATACATATATTCACTATCATATATCATCATATCAGGATTATATCTTGGGTAGAAATTCTCATGGCCCTAATATGAAAACCATGCTCCTATTACTAGTCAAGTAAATACTCACGGGAAGAGAATAGCACAGTAAAATTTCAACTTGTATTTCCACCTCCAGCTAGGGGACAGGAACTGATATTAACTAAGTACCTACTATGTGTCAAGCCTGTAGCTACTGTCTACAGCTTCTATCTTTCAGTGTCCAGTCAAGAAAGTAAACACACACACACACACACACACACACACACACACACACACACACACCAGTCATTTTAAGAAACTGGTTAATATAAGAAAATGATTAAACTAGTGTTGGAAAATTCATTAACCAAATTCTGAGTTAATACCGTTAAAATAACTGTAAGAAGCAAATATCACCTCTAAGACTGGGAGAAGAAAAAGAAAAATTTGGGTATATTAGAACCTACAAGTCAGGAGGAGGAGTTCTGTGGATCTGTGACTCAGATCTCTGATGGCCTGGCATTGTCCAGCTGCTGCTGAGAATTCCCAGAAATCTAGAAATTAGAGTTAGTGAAAAGGTGAAGAGATATTGCAGCGGGGATACTGAGAGTTATAACACACAAACGGAAGGGGCAGGTCTCTTCTCTCTTCCGATCTTTCAGTCCCCACTGTTTTCCCCTATTTGTAGAATCACAAGGACCCAGGTGATAGATGAGACCTGTGGTTTGCATAGCCCCAGCCTCAGCAACACAACACAGGATACAGGAGGCGGAATTTGGAGGGCAAGGCAACAGCTCAATAACTGGCACGTTGATTAAGTATGTGAGTTTAGCTTGCAGGTGTTTGAAGACTCGCTTATGTTATTTCTCCAGTATGGCTACCATCAATGTTCTAGCAATAACCCCACCTTTCTCACTACGTAGCTAACTTCCTTAATGGCTTATCAGTTTAATTCTGTACATTTTAGATACTTAATGGTTATTGAAACAGATACTTTTAGATCTTACAACTTTACCTGTTGTGTTTCATATTTTCAATTTCACATTTTACTCAAAGCTTTTCTCTCTCATATACAATCCCCCACCAGTGCAGGCTGAGAGCTAGAGGAACCTAGAGTTTCAGGGAAGACAAAAATCTGCTCTTTCACCTGCCACCATATCTTCCTCTGGTTACCGTTCAGGTTGTGAAGGGGAAGGTACTAAGGGAAAACACATGTCATCTCCTTTGGTGGCTCTCTAGTAAATTTGATGTCTGCTCCCTGGTTACTCGTTACTTTCCTAGTTCATTTCCTACGTATCCATTTGGGACTGATGGTGGCATAAGAAGGCCCTGCTGGTAAAGGCTGAATCCCAGGTGTGGTCAGAGCAGGTAATGCTGGTCCACTGACAGTTCATATCAATTTCTGGCTGCCCCCACAGGAAGTGCCGGGCCAAATCAAGCAAGGGCCTTTCTATTTTATATCACCCTATTTCATCCTTCACAAACCTATCAGTGCTCTTCTTTGTGGCCTGCATCCTGGAACCCTATGGACAAGATGGATCAGTTATCTGTGAGTCTTTGGAGTTGGGTTTTGGTGCTGGATGACCTTATCCTCGGTTCTCCCCACTCTTCCACCTGCCAAGGCTTCCCGTAGTCTTGTCCATCTCTGGCAGCCCTGAGAAAGCTAGCGTATTCAGTGAATTAGTAGACATTGAACCTGAAAATGAACATTAGACTCTGTGCAGACAGCCACTGACTTCATGAGATATTCTCTTGATGTTTCTCTCCCTTGTGGAAGGAAAGGCAAAAGCATAACTTCTTTATGAACTATGTCCAACCCAAAGCCTGTCCCTGGCCCCCTTCCTTTTTTTTTTTTTTTTTTTTGCAGTACGCGGGCCTCTCACTGTTGTGGCCTCTCCCGTTGCGGAGCACAGGCTCTGGACGCGCAGGCTCAGCGGCCATGGCTCACGGGCCCAGCCGCTCCCTGGCATGTGGGATCTTCCTGGACCGGGGCACGAACCCGTGGCCACTGCATCGGCAGGCAGACTCTCAACCACTGCGCCACCAGGGAAGCCCCCCCTTCCATTTTTATACTTAGATTCATGGAGGCGGTGACAAAAGTGGTGGTAAGGCTGTTCCTACTGAAATTGTACCTTTAAGATTATCTTTGGGATTTTAGCTAGCTCTAAGACCTGGCAGTTCCCTAAGATTACAACACTGGGCCCTTCACATACTTCGTTCTTGGTTATGAGTCTTACAACCACTTTCAGGAAACCCGTTCAATGCAACTCTGTACACATGAATTCATTTAGTCATCACAACAATGAGTGAAGTACTATTATTATTCCACCCTAAAAATGAGAAAATTATTCCACCCTACCAATGAGATTGATAGTCTTTCAATTAGTAAATGATAAATCTAGATTTAAAATAAATTCAAGTCTAATCAAACCCAAGCTCTTTTCACTTTATCTTGGTATATCTGGCTTGGCCTTCAGGACATCTAAGAGGCCCATATTTGAACAGGTTGGAAAGGGATCTAAGTGAGATCATTCCTACAGTGTAGAGTTCTTCTCCAGGGATTAACAGAAATTGTAAGGAGAGGGAACTGCGAATAGCATCTAAATAAAATGAGCAAATTCTAGCATGGACTTCACCTTTGGCTTTTTTTTTTTTTTTTAAGATTTGTATACTTGAACTGGGTAACTAATCTCTTTGTGCTCAAGTTCTTCACTTGCAAATAGGAAAAATAATAGTTTCTACTTCATAGAATTATTGTAAGGAATAAATCAATTATATATAAAGTTCTTAGAATGCCAATGGGCACAGACTAAACTAAGAACTCAAATAATGTTGCTATTATTATTATTATAATCATTCCATTTATGTACAGAGAAAATACACTATCTGGGCATACAGATGGAGGCTAGAGAATTCAAATCCTTTGGTAGTATCTCCAAAATATCCCACATTCTCTGAGCTGGGAAAAGAGTGTTGTCTCTCTATGTGGATTAAATGGCGGGACTACAGAAGCTCATTCTATCTATACCACTTTCAGTCTTTTTGAGATCTGTATATATTTCCTTTTCTGTTTAAAACTTTGGGTCAATTTTAGGGGCATAGCTTTTGTCCTTTTTTTTTTTTTTACCTTGTTTGGTATAAAAGCAGGTTGCTGTGCTCTTGTTTCACAGCTACTATCCCCACAATTTTAGCCCTTGCTTTCAAAGAAATTTTTGCAAGACTGCCAGTTGGAATAAGTAATTAACACTTCAGCTCAGCTCTGAAAGGAGAAAACAACTGTGGCATACAAACTCCTGCCAAAGTCAGTTCTCCTACCCAGAAAATGCCTGAAATACTCATCAGGGTACTTTCAATTTCACTAAAAGAGAAAAGAAAAAAAGCAAAATGATCAAAATGGAAGTTCATCAGTTTATCCCTATCAACTGTTGCACAAAACTAAGGTGGAAGAAAACGAGTGAACTGAACTTATCAACATGGAGAGAGATCTCACAAACACAGAACTGAGTGAAAAATACCAGGTTGCAAAAGGATATAGGCAATATAATAAAATCCAATTCAAGAATTAAAAACACCCAAAACCATGTTAGGTGTTGTTTTGTGATAAATAAGTAACAAAATTTGAAAACACCTATTGAACTCATGTATACCAATTATCCAGATGATAATTGCCTTTTGTACAGTAAGAGCAGAGAAGGAGGAATGAGATGGATTGGGAGGTGTACACAGGGGACTTGGATTTAAACTTGACTTCTTTATCTGGGTGGTGAGTTTATGGTTGTTCTATTATTTCTATTATATGAATATACATGATCTGTTTCAAACTAAGTAAAAGTCAGGGTCACGCTCATTCAAATGTTTCATAAAAAATAACTCCAAAGGAAGGGCTGTTGCAATGAGTCAGCCTATGTCTGGACAAACTTTAGTGCTATTCTGAAGAACACTAGGGATTTTTCTGTTAACACATATCCTTTCTGTGTGAATAACCACTTATGCTTCTGCCACGCTTCTGTTTTCACTGCCATCGCTATCTTTCCTAGAACCTGCATAGAGCGGTGATATATAGAGCCAACTTTTATCTATGGATCTGTTTTGAGGTGGAAAGTACATGGGACAGCAGTGTTCTGTATCTGCTGTTGAGAGGTCGATAGCCTTCTTCTCTTTTCTGTATAGGATATTGCTGTTCTAAAATATCACTCCTATATTGGTCAGGGTTCTCCAGAAAAACAGAACCAAACGGATCTACATATCTATATATTTTTATATCTATATCTAACTAGCTATTGAGAGAGAGAAAGGGGGAGAGAGAGAGAGAGAGAGAGAGAGAGAGAGAGAGAGAGAGAGAGAGGGAGGGAGGGAGAGGGAGGGAGAGGGAGGGAGAGGGAGAGAGAGAAGGAGATTCATTATAATAAATTGGCTCATGCAGTCATGGAGGCTGGGAAGCCCCAAGATCTGTAGTTAGCCATCTGGAGACCCAGGAGGAAGGCCCGAGAACCAGAAGAGCCAATAGGATAAGCTCTAGTCCAAAAGCCTGATTTTTCAGTTCAAGTCCAGAGGCAGGAAATGACCAGCATTTCAGTTTAGCAGTTAGGCAGCATGACTTTCCTCTCTCAGGAGGATCAGCCTTTTTGTTCCATACTGGCCTTCAGCTGATTGGATGATGGTCAACCGTATTAGACAGGGCAGTCTGCGTTACTCAGTCTCCTGACTCGGATGTTAATCTCATCCAAAATCACTCTCACAGACACAACCAGATATTGGCCAGATATCTGGGCACCCCATGGCTCTGTCAAGTTAACACATAAAATTAACTATCACATCTACTGCCAAATTTTCAGGTCTTCCTGTTATCTCTCCCTTAAAAATCATTATTTGTTGAGAAAAGGGTAAGTCAAACACAACTCCAATTCCTTTTTTACTGGCATTTCAAATATGGCATTTCCTCAAACCCATCCTAAATATCTCCTTTTATCTTGTGTCATTGAAATCTTATCACTGCTAATATTATCCTCTCAAAGTTCTTAGCTTCTAGATATAATGCTTTCAGCAGGTAGACAATTATTGTTGGTATGCACTGCTACTGGCTAATTTCTTATAAGAGTTTGGTAAACAGAAATTTTTAATTTTGATAATCTGAAAATGAAGTAATTGCCTGCTTAAGTTACAGATATATTCTGTGTTTTCTTCTAGGATATTTATAGTTTTGGCTTTTAACTTCAATGTTTATGTCTTGGGTGTTAGGTCTTGAATTTGAGAGGACCTGTTTTGAATTAATTTTTGTATTTTGTGTGAGTTAAGGGTCAAGGTTTGTTTTGTCTTCTTTTTTGTATGGCTATTTGGTGATTCTAACACCATTTGTTGAAGAGAGTTTCTTTCCCCATTGGATTGTTTTAACACCCTTGAAAAAAATCACTGGATCATGATATAAGTAGGACGTGGCCTATTTTTGAACCCTCTACTCTGTTCAACTGAGTTATTTGTCTTTTTGCTAAACCACACTGTTTTGTTTACTATAGCTTAACAGTAAAACTTGAAGTCAGAAAAAGAGAGTTTTCTTATTTTGTTCTTCTTTGACAAGCTTGTTTTGGTTATTCTAGAACTTTTGCATTCCATTTATGTTAAGAATCAGTTTGCCATTATTAACAAAAAAACCTACTGAAATTTTGAAATTGCATTAAATCTGTACATAACCTTGGGAATACTTAACAGGTTAAAAATTTTGAGTCTTTTAATTCATGAATGTGATATATATCTCTCATTTATTTAGGACTTAAAAAGATTCACCTCGGCTATAGTTTTTGTTTGTTTGTTTTTTCTTTATTTTTGACTGTGTCAGGTCTTAGTTGTAGCATGCCGGATCTCTTGTTGCAGCGTGTGGGCTCCTCGTTGTAGCATGCGGACTCCTCTCAAGTTGTGGCGTGTGGGTTTTCTCTTCTCCAGTTGTGACGTGCAGGCTTCAGGGTACGTGGGCTCTGTAGTTGTGGTGCGCAGGCTCTAGACTGCGTGGGCTCTGTAGTTTGCAGCATATGGGCTCTAGGTGAGGCGCACAAGCTTAGTAGTTGTGGTGTGCAGGCTTAGTTGCCCTGCGGCATGTGGGATCTTAGTTCCCTGGTCAGGGATCAAACCCGCGTCCCCGGCATGGTAAGGCAGATTCTTTACCACTGGACCACCAGGGAAGATCCCTCAGCTATAGTTTTTAATGTAAAGATCTTGAACAACTTTCAGAAAAAAAAATCCCAAGTATCCTATGTTTTGGGGTACTATTTTTTTTTTTTGTACTCTTTTAAGTGCTGTTCAGGTCCAGGCACCTGGACTTAATTTAGTCATTTCTAGTGACAAGAGGAATTATTGCCCCATTTAACCCAGCCAGTTGTTAGAAGTTCTTCCTTATTATTACAACAACATTTACCTTCCCTTAAATTATACCCATTTTTTCCAATTGATTATACAACAAATCTAATTTTTTAGGCATATAATAAAGCTTCAAATATTTAAAGAGGGTTATCTCCTCCAAGGTTTTCCAGTGAAAGAGCCTGAGTTCACACAAACACATATGGTTTTGTGATGTTTCACCATTCTGACCACCATCCTTAGGATTGAATTAGTTTGTCAATAATCCTATAGAAATATTAGGCATAGAACTGATTGTATCACATTCAGTGTTTCGTGACTTGTCTAGTTTAAAGGATATGAAATAAAATTAATAACTAAAAATTAACCAGATCAGTGTATTTAGTCTGGTTATTGTAATCATTGTAATTAATCAATTGTGTATTCATTAGAGTTCAGTTGGGAGAGAGAAGCCACACAGTTATTTGAACAGGGAGTTTAAAGAATGATTAACTGCAACAAGGGATTGGAGTAAAGACATATTGGCCAGTAAGAAGTAGAGAGAAGTAAGGAGAACTCTATAAAGTATATGGGAACACAGATATAAGATGCAGCCACTACTATTTTCCGCTACTGGAAAATGAGCACATTCTCCCTCACCCCGACTCTCCCATAGATATGTACTGGTAGAGCTTGCTAGAAATCCAACCTCTAGGTGCCAGAGAAAGTCACTCATGGAAGGTGTCTCACTGCTAGTACTGTACTACAGAAACACCAAAGGGAGCTGCCAGGGGAATCTGTTGGTCTCTGAGTTCTGCAGACCACCCTGTACTGCAGAACCTGGATGCTGGAGTAGCCACTGCTGGCTCTCAGGAACCCATGTGCTACAGGAACCCATGTACATGGAAGGAAGCAGGCTCTAGAGAAACTGACTGTTCTGCACGGACCAAGCACTGGAGAAGCCATGTATGCTACAGCTGTTGAGCTTTGGAAAAGGCACCCACTCTGCAGGAACCTCATGCTGGAGAAGCTGCACAGGCTGCAGGAGTCTACTGTTGAATTCCTGTGTACTTCAAGCGCCTGGAGCTGAAAAGGCAAATGCAGTGCAGGAGCTGGGCACTGGAGATGTGTTGTTTGCTCAAGGAGCCTGCTGAGGAGAGCACACTGGAACCGGGAAAGGCAGTCCTGCCCTGTTGCTCCAGCACTCTCTTCTGAAAAACTTTAATATCATGCCCAATGGTAAAAGGAAAATATTTAAAGGGCTTGGCTCCACTTTTTGCAGGATATGCAATCACATTTGGACTTCGAGCTGAGAGGTGATAAATTCATAATGTGAAATGTGAAATAAAATGTAGTCACTATGTCAAGGGATTTTAACATGGAGCCGGGAGGCCATTAAGAAGGTGGACCTTATGCATTTCCTCATTGGATGGAAGCGTGAACTTTAGAACTGGGCCAAACCACGAGTATTCCAAGGGCTTTGCAAGAACACCTGCAGCTTGCCACAGTAACGACCTTTTACTTCCCTCTAGAGATAGCCATAGCACTCAATCCTGTTTAGCTAAGACTACGTCCTGTCTCCAACTCCAATGACAATTCCGTGCAGTGCAAACTTCCCTTCTTTGTCTCCAAAAGCCTCTGAATTTACTCCCTAGCTGGGACACTGTTTGGGTTGCTACCAGAATCTGTGAGCCCCGAATTGCAATTTTTTGATTACAAATAAACACTTTTTGCTTGTTTATTGCCTCCTAGGTTTATTTAGGACAATAATTAGCACTAATAGGCAAATAATTTTGTGAAACATTCAGTTGTTTACTAGTCAACATTCTGCCTTAGGTTAGTTTTTCTATACCTTAACACTACTTTGAACAGACTAAAATGATCATTTAATCCCTACACTTAGCCACAAATATATATGAAAGTCCTAACTCTATGCAAATTTAAGGAAAATATGAGAATCAGAACTGACAAAATAGATAAGATATATTGAATGTTAGATATATTTTCATATATAAGTGTACATGTAGAATATTATATACAAGTAAATTATACTTAAATTATGAGCTATTTTGTTTATTTGAATAATTTAAAGCATCAACCAATATTTGAAATTTTAATATGTGCATTGATTTTCACAACTCTAACTAGTGTATTGATCACGAAAATAAAATTTTATTATATTCCCAAAGCCTAAGTCATCGCTTACCACAAAATTAATAAAAAGCTAACAATGAATGAGTGAACGAATGGATATGTGAATATGGAAGAATTAATAAGGGGGTCTTTTCTTCTTGGAAAAAAATCCATCAATACAGAGAAACATTTTTTCTGTCTTTCTTTGTATCTTTGTCTCTCAGTCTCTACTTTCTGATTCTCTGCCTTTCTGTCTCATCCTGTGTCTATCTGTGTGTCTATGTTAACATGTATGTATCTGATATGTGCATATATATGCATATGTTTACATATATAAAAATATAATCAGTGAAAAGTATAAAGAAAACTAAATACTTGCTTTTATTTTTACTTATATTAAATATAGCAAGTGTATTAATTACAAAACATAATTTTATTGTTTTATATTTGTGTGTATATTTAAAAATACATCTATATTTTATTTTATTTTATTTTTTTTATTTATTTATTTTTTTCTTTGGCGGTACGTGTGCCTCTCACTGTTGTGGGCTCTCCCGTTGTGAAGCACAGGCTCCGGACACGCAGGCTCAGCGGCCATGGCTCACGGGCCCAGCCGCTCCGCGGCATGTGGGATCTTCCCAGACGGGGGCATGAACCCGTGTCCCCTGCACTGGCAGGCGGACTCTCAACCACTACGCCACCAGGGAAGCCCTAAAAATACATCTATATTTTAAATGTCAGTCTAAGAAAAATGTTTTCTTCTTTCGTAGGAGTTCAGATTTCCTGTTTAAAATGACATTCTCCAGGGGCAAGGGAATGCATTTGTATATGATGTGTCAAAATGATCTTAAGTGTTTTTTGCATTTTCCAATTAGCCCCTCTCTCTGCCACTGGAGATTTTGATGCAACTTCCTGTCTCCACCTTTAAAAATGACGATTATAATTAGCAACTGTCTTAGTCTGTTCAGGTTGCTATACCAAATACCACAGATTGGGTGGCTTATAACCAGCAGAAATGTAGTTCTCACAGTTATGGAGGCTGGGAAGTCCAGCATCAAGGTGCTGGCAGATTAGCTGTCTGGTGAGGGCCCTCTTTGTTTCATAGGTAGCCCGCTTCTCTCTGTGTCCTCCCTCACACATGGTAGAAGGGGAGAACTGCGGTCTCTTCAGCTCCTTATAAAAGCACTAATTCCATTCCTGAGGGCACCACCTTCATGATCTAATCACCTCCCAAAGGCCTTACCTCCAAACACCTTCACCGGGAGGATTAGGTTTCAAAATATGAATCTGGGGAGCAGGTGAACACAAACCATCAGGTCCACAGCAGCAGCTGTAACAAAAATTACTGACTGTAGTGTGTCTTATCCCTCAGTTGTGCTTCACATGCACAAACACACACACATGCAGACACATACTTAAATGCACAAACACATTCACCCCTTAAAAAATGGGGAAAAAAATTAAAGCACTTGTGTTTAGTCTTTTAATTATAATCAAAACTATGTTGATGAATTTTCATCCTGTACTACCTACTTGTACCTAATTGAAAACAAGAGCACAAATGTTAATTTTATACTATTACATATAAGGAAAGCATGGTTATGAGCAGCTATGGTCAGTATGTTTTTCTGATAACAGAACTTAAATTTATGAAGATTTTACTCAGAATAATACAAGTTATCCAGAATAATACAGTATTATCCAGAATTGTACAAAGTTTTTGGAATGGTACAATAATACCTAAGGTATGTGTGTGTATTCTATTATATTGCATACTTTTTGCATTTTAGTCACCAGACTGATTGTAATAGAAGGATTTTTATATTACTATGCAAGATATTGAAAAATGTCATTCCAGGAATGAATCCAAACTAATAAAGCTGGTTTCCCATGTAATCATATTTCTAATATTTTAAAATGTGTCAGCTCCTACCTCACTTTGAGTTCAATTTTAGGTTTTATGATCTTCCTAAAATTAATTTGAGCACTCACCTTACTCTATCCCTGTAAAAACATGACCAAATCATAATCATTTGGTGGCGGGGGGCGGGGGCACATTGGGTCCCTCTTTCAGTCTGTTTTATCTAAACTACATGTTCTCTTTTTGAATGAAACCAGGATAAATCAAGTGTTTGATTTGGGATGTTGTAGGAGGTCCAAGTTCTGTTCAGACTTAACATTGTTTGTCCTGAATCTGACTGCTTGCCTCACTTAAAGAACCATGTATGGGGCTTCCCTGGTGGTGCAGTGGTTGAGAATCTGCCTGCCAATGCAGGGGACACGGGTTCGAGCCCTGGTCTGGGAAGATCCCACATGCCGCGGAGCAACTGGGCCTGTGAGCCACAACTGCTAGGCCTGCGCGTCTGGAGCCTGTGCTCCACAACAAGAGAGGCCATGACAGTGAGAGGTCCGCGCAACGCGATGAAGAGTGGCCCCCACTCGCCGCAACTAGAGAAAGCCCTCACACAGAAACGAAGACCCAACACAGCCAAAAATAAATAAATAAATAAATAAAACAAAAACAAACAAACAACTACCCCTTAAGTTAAAAAAAAAAGAACAATGTATGAACATATAGGTAATTAAACATTCAACAGTGTAATCTGTTTAAGATTTGAGGTTATCAGATGGTAAAAAGTAAGGAATTGCAATGAGGTAATAACCATAAAACATCTTGTTTTTCTTCTAAAAATACAGTTCAGAGTTTTTATGCTTGCTCGATATTTATCTTGAAGTTGGTGGACTTTGATATTTCCAGGTACTTGCATGTTGGAGTCATGAGTGCTACATCTAGCTCGTGTGCATGTGAGCATGTGAACATGTTCTAGAAACCACTACATCTTTGCTATTCCTAACAGTAATACATAGAGATTTGAAAATATGGGCAATGTAAAAAAAATTTTGAACTTTTCCACGATCCTATTACACAGAAACATACAGTAGAGCTCATTTACATGTGTAAGGTATGCATATTAGAAATATTAATTTTCAAAATGTCACAGTAAAATATATTTCCCATATTATTATCTTGCTTCCTCTATGTCATTAAATAATTTTTGAAACATGATATATTTGCCTGATAGTGATTTATATAATCATTATAACATTCATTCAAATATTTCTCTACTTTTCAACATTTACATTAGTTCTACTTTTCTGTTATTATGCACAATTCTGGGGAGAATATCGTCATCAGCCATTAAAATTTGAATATAGTCCTAATTATTCCCTTACGGTATTTAGAGAATTTGAATGATCTGGAGAAAAATAATGAATATATTGTCGTGGTTTTTTTTTCTAAAATGCCAGTTGGCTTTCCAGAAAGATTGCACAAATATGCACTTCCATGTATAATGTTAGAGAAAAATTCCTGCACCCTCAAAATATTATATAATTTGGATCATTACTCTGATTTCTTCCGTATACAAAATTCCACTGTCCCTAGTGTATTGATTCTATTTTGGTTTTGAATGCACAGCTAAAAATAGAGCATGAGATTACACAGGAAGATTTTTATAAAGCCTTGGTTTGACAACCTAAACTCGTATTTGCAGCTCACTTTGAATACTCTGGCAGTGTACCTGAAAGAATTAAGAACTGTTAATACTAAGTTACTTAGCAATGATGACATTGGGAGCTATACCTAGCATACCAAATGTCTCATAACATTTTAAAACACATTTCACCATTATCCTATGTTCCCTTTGTGACACTTCTATATGGGCAACTCTGAAAGTAAATCTATTACTGGACCGACATCACTTGCTTTTGTATTGATGAGGCAAAGTCATAATGGATTCCAGCCAATACAGGAAACTCTTTGGCTTTGGTTCATGTTAAGCTTGTCTAACCTCTTACTTACAGTTGGTTGAACCCCTGCTCTACTGCATATCACAACTCTCCTGCTGACATAGCATCTGACAGATATTCCAGTAGGACAATGTATACATAACTCTAGCACAAGTAAATTTTTATGTGCTGATACACTTTGGTAGCATGAGTATGATGAGTCTGCTCTACTCCCTATGCAAAGAAACACTACAATACACAATGTATGAGAAAAGGCAGCTGGTTGAGGTAAAAGAACTTTGCAAGGAAACTTCCCAGCGAGAGAAAGATCTCCCCTACCGGCCTCATCAAACAGCATTTAAGGCTTCATGTCTCTCAATACTCTTTGAAAATGACGATTGAAAGGGAGTTGTTTTACAGGAAGAGCACATATGACTGCATTTTCATACATTGATGGGGTGGCTACTGGAGAGACAAAATACTCTGACTTAATGTTCACCTTTCCTCTCTTCCTCTCCCTTTATTCTGTGTTGAGAGGGGCAGACAAAGATGCAGGAGTGCAGCCAAAATCTAAATCTGCAGACAGAAGGGGACATTGGAGGAGGTTGCCTAAAGCAAAGGCATATGGGGATTTGGGGCACATGTCTTGACTGGTGACTAATCACTGATTGTTGAAGAAAACATTTATCAGTACTAGCCCTTGCTTTTTAATTCAGTAGTGTCGGAAGATCTAATATAGACATTGAGGCTATGGAAAAGAACCAAGGTCGAACCTTCATTTAAGCAATTCATAAAAAAAGTTTTCAAAAGGAGAAAAATAACTCCCACAATTAAAATTTACTTTGGTTAGTATTCAGAAAAAGTGTATCTACTTGGAAACACAGAGAATTCAGATTTTACCCTGAGTTGTCCGGGAATAATCCCCAGAAGAGGTAACATTTAACTGAATTTTGAGGATGAGGATACAGATCAAAGGAACTTGAGTGGATGGAGCATTTCTTAGTGGAATTTCTTAGCCACGTGCAAAAGTCTGAGGAGTGAAGACGTGCTTATGGAATTGCAGTTTAAAGGCCGAAATACCGAATACTTATGCAGGAGTGTTATGAGTCTGAAGGTGTGATCTTGGAATTTGGTGATGGGGATATTTTATACTAAACAATATCTGTAGCCTCTACAGAATGAGGTAAATCATGAAAATATTCTATGGGAGTAGAAGTTTATAAGCCCCAAATACTTTGATTCAACTTTGAACAAAATTTTATTTGAAATCATAGGCTACAAGTCATAATAGGAAAATGTGAAAGAAAAAGACTGTTGATTTCAATTATTTTGAGACTGAAAAATATTGGGTTAGTTATATTCTGTCATAAATTGATTCCTTATTTTAATTGTATTTATTTATGTACTTATTTATTTGATTCATTTATTTATCAAATGTATCTTCCTAGTGTCTGAAGAGTATTTGCAAACCAGATACCATAAGGAAAAAAAATGAAAACGAGAGAGAGAAGATGGGGGTGCTAACCAGATGGGTGAAGGTTTTTATTTAAGTTGTATTTGTCCATAGTTCCAGAGTTTATTCACTGTTATTACACAGTTTATTATTTATCTTCTCTCCAGGAACCAGTAGCATCAATGTGTCTCTGTCAAAGCTCTAGGCTTATTGGTAACTAAAGACATTCTATACAGAGCATCAGCACTCTTTTTTTTTTTTTTTTCCCCCGGTACGCGGGGCTCTCCCTGTTGTGGCCTGTCCCGTTGTGGAGCACAGGCTCCGGACGCGCAGGCTCGGTGGACACGGCTCACGGGCCCAGCTGCTCCGCGGCATGTGGGATCTTCCCGGACCGGGGCACGAACCCGTGTCCCCTGCATCGGCAGGCAGACTCTCAACCACTGCGCCACCAGGGAAGCCCATCAGCACACTTTTTAATACTTGTTAAATTAAATCAGTAGGCCATTAGTCTGAGGAAGCTTTCATGCCCTGTCAGCCTACATAAGCAACCAAAAATCTAAGCTTGTAAATGCCTTCAGGTTACAAAATCAAAACTCTCAGGACAGCCAGGCACAAGCAGTCAACTAGGCTATAGCCAGTCCAACAACTTCCTTTCTTTGATTCCTCACTTTCTCTAAATCTTTCCCTTGGCTCCTGTGGGCGGAATGCTCCTAACCACTTCCATTTTAGTCCTGCCCAATTTCAATTGACTTTTGCTCAAATAAATGTAAAATTATTAATATGCATCGGTTTATGTTTTAACATAGTGAAACATAGCTTTCCAATTCTGAGTTGACCATATGTCCAGTTTATAACTCTCACATGTCATATCACCCTTATCAGTTTTTTTTTCATATTGAATCCAGCTTTTTTACATGCAACGCCCACAGACAAAAGCTTTCTGATTTTCCAAGAGTACTGGCTACACAACACAAACTTGAATTGACCTCATATCAAGACCACTTAAAAATTCTGACCTCATATTTTATCTAGATGTGCCCTATTAATGACATTCCCAAAGAATATTGGTCTTGGGACTTTTATCATCTGAAGTAGTGGAAACTTTTATTTATAGGGGGCAAATGACTTGCCCATAATTATTCAGTTGTTCATTATGCTTTACATGGCTATGGATGATTCTAGAAACTTGTGGCTTTTTACCTCTACTGGAGTAAAATATCTCCAGTGGTCTTATTTGTATGCCTTGACTCATTTTTGCTGTAGCTGTTATAAAATGTTACTCATTGAAAATCATATCTTGATTCTAAACAAGAATGTGGATATTGCTTAAGCAGCGCCCATTTCTATTTTTTAGGGGCAACTTTAATAGGTTTCTACCAACTAGTTCCCTTTGCTATATCTACATGACATTGTCTTGTTTCAGGCTCAGTCCACCAAATCAGGTAAGAACTTTTGGCACCTAGCAAGGAGACTGCATCATCCCAAATGAACTAAGACATTCCTCAAGGGCCTACTTGGCTTCTACGTGCATTGGGCAGCAACATGTTTCTTGGTAGCAGATGAACAGCAACAGTGTGGGATGATGGTGGAAGCAACAGAAGGTTGGATCAGATTGAATTTATTGACATGTGTTCAGTAAGCAAAGATTCTGTCTTTAATGTTGCAGCTCTGGTATTTAGAAAGGGTGCTAACAGTTTGGTTTGTTGTCTGGAACATGAACCAAAAGATGGCCACAGTGAGTGAATTGGAAATGCCGGACTAGCCTTGGTTTAATGTAGAAGAAGAGTTATAAAGGCTTAGGGGAGAATGCTTAGGTTGTTTCCATATTGTAGCTATTGTAAATAAAGTCAAACAAGGTTAAGGGTTTAGACAAAAAAAGACCAAGCTTAATATATAATAGTTTGAGTAGAATTTTCATAGAAATCAGAAAGCAAGATTAATAAGAAGAAAATAAACATAAAATATAAGAGAGGGCTTCCCTGGTGGCGCAGTGGTTGAGAGTCCGCCTGCCGATGCAGGGGACAGGGGTTCGTGCCCCGGTCTGGGAGGATCCCACATGCCGCGGAGTGGATGGGCCCGTGAGCCATGGCCACTGAGCCTGCACGTCCAGGGCCTGTGCTCCGCAACGGGAGAGGCCACAGCAGTGAGAGGCCCACGTACCAAAAAATAAATAAATAAATAAGAGAAAGCTAAGTATTAAAACAATGATAGAACCCCACCCCTAATGTGTATAATATCTGATTTATCCTAGGGAAAGAAATTTGCCTTCTGTTAAACATATATCCAGTAGAGCTTGAACTTCTTGCTTCTGTGTACTTTTACCTTTTCACCCTCTCTTCTGACTCCTTCATCATGGTCAGATATGGGGTTTTTTTAATTTTTTAATTTAATTTTATTTATTTTTTATACAGCAGGTTCTTATTAGTTATCTATTTTATGCATATTAGTGTATATATGTCAATCCCAACCTCCCAGTTCATCCCACTACCACAACCCCCCGCCACTTATTCCCCTTGGTGTCCATACGTTTGTTTTCTACATCTGTGTCTTTATTTCTGCCCTGCAAATCGGTTCATCTGTACCATTTTTCTAGGTTCCACATATATGTCTTAAGATACGATATTTGTTTTTCTCTTTGGTCAGATATGTTTTATAGTGAAAACCCTGTGGCAAGAAGAGTGACAACAACAGACCCCCCCAGATCTATCTCTATCTCTATCTCTCTGGCCACCTTTTCATAGGCTGGAAGAAAGTGAATCATTGTTCCTGTGCATTAAGCTAAAGAAAACTATTACTTAATATTTATAATTTTTAGATACTGGCAAAAATGTAATTTTATTATATGATATTTTGTGAATATGATAAATACTTGGTTTGTTTATCATACTTAGATTAATTTACTAATGTTAAAATATATTTAATATTCTTCATTAGACATCCCTGATGAAAAAGTTACCTCTTTGAAACTATGAAATAATTCCCACCTCCATGGTAATGAAAAAAATTGGATTCTTTAATGATATTCAAATGGGCAATGAAATATTTACAATTTATATTAATAAAATTATATTGATATATGTTGAGAGAAATCAGAGTGAGTTTTGAAACTGTCCTCCGCATTATAGATTTATTCAAGAATAAAATATTCAAGTTTTAGTTAATGCTGAAACATTTCCTTTTAAGGTTGTATAACAAATTGTATAATATAACTATGGCCATAAAATATCTTATGTTTCATAAGATACTCATTGTAAATTTAAAGAGTATCAGCTCATGCCAACAAACATTAGGGCAGTTTGGGAAGAATCTGTGTTATTCATTAATTTTCACCCTTCCCTTATCTGTTGGCATTGTGTCAATATAGTTGGTATTTAGCTTAACAGTACAAGTTTCCAAGTTTAAAGATGATCGCTAGAACTCTACAGTCCCTTCAGTTCATTGGATCTTTGACTTTGTTGCTATTTTCGCCATCAAAGCTGACATTATGGCTCTGAACCACTGAAAGAGCTTTTTGTTTTGTTTGTTTTTGTGTGTGGTTGTTTGTATTAAAAGCAGACCATAGATGTATGATGGTGTAGAAGGCTAAATTTGCATTGATTTTTAAAATTTAGTTCAATTTTTTTATTGTGGTAAAATATACATAGCATAACATCTACTATCTTAACCACTTTTGAGTGTACAGTTCAGTTGTATTAAGTACATTCATACTGTTGTGCAACCATTACCACCATCCATCTGCAGAACCTTTTCATCTTATAAAACTGAAATTCTATACTCATTAAACAATAACTCTCTATTCCCTTCTTCCAAACACCATTTTGCTTTCTGTCTCTATGCTGTTTTTATTTTATTTTATTTTTTCATCTTTACTGTGGTAAGAGCACTCAACTTGAAATTTACCCTCTTTGCAGGCTTTTAAGTGTACAATACTGTAATGTTAACTACAGTTACAATGCTGTAAACAGATTTCTAGAAATTATCCATCTTGTGTAAATGAAAGTTTATCTTCCCATTTCCCCCCTGCCCCCCGAGCCTCTGGCAGCCTTCAATCTACTCTATTTTTGAGTTAGACTCATTTTGTTTCGTTTTATTTACATTCCACATATGAGTGATACCATGCAGTATTTCTCTGTCTGGTTTATTTCACTTAGCATAATGCCCTCCATGTTCATCCATGCTGTTGTAAATAGCAGGGTTTCATTTTTTGTGTGATTGAATGATGTCCCATTGTATGTATGCACCATATTTCCTTTATCCATTCATCTGTCAACATTTGGGTTGTATCAATCTCTTGGCTATAGTGAATAGTGCTGCAATGCACACGGGAGTGCTAATACCTCTGCGAGATCGTGATTTCAGTTCTTTTGGATAAATACCCAGGGATTGTTGGATCACATGGTAGTGATATTTTTTATTTTTTGAGGAAACTCCATACTGTTTTCCATAGCAGTTACATCATTTTGTTTTCTCACCGATATTGTACAAGTGTTCCTATTTCTCCACTTCCCCACCAACACTTGTTGTCTTTTGGTATTTCGATAATAGCCAACTTAATAGGTGTAAGGTGATCTCGTCATGGGTTTGATCTGCATTTCCCTGAAGATTTGTGATGTCTAGCCTCTTTTCATGTACCTGTTGTCCACTTGTATTGTATGTCTTCTCTGGAGAAATGTCTATTCGAGTCCTTTTTATGTAACCATATCTATTGGTGATTAGTGTGTGCCTGAACTATAAATGGTTTGGTAATGTTCTCTGTAGAACTATAGTAACTGCCGGCCCATTGTCTTATTAGTATGCTATTCCAGCAAGAGATATACACCACTATTAAATCTCCAAGTAGAACATACTCCCTGAAGATTGTGCAGAAAAGAAAAAAATAATTTTCCCTCTATTCCTTCTTAGTTCTTTGTTGAGATCCCTATAATAAAAGACAGATTAACAAGAGAAAAACCAACATAAGTTTATTAATATGTACCTTTTGTATATGTGAGGGATATCCAGGGGAAAATGAGTAAATCTCAGAGGTGGCTGAGAACTCTGCTTTAAATAACATTGTCAACTAAAGACAAAGTAAAAGATAGGTGTGGCAGAGGCCAGTTATTATGTGATTGCCAGGAAAAGTATGGCCAACAAGAGGATGATTTGCTGTGCAGATTGAAGTCCTCGGTGCCCTTTCCATTGATAAGGGTCTAAATTTCTCTCCAGGGATTAACCTTTGTTTTTCCTGGTAGAGAGGGGAAGAGGGACACCCTTGTAAATTTATGTCCTGCTTTTAGATAAATAAGGGGAAGGCAGAGAGCTTTTCTTGTATCTGCTTCTTCTCAATTGCCTTCAACTCAAAATAATCCTTATGCCAAAGTGGCATATTTTGGGGTGGCATATTCTGCTACCCTTCAATTAAAGTCACTAATTTTGTTTGCTCAGAACATCTACCATAAATTATTGATATTAGTAGGTACTTAATAACTGTTTGTGGGTTCAATTTCCTCACTATCCCTTTTAATGTGTTTTGCCATTAATAAATAGAGATGTTCTTCAGACAGGTTTGCATTATTGCATGCACCTCTGAGTGGGCCAAGACACACATGCACAAAAACTAATTAGAATTTGGTTTTAACTTTATGACATCCAAAATGCAAAGGCAACAGAATTTAAAATTTCAGAGGAAGAAATGGGATGTGTGATAATTCAAAATACAGCTAGGACTTGGAAAAGGCTAGGCAATGTATAAAGAAAATGAAGCAAGGTCACCAACGGCATGCCAGAGAGATTTTTCATGTATTTATGAAATGTCTAAGCCTTTAAATGTTCCATCTAGTATCCAAATCCACCTTCCTATAAAAAGGCAAATGTTGAGATTTCAATCACTTGTCTTTTGAGAAAGATTATAAAGTGGCACCATTATATCTTTCATGTATCACGAATGGGAGGCAGTGGATATGTAGGAAATGAGTTTCTGAAACCATATAGAACCTAACGTAAATCCTAGACACATATCTTAAGTTCTCGGAATCTCAAAATTGTTATTCATAAAGTAGAGATTATATTTCTGAACCACGGTTATTGTAAGAATTACGCTGAATGAGAAAAATTTTCAAAAGCAATAAAGAATTTATAACCTTATAAATGTAAACAATAAATATATGCAAAATATAATGGTGATGATGATGACATAAGACTGAATAAAACATTTTTATGGCTATATATCATTAATCCATGCGCAAGAATTACATCAAAAGAGACTTATCTTGGATATGGCTCAATTTCTCCTTCTCTCCAGCAAACTTGAATTGCTGGAGAGTTGAATTTAATGCAGTTTATGGTGAAGTCTGAATAGCATATAAAAATACTTGTTAATTACTATTCTCTAGTAACAGCTTTATTTAAAAGAATATTGAAATGAGGCTTTTGAAGAGAAAAGAGTTGAAAGAAGTAATTTTGGAACATGGGCATTGGGAAAAGAACGCAGGCTTTGAATCCAGCTGACCTGGGGTTGGATCTCTATTATGCCACTTCATAGTTCGTTTTCTTAGGGCCAACTACTTAAACTTTTTCTTCCTAAAATTCAGTTTCCTCATTTTTTGTGAAATAATTCTTAAAGGGGCAATTTTAGTATCTCATGGAGTTGGTATAAACATATTATAGAAAAAGAAATCTCACATTTATCCCTTTATTTCAGCAAGTAATTATTGAGTCCCTGCCATGTCCCAGACATTAGTTCTCAAACAATATTGATACGAAGCCCAGAATATTGCTTCCATGTCTCTCTGGTGCTGTCATGCATTTATAACAAATATATATAAGCCGGAATGCTCCTTATTTAACACAAGAAACAGCCATAAATTAAACTATGAATGATGCTACAGGTTTCAGAATATTTTCCTAAGCAGGAGCTACATAGATAATCAGGTTCATGATAATTTGGGTGTCATTATTACCTGGGTTCAGCCAAGAAAAAAGCATGAGCTCAAGCTTGTCCAAAAGTAGTACATTTTGAACTTGCGTTGAACTTGCTTATATAGCTCTTAGAAACCCCAAGCCAAGTAGTAGGAGGTGAGATTCTTTTCATGTCTGTCTTCTAGAATATTCTTTTATTTTTCATTCATACTCAAATTGTAGAGTCAATTAGTATCCCCACTTTGGGAGACTCTCAGAATTTCAGGTCTACTTTCAGCATTTTGAATGAAGAGAGTTACTGGAATGTTTGGCTAAAAGTAACTACTTAGGTAAAACAGAAGAAAGCAAAGGTCATTTTTTAAAGCAAATATCTGGCCATTCAAGATTATTCTGACACATGGTAAACACCAATCCTTACGTGGGTGAGCTGATGAAAAAGATGGATTTCAAATGTTTTCCTGAATTTTTAAGCAGAGGTTTACTTTAATTCTAGTTGCATACTAAGCTCCTGCAACATCAATGTCCTTCACTAACTGAAATGCTTGTAGTACTATTACCATCACATTGTATCCTTTAATGAAAATCTACATGAATATCCAACTGCATGGTGAGAATAGAATTTTAAAGAGAGAAAAATGGAAATACTTTCCTACCTTGATAATAACAGCCCGTAGGATCAAATGGCTTTAATTCATGGGCTTGTTCTTAAAAGTGCTAACCACTTTGCCAGGATTTGACTCTTTCGGTTTACTTTTTCTAAGCACTTTGTTGCTACAAGTATGTTCTCTCTTTCTCCAAACAGATTTCATATAGTCGGTTAGGTTTCTACTTAAATTACTGCTCCATTCCAATCTCCCATCCTGAGATGATTACAGGCCAGTTTGATGGGATATTTAGGAATTCCAACAGTTTTTAGTAATACATTTGGAGACAATTTGAGTTACTCCCAACAGATGGCTAATTACCTCTATTGTGTGGTGATTTAGCTCTCAAAGGCAATCTTATTACCCAGTTCTTATTAGGAAAGAGGACAGCTCGCTGTTTCCATGATGTTTCACTAAATTTGGAAGGAGCATTAGACTCTCTCATTATGAAGATGGAAGAACTTACTTTGATAGAGTAAGTGGGTAAATCACTTATGAAAAGAATTTAGCAAACTCTAATTCTGGGACGAAATATGTAAAACAACATGCATATGTTTGCATGGACAGGGAGGTGTACCTTTAAGTTGTTTAGAATGAGGTTAAAGAAATAACGTACCCAATATTCTATTTGACAAGGTAAAATAGATACATACAATAATAAAGTTAGGAGGATGTGGTAATACTTTAGGAGGAAATATGTTAGCCAAGAAGAGTGAGAAAAATAGGGAGAGAAGGAGATGGTTTGGGGGAGGGAGAGGGAGAGGGAAAAAATAAAGGGAAGGATGGAGTGAAAAGAAAAGCATCAATTGTATCTAAAAGATTATCTTCTTATTTTTAAAGAAATCTGAAGGAAATATAGAAAAAGTATTATCTCTCTAATACCAGGAGTTCATAAAAGTCTGA
Organism: Grampus griseus; assembly: GCF_964374135.1. Lineage (NCBI taxonomy): Eukaryota > Metazoa > Chordata > Mammalia > Artiodactyla > Delphinidae > Grampus > Grampus griseus. The sequence goes on from NC_139012.1 coordinate 20,657,189, forward strand.
AAAAAATATTTTTTTATCTTTCCAAATGTTTTAATTATTTTTTTTCAAACTCAAGGATTGCTGATGCTCTTCTAATAAAAGGAATAATTTGTAAACACAGATTACCAGGACCTGCATGATCTGCTCTGTCTGCCACACTATCCACTATCTCCACTGGTTAAACTGTCATCCTTCCCAGTGTTGGGAGGAAGATCTGAAATTCAGTTTTGGAAAAACTAAACTTGAGATGTCTGTCTATTTACTATCCAAGGCACTACATTAAAAAGGCAGTTTAAATGTATGAGTCAAAAGTTCAAGGAGAGGTCAGAATCTAGAGAGAGAATATGGCAGTCATTGGCATCTATTTGATATTTAAAGTCCTGAAATCAGATGAGATCACCAAGGGAGCAAATGTAAATAAAGAAGAGAAGAGGGGCTTCCCTGGTGGCGCAGTGGTTGAGAGTCCGCCTGCCAATGCAGGGGACACGGGTTCGTGCCCCGGTCCAGGAAGATCCCACATGCCGCGGAGCGGCTGGGCCCCTGAGCCATGGCCGCTGGGCCTGCGCGTCCGGAGCCTGTGCTCCACAACGAGAGCGGCCACAACAGTGTGAGGCCCGCGTACCGCAAAAAAAAAAAAAAAAAAAAAAAAAAAAGAAGAGAAGAGGACCAAGGATTAAACTGTGTGGTTTTCTAATTCAGTGATGTTACAGAGAAAAGTAGGAGCCAGCAGAGAAGCCGGAAAGAAAGAACCAGGAGTCAGTAGTTAAACCAAGGGAGGTGGTGCATTGTATGTTTCATGAAGAAACTGTATGATGGAGGAGGAAATATCCATTGTGGCAGAACAGAGGGTGCTAAAAAGTCATAGGTAAGCTGAGGACTGAGAACAGATGACAGAATTTAACAGTGAGGAAGGGGGATCCATTGGTGACCTTGACAAGAAGTGGAATTCTGGGGCAAAAATGTGACTGGAATAATGCACTTAAGAAATAATGAGTAGAGACCCACAAATGATACATTAAAGTACTGTTGAACTTTTGGTTTCAGAGAAATTTATTACAAATAACAGAGAAATAAATACTTTTTTTTTTTTTGCATTTGTGTGATTATTTCCTAGATGTGATTATCTCCTGGAAGTGAAATTATTGGGTGAAATATTCAAAATAATTTTTAAAAATAATTCTTTTTGCACACTGCTATGCCACAAAAAATAAATAATAGTTGCCTTACCCTTTTCAATTGTTTGACTTGTTAGTCCCATTTTCTGTACTGTATGGACAGAGCTTACAAAAACATTATTAACAGTGGTGAAAGGAGTCATCCTTTTATTTATAAGAATGTGTCTCCTGCTTTACCATTAGATGTGACAATGGCTGCTAGATTGTCTGTATTTTTATTGTTAAATCAATAACATATGTCCATACTAGAAAAATTCTAAAAATGTACGGCAAAAATAGGAGTCTCCGTTTACTGAGATATTTTTATATCTTTTGATAAATTGTCACGATTTTCATCCTACTCATCCCAGAGATTTCTTTTGAGGAATATTCTTTCCCAATTTGTGTTGTTTTGCTCTTTTGTGTTTTGTTGTTTCTGGTTTCGTGCATGGTCCAGGCAATGGTGCAGTAATTACTTTACTTTCATTTTATAATTGATACTTCTACATGTACTGCCTCAAGGAGAAGGGTGGGTCATACTGATAAGTTTAAAATAATTTACTATCACTTAAAATAATAATAATAAAGACGTATTAACATAAATTATATTTTTTGTGTAAAATAACATATTTTTCAAAACAAAATTGTATATTGAGATGAGTGTGTTTTATGCTTTTGCAAATCTTCTTAATGGCTGGCTGAATGGAAGACAATATTCTCATATCTGCCTCTGCATTCAGTTTGTTGTGATTTGACATTTTGTTTGAGGGAGATGAAGAATATAGGCTCACACAGATATGTAGTTTGAAAAAGAAGTATTTATAATAGCCTTCCAGAAAACTGAGGTTATTTAACAAGTTGTAGTTTCTTAAAGGTTAGTTGCACTAAAGAATCTGAAATCATGTCAACTTTATCTTACATGCTGTTACCTTCAAGTTCATTGCTCTATCTTGCACTTTGAATGGATTATTTACTTGTGTATAATTTTGTAACATTTGTTCAGTATACAATATCAAAAATCCATAGTTGTTAAGACCACCGACCTCATCAGAAAGCCTTTAAGGTTTGGAAAGTTGGTTAGCTCACAGTAGAGGATAAAAGATTTCCAGCATTCTAATTTTTGCTTGAAAGTTCAAATTTTATCTATCAAATTTTATTTATTTCCAACGAATACTATCAGATGTCTTACTTCAGTGAGTGACTCACTTCATTTATTTTAGAGAAAATATCTGCTAGTTGTTCAATTCAGAGTAACCGTGGTTTATCTATCAGTTATTCTTTCAAGTAAACATGTTGCCGCATTTAAAGAGCAGCCAGTTCAGCTGATGGCAAAAACAATTGTGCAGGTGTTTTTCCTAGAGTCAGCCATTGTACTCTGGTAACAACAGAAGTCCTCTATGTGTGCTTGGCCTTTTATCACGTGGAATATTAAAAAGACACTCGGGGTCCATGAGCCACACTTTGAAAAGTGATGATCTAGAATTCATCTTTTTTTGCTCTGAGTCACTTTTATCACTTGCCAATCCTAACAATGACTTTGGTTCTTTACTGAATTCATGTAGAAAAAAAGAGTCAACTCATGCATTAGATTTCCCAGGGGCAATTCTCTCACTCATAGTGTGCTGGTGTCTCCACTCTTCATCCCCAACCTGAAACCCCACTATAAATCCTCTGTGTCTCATAGGCCTGTTGGTAGAGTTCTGTGGTCAATTGTTTGGGAGTCAGAAGAGAGCTAAGCTAGCTTTCTTCTCTCATGGCTAAACTGGAGGTATAATTCTGTTGTGCTTGTCTCGCAGAATACTAAGACAACAATGTAGATCACATTTTTTATATCACGTCTGTACCAGTGCTTTATTATACAACTAGAACCATGAAGACACTCTAAAGTATATATTGTTATATTTATCTTTCAGATGAGGAAACTGAGATTCGGAGAAGCAAGGTGATCTCCTAAGGCCACGTAACTTGTAAGTGGAAAAAATAAGGTTTAAATACAGACCTATCTATCTCCAGAAGTTACAGTCTTTCAACTATTTGGCTAATACTTCAATGTGAAAGCTTTCTGCAAGATGTAATGTGTAAATGAACACAAGTTATAACATTACTAAAATCAGGATCATTTACCTTGTAAGATAATTAATTTATTTATTCTTTGTTATATCCCTCAAAGGGTTATACAAATTTTTTTAGAAATTTTAAATATTTTCTCATCTTCACTCTCATATTAATTTATATATTTCAAAATGTGCTTCTCTTATTCTTTTCTTCCCTACTCTAATTCAGCAGAGAGAAATTGGTATTTTTACCATATTTTTCTAACATTTTGAGATAACCATCCAAAATATATCATCAATTTATTCTTTTCAGAGTTATTTTGGATTTATGCCCACAACCCAAAGTCATGAAGCCTGTGACTTTAGTTATATGTAAATTGAAATCCTACTTGTTGATATAACTTATGTTATTTGAAGCAATATTATTGGTTTAAAAAGTTATAAGTTAAAATAAACTTTCTGAGATCCCATAAAGATAAGTTAGGTAGATTCTTTTTCCAAAGGGAGATGATACTTTTCTCCCCATAAGCAGCCTGTACATTTCCATGCTTCACACTATCACACTGCTAATAAGAAACAGACAAAACTACTTTCCTAGTGCATCTTGTTGAGGACTCATGGGAAACAATACCTCAATAATCACAGTCCATTTCCTTTTGGTGAAAATGATCGTGATGTTACTGTGTAAAGAGCTGGCTTCTCTCCGGATATTAGTTATTCCTTGGGAGAAAGTTAGACTTTGTAGAAACTGTGTTAAGTAACTGAGATCAATAGGGAATAATTCGAAGCAACTTTTCCCCACAAATAACCTAATTTGATTTCCTATAACAAGTTGGATTTGGAAAAGGTGATGGCAGGGATGAAAATAAGCTAGAAGATTTTCAGATATTCAACTAAACTTTTGAGCTCAGGGACATTCCATAATTTATGTTTCTTCCAAAAAGAAGACTTTACTTATTTTTATTTCCAAAACATAAAACAAAGGTGAAATTGTCTTTATTGTTCATCTTCAGGTGTGTCAAAGAAGGATCTACAACATTATGTATTTCATATTGAATAGACTTGGAGCAAGTAAAGTTATAGAGTTTGTTACTAATACATATATGATATTCAGAAAATTTTCATTTGAAAGTAACAGAAAACCAATGCTGGTAGACCATGAAAAAACAAAAAAAATGATTGGCTCATATATATAGCAGTCCGAGGTTAGTTTGACTTCAGGTGCAATTCTTTTTAGGGAGACAAACAGCGTTGTCAGAACTCCATATTCCACTTCTGGGTAAGGATCCCTGTGTGAGATATTCATAAGGGGAACCAACAGTCTCGGATTACAAACTTTCTGCTTTAGAAACCCTATCAGAAAAGGACTGTATTTTTCCAAAAGCCCAGCAAAAAAACAAAAATAAACAAGAATTTCTCTGACAAGTCCATCTTAGGATCTCAGGTCACATTCCACCCCATAAACAAATTACAGTGGTAAGATGCACAGACCACTCTGCTTGGCTACACATGGGTAGAACTGTTATGAATGTGATTAGTGCCCTTATAAAAGAGACCCCAGGAGGGTCCCTCCTTCCCTTCCCTCACGTGAGGATACAGAGAGAAGATGGCCATCTATGAAGCTGGAAGTGAGTTCTCATCAAATCTGCCAGCATCCTGATCTTGGACGTCCGGCCTCTAGAACTGAGAGAAATAAATATCTCTTAATAACAACTCACCCAGTCTATGGTGTGCTGTTATAGCAGCCCAAATGGACTAAGACTTTAATTATTTATATATTGAGTTATAAATATAGGCTACAAATCATGTTTACTTTTGCCAGGAAATATGCTACAATAAGACTTTTAAATAAATTATCTAATTTAATCATTATATCATTTTTATAAAGTATTATAATTATTTTATATATAGTGAATATATAAATATATGTACTATATATTTTAAATATAAAATAAAATATTTAACATAGTAAAAGATGTTTAATTTATAATATAAATGTAGTTATGAAATTCTTTATTATAACTATTCTAGATGAGGAAACAGAAACACTGAAAGTTTAAATAATTTGCTTTCTTAACCAGTATTCATATTGTTCATAACAAAATATTTCTTAACATTTTCGATTATGATTTTGAGAAGCTATCTCTAAGAAACTCATACTGAAGTTTTTTCATGTATTAAGTGGTTTATTACTAAGATATATAGAAGATGTATAAGAAGATACATATAAGATATGTGTATATATATATATATATATATATATATGAAGGATATACATATATGTTGGTAAGAAACTGTTAGAAAGAAATTAGGAGTTACGGCTCCTGACCTAGACATAATTTATGTACATCACCACTTTTTAAAAAATTTTGATACTCAGTGAAACCTGTGAATAAGAGATCCACTATCCATCAGAGAGAAATGACATCCACATCTTCTAAGTAATCTATTTTAACCTAGTATATTATATTTAATTAAATGTAACCAATAGAATTTCTTAACTTTTACATATTGATTTTCAGTTTAGAGAATGTCAAAGAAAATAATGCAAGAAATACAAATTTATGCCAACAATGTACTCCAAATGTCACATCAGAAGTGGAAAAACTGAATATCAGTAATAACATTTAGGAGTATCAATGTCTAAGAAACATCTGAACTCTCTCTTACATTTTAAAAGAAATGTCAGTGAGAATACCTTCAGCAAATACGACAGAAAAATCTCACTGATAGTTTGAGAAGACTTGTGGGAGCCTTAAGATGGGAGGAGAGATAGATGGGAGAAAAGTTAGACGGTACTAGTGCATAAGCGATTTTCCAGCCTTCCATCCTACTTAAACCCTATTTTGCTCTATCTATTTAACCCCGACTTTGGTTTCAGAACTCAGTTCAATCGTTGCTTCTTTAGGAAAATCTGTTCTTTTGACTCCTTTGCTGGTTCAAGTACCTTACAATGGAATCAGAAAGTTCACTTCTTTTTTCTCATAATTTTATGCGCATTTTTGTAAGTACTTAATTAATGCTTGTCTCATCTACTAGATAGTAAATTCCAGGAAGACAAAGACTTTGTATTTTTATTGTTGTTATTTTAATAGCATTCTTACCCTAGACAATGCCTGGCACAGAGAACATAGGCAATAAATGACTAGTAAATGAATGACAATATCTACTTTCTCAAGTAGAAATGTATTTGTAAAAGATTTTTCTAGGCCAAAACAACACAAAATTTTCTGTCAGCTGGGTAGGGAGCCAGGATTGATTGGAGTGAGGAGTGCAGAGAGAAGAGAAATAAAAAGAATTGAGACCAAAGATCTATTTATCACACATTAGGAATTCTATGCTTTGAATTTCTATTTTCCTTTTTTTTTATGCAAATGTGTATAGACAGCCATGGAATGAATGGCCTTTTTCATCTCTGAATTCTCCAACAATTCTAAACATAAAAGAGTCTTGAACATTTTCAAAAACCCTAGCAGCAGTTGGAAAAGTCAGTTGGCATAAGAATTAGCCACTGAACATATGTTGCAGTGGTAAGTAGTTGTAGAATTAGGTTTTTGACTGAAATTACGTTTTTCAAACTTCCTATAAGACTGTTAAAGCCATTTTGGTTTGTGTGTTTTAAATTATAAAACCTGCCAGCAAGTTTTACTTTCTTAATTTGCTGTGCTTAAGAAATGGTTGAAATATTTCAGAATTTTGGAACATAATATGTATTTTCCACACATTGATAAATCATACATACATATACAGATATGATTTGCATATTATGATTAGCCTTAACAGATTTCAATTCTGAATTGTTAATAATCTCTTTGATAAGACAAAAGATTGATTTGTATAGAATACACTGAAATAGAGAAAGAGTAAATAAAAATTTTGTATCGTCAGCCATTAATTTATGCTGATATATAAAAATGATGCTAAAACTTTCACATTTGGGTCACTCTTGTTGAAAATGCATAAAAGTGGAAACGAAGCATACAGAATGCATGCCAGAAGAAAATGCTTTTCCAACAGAAAAGAGGTTTGCTTGTTAAAAGACAATTTAAAAAAATAGGATCAGCAGTTGCCACCTTACAGGAGTAAGTTATGATATTTATAGCTAGATATTCACCCTGTAGATTTCCATAAAAGCTTTAAATATGCATTGAAAATATGTGGGATCATCTTCAACATGAGCTCTATCCGTCCGTAATTTACAGTCCATTTTACTCTTACTTGTATTAAAATATCTCTGTGGAAAGTTTAAATATATTCAGTGTTGTTTTTCCTTAGAAGTTGTAGGTGAGTTTCTAGGACTGTCATTTATCAACATGGATCTCACTATACATGCAATAAGTGATGAATATTCATTATGACCCGACAGCTCTAACATTTTAGTTTTTTTCTTATAGGATTTGTTTTTTGTTTAGTGATGTAAAATTTTTCTCCAAAAACTTGCTTTCATTTTGTTGATATGAAAATATCAAACATTCACATGACAAGAATTGATCAGAATAACTACAAATACTAAAATGCTATTATGGAGTGAAACTCTTTTGGAATATCAAATTTTTATTAATATTAATACAAATAACCTTCAAATTGTATAGCATGTTACGGCTTTCATTTTTGTTTTCTATATTCCACCTCAGATCATCTACAAAACAGAGGACAGTACACAGTGGTACATGCAAAGATAAACGGATGGGTTGTTCCGGTGGCTGTCACATTTGATTAGGCCTATTTAGCCTTCTGTTCTGTGGTTACAGTCATCTCTCGGTATCCCAGGGGATTGGTTCCAAGACCCCTTAGGTTACGAAACTCTACAGGTGCTCAAGTTCCTTATATAAAATGGTGTAGTATTTGTATTTAACCTAACTAAGCACATCCTCCCATATACTTGAAATCATCTCTAGATTACTTATGATACTTAATACAAGGTAAATGCTATGTAAATAGTTGCTAGAGGGTGGCAGATTCAATTTTGCTTTTTGGAATTTTCTGGAATTTTTGAAAAATATTTTCGATCCTCCTTGGTTGAATCCACGGATGTGGAACCTGCAGATTTGGAGGGTTGATTCTACTTCATTTGAAAAATGCAGGTGATCGTTTCTTGTGATTATGAGATCTTCACTAACTCTGAAATTAAGTCTCCCAGGAGCAGAAACAATGCTCTCAGAGGATAAATAAATCATAAATAAATACTGAATAAACTAGTAAGTGGTAGAACCTGGAATACGCCCAAGTTATCTGACTGATTTTCTAGTAAACATTTTGACAGTAAAAAATTATCAGGACATCTGTAATGACAATGGAAAGATGAGAGTACATTTACTTTCTAATTTCCTTGAGTTTCTTTGATGTAAATAATAAGAGCGTTATCACTGCCTAATTACACACGAATCGTACTGAACCTAATTTTTTACTTCCATGTGCCAGAGAAAATAAGCAAAGTCTAACAATGTCTAACATTTGTATGACACATTTATAGTTTATAAAATACTTTGTCAAACATATGCTGATACGTGCAAGGAGATTTCAATGATAACTACATGCAGTAAAAGAGAGAATCTTCTTTCACATAAATGTTCTGATTAGACCAGTGCAGTGAATTGGCTCTTAGGGCTTTAGAATATGTAATCTATGTAATTATGTGAACTTTTTTCACTTACAACAGTTCATTATTTATAGTCTCGATTATCCAGTGTTCAGTTCTGACCTGTGACAAGGGACTAGCACAGATAAATAACAATATATATAATTCACAAACTCAAATTCAGACAAGAGATTCTCAATTACGAAATCTACTAAAAACAGTATTTAACAAATAATTTTTGGACTCTTGTAATTCTAGATTCATTAATAAAAGATAAAATATCTAGGGAACTGATTCTCAAAATGTATGTACCTTTGTGTGTCTTCCCACATACTATTATAATGAAAATGTTTTTTTCCCTACCTCTGAATATATCTAGGACTAGTGGAGAAATTAATAGACAGATACACACCAAGTGTCCTAAAAGATGGCGTGGTCTGGCATAAATAATAGGATGCAGGAAAAGATCCCAGTGAAAAATAAGCAAGAGAGAAGAGGCTGACATAAAAATAACATGCTGTAAGATAGAAAAAGAGGACAGCAAGGCAGCAGGGTTTCAATAAAAATATAAATAAAAAGTTCAAAACAGAAGAGAACAGAAATTATGTTTTGTTTTATTACCTAATCATGTTGTAATATCATTTTTTTTTAAATGACCCAGTTTTGAGACCCTGGCTAGAGGCTAATCTGTTCCCCTCCTTGGGCAATGGATTAAGTTCACACTTGAGCCACATCCCATATTGGGCTTTCACACTCTGGGCTACTATGCACTCACTCCAGTTGTCCTAGTGCCAGGTACCAGAGAACAGAAACAGCCCCTATCCCCAGAGCCTGCAAAATTATTCAAGTTGGCCAGTCCAAAGGGAGCCATCAAAACCTACCTTACCCCATCCCACTTGCCATATAAAAGCTGCCTCATCACTTCCAGCTTGCTATCACCCTGTCCTGTGGTACAGCTTCCTGTGTGGCCCTGCCTGGCAGCCTTCTCTCATTTGGTACTATATGCAAAAAAAAAAAGCTGTTTTTCACCTATGTGAGTGTCATTGTGTTGTGTCCCTCCTTCAAAAGAATCTTGTATCTTATAAAAATCTTATAAAAACATATGAAGGTGCAACTTTCTTAGAATGCAAATATAAGTTCATAATTTACAACTATGATAAAACATATATTGGGTTTGTGCCATATGGAATGCATTTCCAATGTAGAAATAACAGGTTTTCCTTCATAAGTCAAAGAACAATTGAAAATTAAGTTGTCAGATATTACAGAAAGAATATTTCCTGAAGAAAGAATGTAGACTGAGAGAGGACCTTAATTCCAGGAAACATGCTTGAAAAACTAGGCCCATACCTAGATGTATCACAGCAAAATTTTGGACGTCCACAATTAAAGAAATAATCCCACAAAGGAAATCAAAATATGTTTACTGGGCAAAATAAAATGAAGTGGCATCTACATACTAAATTATATTTCTGTGGAGTTGAACTATATGACCCAATATTTTCATATCCAAAGATTTCTTTCCTGTGTATTAAAAATGTAAAATTCTCAAGTAAAGTGGGAGAAATCATACAACCTATTTAAACTTTTTAACATCTTATACCCGTCTATGTTTGATAGAGTATTCACTGTAGCTTTGCTTGTGTTTCTTAGAAAATGAAAATTTCTGTATCAAAAACTAAAACAAAATAAGAGATATGGAATAGGGCAGTCATTATATTAAAATTATAAGAAAGTTTTAAACATAGAAATAAAATTACTTAAAATTAAAGAATTGCCTTAAAAAGTACTAAAAACTCATTTAAAGAGATTTTTTTCTTAGAAGAGAAACTAAAAATTATTAAAAATTATCTAATAATAGCATGGTCATTAATTTTATTTTAAAAGTGTGATGAGGTATAAAGAGAAGTATAAGAATGGTAACATCTAAATTAAGTGGGTGTCAAAATACCACTTATTTTACAATTTTTAAATTAGAGGTATAAGTGATATTTTAAAACATGAAAAAAACTGTATTTAGGATAAAACTGAGGTGTACAATTAATAAATATTGATGAAAGTAAGAATTAATAAAATACGTAAACTGAAGTTTCATTTAAGATTTAACAAAGATCAAAACAAATTCAATGGAACTGAAGCAAGGAAAAAGAACAGAAACTAGGTGGACTAGAGTCCAAAATATAATATGGATTTACTAAAATACACAAAGGAAACTAGCAATTTCTAAGAATACAACTTTCTTGGAGTGGGGAATAGGGAGAGGTAATAGCATACGAATAAAAACTGTAAAACAGAAGAAATTATTTAAAAATGAAAAGACAAGTCTATAAATAAAAACAATAACTGAAACAATTTTGGACAATAAAAAGCTCGAAAAAAATACACAAAATCAAGAAGAGGGTTATTTACACAGATATGGAGAACATTGAACAGTTTTGTGAATAGAGTGTACTGGTTTATGAAAAAACATTGGAAATTTAGGTTAAAAAATATTTCTAGCTATATCCAACGGCAAGTCTGTATGGGCGTATAAAGCTCTGGTGCCCAGGCATCATTTCTGTAGCAATCTTAAGAGCCAACACAGGTGCAGGTCCAACACTCTCTATAGAATCAGCTAAGGCATCATAGTTTAAAGTATCCATCTGCCTATTTCTGCTTCTTGATTTCCCCCAAGTAGTGATCCTAAACTCACTTCCTAGTAAACTTTATGCCCCGGGGGGGAAAAAGCAACATATACATTTTTCTATTCATTAGTTACTAGTTTGGTAATATAGAAAATTACTTAGCATCATTAATGGCAATGATATGCTATTATTTCTCCCTATTCTTCACTCCAAGAAAGTTGTATTCTTAGAAATTGTTAATCTCCTTTGAGTATAGTAAATCCATATCATATTTTGGACTCTAGTCCATCTAGTTCTGAAGCAAATCTTTATTGTGAGAATGAATATTCATGGAGAATTCTAAAAAGATATACAGCCCTTCCATCTGTTATCAATTCTTTTTTTTTTTTTCGGTACGCGGGCCTCTCACTGTTGTGGCCTCTCCCGTTGCCGGACGCGCAGGCTCAGCGGCTATGGCTCACGGGCCCAGCTGCTCCGCGGCATGTGGGATCTTCCCGGACCGGGGCACGAACCCGCGTCCCCTGCATCGGCAGGCAGACTCTCAACCCCTGCGCCACCAGGGAAGCCCCTATCAATTCTTAATTTTATTTTTGTTCCAAACCAGAGCAACAGAGAACAGAGCTGCTTATTTAGGCCTTTTGCAGGTGTGCACTTAGCAAACTCTGTTTGGCATTATGCCATCACTCTATTTTGAGAGATTTTATAAGGCAGGGAACTCTGAAACTTGCCGAAGTCTTTATTTTAATGATGCTGTGGAGTATATTCTCCTCTATATTATGAAGTGCCTTGTATATGAAAAATCCTTTAGAAGAAAACTGTGCCGTTGAGAAATTCCTATGTGTTATTAAATAGACATTGAAAATTTTATTATGAGTGATAATTCTCATTTTACTTGGCCTTCTAGGAATCTGATAACCAGATGTTCTACTCACTTCAAAAAATGGTACTTGTTTTTACAGCTTTCAGTTTGTGCTTTGACACTATAACTATTATTATATATTTCCCTGCCCTGACTTTTCTATTCCCTTATTTCCTCATTTAAAAAAAAAAAAAACCACTTTTTTTTAATCTCGTTATATGATATGCTTCACTGTAAGGTACAAGTTTTTCAGGATGTCAAAATAACAATGAACTAGGCTTAATCAATTAGCATTATAGTCTGACCAGCAACCAGCTAGAGAAAAAAGTTTTAACTCCCCAGCCAATTAGATGACATTTTTATAGTTTTATTTCCTCTTGTACAAAATAAAGAGTCTGATCTAATCTATTTAATCTCTAAAACGTTTTCCTGCTCTGAAATACTCTGATCTAAAATTGTTCCTTTCGTCTACTTTCTTTGTAATATACATGGAAGTCTCTACCAAATTAGAGTCATTAAAAAAAAATCTGTGTACGTTCTGTGACCTATACTTACACCTGTTCTTGGTATTATTGTTTTTAATACAGATACAGGTATTTTAAAACTTCACATCTATGGCCTCCATGGGGCAGTATGAAAACTCCTACTTAGTATACTTAGGCAGGACACCTAGGTGGACTTGATGGATTAGGAAAGACTTCTGTAAAGAGTGATATGTATAAAGAGGAAAGAGAGTATTGATGACTTAAAGAATAATGTGGAAGGGCCCAGAGGCAGCAGAGAGCAATAAGAGAAGTGCTTCCTCCTCCCCCCACCCTGTGGCTTCATATTCTGGGAACAAGAGATAAAAGGTGGGGAGGGAAAATGGGGCCAGAAGAGGACTTGGTAAGCCATGAGGAGGAATGTGAACTATATCTTTAGAGCATTAAAGAAGTATCCATGGATTTTACTCCAAGTGTGACATGATTTGAAGTATGCTTTAGAAAAGATTCCTTTGGCAACCCAGAAGGGGCTACCTTTCAAGAGTGCAAGAGGGAAAGAGAAACTCTTTAGTGGGCAGCTTCAATTATCTCAGGGAAATGTAATAACAAGTCATGAATAAAATATCCTTGTCAAACTTATTTATCATGGTCTATTTATCCTTCATGTAGTAATAACCTAGAAATATCAAGTCTTGGAACGAAAGCTGGCTAAATTTGTCTTAATATTTAACAGAGCTCTTTGAATTGCATGTAATTTTCCATAATCTGTATGTCAGTAATTTGGTGCTAATGGTTTAAATCATACATAAATTATCTCATACGTAAGAAAACAAGCATTGTTTCCGACCTTGATTAGAAATTTCATATGTTTCCCATAAGAGTTTTTAAAATTTGACAATAATACAGGAACATCATATAGATGGATTCTTTCTAAATTTATTAAAACTGTGTAAGTGTTCATTTAATGACACTCTGTCGTCCATAATGTAGGTTCAAATGTTTTTTTTTAAGTGTGGAGGATGAGAGAAGTGTCTGCTGCCTTTGAAAAGCAAATGTTTGTATAATCTCAAAGTTTAGAACAAATATTACTTATGGAGCCAAAATGACATCTGCTAAATAAATCTACAAAATACTAGTAAAACTATGCCAAACACATTTCTTTACAAGAAAATCAAACACTGACTAGAATTTTAAGTAGTGTTTTTTTAATAAAATCATAGTGTCGCAAGTTATCCTTCATGAACTCTGTCTTTTGTGTTTTCCACTTGGAATTTTACAGATGTTTTAATTACCTGAATATCTTCTTTGAATTGTTTTGGTATTAAAACAATTGTTTTGCATTAAAATAAAAAGTAGAGATTTCATAGTAAATGCCACTACATGACTTTGTTTGTTAAATGGAATATGTGGAATTTATTCATATTAAAATTAAAGTATATAATTTATTCATGTGAAGTTAAATGAGTAGGAACCTAGAAAACAATTAAGCTCAAAAGTCTTACTTTTTTTCTTTTTATATCATTTTTGTTCACAAAAACATCTTTCAGTGTAAGGATATTCCTGATGAAAATAGATATATAGATTTAAAATCAGTGTTAAATATGCTAAAATAAGATCATAAACTTTCTGAAATACTGTTTTCACTTTAAGAAAAAAAATATTAGATGAATGTAGTTTTAGTTCCAGGAAGGGAAATATTAGCAGAGTATTTTAGCATACTCTATCTGGTCCACAAAAGGAACAAAATAATTTGCATTGGTGGCAACAGATTATTCAACACATACAAATCTATTGTTCCTAGAATCTGGTTAAGTTCCAGTTCTATAAATAGTCATTAGGGTGTCATGTGAGTACAGAGTACAGAGTATAGAAAATGGTGATCTGAAATTATCTTTGTAGTAAAGATTATTTCTCACCAGGAAGATCCACTATAGGTAGAATAATTAATCTCTGTCCTGCTTGTGAAACTTGATCATGTATTTTTACATAAAAATGAAAACAGAATTGAATACTAATTTTAATTGTCCTCTACCATATTATATGCCTTTGGAATCTGGTCAACACGATAAGAATGCCCTCATCATACACGGTTGAACAGAAAGAGGTGCTGTGCATTTGTAAGACTGTAGCTTCCATTTGATATTTTTTAAATAATTATTGAGGAAATATTGATCGTTTTGTGGTATAATCAAGACTCTAAGCAATTAGTTATGTATTTAGAAAACCTGAGAGAATGTCACCATAATTTTTGTGATACATATATGTAAATGTAAGCATAATTCAAGCATATAGTTTTACATGTACATGCATGTGCATATATATATGTGTAATTTCAGATATTTGTGTTGTAACATTATCACTAAGCTTATCATTTATGTGGTTTTCTACCAGTCAGACAGTGAGCTTCTCAGAGAGAAAGATGGTATCATATTTACTTTTATGTTCACTGGACTTCATCATTCACATAATAGGTGCTCAATGGGTAATTTTTAAAAAAGAATTTCATGTTTACAGAACAAGAATATTTATTTTAAAAATGTTTTGGGGCACAGATTTCCTGACACCTTTTAGAAATTGGGTAATATTTGAATGAAATTGTTACTCATTCAGATAAGATTAGAGACATGTTATATGACTTCTTTCCCTCTATTTTGCCACATTCAGCTTTCTTTGGCTGAGAAATGCTTACTGAATCATCGACCGAATCCTTGAGATACTTTTTGCAAATGGGGAAAGAGTTTTCAACACAGTACGCAGCTCTTGTACATGTTTTATTTAGTAATCTCTATCCTGTTGTATCATGTTTGTATGTGTTATTTCCAAAAATAGGGAATTTCTTGCACTGTTTTATTGACTTTGTCCCCCAAAGTAGCTACTCTAGTATTGGGTAAATATTAACTATTCCTCAACTTAGTGAATTGATGCATATGTGAACGAAACCTTGAAGATAATAATAAGCTTTAAAACTTATAAAGCTAGTATGCATTTGTGAGTTCCTGCTTCCCTTTAAGGATAATATGTTTTTGTTTAGAAATGTTGTGCAGATATATTATGATCAAGATTCTTAGTAAGTAGTTATAGAGTAAGAGAATTCAAGGCAATATTTCCTTGTCACTGTAACTTCCAGAAAGTAAACTTTAGTGTCCAGTCAAATGCAGAAAGGGACATAGGACTTTCAGGAATGGGAGAAATCTGCATGGGTATCCATCATATCTTTACAAGTTTGGTAGGGCACTTAATTTAATTCTATAGCACTGAATAGAAAAAATTTTTTAAGTTTATGACAATAGTACTTGAGTTTTTATTTTTAAAATTATTCATTATTAATAAATGGAAAATAAATCCTTAGTCACTGTAATTAAGAAATACCATGACTTAAAGTTGGTTTTCATCATGTTGTCAAAATTTAAAACCTTATTTTCTATAATAATTCATAATTACTTCATCTTTTCAATCCATCTGGAGGGTAATCAATATATAAGCGTATGAACCAGCTGCTGCCCCAGGCATGGAGTAGCGGCCAAGAGGGACCTGGGCTCTTCTCCAGCAGCAGAATCCCCAGAAAACCCTCTAGCTACAAGGAAATTGGTACAAATGCAAATACTGCTTCCTTTTACCCAGGATTTTCATTTATTGGCATCTATGGGTCTTTGGGCTTCTTGTCTTACTTTTCACACCTATGATTTTTATAACCAAACAACTATTTATTAAGTTCCTATTTTATATGACAGTAATACATACAATTACTTAGGGAATATAAATATGATGCTTTGTGAAATACTTCTTCTTAGCTTTCAAAGGCATACCTAAGAATATCAAAACTTTAGTACGAATACAAGATAGAAAGGAAACAAAACTGTTCTACAATGGAAACTTTGGTTATATATGGCATGTGGAATTGTAAGGGTCCTAAATTAAATCTTGAGAGATAATAAGTGAAATAAGCTAAAAGATAAATTAACTGAATAAAGATTATGACCTTTTTACCTACTTTTATAAGTAACCATGCACAAAATAGATTACAGATTCTATGACTATATTTTGTTTGTTACAAAAATGGCAAGCAGAGACTTGATATTTTTCAGTTAAAAGGTAAAAATCTAACAATTTTTGAGCTTATACTATCAAGCACTTTAAATGCATCATTTCAGCTACTCTTTTTAATAATAGTGTAAACAGGTTTTTAGCTTTCTCTTTTTTAAAGCAAGAGAGTAACTTGCATCTATTAGGTAACTCGCTAGTTCTGCAGCCTGTTAATCTCATGTTTTTCCACTAAATACCACTAAATTCCTTTTTATTTAAAAAAATTTTTTTAACAACTTTATTGGAGTATAATTGCTTTACAATGGTGTGTTAGTTTCTGCTTTATAACGTGAATCATCTATACATATACATATGTCCCCATATCTCCTCTCTCTTGAGTCTCCCTCCCACCCTCCCTATCCCACCCCCCCATCCCACCCCTGTAAGTGGTCACAAAGCACCGAGCTGATCTCCCTGTGCTATGTGGCTGCTTCCCACTAGCTATCTGTTTTACATTTGGCAGGTTTTTTTCCTTTAATAATACTGGCATCATTACTCTTTTTAATCCCTTAATGCCATATTTTCAGTGCTAACATTCCAAATAGAACTGCTTGGAATAAAACACAACCCACACAGTTATTAATATCTTCAAGGAATACTTTGGAAAAGACAGGCTGTAAAAACTAATCACTTCCAAAGGTGGGCATTTGAGCAACTGACATTCTTTTTCTCACTTTGGTTTCTTTTTAATTAGTTGCTTGTTTTTTAAAAGTATTTCCAGGATTTAGACTTATTATTTATATTCTGGGTCCAAATCTGTTGCCCTTATTTCCCTTGAGAAATCTGCTTCCCAGTGATAGAACAGTAATGAAGAATATGCTGGAATGATTCAAAAAAGGGCTACCTTCTTCCAAAACTTCTACTTTTCCTTAAGAACATGATGAACTGTATTTCACTTTATCTGTTATTTTCAATTCCAGTTCCAGTGGATACTTCAGTAAAACTAGGCATTTCAAGGGAATATTTACTTTAATTTTCAAAATTTACCATATGCTTTGTGAGCTAGAATTCTATAATCAGAATAAATTAACTTGGCTTTCTTTATTCCTGATCCTTCAAGATCCTTACTTGAAAAGCAGATAAATGGTATTTTTAAAGATTTTAGTTGAAACTCTTCTTGATAAAATTATGTTAAGTACTGTTGCATAAATTCTAAAATTCACACATGGACTATTCCTTAATTTGCTAGTTATAATAATTTAGATTTTTACAATTTAGACACCTTTTTAAATTAATAATTATTAAGATTATACTTGCCTTGGTTTAACTGTCACCTTGTTCATTGTAAACAATCTCTAATGTTTATTAGTCTATTCAGGTACAATACTGTATTTGGTCCTTAGTTGACTAAGTAAAACACTTTCTTCCTAATTTTATGATAATACTATTTTTGTATGTCTTCCTACCTCTCTCATTCTTCCTTCTCCAAAATTACCTCTGGATTTATGTACCTACCCTTGTGCATTAGTCTTTAGATTGAAAAAGCTTTGCCTTGGCAAATGTTTCATATTTCTCTCTAGCCCCATCCTCATCTCTAAATTAATCTTGCACTTCTAAATGTTTCCTGTGTTTCTAAACTGGATGTTATTCTGAAAGCTTAGATTCGGAATGCTCTGAATTCAAACTCAGCTTTTCCTCATGACTTCCCTGAATACATTTTTCCTATCAACACCTTATTTTCATGAATGACACTATTGTTATGGGTTGAACTGTGTTCCTCAAAAAGATATGTTGAAATCCTAACCTTCAGTAACACAGAATGTGACTTTATTTACAAATAGAATCTTGGTAGACATAATCAGGATAAAGTCATACTGGAGTAGTTTGCACCCTTAATCCCATGACTAGTGTCTTTAAAAGAAGAGAGAAACATAGGGAACCCCATGTGAAGAAAGAAAGTACGCAGGGAGAAGACAGCCCTGTGACAACTGGGACAGAGATTTGAGTGATGTGTCTACAAGCCAAAGAGCGCCAAGGATTGTCAACAAATACCAGAAAGTAGAAGAAGTAAGAAAAGATTTGCTCCTACAGGTTTCAAAGGAAGTATGGCCCTGCCAACCCCTGAATTCTGGACTTTCAGTCTCCAGAATTTTGACAGAACAAATTGCTCTTGTTTAACCACCCAGTGTGTGGTACTGTGTTATGACAACTGTAGGAAACTTATACAGCTACATCATAAATCACAAAGATGTATTTTACTTAACAGTCATCTTTACCTCTCACAACCAAAAAAATTCCAAATCCTTTCAATTCTGTTTTGACAATAATGGCTACAGCCTTCCCCTGTATATATCCTTTGCCTATCTTACTCACAGGCTTTTATCATATCTTACCTAATTAAAAGCTTAGAAGACTGTTTTACATTGATTGCTTTAGTAGTCCTAATTCTTTACTAGCCTCTGGGTCCATACTCTATTATGTAACTTTATACCTTCTATCATGATTTTGGGCTCCACCATGAGGCATGTTTAAGGCCAATAAAATGCTGGGGACTGTAATTCAAACAGTATTAAATAAGCTTGAATTTTAGGACTTCGATTTTGTACCTCTGCCTCCATGACCCCGCATGAGAATATGCCCAGTTAACCTACTGTAGGATAAGAGACATACGGCTCAGTCACCTCCAAACCCTCTTAGACCCCCAACTGTCTACATGTGGATGAGACCAGGAAAACTACTCAGCTGAATCAGCCTAAATTGTGACTTGCTTATTCCTAGGCTAAGTAAATGTTTATTACTTTAAGCCACAAAGTTTTATGGTTTGTACACACACACACACACACACACACACACACACACACGGCATTATTATTATGTTAATAGGTAACCAGTACCAGGATCTACACATCGTGCTTAAGGGAACCATAGCCTAGCCTTTTCCTTACCTTCTAACCTTATTATTTTTTGCATAATTCATTTGTTGTATCTTCTAGCAACCTCAGTGGTTACTAGGAGTCTGAGTTATGATCATGTGTATGATTAATAATGCAGACACTTTGCAATAATAAAATGAAGTAAAATGGGATTTTCCTAGTATTTGCATCAAGAACCCCGATCTTATGAAATCCCAAAGAAAAAACTCGAACACGAGAGAAATTTATTGCTCATGAATTATGGATTATAAAAATTTAAACTTGTATTGTTTTTGAGATCTCTTCTTAAACATAGTGATGCATTTAGGACAATGATTTATCAACAAAATTGTTATCTCATAAATAAGCCAAGAGTATTATGAAAATGTATCCTTTTCTGGGAATCAAATTATAAAATCTAGCATCAAGTGATAGTGCCAGGAAATTCATTTATATTCCATATTGTGCAAACAACTTTGTATTTATAAGACTAGAAAAACTAAATTATTTATGAAAGTGTCAACTTTTGTATACAGAAATACCAATTTGGATTACAAATTCATGAGTATATGATATTGCAGAGTAAGCAGACACTCTAGGGATTAAGGATTCCCAGAGTATATTTTACATTTATATATATTTTAATAGACAGAGGCCATTAAAAAATTATATGTCATCAGTTATTATTATCTTCTCAATTTGATAAATTACACATTCAAATAATAAAAATTTAAGGAGAAACTTCAATTGTTTATTACTATATGTATTAAATTAATGAAAGCTATTTATATAATTTAGTTTAAAATTGAATATGTATATAAGTAATTTTCAATTAAACTTTGAATCTTTAGCATTGGCACATAAGACCCTTTTACATTTAATTAAATTACCATGCTTAGAAATTTATCCTTTCTATTTGAATCATGTATTGATTAGTTTGATTTTCTACTCATGGTAATAAGGTATATTTTTGAAATATGTTAGCCTTAGAAACTATTTAACAATTTTTCATATTTTGGTAAAGCAAAAAATAATAAGACACACACTTTGCCTTTTTCTAGTCTAGCTAGCACTATCAGTTATGCTGGCTTTATACAATCATACATTTATTCATTCATTATTTAAACAAATGTTTATTCAACATATACCTTATATAATACCCATTGTTTTTATATGTATTTAATTTATATATACAGACACACATTTTATTATATATACTATATACATATAATTACAACAAATATGATTGATTTATTGAACTTAAGATAACTAATTTTAAGTACATCACTGGAATCATTTGCAATTACATTTTATTATATTTAGTTTATAATAGTTTAACTACATGAAAGTGTGTTCAGATACAACCTAATAACATGTATTTTATGCATATCAGGGCCGCAGTGAAGTGCTGCAAACTGTTTGCTTTGTTTTGTTGAAGTTTCCAGAGTTAATAAAGATGGTGAGCATTCTCTGAGAAAGCAACCCATAGAAGATGAAAGAGACAGAAAAAAATATAGATGATACACACTTATACTAACAGTTACTTTGAGTTTTTATTCAATTAGATTATTTTTAACTAGTTCTTAATTGGCCTAACACATTTAATTTTTGGCTAGTTATCAAAACAAGAAGCCCTGATATGCATGAAATACATGTTATTTAATCTGCTGGAAATTTATTTATCTATGTATACATTATCCAAAACTAGTAACAGAGTAATTGATGAATATTTTTGTGTGAAAAACCTAGATATGTGTTACTTTATTCTTATTTTATTTATATTCAACACAGTTCAGGGTCTGTTAAAAACGTAGATATTTTAGCAGATTCTTAAACTCTGAGCCACCAGGAAAGTCCCAGGGCTACCTTTTTATCCCTGCTTCTGAAGGCTTAAGATCATAGGCTTTTACTTTCCCTCTTTTTTCCCCCGATGAAGATCCTCTTATAGGAAGACCACACGTCATAATTTGTGACAATAAAACCTTCAAAACAAATGGCAAGATGACTTGTAGGAAAAATCATAATGAAAAATGTTTCCTTTAATTAAAGACGTTGAAGTATTTTATCTTACAAAGTGAGCATCTAAAAAAGAAATGTCAGTTATGATAAGTATGATTATTAATCGCAGTAAAGATAAATTACTTTAAACAAATTTAATTTACTTACAGAGTCTGAAAGATAGCCTTGAGGAGCACATAGTTCTGTAGTTACAGTAAAAGAAGGAAAAGCGTACATCACAGGGGCAGGCTTAATATCCTGTTCAAAATTATCTTAAAAATAGGAATGTAAAGTCAAACAAACATTAGTAATATGGTTTGTACCTGGAAACGAAGTTGTAGCATAATTCAGTGCCACAGATACAGATTACAAACTGTTTTGTACAAGCTGTTTTGATGAGTCACTTTGTGAGCTGGTTTTTAAAATTTTCCATGGCAAAAAGGATTAGCAGCAATGTATGTTTTTATTATCCACGAAACACTACATATAATCATATTTCATCTATTGTTTTAGCATATTACTGTCTTCCTGTAAACAAGGGATCATCTTTTATATAAATACTTGTACATATCAGCATATCAATTATAATGCAGGCTTAGTAAAAAGTGATGATCTCTGAAGACAATATTACAGGAAGTAAATACCCTCAATCATTAAAAAAAACTCTCTACTTACAAAGAACTTGTAAGGAAACGGATGTCTTGATGAATAATGTGAGATTTATATGAGAATGGTGTGAAATGCAATGAAACAACAGTATAATTAATTACATAACTTGGATTAAAATATATAGAAGATTTATTGAGTGAAATACATTTAAATCCATACAGCAGTAGAGATTAAAATTGATTTTGAAGTGAATTTAAAGATTTATTCATAGAATGAAGTTAATGGTTTAAAGACAACTAAAAGGCAGAATTCAGTGTTTGCCAGGTGATTGTGAGTATTCTCAGAAAAAAAGAGAAAACTTTTGAAAATGTATTCCACAGCAAAGTCCTGGAAGACTGTGCTGCTTTGTCTTTTCTAATAGCAGAAGGCTACAAAAGCAGCATGTGCACTTAATATTTTTAAACATAGTTTAATTTTTTTTAATATTTTAAACTCTCAAGGATGTAATTTTTAAAAGCCTAATTTTATTCTGGGAGCAGCAGTAAATTGGGAGCTACAACACATACCAGAATCTCAGTAGAACGTTTTTTCTTTTATTTCAATTTTATGGTCAACCAGGGGAAATGTATTACTGTTTTTTTTCAAAACCCAGTTTTACATGTGTTTTCTGAATTATTCATACAGCAATTCTCAAGGTAGGCATAACTGTCACCATTCAAACAAAGACAGTTATGTTGGGAGCAGCAAAGTGTCAAATAACAGTGAAACTCAGGTGTGGTCTAGAAACAAGAACATCAAAGAGGTCGGACTCTTCCAGGTTTAAATTCAAGATTGCTTGCTTACTTTCCCTGACACCTTAGGCAAGCTATTGAACTTCTCTTTTGGAGCTGGCATGAAATTTAGATATAATATATGCAAATATGCCTTTGCAGACACTCCAAAAACAGCAACTGCTGATTTACTATAATCCCGAATCCATTGTTTTTTATTTTTATTTTTTAATTTAATTTTTTTACATCTTTTTTTGTTTGTCTTTGTTTTTGCGGTAGGCGGGTCTCTCACTCTTGTGGCCTCTCCCGTTGCGGAGCACAGGCTCTGGACGCGCAGGCTCAGCGGCCATGCTTACGGGCCCAGCCACTCCACGGTATGTGGGATCTTCCCGGACCGGGGTACGAATCCGCGTTCCCTGCATCGACAGGCGGACTCTCAACCACTGCGCCACCAGGGAAGCCCTATTTTTTTAACATCTTTATTGGAGTATAATTGCTTTACAATGGTGTGTTAGTTTCTGCTTTATAACAAAGTGAATCAGTTACACATATACATATGTTCCCATCTCTCTTTCCTCTTGCGTCATTGTTTTTTTTTAAATTGTATGACTTTGGAAAAGCTGCCATTTCCTCAGCTCTAAAAGTTGGAAAATACACTTACCTTATACGCTGCAGTAAGGAGTACATAAGGTAATATGCGTAAGCACACCTGGCACAAAAGGGTGACGTCCTTTTCTTGGCTCGTCAACCTGCTCCTTTATCTCTGTCCATTTCAGGTTCATAATCAAGAATTTCTTCCCTCGAAGACACTGCTTCCCTTCACTTTTTCTTTAATTACTAAGAAATGAGGTTAAAAATGGGAAATTTGACTGGCTCAAACAAGTCTATTATAGAATAAATCACCTTTTTTTATTCTATGTTCTCTGGAAGTAAACTGAGTTAGAACAGGAAATAAAATAATAATCATTAAGACAATCAAGTTCTAGTTGCTCCTCGCCTCTGCCTTTAATCTCTAAGGGATACATACACATGGACAGGTTACATATTTTCTTGGAAGGAGAGAATCTGTTTTCTAATCTGTTACAATAAACTGATTAAACAGGTGATCTTTAAGACTTACTCCACTTCTAAATTCTATGTTATTGTCTAATCAATCTCCACATCCATGGATATCTATTTTACCTATAACACTGTTCTCAATTTTGTTAGCTTGAGTGATAAAATTCTGATGTTAATGGAATCTCAATTGTGATTTTTAACTTTGAACAGACCGTGGGTTTTGCTCCATTCCAGAAGCTACCACTAATGTATCCTTTAATGAGAGAGAGATGAGCTGATAAAATATGGATGATCAGCAAAAACTCATTTAAAGTGAATAGTCTGCTAATATCATCATCACTTACATAGAACTGTTATATGCTCATTACATATAACTCACACATTTCTCAACATTGTGCTCTGTAATCTTCAGAATGTTAGTAGTGTTTTTCATGAATATAACAAAATAGGATACACTGTAGACACCTATACGTATATAATATCTAAATATATTTGTTACATTAGAAATTTTAATTGTTGAGTGTATGTTCATAAAATGGCCTATTCTGTGTCAGATAAACACATTTGGAAAATTTTTCTCAATGTGTACAACTTAATGAGGAGACATAAATCGCTGCTTTGACCAATTTCAGTACACAAACTGATCTGCATTTCAAGGATACTGAGGACATAGATACTATGTGATGGTTATTATTAATAACATTTCTCAAGAAACTAAATATTGTAATTACTAATATTCAGACAAAGCTAGAATACTTTTATGTGATGAAAATTATAGGATTGATTACCAGTCCCATGTTAATACAATCAGGTGAGTTTGAATTTTGTTCAGGTTGATTTGAATTTTTTTTTTTTTTTTTTTTTTTTTTTTTTTTTGCGGTACGTGAGCCTCTCACTGCTGGGGCCTCTCCCGTTGCGGAGCACAGGCTCCAGACGCGCAGCCTCAGCGGCCATGGCTCACGGGCCCAGCCGCTCCGCGGCATGTGGGATCTTCCCGGACCGGGGCACGAACCAGTGTCCCCTGCATTGGTAAGTGGACTCTCAACCACTGCGCCACCAGGGAAGCCCTTGATTTGAATATTTTGTGTTTAGAAGGTCCAAAATATAATTAACTACTTGTCTACCTTGCTAAGGTTCCAATGTCAGAAAAATATGTATAACGATTGACCTAATTCTGTTTTATTTTAGGATTAATATGAGGATTGTTCAGGCAAATAAGTGACCAGAAATGAAAACAAGGCATGATTTGTCATCACATCTGAATAACTATATTAACAATATCATTTATTTATCCCAATAATATTTTTAAAGCTAACCTTCTATATTTCAGGAACTGTGCTAAGATAAATGCAAAACCTCTCTTAATTATGAGATTCAGTATTGTTTGTAGATAAAACCCACATCCCAAGTTTTAAATTCCTTTTGGAGAGAAATGCTGATATTTTATTTCAATAAAATAGTACATAAAACTATGTAAAGTAAACCTAAATAAAAGAGATACCTAGGGTGAAAAGATGCATAAAGAAATGCTGTATTGTGAGAATTTAGGCAATTTATCTGATAAAGAAAAAGACGGTCGATCTGCATCATGAATGCCATGTCCTGAACATCTGAGAGCTAAACTGCTCTATAGTTCTAAGGAATCCAGATAGTTTACGTTGTTTTCTTGAGCGAATCCATGATGGCATTTTCTGTCTTCATTAGAACAGACTGTAGGTGCCTCTTTTTCATATGAAGTGTAGGAGAGAACTAAAATTTGGATTACAAAGCAAGCATTAAACTGATATTTTTACATGTAATATCTCACTTAAACTTCATAATAAATCCATGTGGATAGATATTTTGGGTCCCGTTTTTTTAATATGATGAAATAGAGTCTCATCTCTATTGGATGTGCTACATCACAGGTAAAACTCACATTCTAGGTTTTCTGGGTCGAAAGACCTTAAGATCTTTTCATTCTACTGATTTGCCTCGTTTGACAAGGATAAAGTTATAGTAGAGTCAAATACATCATGAACTCCATTAAATATTTGCATTGCCTACCAGAGATATATAAGCAAAATACCTACCCTGCCATGATGGAATTTAGTGCTGAGAAGATTCAGGATAAAATCATATTCTATGAAAGCGAATAAAAAAAGAGACGTTAAGTTTTCGTTAGATGGAAAATGAATATCAAATAAATCAATACCAAATTTATATCTGTGCACTCTTAGTTGAAATGTCAAAGTGTGTGATCAAAAGTAAATGAGAAGGTAAAGCAATAATAGAATAGAATTTAAATGATTTAATACAGTAATCAGTATTTGTTGAAGGTGCTACAAATACCGTTGAAGGTATTTGTTGAAGGTGCTACTTGCTCAAAATAGATATTTGATTAATATCAAGTATATAAATGAACCAATAAATAAATCTGGGGGGGTTGCCATCCCACTGTCCCTAACCAACGGCGAAGTATTTCATATGTAAATTCATGAACTATAGGTAAATTTCTCAATTATGCCTTTGTTTATTTACACAGAACTTTTTAAAAAAATCAGCAAATACAGCATCTTTTCGTCATACTATCAAAACATTCTGCTAGAAAACAAAATAAAGATGTATTGACTAAAATGTACATTATTCCATACATGTCATGTTAAGATTTCTTAGCATACTAGGAATTATTATCTTTCCTATATGATTTTAATAGTTTTAATAATGCTTGCTTAATGTTTTTCTAAAAAGAGGTTATAGACTAGATTTCTAGTGTATTTTTCTCTATCCAAAGCAATTGCTTTTTTGATTACTTTTTTTCTTAGTACAATAACTAGAACTAAAGGGCAATGCTATCATTGTGTTTTGTCATTTGCATGTGAGTATTTGAAATCTAATTTTAAACCAAATTAGGTAAATCTTGCAATGATTAACTTTGACTAACACCAAGTCATGACTTACGCTGCATAATGCATTGCCAAATAATTGCAAAACTAGTGTGTACCTTCAGGGAAAGAGCAAACTCAGAAAGGGGTTCATTAATGAGATTCTTATCGCAATACCATTATTTCATTGTGTTCCATCCTAATGGCTAGGTTTTCAAGATTTTTGACAGAGGTTTAAATTTTTTCTGATGAAATTCTGTAAGGACCCTTAATTATTATCATTTGATTCAGACCTTTTAAAACAGAGTACCTGCACATAATGGAGGCTTTCATATAGGCATGCAATAGGTTTGCATTCTGCATTTTCTATTTTGATTTAAAAATATAACACTAATGTGGGCTTCCCTGGTGGCGCAGTGGTTAAGAATCCTCCTGCCAATGCGGGGGACACGGGTTCATGCCCTGGTCTGGGAAGATGCCACATGCCGCGGAGCGGCTAGGCCCGTGATCCACACCTACTGAGCCTGAGCGTCTGGAGCCTGTGCTCCGCAACGGGAGAGGCCACAACAGTGAGAGGCCCACGCACCGCGATAAAATAATAATAATAATACTAATGTAACTTTCACTGTCACTGTTATTAACACTGTAAACTGTCATTGGCAGATATGACAAACCGTCCTACCAGCTACCTTAATAGTGTGAAAAAGGTAGAAAAAAAAGAATGTGATCTTTATGTCTTCTATCTTTGAAATCTCACAAATTAACAATACAGACCGGTGCTTATTCAAATAACTTTGATATTTTATTTAAGAATGTGAAATATTATGCATTTTTAAGAATAGTTGGAATCATCTATATTTTTAATTTAGTAATGCACATATTCCCAAGGATGTATCCCTAGCAGACACAACAGAAATTATTGAAGGATTTACACCATTTTTTGGCTAATATTTTTTTAAGTAGCAAACATGAATGCCTGCCTGAAGCTGCGTTGAGAATATCTGTTCATTACTAAGTACAACACCTTCCACTTGATCACGGGCTCAAAATAATCACAGAAGTCATTGCCTCACAATTTTCCGGAACTAATATTTGGTCAAGGATATCTAGGTCTCGGGCAGTGACAAACATCATTGTGTCTTGTAATCCTGTATATGGAAGAAATGTACAAAATTCTGTTTACATCCAAGCCTAAAACTCCCACTTCATTTGCCACCTCATTTCTCCAGGTAGATGTACTTAAACCAAGGTTACCTAATAATAGTCAATCTAATTGGCAGTCCAGAAAATAACTTTTGAAAATTTTATGTCTATGGCTTCCATGGTGGAACTAAGAAATACTGAAGTTTTCATCCTCTGCTTATCCCTTTAAATCAGTTCACTTGTCCTTCTCATGGCTAACTTGTGCTCTTTTTCCCTTGCCCTGTTCTCGTCACTCCAGCTCTCACTGTCTCTTCAAAGAAACACTTAGAGGGCTTCCCTGTTGGCGCAGCGGTTGGGAGTCCGCCTGCCGATGCAGGGGACATGGGTTCGTGCCCTGGTCCGGGAAGATCCCACATGCAGCGGAGCGTCTGGGCCCGTGAGCCATGGCCGCTGAGCCTGCGCGTCCGCGAGCCTGTGCCCCGCAATGGGAGAGGCCACAAGAGTGAGAGGCCCGTGTACCACAAAAAAAAAAAAAAAAAAAAAGAGAGACACTTAGAGACACACCCTCTGTCATAGGGTCATGAACTCCTGAGTCCACAGCTGTTCAGATGAATGTTGCAGGAATTATTATACACTCTTTACAGTGATATTGGTGACAGAAAAATCTCATGAGACATATTTTAACTACTATCATTTAGCTGCCTAGAGAGGAATAGAGGGGGCAGTACTCTCATTGGAGGGCAGGTCAGTGATTAATAGCAATATCTTGTGCAGATAAAAAAAAGAGATCATTAAGGTAGTTGGTTCAATAATTATCAGTGTTTTGGCATATTACACATATGAAAATATTAACATTTATATATGAAATCAAAAAGTAACTTTGGGTTTTAATGATGTTGATAATGATTAAGAACCAGAGCTCCAACTTTACTTGAATAACATGTTAATCATTATGCCATGCAATATACAGATATTTATTGTTTAATAATCACAATAATATTTTGAAGTTTTGTGTTCATTTTAAAGACAAAGAAGCATAAAACGACTGTCACTTGCCCAAACTCAAGTACTGTAGTTGGGACTGGAACCATAGATCTTTGACCTCATTAAGAAAATTCCCTTTCCCAGTTTTGCTCAGATAACACAAATTTGCTCAGTGATCTAGCTGGCTTGTTAGAAAGTCACTCACCTCCTCACTCAATGAGCCCCAGCTAAAATGAAAACCATTGAAAACTGACTGAAACTCCCAAAATATGAATAAATATTTTCATGCTTTGGAGAGGGAAAATATTTACCACTTTCAAGTATTTTCCCAAATAACTGGCTAAAAAGTAAGTGAAAAGAGTAATCAACTGAATGCAGAAACCAGTCTCCATCCACATTTACATAGTACAGTGGAGGTGCTTATTCCCATTTTCCTCTTGCTTTCATAGAGAGGAGTGACTTTATGCTCCACTCCCCAGGAGAGAAATGTGTGGGAGAAATGCATCTGACCAATACATTTAAGAGAAGAAATGAGTGTGGTTGACTTGGTGCCTCCAGGTTTCCTTTTGAGCCCAGCTGCTTTGCAAGTCATGTGTGTCCTATGCTGTTCCATGGGGGAAGCTTGGAGAGTCTGGCTCTTGCCCTGCCCGGGGAGGTAGGCAGGTGCCCAAAGGCACCAGGGACTGTATGACTGAGTCCACCTAATTCCAGGCTGAAGGATAAGCAAGCACATTTGCCAAGTTAGCTGAAGTTCTGTTCTCTACTCAGTGTTATCAATAATTAACCTAGTATGTCACCTTTCATTTTTCTGTTCTATGTCTGTTTCTTTTAACATCTTTATTGGAGTATAATTGCTTTACAATGGTGTGTTAGTTTCCGCTGTATAACAAAGTGAATCAGCTATACGTATATATATGTCCCCATAGCCCCTCCCTCTTGCATCTCCCTCCCACCCTCCCTATCCCACCCCTCTAGGTGGTCACAGATCACCGAGCTGATCTCCCTGAGCTATGCGGCTGCTTCCCACTAGATGTCTATTTTACATTTGGTAGTGTATATATGTCCATGCCACTCTCTCACTTCGTCCCAGCTTACCCTTCCCCCTCCCCATGTCCTCAAGTCCATTCTGTATGTGTGTGTCTTTATTCCTGTCCTGCCCCTAGTTTCTTCAGAACCAATTTTTTTTTTTTAGATTCCACGTGTATGTGTTAGCATATGATATTTGTTTTTCTCTTTCTGACTTACCTCACTCTGTATGACAGAGTAGATAGGAGTATTTTTTATTGGCTCATGGAAAGCCCTGCATCCCATAGTCTTGAGAATATATAAGAACTAGTATTTGAGGACCAAAGATGATTGATGTTTCTGCTATAGTACTAATAGAAGGCCTTAGGGAGTAAAGGCTATGTGGCATTTGAATTCAACCTTTCACAGTGGCTTAGCCATAGGGGATTTTCTGTTTTTAGAGGTTCAGTGCTGTTTTTAATGGGCCTTCAACTTATTAAGCATAGCCTGTACAGACCTTAATAAGCAGGAATAGAATTCTCTGCAGATGACACCAATCTGACCTAAGATATAAGATGGTCCCTCATGACCTAAACATGACCACACCTAAGCTGACACAGATTTTATCAAGTAGATAAATTATATTGAACAAAAGGAGACTCTGAGACCTACTTTATGCTCATTTAAAACAAGCAAAAATTCATTAAACTACAGTTTAAGTCATTGAAGTATGGATTAATTTTATCTGCTTTTCTAGTACTTCTCAGCCATCACCTCAGATTAGAACTCATCATTGTAAAGGCAGCTAAATTTCCTGAGAGTGTCCAATATGTGAGCTAGTAGTGCCAGATCAGATGCCCCATATTCGTTTAGGCTCTATGTAGTTTTTAACGTACACACACTCTTGAGTTGGACCCCATTATTTGGTCTCAAACAGTACCAGAATTGAGTTGTTTCTGAAACTCTGATTAAAGTTTTAAGTTTCAGAGATCCAGATTGTGGTTCCATCCACATAAGCTCAGTATATCTATACAAAATATGATAGGAAAAGAGGCCATTAATTGTGAAGTGTATGCTGAGGACAAAAAACATGTCAATAAGAATCACTGCAAGTACAAAGACTAGGCAGCAATTTAAAAAGCCTGAGCTGGAACATTCTGTCTGTAGGGATCTCATTTCTCAGGAAATCTAGGAGTGATTGGATTGATTTAAAACTATGCTTTGCTTTTGATAGCAGGAATAGTGAAGAACGAACACATAATAAATATAAGCTAATTAAGCTTGAGGAAGAGAGAATTTCCACATGAGAAATCTTGTCATTTTAAAGGAAAAGGTATACACATTTGATAGGAGACAAATGACATCTTGGAGGTGAAACCAGACAGATAAGAAAGTAGAGAAGACATATACTTTTAAGGAAGGTGTTAAGGAGGGGACACCTGTTTTGGTTTCTATTAGATCAGAAAGAGTGGCTGGGTATACCCCCAAATAAATAAATAACAGCAGGAAAAAGGCAAGATCTCAATGATTAGGAACCTTCTCTCAGAAAGAGTCCAAAAAATGTTGATAGATAACGTGTTAAATATTTAATTAAATAAAAAATTCCTAAAACAAGATCAATCACCTCACATCTGTCAGAATGACCATCATCCAAAAGGCAAGGATGTGGAGAAAAGGGAACCCTCATACCCCCTTGATGGGAATGTAAATTGGTGTGGCCACTGTGGAAAACAATATGGAGGTTTATCAAAAAACTAAAAATAGAACTATCATATGACTCAGAAATTCCACTCCTGGGTATATATTCAAAAAAAAAGAAAACACTCATTCGAAAAGATACATGCACCCCAATGTTCATAGCAGCATTATTTAAAATTGCCAAGATACAGAAGCAACCTAAGTGCCTGTCAACATATGAACGGATAGGGGCTTCCCTAGGGGCTTCCCTGGTGGCGCAGTGGTTGAGAGTCCGCCTGCCGATGCAGGGGACGCGGGTTCGTGCCCTGGTCCGGGAAGATCCCACATGCCGCCGAGCGGCTGGGCCCGTGAGCCATGGCCGCTAAGCCTGCACGTCTGGAGCCTGTGCCGGAGCCTGTGCTCTGCAATGGGAGAGGCCACAACAGTGAGAGGCCCGTGTACCGCCAAAAACAAACAAACAAAAAAAAAAAAACATATGAATGGATAAAGAAGATGTGGTATATATATATATATATATATATATATATATATATATATATATAATTACTACTCAGCCATAAAAAAGAGTGAAATTTTGCCATTTGCTACAACACGGTTGGACTTGGAGGTTATTATGCTAAGGAAATTAAGTCAGACAGAGAAAGACAAATACTGTATGATATCCCTTACATGTGAAATCTAAAAAATAAACCAGCGAATATAGCAAAAAAGAAGCAGACTCACAGATATAGAGGACAAACTAATGGTTACCAGTGGGGAGAGGGAAGAGGAGAGGGGAAATATAGGGGAAGGGGAGTAAGAGGTACAAACTATTGGGTATAAAATAAGCTACAATGATATGTTGTCCAACACAGGGATTATAGTCAATATACTATAATGACTATAAATGGAGTGTAACCTTTAAAAATTGTGAGTCACTATGTTTTACACCTGGAACTTATATAATATTGTACATCAACTATACTCAATTTAAAAAATTAAAAATATTAAAAAATATGAATCACAATTTGAAGATAAGGCCTAAGTAGTTAGAGAAATATTTACAAATATTAAGTAGTTGGGGAAGACATGGACAACTTTGAGAGAGGAAGACTAGAAAGATTAGTGTATATAACCAAACAATTACTGAGTGAGTTTCAAGGTGACCCGGGTAATGTAGGTGAGGAAGCATTGCTTGTGCTCTGAAGAAACAGACACAAAAGAGAGAAAACTCCTTGAAAGAGCCAGGCTGGGTAATAACAATCATATCCATTCATCCTTAGTCTGATGGGAAAATATCTCCTTGGGGAAAAAGTCAGACAAGGGATGTGAAGATATATAATATTTCTTTGAATACTATGATTTTTGCAGACCCAGAATTTGTTCTGTCTAACCAAGTGGCCTCACAAAGCAAAACTAGCAAATTCAATGGGAAATAGAGAAGTCTAACACCACCAGAGAAAGAGTAAAATAAGTCTTTCTATCTAGCAAAATCGCTTGCTGTGTATGTGGTTCAGAAAAACAAAAGTGAACTCAGGTTAAACTGCTAAAAACTCATCTGAGCCCTCCTCAGTGTATAGGGGTGAAAGGAGAAGAAAAAGTAAATAAGGGCATAGCTTCTACTACAGAGAAAGAGTAGAAAGAAATGCTACTGCAGGCTGGAAATGTTCAAGAGATGAAAGAAGAAAGACGTCCAGGGCCTCGAGGTGTTATGTAGAGATACTGGTTACAAGGTTTTTTTTCACTTTTTTGTACTAAGCTCAATAACACAGGAAAGAAAGAGATCTCGTGATCTGGGAACTGGGCCACCACCAGTGCAAATTTCCTCACATTGCTAAAAGGCACATATGCCTCAAATGCCACTTTGTGAGTGAGAAGACAGCAGGAATAAGTGGATGACAAGTTCTGGCACCAGCTACTGAAGAGGCATCCAGGGCCCAGCCTTCAGAGTGGGTTATCTGCCCAAGTATCTCGGAAAGCGACTTTAGCTCACAAGGTCAAAGAGTTTCAGTTTTAGAATTTATTTTATTATTTACTTTAATAAGAAATATGGACTTTGATATATTTTCAAGTTTTATATTCATATTTGGGTAAGGGGATTCAATTTTTGAATTGTAGTACTTTTTTGAACTCCATAATGGGGGTAACTTAAATTCAAATATGGAGAATGTGTGACTGATTACTCTTAGGCCATTCCAATAGCGCTAATTTAATCTCATCTATATTTCATCCACTACAATTTAATTTCATCTCATAATCTCTAGTGAGGTCCATTGAAGATAGTGGTATGGCTAATTTGCATTGCAAAACTGGGAAGAAATATTCAGTTTAGGGTTTAGCAAAGCCTTTGAGGTACTTTAATTAATGACTTGTTCTAAAACAATGCTTCTCCAACTTTAATGTACATAAGAATTACCTGGGGATTTAACTTCCAAGGAGTTAAACCATAGGACAAGTAGTTCTGGGCTGGGTCTGAAATTCTGCATTTCTAACAAATTCTGTATTTCTAAGAAGCCCCCAGGTGATGCTGATGCTTCCGGGTCAGAAGTAGTAAGGTTCTAACCCATTTCAAAACGCAAGAGGGAGGAGATATGGGAACATGTGTATATATATGGCTGATTCACTTTGTTGTAAAGCAGAAACTAACACACCATTGTAAAGCAATTATACCCCAATAAAGATGTTTTAAAAAAAAAAACAAAAAACCCTTTGGGGCAGAAACTAACTTCCTTCCAGTGAGTCCAGGAGGAGTGACATGGAAACCAGGTTGGCATCAGGCGAGTGGCACAGTGAAGCTGGAAATAGGGGTAGCCTGATCAGTCACCCCTGCCCTCTACAAAAGTGAGCAGCTATAGTCAGGGCTGATCACAGAATTAATTGTTTAGCTTCGCAAGAAAAACAAATCTGAAGAGTATTATTGGAGAATATTTACTTTCCATTCCTCACATTTCCATGAAAAAGGAGCACATTCCTTCTTCAGAACTCCAGCAACAAAGGTATGGGAAGAATACATCCAGCTGCAGCCTGCTCCAGGGAGCCACACATTTGCTTAATCGGCTGAGGGCGCTCCAGGTTTTCTTGTGGGACCACCTGGTCTGCAGGAGGCCTACTTTCCTCCACTCCTTCAGAGGTCAGGAAGGCCAACTTTGTTCAGCTCTGCCAATACTGGGCAGGCCAGTCTGTTTAACCCTGTGGTGAAGCATTTCAGAGCCAAGTGGCCATATTCTTAAAGCCACATTGACCAAACAGCTTTATCAGTGATTAAGGGGTCATTTGCTCTCTGGTTCCTCTGTCTTATATCTCAATAAGTTCCAAACTCAGCAGGAGGGGAAGATAGAAGTGCTCCTCCGGGGTTGCCTGAAAGACGGATGGTAAATACAGTATTGGTGAAAGCTTCCTGATTTGTGCTTTTCTATCATAGGACTGGTTTCTCTCCTGACTCTACCTGCCACTGGGCTGAATCATGAGATCACACTTAAGGAGGAAAAAATAAGAGAATAGTCTTCTCACTCCTGCTCTCGAGGATTATTAGAGGAAGGGAGAAGATAGTGGTAACGTGGTGAGTTTTCCCTACTTAATTGTCACTTTGTCCATCAGGTCCTAATCTTAGCGAAGCGCACACTTTAAATGCACTAGGGAACCTAAGCACTGAGAGCAAGTGTCCTGTTGTTCTTGAACCAGCATAGAGAAAACCATGGACTCACTGAGGAACCTTGGCTTTCACATCAGTGCCCTGTCCATTGAGGTTTCTGAGAAATTACCCAGATAAGGAATGAGAACATTTGGGAGAAGCAATTAGTTAAGATACAGAGAAAATTTTCTGCCCCACCACAAACCTATGTGTAGCCAGCAAGCAGTTGAGAAATGATTAAGCAGCTCAAAAAGTTAAAAGAAGTTGCTGAACACAATGAGTAAAAGGTTAGAGGTTTAGGGTTGGAGAAAAGAAGTATATGGGTGTGAGGACTTTCAGATGAAAGGCAAATGGACAGAACCACAGATCCTAGCCGTTGCTGTCGGCCTGTCCCACAATATGCCAAACACGACCTTCAGAATCAGTGGTTATTTGTCCAGTAATCATATCAGACCAGCTCCTCACAGCAGAAAACAGCACAGAGCACATGCGTGAATCTGAGAGACTCTTAATCATGAAAAAGACACAGTGAGACACCCTCATATCAACAATTGTCATTTGGGGAAGAGAAAGGAGAACATAATCTAAGACTCATTTGCATAAGAAGAACTAGTTAAACTAGCACTGGTGGGGAGTTGAACGATGAATAGAGTACTTTAACAGGAAAAAAGCTACGATATTATCTGAAATATGTTTCCTCACCAGTGGCATGAGGTTCTTAAGAAATATGACTGGTTATGGAATAAATAGAAGGTGTATTTTCTATATTGACCAAATAAAAAATACACTGAGAATGGAGGTGTAACAAGACACAGAGGATAAACCCAGGTGATTGACTCTCAAACTTAAGGTATTTGAGAAATGGACAAGAAAGAAAATGGAAAGAAAACAGGCAATTATGAAAGGTAAGAATTACTAAAAGCTAAAGAGAAACATGAATCTTAAAAACACTTTGGCCAACTGTACACACGCACACAAAATTTATATTTTCATATATTGCTGTGAAATTCAGTATGTGAATAATATAGAAAAAAATTATAAGAGAATTCATAGAGGAGAAGATTATCAGTTAATATAGGAAAACAAACTGGTCTCTGAATTCTTATCAGCAGTAATGTGTGTTACAAGACAATGAAATCGGGCCGTCCAAAATCTGAAGGAAAGTATTTTCTAACTAGAATTGAAAACTCTGATGGCTCAATAATATCTAAGTCAGAACAAAGCCATTATAAAATTCCAAAAACTCAGAAATTTATTTCTGGCACATCCTTTCTTAGGAAATTAGTGTGTGCCTCAGAAGAAATAAGGAATAAGTCAAGAAAAGATCTTGAGATCCAATCAATAGTGATTTCAAACTTGGAGATGAGTAAAAGAAAATACTAGAATAACAGTTGAAGCAGGAGGACAGAGTTCTCTGGGAGGGAGGTCATGGGCATGCAGCAAATGGTGTGCACCAGAATTCACAGTATAATTGGAGATTTGAAAATAAAACCCGATTATGTAATAAAAACATAGATTAAAGGGAAATGGTTAATTATTAATATAGTTATTGTATTAATATTTTATTTAATAATGTATAATATCTAAATAATGGATGATATAATTAATAATTAACATACTATTGCTAAGAAAATGTACAGAACTGAGGGTTAAAATATAAAGCACATTAGAATATTGCATCCTTTTGAGGAATTAATGGCATCTACGTTCAGTCAAGGAGAAGCAGCCGCCAAGGTAGGATTCAACCTGCAAGGATTTCAGTTGGGTGAGTGATTGTGTGAGAAATGGGGAGAAGCTGGAAGGCTAGAAGAGCTTTTGGAAGGAAGGCAATGCAAGTCTGAGTCTTTGTGAAGAAGAGAGGGAAGGAGGACCTCGAGGTCTTCAGGGAGTTCTTGTGCCAATTCTAGCCCGGAGCAGAGTCCCACGTGGCCCCGGACTGTGCCTGCATAGTGACCCTCCCAAGCTCAGTCATTGGTTAGGACCAGTCCCTGGAAGCCTGGCCTCAGTGCACATCTCAGGCCAGCACTGATTTCAGAGCACAGCTTCTGGGGTCTCTGGCTACTACGCTCCCTGCGGCTGAATGTTCACAAGGCTCATTATCCTGGCTACCTCACCCGTAAGAAAAATGACTTAATCCTGGAAATATTCTATTTTGACAAGTGATCATGACGCTGTAGTCGAAGAAGAATCATACCACCTTCAAAGTGAAAGATAAGACGTAATCAATACTCTCCAATTGTTTTCAAATATAAGCTTCATCTCCACACAAATTACAAAAGTTAATGTGGTTACAGAACAGCGGTTGTCTTACAGATGCAAACATAATTTTATAAATGTCACAAATAGATGGTAGAAGAGGGGAAGAGAAGTAAATGAAGGAATAGGGCATTTATAGCCTCATCAAACAAAGTGAGAAGTCAAGAGATAATATATGTAGTTGAGATAATAAGAAATGTGGCTTAAATGTTTTATTTACTTTTATATTTTATCTAACCGAAAAATTAAACTGCATGATATGACTGTATTGGTAGGAAAAGGATTGAGTTGGTGTGTGGAGGGGGGCAGGGGAGTCGTATAAATTAGCTAAATCTTTATCTATCAGAGAGACAAATAGTGATATTAGACTAGTATCTAGCATTATGGATGTATCTCCGGGAACTAAAAGCAAACAACTATTTTTAATTTATCAATTCTGGCAAGTAAACCTGAAGGTTAGGAAGATTCGGTTTAGGAGAATTTAGCACTTAATTATATAACTTTCTGTACATTACATACATTTACCTATAGGAATCTGATTTTTTTTAATTAAAGAAAAATTCGAACATCCAGACAAAACCATTTTTTATAGTTGCTGAATTTTCATATCTTGTAATTGTGTAATTGATGTTATAAGTTACATGTTGTCTTGCAAACTTTTTTTAACTTAATAACCATTATAATTATTCCCCCATATCCTTATGTATTCTTTAAAATTATTATTTTGACTACGTTCATGTACCATGTCAAAATAATTTGCCATGAATTTTTCTACAAATATAAACTCTTAACACTTAGGTTGTCTCCTTTTCCATTTTTAATATTTCCAAAAATACTATAACTAAATTCCTTTGTATATGAATTTTTAACATATTTTAAAATGTCTCTGTGACAAATTCCAGTAAACAATATTACTGTATCAAAATTATACACATTTTAATTTTAAGATAGATAAATAGATAAGATAGACAATTTTCCCCTCAAATGTATCTATCATGTATTTCCTCCATTTTCAGTAACAGTGTATGAAAGTGCTTGCTTTCTGCTCGTTGCTAGTACCTTTTCCCTTTTGGTCTTTTCCAGTGGGGACTCATTGTTATTTTATTTGCATCCCTTTCTGTTTGATTACAAGTAAAGTTCAATATGTTTTGTAGGTTTATTGGCTCTCTTATATCTTGAGTGTTGTCAGGTTATATTTCTTATTCTGTTTCTCTATTGAAATGACCTTTTTTTCTGTATTTTAACATGTAGACATTTTATGTTTATGTGTGGCCACATCTATCAAGTTTTTCATTCACATTCCTGTCATTTCGTTTGTCCCAGTGCATCTGCAAAGCTGAGCTGGATTTATCTTACAGGCATGTTTCCTCATTAAAGGCACAGCCTCGGGCTTCCCTGGTGGCGCAGTGGTTGAGGGTCCGCCTGCCGATGCAGGGGACGCGGGTTCGTGCCCTGGTCTGGGAGGATCCCGCATGCCGTGGGTTGGCTGGGCCCGTGAGCCACGGCCGCTGGGCCTGCGCGTCCGGAGCCTGTGCTCCGCAGCGGGAGAGGCCACAGCAGTGAGAGGCCCGTGTACCGCAAAAAAAAAAAAAAGGCACAGCCTCACCTAGTAAGCTGTGCAGACAGCAGGGACACGTGGCTGCTGTGTGCCCTGCAGTGTACATGCTGAGCTGGCAGAGCTCTGCACCTGCTCCCAACCCCTGTGCAATCCACTGGACACTCACACAGTGATACTTCCTAGGAAATGGGCTCAGGCATGTCAATCCCAAGGTATTATTGCTCTAAAGACATGTATCAAGCTTTCATAAGTAGTTTCTGGAAATGTTAGCCATATACCTTCTATTTCCTCCCTTAAACATCTCTTACTTTCAATAAGTATTCACATCCTGCTGTAGATATTATGCAGACTGGTAAAACATCTTTTGCATTCAAGTGATTTGGGAACCCCTTGGCCAAATGTGGGTTTTGAACTTTCAAAGAAATGAAAAAGGCTGCGAAAATAACATGACTACAACAGAAAACTTTAAAGAAAAAAATTCAGTGAGAAAAATCACAGAGTGATAAGTAAGTACCTGTGAACGGCGAGAACTTTTTCTTGCTGTTTGTATGAAAACTGTAGATTTGGAAAAATGGCTGTCCTGAACTCTGTCTTATAAGAACTTAAAAACAATTATATTTAATTGTTCTGATGCAGATGGAAATGTGGTTGCTCATGTCTTGCAAATTTAAGAGTTTATTCAAGCATAATGGGTTTAACTTTCCCTTTTTTTTTTTTTTTTTTTTTGAGAGGGAAGAGAAAAGATTGTGATAAGATCCACAGCAAATATTGTATAAATCTTCCCTCTACTGACTTCTATTTATTTTATTTTGGGAAAGGGAGAGCCCCTTCTCAGCAGCACTATATGACTCTAAGGGGAGAAACTTAACTGTGTCTTTTCCTTTAATCATTAGCAAATCTGTATCAAGCACCAAGTATTTATTCGCCAGGGAGCCAGATTTTTCAGAAGAAACACAGAAGAGCATCATATCATCTCTGATGTGTAGGAGCAATTGACGTTACACATATTTCTGCCCTATGGTTTAGGTGATACTGATAGAAATAGAAATTTGTCTCCACTATGGAAATGATTGTCTAGAAAATGAGAATGTCTACAGTGGTGACTGTCTTCAATGACCAATTGTGGGAAAATAAATTTTTAAGAGTAAGGACTTCAGAGTCATACATATACACCTGAATTGAATGCTTACTTAGTTCATTATCAGCACAGTAGAGGCTCTGAATATTGATATGAGAATTAATGCAGCAGGATGGCTTGGGGAAAAAGCAGAAATATTATTCTTAGTGAGGAAGTTTCTCTGGCCTGACTTATGGGAAGATGTTGGTGCAGACTAATGGGAATGGCCCATCTAGTTATCTCTTAGTATTGCCTTGCCTGAGACCTGGGACAAGTAATGTCTCTGAACATTATATTCCACATCTTTAAATGAGAAATACTACTACCTGATACTAATGATATCTATCTTGTAGTTTCCTGTTAGTATCAGAAGCAATGCATATGGTCATTTGCACTTCACAGAAGCCCAATATATAATAGCATTTGTTTCTAATGTAATCGTCATCATCATCATTATTCCACTTTGTATTTGTAGACAGTCTTTTTTTTTTTTTTTTTTTTTTTTTTTGCTGTACGCGGGCCTCTCACTGTTGTGGCCTCTCCCGTTGCGGAGCACAGGCTCCGGACGCGCAGGCTCAGTGGCCATGGCTCACAGACCCAGCCGCTCCGTGGCATGTGGGATCTTCCTGGACCGGGGCACGAA
This sequence comes from Grampus griseus, assembly GCF_964374135.1. Taxonomy (NCBI): domain Eukaryota; kingdom Metazoa; phylum Chordata; class Mammalia; order Artiodactyla; family Delphinidae; genus Grampus; species Grampus griseus. The sequence goes on from NC_139012.1 coordinate 20,698,168, forward strand.
CCCGTGTCCCCTGCATCGGCAGGTGGACTCTCAACCACTGCGCCACCAGGGAAGCCCTAGACAGTCTTGAATATTCCATAAACGCTGTCATAAACTATTTTCACTTTCCACATGGCAAATATAAAAAGTGCCCTCATTTTCAGAGTCATTTTTAGTTGTGTTTTTTCCCTCTTTCTTTTTTCTTTTTTAAGAAGAAAGCAATGCTACACTCTTTCATTATAATTCTCTGTGAAACATTATCTGAAATTGCTTTTTCAAGGAAGATCCAGTCTGTACATCTTTTTTTCTGTTATTATATTTGAACAAGGGATACACCTATCCTAAAACAAGCATATTTCTAGAAGTTTGATCCTAAGTAAATTTTCTAGAAACCTGATATGAAGTAAAAACACACTATTTTAAAAATCAAGAATTGAGCTAATACCCAGAGTGGCCAGAATACCAAGTGAAGTTTATCCCCTCTGGCCAGATTTCTCCTTCAACTACAGGACGCTTTCTGTGGAATCCCTTTAGACAAAAAATGACGTCCTAGAGAAAATTCTGTTTCTTTCATGTTTTACCTTTAATGTCATCAGCCATCTTTCTGGGGGGTTGTTCTCCCTCTTTGATGAAGGGTGCTATAAAATAGTGCTGGCGTGAGTACTGCTGCTTCGCTTTCTGCTGCCCTTGCTGAACTTGGCTGCCCTATGGCAGACCTCAGGGGTGCCAAGTGAATTTCTCTAGAGCTACAATCAAAAACTTCAAGCAACCCAGGATGACCAGTGAGGCTCAGCTGGCTTTGTCTTACCTTGCTCTGTTCATCCCAAGGTGTCATGAGGAATTGAGACAAACCAAAGGGCCTCTCTATAGTAACTTTAAACTCACACCTACTGACTCACCCATCTTAGTTCCTGACCCCTTTTCTCACTTGGTCTGAAGAGTGCAAATCACCCTTCTGTGCCTAATGTCAAAAAGCAATACTAAAAGTAATGAGTAAGGACTGTTTACTATGTGTCCAAAACTCTTCCAAATATTTTACATGTATAATTCATATAATCCTCAAAACAGCCTTGTAATGGAAGTATTAGTGTTGTCCCCATTTTGCAGATGAGGAAATTTAAGAGCAGAAAAATTAACCTGTTCAATGTCAAATAACTATTTGACCCAATAGGTATAAAAAAAGATGAATTTTTTATATACTTATGGCAGATGCTTAGGTCTGCAAGATTTATACAGATGGCATGATAATTTCTGCACATTTTAATCCCCAAAGTGGCTGCTGAAAACCTCAGTAAATCAAAGTGCATGTTCATTTTTGGTAACAAATAACAACACACTGGATAAATCAAATATTATTTATTTCTCTCCAGTACTGTGCACCTGAAATTCTGATGAACATACTAACCAATTAGAATCATGTTAGAATAGATTCTATTTCGGTTGGTCTGCGGTGATTCCTGAAATCATGCATTTCCGACAAGTTCTGAATGATGCTGATACGCTGGTCCTCAGGCTACACTTTGAGTAGCAATCCTTAGTGCATCTTTGAATTCCACTTAAATGAATGCTTGGTTCTTTATTTCAATAAAATTCCTGTGTCACAACATGAAAAGAAAGTTTAGTTATTGCATAAGTGACTCCGCTTTGACTAAGTACACATTTTCTTAAAAACTGAGTACATCGAATCTCTGCTGTCCATCTCACAAATGCACAATATGTACTCCAAATTAAATCATGAGATTAAAAATGGCACCAAGGAAACCCATCATTGCTAGTGCTAGTGAGATGCCCAATGAAAATCAGAAAGTTTTTACCATGGGAAATAAAGTTAGCGTTATGAATTTTCTGATGCATCAAAGTGCATGAAAAAAATCACATCTATACTCCATAAAATTGCAAGCACCCACTTATTAAATAAACACCATCACTGCCTATCTAAGTCTTAAGCAGTAATTGGACTGCTTGTATCTGGTGTTAGAAAATAACTATTTTTGTTGTAACCTTATCAAATCCTAGTCTAGTTCCACTACCTAAGTCCTATTAGAGTCATACTAGAACAAAAGTTGTTTTCACATTTGCCTGAAACTGCCCACCCCCAAATTAGCCTTTACAGCAATTTCATGGATATTTTAGTTCAAATCCTGCGTTTCCTCTGAGCCAACCGGATTGCCCATATGAAGTTCCAATCAGCAGTACTGGGGTTTATATGGTCGCAAACATAGGATTGAGGAAAGAGCAGGAAGAAAAAGAACATCAATCTTGCCGTAGTATTCATAATTAGTCACTTTGTGGAAAGAATCACTGTCTCACTTAGCTACCGGAAATTAGCTTCGCACAATGACCCTTTCCTGAACCTGTACTGTCAGCATCCTGGGCTCAGCTGGAGAGCTGAGGGCACTGCACACTTGGAGTGCTGTTAGCCACCCCTGCAGCCTCACAAGTGGTGAGGCTAGAAATAGAAATCGTTAATGTCACAATTAACCTTGATGAGCCACGATCATTGAATACTCAATTTAAGAGTATATGGAAATGCACAGTAAATTCCATTGAACTATTATCAGAGCTACAGATTGAGCTACAGAAATTTAAGAACAAAGACTACATTAGATATCAATTAAAATTGTACTTGGGCTTCCGAAGGAAACGTCAAATGTATAGTTGGTGCAGTTGATTTTTCTTTCTTTTTTTAGGGTAAGATTACTTGCACTGATTAAAGAGTAGTGAATGATTTATAGTTTATAGCAGTAATTTGAAAACTGTGCCAGGGGACAGAATCTCCTGGAGGGCGTCTTTAAAACATATCAGTAAGCCCTTTCCCCATTGGATTCAGGTGGTCTACAGTGGGCCTGAGAATTTGCATTTATCAAAGTTTCCCCTGTCGTGCTAATAACTCTGGACCCTAGACCACACCTGGAGAATTACTGCCTTTATGTGTTCTGTGAAAGTACATTCTCATGATTGGTTAATCTAACTCATTTTTAGTTTGCAAACTCAACTTTTTTTGCAGTTTCGAAAATACTTATTTTTTTCTATTGCTTCAGTTACAAATCTCTCATGTAAAAATTTGTGACCATGTTATTCCAGATAATTTTTGTGTCATATTATTCTTTTGAAATAAAAATTTTAGACTTATCTGCATTGTTTAAAATTCCAAAGGAAGTTAAAACTCAGCCTGTTTTCATTTATACCTAACATACAGGTTTAGAAATTTATAATTTGCTGATTATATGTCGTTCAAATAAATGGTACACCATAAGGCAGATTACAAATTTAAGAAAATAAAAAAGGAGATTCCAGGTTGATTGTGAGCAACCACTGTGGAGGATGGTATAGATAGCCTTCACTCACAGCACCCTAGCTAAAAACAGGGCCATGATTCCCAATAAGAGACCTCTGTTTGACCATGAGTACATCTGACATCCCAAGGCCTTACTCAAGGCCACACTATCCACTTGTATCCTCTGCCTATAATACATCTCCCCTCAAAAGAGCCTGTCTGTGAAAAAGTGCAGCTCTATTGCCATCAGATTTCAGCACACAAACAAGGAATCTGACAGATTGGAAACAGGCTGAATGGAACAGCAGTTCTGGTAATACACAAGTATTGGCCATATCACGTGTTAGTGTTTAGCCTGGAATGATTTTCTGCGAATTATCTGGAGGTGAATTTATCTCAGAAGAAGATAAAATTGTAGGACTCAAACATTTAATGACATAAATCAGGACTTCTGGATGGAGTTTGTGGTCCTAGGGATTTTGAAACATCTCAATATCCATATATCCCACTGAATAGTCAAAAACCTAAAGAACAAAAGAAATATTTGAGTCAATCTCAAGAAATAGATGTGTTTACATATTCTAACACTGAAAAAAACACAGTAGTTGTAAATCATATAAATTGTATCACAGAGCCCTAGGAGCTGGACTCATAATTTAGCCTCTGTAGATTTTGAGCAGGTTCTATTTTATTTACAACTAAATTTTGGCAGACTTGAAGAATAGAAGTAGCCATTACTGGGAGCACAGTCAAACAGATTTAGAATACACAGTAGAACATTTTCTTTCAGTTGTATCTCCCTTCTTAATCCCCAAATTACCTCACAATTTCTATGGAATACTTAATATTATAAAATTGATATGCAGAACTGGATCGTGGCACAAATCAACTTATAACTTTTAATTCACTTTGATTATCCTCAAATTTGGGAGAACAGCATTAAATGAAGTGGACTCCTAAAAAATGAGAAAGGGGAAGACTTGAGGCTAATTTTGACTGTACGAATTTAAATGTATGAATAAAATATTGGAAGAAGTGTGGAAGGAAATTTATCTTTGATTCAACACAGTAGCTTGAAGCACTTCCTTTAAGAGACTGTGGTTGTTGTTTAATGGGTATAGAGTTTCAGATTTGCAGGATGAAAAGATCCTGGAGATCTCTTTCACAACAGTGGGAAAATACTTAGTCTGTCGAACTGTACACTTAAAAGGGGTTAAGATGGTAAATTTTATGTTATGTGCTTTTAACCATGAAAAAAGAAAGACTGGAATCTAAGGACTAACATGCTAACTTCTTGGTATATCTGATTCTCCTTTTTGTATATTTTAACTAATTTTATTTTCCAAATATCAAAGCTGACATTAATCAAACCAGAGAAGAAAGTATAAAATAAAAGTGTAATTTTACCTCTATAAATGCTTAATTTTACCTCTACCCAAAATTTACAGATTCCGCCCTCGCCAAACCCTATAACTACTATTATACATTTTTTTCACTCAGTCATATATCTTTGAAGTCATATATTCATTCAGGCAAAAAAAATTGTTGAGTTTTGAATGCCTGCTGTGTAGAAGACATGCTCCATCTTTATGGACATTACAGACATGAATAAAACAGACAGTCCCTACCTACACTGGGCTTACAAAACAAATGGAGTCCCTTTCCAATAAAGTAACTTTTTAAATGCTTCCCAATATTTTGTTGGATAGATTTATTCTTCTTTATTTAACCTGTCTCCTACTGCTAAATACTTTGGAAAATTCCATTTTTTTTGTTATTACAAATAACACTGCAGTAAACACTTTAAAAAATATTTAAGCACATGTAAGAATCTATTTCCATAATAAATGTATAGTATAATAAATGTATAATAATAATGTATAGACATAATAATGTATAGACATACAATTGGATAATGTATAGACATACAATTATCCAATTGTAATAATAAATGTATAGACATACAATTGGATACAAAGAAGTTTTGCACTTCTGCATTGTAAATTTTGGAAGCCTTTACATTTATTTCCTTACCTAGAATTGCTGATTCCAGCCTAATCACTCATCATAAACACATAATAGAGTCTCATCACTCCATAGTTACCTGTATCTTATCTATGATTGATTCAGTTGATATCTATATGTGAGGGACTATACTTTAGTGGTAAAAAGTCATACTCTGTAGCCTTGCTAGTCATAGCATGGTTTTTGGACAGGCAGTATCAGCATCACTTGGGAGCTTGTTAGAAATAGACTCCTGAGCCCCAATCCAGACATACTGAATCATAATTTGCATCTTAACAAGATCCCTGGTTGATCCAAATGCGCATTAAGTTCCAAGAAGCACTGATTTAGGATACCCAGGCCTAGGTTTTTATCTTGTTACACTGTGTAAATACTTAAGGGCTGTGTGAACGTGGGCAAGTCCATACAGTCCCTTGGTATCCATGGGGGATTGGTTTCAGGATTGCTGTGGTACCAAAATCCAAGGGATGCTCAAGTTCCTTATTAAAAATGGCGTAGTATAGCTGGTACTCCCACGGATGCAGAACCCATGGATACCAAGGGCCAACTGTACATCTAACCAAGTTTTTACATCTACATAATGTGGACAATAATATTATGCACTTCATTTTGGTTGTTAGATGATTTCAATGAACTAATATTTATAAAGTAGGGAGTAGGGCACTTGACATGTAATAATTGTCCAGTAAATATTGGCTCTTATTGTTTTGAATGCCATATTTATCATATTATTATTATTATCTTATAACTTCCTATTACGGTCATTAACTGTTAAGATAATCAAATTTAAATTAGTGAAGTTTACCATACTTTTTCATTATGATGAGTAGTTTTTGTGCACTGATATTAAAAAACCTTTCCCTTTCCAATATTATATATAAATGAACTCAAAATTTCTTCACATCTAATATAGTTTTAACTCTTTAATCCTGCAGTGTACTTTCTAAACATACTTACTCTGAGGCTTTTTTTATGATCATGGCTCTTCAAAATTATTGAAGGTAAATAAACATTTAACCAATTTGCCAGACAGTACAAATAAGTCCTTCTAGCATGTCTCTCGTTGTTGTGTGTGTGTGTGTGTGTGTGTGTGTGTGTGTGTGTGTGTGTGTGTTTCCTGGACTCTTTTCAAATGATTCAGGTCCAGCCTTTAACACCCCCAGGGAGACTATTGCATACTTCGATAAATCTGTCTACTCTATTTCCCGCTCTGTGTGGAATTTAATTTTTTCTTGGCTCAGTTCCATTACTTTAGCTCAAGTAAGTTTTTGTTTTATCAGTTTGTTGAGAGAGTAAAAAATTGGATATACTTTTTTTTTTTTTCATTTACTAAACACTTTCAACACCTCTGGATACATGTGTACAAGAATGCTAAACTCTTATAGTTGTTATGGTTATTCTGTTCGCTCATTGCATGAAATATTTCATCTCTGGTCAGCATTGGGGCCCAGAGGGTACTTTATTAATAATTGATAGGCATCTTCACTTTTTAGCTTCAGGAAAGTTTTCTTTAAATCTTCATAAGCATTTTAGCATTGCTCTCTTCTTAAAATTGATGTATTTGTGTTAGTGATTTGGAATTGCCTATGGAGAATAAAGAGAATATCATGGAAATTATTATTCCATGATAAAGATAGGTTAGAGAAAGAAAAGTGGAAGCTACTAGAAAGCCCTTCTGATTAAAACCTTCTTTAATCTACATATATTTTTGACTTAATTATAATTTAAGATATAGACAGATATATGATTCTTATTGCTACTCTTGCACTTGAGGAAAATATGTGTGATATCCAACTTTATTTTCTACTCTTCCTTCTCCCACAGTCCCTTCCTTTCTTCCTTCCTTTATTCCTTTATTTGATACCTTGATTCTCAAGTCCCAGAGCTTATTGAAATGGCTTATCAGGACCATTTAGAAGATTCCACTATGTATCTGTAATAAATGATTTGATAGATATTAAATGATACAAATATATATATTAGTTCCTCAATTATCCTTCTATTTTTCTCAGGGAGTGAGAAATACATCTGAAGTTAAGAAAGATTCTTGAGTTTTCACATGGATACCCACTGACAGAAATGGAACTTCATGACTTCTTTCGGTGTGTTCAATTCCTTCAAGCCCTTTAAGAAAAGTATTTGTTAGACTTCTGTCTGCATCAGATTCCACTTAAAATGTTAAAAGCCACAGACAATATTAACCCCACTCTAACAATGAGAAAAAGCCAGATAACCTATAAAATCATAATCCAAATGCTGACAAGTCCCTTGTAGGAGAGACAGGACACACAGACATGTTTTGCGTTTGGAAGTGTGTAGATGGCAGCCAACATCATCATTAGTCAACAGAGAAATACAAATTAAAACAATGAGATACCCTTAAATATTGATGGCTAAAATAAAAATGACAAAAAAATATGTTCTGACAAGTATGCAAATTGCTTTGTTACACATTGCTGGTGGGAACACAAAATGGCATAGTTACTTGGAAAGCAGTTTGACACTCTCTTGTAACATAACATACAACTACCATATGACTAGCAATTCCAAGAGAAGCAAAAACGTTTGTCAACGCAAAGACTTACTTTCTAATATTTGTAGCAGCTGTACCCATAATTGTCTAAATCTGAAAAATTCAAATGTGCTCATACTAGTGGATAAATCAAGAAATGTGGTACACTCCTAAAATGAAATATTACTCTGTTATCAAAAGGGAATAAATGAATTACTGATACATGCAACAGCATGGGTGAATCACAATAGCATAATGTTAGTGAAATAACACTTAGAATGCATATACTGTGCCTCCTTTTATGTGTCATTCTCCTAAAGGCAAAATTGTAGCAACAAAAACACAGATGAGTGGTTGGTTGTCAGTTGTTTGGGGCAGAAAGAGGCATTGAGTGCAAAGAGGCAGGAGGAAAAGTTCTCTGTATTGTTAATGCTGGTGGTCACACAATTCTTCAAGAGGATGTGCTTGAAGAACTGTGCTCTTAAAGAGGATGATTTTTATTTATGTAAATAATACCTCAGTAAACCTGACTTTTAAAAAAAATTTCACTCTATAAACTGTGCTCTTAAAGAGGATGATTTTTATTTATGTAAATAGGTACCTCAGTAAACCTGACTTTTAAAAAAATTTCAGTCTATAAACCTTTGATTGCAACAAGAACACCTGGGGATCTAGGTTTGTCAGGCATTGAGATTTCTGGGCCCCCAAAAGACCTATTGAATAAGATTCTGAGTGTGGTTCCTGAGAACCACACCTTTTATAATTCCCCCCCCCCACCAAAGCCCCTGCTCTGACATAAGTATTTGTTCCATTGTTCTAAGCTCGGAGTTGCCCTGCTGAGCTGGTTAAAAAAAGTCAATTCACCATGTCTCACCGGGACCAGCTATAGTCACCCTTTTATTAAGAAGTACAGAACGTTAATATATAATATGCTTCCATTATCAGCTTTTTGAGAACAAATCCATTGATTTTGATGTACCAAGTAATACTGCAGATTTTTTATATCTCATTGGCACAAACAATGGGACTGAATTTGGACCTAACTACTTTTAGGGATGTAGAAAAGTTCACTCTGTCAAGAGCTTCATAAAGATAGACTCAGAGGCTTCACAGAGAATTAAATAGAGAAGTTTATTCTGTTTAGGGCTCTCAGATGAATTGAGCACATCACACCTGTGCTCAGCGGTCTGCTGGTGACTTATCTGTTTGCAGGTGCAAAGCAAAATGATAACTTTGTTGTTAAGTTTATTTATGTTACATACAGACTATGTCTAAGCTTTATTCTCTATCTGGGTAATTCCCTTTCACAGTCTTTATATTATTTTTATACTAAAAATTAGGAATTGCTTTTTAGATTATAGTGGATGAGGAGTCTCAACCACTGCGCCACCAGGGAAGCCCAGGAGTCAAGTTATTTTTGCAAATTTTAATATCTAGATTATAGTTAATGCAGCTGAGGCACTACAGATTAAAATACCTTGTCTAAAGGCATTGACTGGCATGGTGGAAACAAAGATGAAAGGAGGCTGTGCTTTCAAATGAATGCACATTCCAGTGGCAAAATGGAAACCACAGTCTATAGGCATCTAACATTCCATCCTGTAATCACAAAACCTTTTGTTCAAATGGAAAATACCAGATGCCATAGTCGTAATGAGACTTTATTTTTTTAGTGACCATGATTTCATTAGAAAAATGGAATTGGTAGGTTTTTTTTTTCAGCACAGGTCAACATTCCAACTTCCGTAAGAGTAACAATATTAAATGCTTAAGATTTTAAATTACAGCATGATCTCATTTATACATGGAACCTAAAAAAGTCGAATTCACAGAAGCAGAGAGTATAATGGTGGTTGCCAGGGGCTGGGAAGTGGGGGAAATAGGGAGATGTTGGTTAAAGGATACTAACTTTCAGTTATACAGGATGAATAAGTTCTGGAGATCTAGTGTATAGCATGGTGACAATAGGTAATTAATACTGTAGTGTATACATGAAATTTTGCAGAGAAAGTACGCCTTAAGTGTTATCACCACAAAAAAAGAAGACAACTATGTAAGGTGATGGATATGTTAATCAGCTTGATAGTAGTAATCATTTCACAATGTATTTGTATATCAAAATATTGTGTTGTGGGCTTCCCTGGTGACGCAGTCGTTGAGAGTCCGCCTGCCGATGCAGGGGACACGGGTTCATGCCCCGGTCCGGGAAGATCCCACATGCAGCGGAGCGGCTGGGCCCGTGAGCCATGGCCACTGAGCCTGCATGTCCGGAGCCTGTGCTCCGCAGCGGGAGAGGCCACAACAGTGAGAGGCCCGCGTATCGCAAAAAAACCCCAAAAAACATTGTGTTGTGCACCTTTAATATATATACAATTTTTATTTCTCAATTATATCTCAAAGCTGGAAAAGATATAGTTATAAACGTTTATATTCCATGGAATATTGTGCAATATAAATTGTAAATTTCACTTGAAATAGTATTCAGCCAAACTTACACAACTTTAGTAGTCCTAATTATACCTGAACAAATTTGAGTCATCCTTATAAATTTTCTATTGTAGTTTTAACCTGATTTATTTTTACATCCATGACTTATTTTATGTAAGGTAACTGGACAAAGAGTTGCAAAACAGCAAATATGTCAAGTTAATCTCAGGTAATTTTCCATTGTACACCAATTGCATTTTGACCAAAACAGATGGGCATCCTGTTACATTATAGCAAATGTCAGCCTTACTTGACAAGGGTGACATTCTGCTTGATAAGAAGCCCACATTTCTTCATGTTCCTAGCCTTCACTGTCTTTTACTTTTGTGCCTTGGGCATCACATAAGGTATAGAATTTAAGCCCATGTGCTTATGCTCTCTGCTTCACAACTCATGATTGCTGACAGTTGTGTGAACACCTGACTTAAAATAGCATCATCTTAATCACTTGCAGATAAATAAATAGCAGAGGCACAGATATGAATCTTCCAATACAATATCATGCTTGAAGAAGTAGCATTTAGAGTTGCCCTTAGCAACCAAGCTAGTTGATTTTCCTCCTTTCAGGTACCAGCTATTTATCTGCTAAAGTGGAATTTTCCTATTTTTCAGGTGGCCTCCCCCTTTCAGTTCACATACTTTTTCTTATATGCACGTGACCACTCACAATTCCCTTAAGGTTTATCTAGCATCAGACTCTGTCAAAACAAAGATTATAATAAATCATAAAAAGTTTAATAATATTTCTCACTTTTTATTATTTTTGCCATTGTTTTATTGCTACCCAAAATAGTATGTTGTATTTATTGAATGGGTTTATAAAGTGTTTACAAGGTTGGATGGCTACTTCACAAATAACTGACAAAGAAAAACAAGTCCTGAAATTTGCAAGTAAGCATGAGAAAAAAGTTTTGTTTTCTTTGTTTTAAGAGTAATTGAGGGACTTCCCTGGTGGTGCAGTGGTTAAGAATCTGCCTGCCAATGCAGGGGTCATGGGTTCGAGCCCTGGTCCGGGAAGATCCCTCATGCCATGGAGCAACTAAGCCCGTGTGCCACAACTACTGAGCCCACATACCCCAACTACTGAAGCCCGCATGCCTAGGGCCTGTGCTCTGCAATGAGAAGCCACTGCAATATGAACTCATAATTGGGTATAATTGGGTCATTTGTAGAGACATGGATGGATCTAGAGACTGTCATACAGAGTGAAGTAAGTCAGAAAGAGAAAAACAAATATCATATATTAACGCATATATGTGGAATCTAGAAAAATGTTATGGATGAACCGGTTTGCAGGTCAGAAATTGAGACACAGATGTAGAGAACAAACCTATGGACACCAAGGGGGTAAAGCAGTGGGGGGGGAAGAACTGGGAGATTGGGATTGACATGTATACACTGATGTGTATAAAATTGATGACTAATAAGAACCTGCTGTATAAAAAAATAAATTAAAAAAATACATTATGGAAATAGATAAGTACCAGCAAAATAGCTTTGATCTTGGGATTATATTATAACCTGTCATCACACAGCATTTTGTTAAGGCACAAGACTTCCAAGAAGTGTTATCAGAGATAAATAATACCAGAGACTCAACCTTGTTAAGCAGCATTTGTTTCTACATCAAATGACAGGACAGACCTATGTCATCTTCCTTGTCAAATGCTGTATTTACTTTTACAATGTTCCAACTTCGTTACTGAAAGATCCTGTACCCATTTTCTTCTTGGGGAATGAATAATTATAAAATAATAATTTGCTTAAGTCTTAGAAGTGTTATAAATAATAAAGTAATTTCAATGGTCTGTACTCAAATATAGTCATGTTAAATATTCTGTGATTTTGGAGTCTTTTATGTTTATTGAGCTTTCAGCTTGCAATACCTCATTCTTCTTATTTTTCCAAAATATAACATCCAGAATAATCTCGCTAAACCTCTATTAGGATAATTTTACTTCCATTCGTCTGAGTTCAACAAATGCTAGCAGTAAGGATGATATTGGACATAAAGCAGTGAATAGGAAGCAGTATGTACATTGTCTCTCAGTGTGCTATTTATTAACCAAAATTTAGACATCTACTCACATCATTGATGTAGTTAAATTACACTGACAAGGGCACCTCTCTAAAATGTCTTCTTCAAGGTCTATAATGTGAGATCACCTTGTAAGTGAAATCATCTTAAAAGAGGCTTATTATTTCATGAAGGAGACATTTTCTATCAAAGATTGAAATCATGTTTGAGGGTAAAATTATCTCCTGTGTCAGATTTTTCTTAATAGCTTATGAATATGCTGCCTGCTGCAAAGATTTTAGAGATGTTATGAGTTTATAGGGATGTATGAAATATCCTAGGTCCTAAAGTATCAATAGGTGCAGTACTGCACCTGACTACACAATAACTCACACAGAATCATTTAGTCAGTGGTGAGAATGAACATCTTTTACCAATAGTGCCTCATATTTTCACCTAAAAGACAGAAGCCCTAGGTATTCACAATTGTTTTAGATTCACTTGGGAACCGAGTGTATATGAGAATCCTGTAAGTTTTCTTTTGAAGAGGACGAAGAGACAGTTCTCAATCCTGGAGTATCAGAATTTAAAATGTCAATGAAAATTAAGATTTAGTATATAAACAGTTGCAATATGCACTTATATGAAACTTAGAATATATAAAATGCCTTCAAAACCATGATTTTATTGCGTTCTTATAGTAAAATCCTCTCTTGAGATTCTGAATTTACATACAAGTAAGTCATGTCCCCGATAGATTACATAATTTTACCCTGATTTACAGAGCTAGAAAGTGGAACAACCAGTTTAGGCCGTAGTCATTCTTACTTAAAAACCAAAGCCTTATTTTTTATTTTATGTTTCTATTTAAAGTCATTTTGGTAACATGATTCTCTGAGTGGGAAGAGCTCTAGGCAAGCTTACTGAAATAAAATTTATATAAAAACCTCCCCAACCAGAGTAGTTCTGCTTTCATTCATTTGTACTTTAAGCTTTTATGTAAACCTTTATCTCAATAAGGGATTCCGTAGCTTAAAAAGTTTGAAAAGCACATTATGCATATATAAAAAATAACAATCTTTGGGTATAGTACTGAAAATATAATGGTATTACAAACAAATACTAGCTAAGGTTATCCTTTAAAATGTGCTTTTTTTTTTTTTTTTTTTTTTTTTGCGGTACGCGGGCCTCTCACTGTTGTGGCCTCTCCCGTTGCGGAGCACAGGCTCCGGACGCGCAGGCTCAGCGGCCATGGCTCACGGGCCCAGCCGCTCCGCAGCGTGTGGGATCTTCCCGGACCGGGGCGCGAACCCGTGTCCCATGCATCGGCAGGTGGACTCAACCACTGTGCCACCAGGGAAGCCCAAGATGGTATAATTTAAACACAAAAGAACAATTGTCATTAATTTAAACACTTCAAATATGTAAAAACCCATGAGTACATAAGGATGATTTGAAACAACCAACCCATCCATCAATATTAAAGGCTGTCTGTGGTGTGAAGTAGTTACTCCAAGCATTTTTAAATAAAATGAAAAAAAAAAAAATCAGACATCCTGACTTTCTTAAGTTAATTGTATTTGAAATAACTACTTAACTGATGATAATAAATTTCTATAGATATGTGGAGTTAAAAATTAACCATTTTGTAATTCCTAATGAAATAATTGACTCATGTAAAAATAATCAATATCCTAAAATCTAATCAAAATTAGTTGAATGCCTTATAAATGCAATGCAATGAGCTAGGTTCTGTGTGGGGAGGGTTAACTGATAAAATAGATTTTTCCCTTATCTACTTGTAAATGAGGCAAAATTATATATAAGTCACATCAGCCACACAACATAAAATTTAAATACATGGTCTCAAGAGTCAGCTGTTGTGGATCTGAATTGTTTGAAAACTCTGTGGATCCTAATATTTAAAATTAGATTAACAATAGTACTTATAGGGTTGTTTTGAGCATTAAATTAGTGAGCATTTGTAAAGCACTGAGAATAGTGTTTAGCACATTGTAAATGTTAAGTTGTTCATAAATTAAAAAATAAAATACATGGTGGGAAATAATACACGTCATTTGGTTAAAAATTGGCTGGATGCACTTCTACCCAGGAGACTCATGTAACATTTCACAGAGGAGATTGCAGTTGAGCTAGGTTTTACATGTTGGGGAAGATCTAAGCAAATGGAGAATTAAATAGAGAATGCCATTGGTGAAAGTGAAAGAAAAGATACAGACCTTGAAATCCAAGGGTTTCCAAAAGGAACAATAAGTCTTTACTTTAGCTAGAGTGACTGATTTTGAAAAAGAATGGGAAAGAAGAGATTGAGTAAGTAGGTTAGAAAAGAGATCCTTGAAATTGTTGAATGCCTTTATTCCTCTGACAGCAGGGAGCAGATGACATTAATTTGGTAGCACAATGTAGGGTAAAAGCCTAAAAATTGTAGTAGGAAGACCAGTTTTGCGGCACTGCAGCAAACCAGGGGAAAGAGTCAAGGCTCAGATGAAAGAAAATGAAAATAAAAAGAGATATAAAAGGTACTGCAAACATGAAACTAACAGAATTTTGTAGAAGATAAAGGAGAGAATTCAAAGATGATTGTTTTGTTTTTAGGCTATGAGTGGGAATATAATTTTATTATCAAAGGAGCTATAGATATATGGTTAATATTTCAGATTTGGCTACATAGTGGTATTTTTCTAAATTTTTTGAATTTTAGTTTTCTATAAGTCTTAATAAGAGAATATTTGTAATTGTAAAACACTCCTCTTTGGGAGAAAATGCACACACACACACACTCACCCCACCATCACCACCATCATTACCACCACTGCCATCACATTCACTGTTTTCTAAAAGAACATTAAAGCAGCTGAAAAAAGTATTTCACTTTCTAAATCAGCAAGAAAATAACATTTTAAATAATGAAAACACTGTCTTTCTCCTGATTTCCTATGTCATCATTCCTTTACCATTCTAAGCAATTCAGTTCTAAAGCTCTTAAATGGCACACAGCAGTGAAGGCATGTGTGTTAACAGGACTGAAGAGAGGAGCTTCAGCAGGTTGAGAAATCAAAGGTGATAAGGTTACAGAAGCAGTTTAAAGGGGCTCTTCCAATTGGCCAAATAAATAATATTAATTGATTTTATTTTTTACTGAAGTATAGTTGATATATTTATTATATATTATATTATATTAATTGATTTTAACTCATGGAATAAAATAGGAAACCATGAAGCCATATTGATAAAAATAAACTGAATAAATTAAAAGTCTGATGACGAACTTGGCTATTTGCATTGTGTCAAGGTACCTGTCTACAAAATAGTTGTCTATTGCAAAAGAAAAAAGAGTGACTCTCTAATGGAGAACTTTGGCAGACCCCACTAATCAACTGATCAAAGTGGTCATTATCAGCGTTAAGAAAAATAGAAATGACATGCCACGTAATAAAGATGCAAAGAGAACTCAGCATAGCTTCTGGCAAAGATGCATAGCCTCATAATCATGAGGAAGCATTAGGCAAACTCAGATTGAGGAATGCTCTACAAAATGATTTCCTTAAACTCCAGAAGTTTTAACATCATGAAAACCAAGGAAACACTATCCTAGTTTGAAGGAAACTGGAGAGTCATGACAAGTAAATGCCATGGGTGATTCTGAACCTGATCAATTTGCTAAACACACCCTCCTCTTCTGACTGACCTTCCCTCTTAATCATAATGCCTAATCAATAAATGCCTATATACTGGCCCCCGGCCCCAGCTAGTGATTGTTCTAATCTTTAGATCAGAACTTTCTCTATTATGATAGTATATCAAAGCGGCCCCTCTGCTGATTTCCAGGGTAACGAATGAGCCAAGCTGACGCAACTATTCCCACTATAACTGGTAAAACGCCCCCCTCCCCGCACTCCCATTCCCATCCCGTAAAGGAGACAACTGCCACGGTGGGGTGTCTCTCCAGGACCTTGGTTCAGGACATGTAAGATCCCTCCATCCATCCATTAAACCATTGGTGTCTCTGTTGCTGACTCCGGGCTTTTTCTTCAGTCTTGAGGCTGGGCAAGCACAGAGCTTGCAGGCCTGTGGGGTGCAGCCCAACACAAATATAAACTTCTACTTTTGCTGCGCCATCGTTATCACCGATATTTATTCTTAACGATTGTAGTAGAAAATTAATACTCTCCTTCAGCATATCAATTAAACATGTTACGGTAAGTTCCAAAACAATTTGTTCTGGTTTTGGATCTATTTATTCTACTAATAACCATTAAAAAACAAGAGAAAGAAAATAGCATATAATACATATTCCAAATAAGCTTTTATTTTGAAATTCACTAACTTGACAGTTATTGATTATGTTTAGAAACATGTGAGCTCTTTGTTACAGATAAAAAATTTATTCATATAATTTAGCTGATTCAAAGTGGAATATGGTAATTTTCCCTTGGTACTAAAAATTTTAATGATCAAATATGAGAATGGTAAAAGAAAGGTATTTTATTCTTAAAATATCATATTAAACTCTCTCAGAAGACCTTTCAAGAAAAAAGCAATTAAAAATGAATTGACATAATTTTGTAAGCCACCTAAAACTACATCGCTTTTCTTTATTGATGTCTAGTAAGGCTAGCCCTTACCTTCATACTCTTAGCATTTTTCTTTCTGAAATCTCTTAAAGCTTATAGTGTTTATATTATAGATCAGAAATAGATTATTGATATATTTGGTTCCAGTTTCTATTCCTTTTTTTTGAAACCCAGAAAACTATTCTCGCTCAATGAAAATGTTACTCAAGTTATTAAAATTATTGTAAATTTATACTCATTCTTCACAAATGTTTGCCAGACATTTCTGCATTTAATTCCTGCATCAATCACAACTTATCTTCCTGAATTACTGAGCATGTATATGTCTTAGTAATGCTACTTTGGAACTTTTGATAGATTTTACAAACTACCACTTAAAATATGCACAAAGAAGGAAGACATATTTAATAGCACTCTACTTATTAAGCAAATTTGATTTGCTAGTTTTTAGGAAGGAAGATATGTTCCCCAAAGTCTCAGCCTGTGATAAAAGTGACTTGCTGTGCTATTGAGTATTTAAAAAACAAGAGCAAACATTTTAAAATGCTAATAAGCCTCATATTCATATATACATTAGATTGATGTATACTTCTGTGATTCAAGGTTACGAGCCTAATATGCAAAGTTGGTCAAGCTCAAATATGTGTCCATTCATCTGATAATTATTTATGCATCTAAAATAATAATATGCCTGATTAATAAATTCATTTTGGAGGAATTAACCTTGAAATGTTCATAATTATATAGTAAACCACTTATGATTTGAATTGTAATGTTAAATTGATTCAAATCTACTGGAATAGAGCCTGATGAAAATCTTAGTAATTGGTGGATAGATTCTACTGACCTGTTAATTTATACTTGCTAGCTGAGTATACAATTACATTTTTCTCACTATTTCTGAGTAGGTCTGGCTGCATCTGTTATAATGGCAATATTGGTACAAAGCTGACCATAAATGGATAAAGCATTTATATTGTGCTTTATGATTTACAATTTATTTTCAAAACCAGTCGTCACCGTAGTCCCGTTAGTCATGATTTATTTACTTATTTTTTTTTTATTTTCGGCTGTGTCGGGTCTTAGTTGTGACACACAGGATCTTCGTTGTGGTGCGCAGGCTCCTCTCTAGTTGTGGCACGTGGGCTCAGTAGTTGTGGTGTGCAGGCTTAGCTGCCCTGTGGCATGTGGGATCTTAGTTCCCACAGGGATGGAACCTGTGTCCCCTGCATTGGAAGGCGGATTCCTTACCATTGGACCACCAGGGAAGTCCCCCGTTAGTCGTGATTATCATTCCCATTTTATAGATGTGTAAACTGAGGCTCAGAAGGAGAAGTGCTAGCTCAAAGTCACAAGAGTTTTGAGAAAGAGAGCTAAGATCTAACCTCTGGAATTAAAATAAAATTTACCAAGCTAATTTTATGTCTGGAGATGGTATAAAACTGATTATTGCTAAAGATAATATTCTTAGCTGGTTTGTATTAGGAAGACGGAAAGAACATTTTTAAGACTTTTGTTTAACGGTAAAGTACTTATTAATCATATACTAAAACAATATTCAAGGCACTTTACATTTGTCATCTCTATTAGCCACTGCACAAATTTTTGAAAGGTAGTTATTATTACCCTCATATTGCAGATGAGATAACTGAAACATAGAGAGTTTAAGTAAGTTCCACACAGTAAAATCACTAGTGTAATTTTTAAGATTTCAATCTTGTCTCTGACAGGCTCTATAACAAGAGGGTATGATTAGATTAATTTATATTTGTGTTATGCCCACTTTCAGCTCTGAGATTATGTAAGAGTCAGGTATAAAGTCTATGCTTAATTTTAGACACATCTATTAAAGTCAGGATGAAGCCTACACACTACCCTGAAGAGCCTGAGGAAATGTTTTAATCTTTGTCTTAATTTTTGTTTACTTAAGTGGTGATAAAGACTTCTCTGAAATGTCTAAAAAATATGAGCCAAGTTATAGAAAAAAAGTGGTTGCAAGAATATTGAATTGAAACAAAAAAAAGAAGAAAATAAAAGAAGGTTTTTTTTAAAAAAAAGTATTGAATATAATTATACAAAATTTTATGAAGCATCATAAACTGAGAGGAAGAAGCACAATGACTGCAACATCATTTATACTGAGAAAAGCTGCCTTTCTCAGAAAGTCAGGACAAAAGGATAAAGAGCTGGAGTGCTGGTTCACATCCCAGGTTCACATCCCTTGCAACCTCTGATTTCTTTCACTTGACCATTTTATATCTTTAATTTCCACCTTGAAAGATATATTGCCAAAGACAGAAGTTTCTACTACTTAGGTGATAAATTCAATATGATAGGAACACCAAAAATAACTAGAAATGCATGAAGAGAGGCTTAATCTATAGCTAGAATTATTACTGATTTTATACTTCACATTTTGTAATCTGAGTTTGCATGTTGGGTGGGGTGAGGAAAAGCAAAATGTCCCAAATATAATACCTTGAGGGTGATAATGACACTCAGAAATAATCCCGAGGGACCAAAAGTAATTGAAAAGTAATTTGTTCAATAAGCACACACATAATAACCCCCAACACCTCTATCCCCTTTCCCCAACACCCAGACACAAAACATAACAAACCAAAACTTTTTGATATTATATTGCATATTAAATCATCAGGTCCAAATTCCTGGTACCCAGGTGGGTACAAGAAAGAATGAAAAAAAAAAAAGTCTTATAATCCTTTGCAGATGGTAAAGAATACATTTTGTTGGTAAAAGTGCTAATTTATTGTACTTATGTTAATGAGAAACCAAAGGACCAAAGATCATGACATTATTTTTCATTTATTTCCACAATAAAAGGACTGAAACACAAAATTTGTTGGTGTTATAGGTTGAATAGTGTCTCCCCACTATGCATGTGTTGAAGTCTAACTCCCAATATCTCAGAAAATGACCTTATTTGGAATTAGGGCCATTGCAAATGTAATGGGCTAAGTAAACATGAGATCATTAGGGTGGCCCTAATCCAATATGACTAGTGTCCTTACAAAAGGGGGAAATGTGTAAATAGGCACATGTGGGAGAACACCATGTGAATATGAAGACAGCCTCTACAAGAAAGAAGAGGGGCAAAAACAGATCCTTCCCTCGTAGCCCTCAGCAGGAACTGACCTTGTCAACATCTTGACTTCAGACTTTCAAAACTGAAATGATACATTTCTATTGTTTAAGTACCCATTTTGTGACACTTTGTTAAAGCAAACTAATATATATATACCATTATGTCAATAGGAATTGAAAATCAAAAAAAACTAGTGTCAGTCTAGTTTAATGGGAAGCACACAGAGCTAATCCTAGTTAGAATTAATCTTCACTAATTTGTTGTAAACATTTTGAAGTCAAATGCTTTGAAATAACTAAACTTTAGTGAAAATATAAAATTTATTACTTCACTTGTAAATGTTTCAGAAAGGATGTTGTCATACCTGTATACTGCTATATAAATGTTATAAATGAAATTTAATTTATTAAACATCAAACTTCTCCATAAGAATAATCATTGAGATGGAAAAAGATGGCATATGTATTTCAATGAGAAAGAGGTTTTAAAATGTCTTCCCTGCATCTGCCTAATCAAATAATCTGATTCCAACTTAGAAGGTGATGCAATTTAGCTCTTAGATTCTAGATTGCAAAATATAATAATTTAAACGGGTAGTTTTGAATTAAAATCACACTCTTTCTTTTTTTTTTTTGTTACTGCCCAGTTTTCAAAAATGCTGATTTAGAAAATCACCTCATTTTTCAAAATACTAGGTGGTACAGTTGAAAATCCACTTTGCAATACTTTCTTTATGTAAAATATTTTACCTTCTTTTGCAGTTTGTTTGCTTAGATATTTTTCTCCTCAACTAAACTTAAGCCCCTCAAGAGATAAGTGCCCAGGACCGTGTTTGCAGCACATTCAGGATTCAAATCTTGATAAAGGAGAAGTGGGAAGGCCTGAAGAATGGGAAAGGAAAAGGACGAAAACTGTGGCGGAAATGCCGTGTAATTCCTAACGAGCTATTTATTCATGTCTGATTAATTTTTCCCCTGTATCATTCAGGATTATAACTTTCACTTATTGGTAATTTTTACAGTGACCTACTATAATCCAAAACACAGAGTAATGCATTTCTACCTGGAAATGTGGAAGATGTTATAATAGCAATCAGTTGACTTCTGTAAGACTACATCCACTAATATGAAACCTTGTACCATTATGAGAGGGAGAGAAGAAGAGAGAGAGATGGGAGTAGGGGTGGACGTAAAAGATCTTTAGACACTATACAAAGAATATTTTATTATTCTGGTTCAATTCAAGGTAAACCTCTTTGTTATTGTATGACTCCTATTAGTGAAATTTCTCCACTTTTGTGTGCGTGACTTAGGAAATGAGAGACCATGGAACAAGTTAAATAATGTTGTACTCCTTCAAGAAAAACTCAACAAATGTCTATTCACTATCGGTTGAGATGAAATTTCCAATTACACAGTTTATAACCATAATGTTTCTTTCAGAATTATTGATGCAAAATTAAAAATTGGTTACTGAAGTTACTAAATATATTTTCAAACATCACAGTTTTGAATCAATGTTAAAATTTTAGTGTTAATTACCTAACACATCTTTATTCTGCATCTCAAATATAGTTTACCGATAAGAAAATATGACTTTCATGATTAAAATATTGATAGTGAAGGAAATTCTACTTTTTACAGAATCCATTTAAAAGAGTTTCAACCTATTGCTTTTGACAAGGCCCCAAATAATGTGTAGGATTAACGTACAGTCTCTGTAATGGAAATACTTGTATTTCGATCCTGGTTCAATACTGATTTTGTCAGTTACTAATTACATGATGCTGGCCACGTAGTTTAATGCATAAGTCTCTATTTTGAACAAATAACAGTATCTATTCCACTGAGTCATTTAAATATTAAACGAGACAATATCTGTAACATTCTTAGCATAGTGCTGCAAGTGCATAAAAGAATTAGCTATTATAACTACTGAGAGCTACATCAATATGAGCCTGCTACCAAGGGAAAAATGTATATGCTATGCTTCTCCCTGTTTTCCTTATTAAATATGCAATTATCAAGTTCCACTTTGACCAGATGTTTGCAATACAGGAGTGGCAAAAATAAATCAGCAGGGTTTTCTCACACTGGAGTAGGAGTTAGCGAGGGACAATTTCTTTTTGCCCTACTTGACCATGTGGTAGCAAATTGGGAATCATCCTAATTTTTCTAATTAATCCTTGATGCTTCTCCATAGATGAATAAATCCAATATTTAGCTCTTAAGGTGTCCTGTCACAGAAATTTGAGTCAGTTGGTAGATAGGGAGTGGGGCTATGGCTTTGAATGCCAGGCTAAGAAAACCAGAAATGTGTGTTTCTTGTTTATAACCTTTCAATGGCTTCCCCACTTTTAACATGTATAAAGACCGTCATTATTGGGTCTATACTTCACTCTCCAGCTTTATCTTCTAACATTTTCCTATTTTTTCTTTTCTCTCTGACCTTCCTTCATTTCTGCTAGTGAGCAATACTGCTCCCTGCTTTAGACCATCACACACTCTGTTCCCTCTGCCCAAACAATTTTGTCTTTCCCTTTTCTGTTAGCTAACCACTCATCCTTTTGATCTCAATGAAAAAAATAAAACTTTTTTTTTTCAGGAAAATACAGAGGACAGTTATCTAGGCTAAGTTAGATCCTTCATTTATAGCACACTGCATTTGTCCTTCACAATGTTTACCATACTATTTTCAGTAACTGCTTCTCCCACTAGACTATACTTTTTGATGACAGCAAAATGGGGTCTGTTTTACTCATCATTAAATTCCTAAATTTCTAAAGGGCTATGAATCCCAAATTCTAGCAACATTTATGAAAGTCATTTTTTTTTTCTCTCCTAGTTTTAGAAGCTAGTACTCTGGACTCAACACTAAGTATAATTTCATATTAAAGAGAAAAAATTTAAAACAACAAAGACAAATACCAATTAAACTACTTCACTTTTAATTCTTATTAAATACGATACCTAAAATATTTTCATAAATTAGAATCACCCTCATTGATTTTAGTCTTTTCCCTGAATTTGAGAAAGTTCAGTTGACTGAGTATTCTTAGGACAGGAACTTACATTACTCTATCGCATTAAGGACCATTGCACCTGCAGTAAACAATAGACAAGTATATTGAAGAATTTTTAGAAAAACATACTAACATATGAAAGGAAAGATCTGATTCTTTTTATATGTTAATAAACTTTCCTAGTGTTAAAATTAAAGCCCCTTAGTGAGTGTTCCTCTCAAGCTCTCCAGTGGTGAAATCCCATTAGACTTTAATTTGCTTTATTTGGAAAACAAAGGTACAAATCTCTCCTTAAATAATTTGGGGACAGATACAGATCAAAGAAGAAGGGAGATCCCAGCAGGTTCCAGAATCGTGGAGGTTCAGTTTCAGGTCACTAGCTCCATCCTATCTCTGGACGCAGGTAAAGAGATGCCATGGTTAAGGATACCAATGGATCTAGAGTCTGTCATACAGAGTGAAGTAAGTCAGAAAGAGAAAGACAAATACCGTATGCTAACACATATATATGGAATTTAAGAAAAAAAAATGTCATGAAGAACCTAGGGGTAAGACAGGACTAAAGACACAGACCTACTAGAGAATGGACTTGAGGATATGGGAAGGGGGAAGGGTAAGCTGTGACAAAGTGAGAGAGTGGCATGGACATATATACACTACCAAACATAAGGTAAGATAGCTAGTGGGAAGCAGCCGCATAGCACAGGGAGATCAGCTCAGTGCTTTGTGACCACCTATAGGGGTGGGATAGGGACGGTGGGAGGGAGGGAGACGCAAGAGGGAAGAGATATGGGAACATATGTATATGTATAACTGATTCCCTTTGTTATACAGCAGAAACTAACACACCATTGTAAAGCAATTATACTCCAATAAAGATGTAAAAATAATTTGTTATGGACAAGTAAAAACAAGATTTGGTGTCACCTCGTTAAGACAAGGATCCTACAGTTACCCCTTATAACAAGTCAAAACTAAATAAACCACAATGGGCAGAAAAGAAGAGGGAGAAAAATATAGGTTGATGTAGAAAATGTGAGATAGATAGAAAGGAAAGCAGGGAAGGAAGGAAGTAAGGAAGGAGGGAGGGAGGGAGAGAGGAAGGAAGGAAGGAAGGAAGGCACCATCTCTATGGTCTACAAAACCACCAGTTTATGTTATATTATTCTCCCAGAAGACTGTGTTCGATTTTACTTGGCCTTTTATAAAATGTGTTTCCTTTCGTTCCAGAGTATGAATTAATTATTTGATTCAGCAAAGATTTATTGTATTTCTTTTATACATATCTTGAGTAAATAGTACATACATGTATAATATATAATAGATATATAGATAGATAAAATAGCCGTCATCTCAGTAAATTCAACAGATCTTCCAGGTATGCTACAGTCACAGAAGGGGATTTCAGAACTACAGAAATGGACTTCTTTTATGACTTTAACTATGCCTGTGTGGATATTGTTTGTAGCCACATACAACTCAGGGAAAAAATTGTCTTTGCCATTTGGGTTTGAGACAAACATGTAAATTCTCTAAGCATATATTCTAATTTATATTCCTTCATCCGGAAATGTTAGATCAGGTTTCATGTCATGTCACACCCATTTAGACATTAGATCCATATTCTTATGTGTATTAGCAATTGAGACTCTCTGTAACTTGTAAATATGTAAAGAACAAGGGCATGTGTGGGTGGGGGATGGGGGGCGGGGGGGGTGGGAAGGATTTCCAAGAACTCATAAAGGGAAGAGCATGATTTCTTCTAGGTTTCATGCCAGCATAAAAGTCAAATGGTATAACTAACTATATCTTTTCCCCTTCAAGATGATTTTATTTTCTAATTTCCCAACTCCTTTCAGGTTACTACAGTATGTAAGGCATATATATATAAATATAAATATTATCATAATCCCCTCAAGTTTTCTACTCTGAAGGTGGATCGTCATTTTAGTAAATCATTTTGGAGAAATGTATTTTATAGGAAAATCCACAGGCTAGAATCTCTGCAGTGACCTTACTAGAATGATATTTGGTGAGGAAAGCCTCTATTCATTCTGGAGAAACTACTGCTATTATAATACAAATAAAATGTTGGTCCAATTTATTAGTATGAAGGTAATAAAAATAGGTTAGTGGAGTCCCCAGTTTTCTTGCCTCAGCTCCTCTTATTTTTGTCGAAAATCAAGAAGTTGCATAGGGTAGATGGTGTCCAATTTTAGATTCTCTGCTTCCTTGACCCCCTCCCTCCACCTAGCCTCACAAGCCAAAATACAAAATATTTGAAGGCTTCATTTCCTATACTTATCCTTAAATATGAAAATATTTTGGGCCCAGAAATGTGTCCTCAGACCACGTGACTTTTCCCTTGTGAGGAACTTGAGATTAATCATTGATTGCTACCGGCCCAAATGGAGGCACATAGTGGGCTCTTTTGTTTGTTTGTTTGAAGGAAGGTCAGAGTTAATTCCCTTTAGTGAGAAAGGGTGGTCCTGATGAACCTGAGAACACTAGGCATTCTTCTAATGTAACTGAAAAACTGCTCTGCAATGTTCCCTAACCCTCACACTTGCCTTAGCATGTCCCATACTTTTTGCACTTTTTATTTGGTTGTGATTTTGAAGTTATATGTTGTATCTACCTGTATGCTCAACCCAACTTGGGCCTGAACCTGATTATCAATTCACCAAATAAGAATAGCATTTTGCTCCTAGATTCATAGAAACTTTTTACAGTCATCAGGGGAAATTTTCCTTTACTTCCAAAGTCTTATAGGACACCTAACTAGGCATCCTGACACAATTTCCAAGGCCTACTGAATTCCAGGGATCCATGATTTTCTCCCTGGAATTATAATGACATTAACTCCTGAAATCCTTATGTTCTTATAGAATTTGCAGCCCCCTTCAGCATTTTTTATCACCTATCTCTCTCCCTATCTATCTCTCTATGTATCATCTATCTATACATATATCATCTATCAAAACTGTCTAGGTCTTCCTACTCTAGATGAAATAAATTACATTTATAGTGGGATACAAATATTCTCATTTGATCACAGCCCCCCTGATCAGACCACAGCCTCTTTAATATTTTCATATAGATATGTCCACTAGGCAGTTATTACAGATTGGTCCTTCTAAAAATGTATCCAGCTTAAGCCATTAATGGAATTAGTAATAAAATTGGTTCTGAATTTTTGCTGCCACTATCACCACCACCCGAAATCAAATTCTAGGTTTATGCTACTCCCTTGAAACAAGCAATGCCTCTTTCACCAGGGACACTTCAATTTCACAAAGCCCTCTGTAGACATATAACACACGTGTCTTCTCTCTCATGCACTTAATTACAATCATCATAATATTGGCAGTTATTATTGCATGAAGGTTAAAAGTTTCATCAGATGTTAATGAGGCCAAGCAAAATGCAGCTATTGTCTCTTTCATTAATTTCCATATTAGCTGATGCTTTTCTCTCCATGGCTGATGGTTACTGGAAATAAGCTGAACTTAGTACATTGTACATCTGAAGTCCAGCTTATTTTCCCACTGAGAAAGATGCACTCCTCTAGGTCAGAATAGCAATTATTTTCCTTAAGTGCCTCCAACATACGGATAGTTACTTTCTAATCTCCCTGTGATTTCTGGCTAACAAGTATTAACAAGAGATCATGAAAACTCTCAATTAACAAATGGTAGCTCTGTTCTTGAAAGTGTTTATATAACTAGAAAAGGTTTCTGATGGAACTCTTCATGTCCTCTGCCTACTTTCAGTTTGATATAACTTTGCACTGAGGTCTTTCCTTCACTGGTATGGATTAGAACCAATTTTTAATCAAGGGAATAAAGAACATGGCTCGGATCCACATTTGTGGGTAGTTCTAAATTATTAAATTAAAGGCTAATAGACTTGGTAAGTGTTTAGGCTCACTGTACTCATTCATAAGCCTCTAGGCATTATTAGATTTTAATTTTGCAACATTATGTCAATATAGAGTTTAGAAAGAAGATACATTTACCTTATTTCCTTTAAACTGCAATTAACCTACATGTATCTACCACTTATTTGAAGGTTACTTGTATTAGTTAGCTTTGCTCTGGTTTAAAAAACAAAAAGTCCCAGATCTTTTCTGGCTTACATTGTATCTCACCATGAGCCTTACAGCAACATATTATTTCTCTCCCAAGTTACAGCACCAGCACCTGTAGCTTGGCTCTTGCGGCTCCGCTTCATTTCTAGTTCTGCACTGAAGGAGCAGCTTCTGCCTGGAACATGTCATTCTCATGACAAAGGAAAATGATCTTGGAACTTTAATTTGTAAGTGGCGTCATTCATGTACGCTCATATCCAATTGTTCAAATCCATTCACGTGGCCAAAACCAATGTCAATTTGTTGAGAAAGTGTATTCCTCCTACAGGGAAGACTCTTGGCAATTCACAGGGCAATGGGACAGGATATAATATTCTTTACAGGGAGGTGAGAAGTGAATAATTGGGGACAATAGTAAATCTATAGCAATAACATATTGTTTTCAATTTGCCTGGGGCCTACAGATGTTCTGTCTGTTGGAAGCCTGAATACCCAAATACGTATTTTCGTGCTCACCCCATACCTTTTCTGGTATCATAAACGCAGGCAGAAGTCATTGGTACTACTGGAAATTTCGACTGCTAAACATCTTAGCCTATTGGCAAAATATTTAATTATACTTATTTTAATTAGTTCTCCAATAACAAGATAATTAACTCAATTGATGACAGTCTTGCCTACCTTATAAGTAAAGTGATTCCTACAAATTGGTATTCTCAGTCCCTCTAGCCATAAATTCCAAGAAGATTGAAACTAATAAAAACCATAATAGTAATAATGAAATTTCCAGGAATCTGATCTTTGACTGCCATCACCTGGAACATAAGCTGACCACTGTAACTATGAGAAAGAGCATACCTGAACTAGTTTAATGAGTCTATCTGCTTTTCAGATGTGCGGAAATGATCTAACCTTTTATCTGGCTTTGCTGTTATTTTCCTAAACACATTTATTTATTTTAAGCAAGTGACATTTTTTTTTTCACGAATTGGCTTTTTGAATTTGGGATACATCTTTCAGTTCTGTCTGTTTTCATTATGGTGGTGTTTTAATTTTTTCTCTTATAGGCTATAATGAAACTCATAGTCTTAAAATTTTCGAATCTCTGTATTCAGACAGCATGGCTGATTGGTTCACAATCAATCCTGTTCTACTCAGTGTCAGAGACCATTTTCATAGTGAGAAGATCACATGAAAGATAAGTTTCAGGGCTTCACATTACTGATAGTCTCAGTCATTTACTATCCCTCACCTGGCTATGTCTAAGAGCTTTGGAATCTTCAAGGTGAATATCCTACCATCAACCTTATTCACCTTTACATGATGTAGTCTCCTTCTCTTAGGTCTAGCTAGCTGACCTATCCTTAGTACAAAAATTGGACATACAACCACAATTCCTTCTTCTATGCTTATTGTTTCATAAATACATTTCCTAATATCCTTTTCCTTTCAGCATAGTGGGGGTAGTAAGGCTATGTCATTGGGTTATTTAACTGACAAAAATATGTGTTATTTGCACAAATCATGTGCACTGATACCCCACTGAGAAGAATAATTTAATCCAAAATGCAACCTCTATTGTTATAGGGACCACACATCCAATTCACTCAGGTCAATGCTGGTTTATATTTATTGTTTTTACATGACTATTAATAGTGCTCTCTTTCACACTCACAAGTGTACCAGTTTGGAAAGCAAAGTATGTGGCTATCCTATTTATTGTAGATATAGTATCTAATACAAAGCTGGACTTAACCTTGACTTCCTTTTTGTGCATATCTTCTTAGTACTTCCCTCTAGATATAAATCCACACACTTCCCAAGCATGCTCTTTCATTAAAAGTGCCAGTCTTACTTCCCCTCACCTTCGCACACAAACTGCGTCATTCTGCAACACACTGAATAGAGCCTGAAAAACCTTGTTTATTGTTTGCTTAAAGTTTCCACGTTGGCGCAAACATATTATGTCATTGCTTCACCCATTTGAAAGAGGTTCCTCAATTGATTCCAGTATTGGTTTATTTTTTGACTTCCAGAAATTGCTGTAACCATCTGGCTAAGTTCACTCTCTTGAATCTTCCCTGAGCTTGAGTCAATATCAAGCTCACAAGTTACAACTAAATATCTGTCTCTTTCCAGTCCCGTATTTAAAGAACTAGACCATCTTTCATTGTTGCTATTTTTCCCTTAGGGTATCCCTCATTTTCCTTTCATATATGTAATTTCTATTCTCTAAAACTCAAATCTTTTCATAAATAGGTCCCCTTTTTACTTTAACCGATGATGAGTTCTACCATTTTCAAGGTTATAGTACCTACGCATACGTTCTCTGATAGGATAGTTTTCTCTATCTCTAAAATTCTTGTATTCATTGTGACCACTGAGGAATAAGAAGAGAGATTGAGAAAATACCCTCCTCCTTCAACTTGCTAACGATTGTGAAACAAATGTTCATGCAAATCCTGACCTATCACTAAATTTTACCCCCTGCACCCAGAAGAGCCTGCCATATCCACCTGTTCCCCAAGCAAATCGGAGAATGAGTCAAAATAATACTCAGACATGAGAGAGGGAATGACAGACTGAGCTGGATGGGAGAGAGGGGAGGAAGGAGTCAGAGTCCAGTGGGCTGGGATCCCAGAGCGGAGTAGTGATGGCGGAGGGAGGTTGAAAAATGAGAGGCTTAAGAGAATGTGAGGTGTAAGAGATTTTGGGAGAAGAGGAAACTAGATCCATTGTTTCCAGGTGTTATGTATTAAATCCCTTTGCTATCCTACAAGAGACTGGAGTAAAAAATATGGATTTCTTTTATTTACTTAGTATTTATTTACTAAATAACTCACCTGGTTGTATTATATTCTCTTTTCCTTCTTTTAAAAAATTTATTGAAGTACAGTTGACTAACAATATTAGTTTCAGGTACACAACACAGTCATTCAATAGTTTTTATAGATTACATACCATAAAAAGTTATTATAAAATATTGACTATATTCCCTGTGCTGGACATTTACATCCTTGTAACTTATTTATTTTACTGGTAGTTTGTACCTCTTAAGCCCTTTCACCTATTTCAGCCCTCCTCCCAACCCTCTCTCCTCTGGTAACCACTAGATTGCTCTCTGGACCTGGAGGGTATTATGCTTAGTGAAATAAGTAGACAGAGAAAGACAAAACAAATGAACAAATGTTAAAAAAAAACCCCAGAAAACAGAAACAGACTTATAGATACAGAAAACATTCTAGTATTATATTCTTTTTTTTTTTTTTTTTTGTAGGCAGCACAGCATGTGGGATCTTAGTTCTGGACTAGGGATTGAACCCGTGCCCCCTGCAGTAGAAGCAGAGTCTTAACCCTTGGACCACCAGGGAAGTCCCAAGTATTATATTCTTTAAACGTGCCTCCATCCTTAGTTTGACTCACAGGGCTTACTACATCAATAGCGTTATAACCACATTAGTGTTATTTTGATTTCCAAAAGTCAAGACATTCCAGGTACAGGCTTCTTAGCAAATTTGGGGGCTTTCTTCCAACAATACGGAAAGTTCCCATGTAATCAGAACCCCCATTAAAACTTTATTAATTAATAATGTTCATAGCAACAACTATACTCTGGGTTTCTAAGATCTACTGCTATACTTGGCACTGATTTAAAAGGCAAGGCTCAGCCTAGTTGAGTTCACTTAGCAAAAGAGACAGGATACACCGGAAAGATTTCTGGAAAGCCAGAGGCTTTCCAACCACAGTTCTTATTTTGAGTCTGGAGTCCATTCAACAACAAGGAAAAGATTAAAGAAATTTGAAACAGTTAATATAGAGCCAGCTTCCTGGACTCAAAACCCAAAGCCAAAACTCTAGTACCTTCTAGGACCTCTGTGTAAGAGCCTAAAGAAACTTCCCAAACCTTGCAGATGTATTTACTGCTTCAGGATACTGTGCTGCTATCACACAGGCCAAATCTGATTTATATTGAGGGAATGGAGCAAAGTAAGGTCCATCTGCCTTTCATGGGAAAAAAACAAAGCTTAAAACAACTAATGAAACTCTGGTTCCATTTGAATGACCACTCTCCCCCTAATCCTTCCAGACTGCCTGCCATGCCCCTGGCCCTGTTCTATATCCATGACCTTGGTAATATAATTGATAGTCAAGGTGTCCAATGAATTGGTTTAGTTGCATCAGTATGCAAGATTTAATAAATAGTTAATTATCCATGACATATTATTCAAAAAGAAAGCATTACCTTGAGTATGCTCACAGCTCTGATGCATGCCAGATGTTCTCCAGTATAACATGCTACCAAACTAATGAGCTGTCAGAGTGTATGTGTTCCCTGCATCTGTAGCAGTTTTGCTTTAATTTTAGATATTTTAATTCCTTTTATATTAATATTAAACGTTTAATGATACAAGGCACTATAGAAACTTAAGACATATAGTTTTATTTTCAGCCCCATTTATTTAAGGAATATATTACATAAACACAGAAAATTAGAGTCAAGCTAGTTGGGCCATAATTGAAACAATGTGGAATCCAAACTGCAGGTTTTTTAATGAAGTAAAACAGGGGAAGGTGGGGATGCTATTCTACTTACCTAAACCAAAAGGGTAAAGATAAACATTTTGTTTGCAATGGAAAAAGGATACTTTGATTTAAAAGCAATTTGTTTTGTCAGTTTCAAGGCAGTAATTGGATTATCCTCTTGGGAATGTTCTTCACTCTTTTTTTTTTTTTTTTGCGGTACGGGGTCTTTGACTGTTGCGGTCTCTCCCGTTGCGGAGCACAGGCTCCGGACGCGCAGGCTCAGCGGCCATGGCTCACGGGCCCAGCCGCTCCGCGGCATGTGGGATCCTCCCGGACCAGGGCACGAACCTGTGTCCGCTGCATCAGCAGGCGGACTCTCAACCACTCCGTTAGCTAATTCCTGTTTTTCTTTCAGGTCTCATTTGGAAAGCTGCCTATTCAGAGAATCCCTCTTCAGATTAGGTTATGCTAGTAGTGACCTGGACCTTACCTGTTCTAGCTGGTAGTGTCATTTTTGGACTAGTTCACCCCTTTATTTCTGGAAGGTGGTTGATAGATTTTTCTGCACCAGACTGATTGAAATCATTCTCAATCTACTTGAGAAACTTAACAAGAAGAGTAATATATCTATGCTTTTTTTGTTAGCTCTTTCTTCTCACTGCCTAGAACAAACAAAAAAACAACAACAACAAAAAAATGCCTCTATTTGGCAGGTTTACTTTTAATATACTTGTTTTTAATGGAGGTTTTTAAACAATGCATACTTAGACTTCATTTGTTAGAAATTCAGTGAACAGATTTTTGGATGTAAGAAATTAATGAAGTCATAAATTAATCCAAATGAAGAGCCCCCATCAAACTTTTATAGGTTTTACAGACTAAATTCTGTTCCCTTTCAAATTTGTATATTGAGGTCCTACACCCCAGTGCCTTAGAATATGGCTGTATTTGGAGATAGGGATTTTAATTTAGGTTAAATGAGGTTATAAGAGTGGGGCCCTAATCTAATATGATTGGTGTCCTTATAACAAAAGGAAGACATGAGACATGGGACAGGCACAGGCCCTGCAGGACACAGCGAGAAGGCAGATAAGGACAGAGGCCTCTGGAGAAACCAAACTTGTAGCAACTTGATCTGGGACTTCTAGCTTCCAGAACTGCATGTGAGAAAATTAATTTCTTTTGTTTAAGCCACCCAGTCTATGGCATATTGCTATGGCAGCCCTAGCAAATTAATACACTAGGTAATCACTAATGGCTACCTCATATCTGAAGACATTGACATTTTATAGGATTTAAGTAAATCCTTATGCTAGCTGTCTCTAATTAGACCAATAGATAAACTTTAATCCAGTACATATCTGAACAATTAGCCCACTTGACTCAAAGCAGAATTCCATTTACAACTTTATCAATCACTACAGTCCAGTCCGTCAAGGTGTAAAGAATTACAGAAAGGGTTTAATACTTAGGAAATGTATATATTATGTTTATTTTCCCTCTGGTCAAATGTTGCTTTAGGATTTCCATATCCTTGGAGATTTAATACAATCTGACTCAAACTCCCAGTTCCACCAGCAGAGAAAATTTAGTGTTCTCCCTCACACTGTATAGTTGCTTCTGATTTTTCTTTTCTTTTTCTTTCTCTGTTTTTTGAATTCCCACATGGCTCCTTCACTCTCTTATATCTACCTAGGGAATCTAATCTCTTCCGCCCCCCACCCAACACCATGACACTGCAGCTCAGAGCATAATCCTACCCATCACCAAACTCAGTCACACCAGGTATGTCATTATATTTGTAGTATTACTGAAGATTTTTTCAGGATGATAGGAAGGTGGGTGTTTAGGAGACCTGAGAGAGGATGGGGGTTTGGGAATGCGATGATTTATATTATATTACTGACCCTAAGAGCACTACTTACTCTTCTGGAAACTCTTACTTGACCTCTCAGCATCTCTTTAATGTTCAGGCTCCAGGAAGATGATGCTCTCTGATTTGCATAACCCCTGTCTTCCTCTTTATTTCTTTGGTGTCTTAAGCTATTATCTCTTGGAGGATTTTCCCAATAAGTCAGTTTGTCATTCTCACTCTTTTTTTTTTTTAAACTTATTTATTTATTTTAGTTTTGCTGTGTTTGGTCTTTGTTTCTGTGCGAGGGCTTTCTCTAGTTGTGGCAAGCGGGGGGCCACTCTTCATTGCGGTGCGCGGGCCTCTCACTATCGCGGCCTCTTCTATTGCAGAGCACAGGCTCCAGATGCGCAGGCTCAGTTGTTGTGGCTCACGGGCCTAGTTGCTCCGCGGCATGTGGAATCCTCCCAGACCAGGGCTCGAACCCGTGTCCCCTGCATTAGCAGGCAGATTCTCAACCACTGCGCCACCAGGGAAGCCCCTGTCATTCTCACTCTTAACTCTTACTTTATTACCAAATTTAATGTGCTTATGCATGTAATAACAGAATCTTTAAAAACAGAATATTGATTATATGTTTTATTAATTTTATCCTCTCTTTGTTCATTAGAATTATGTTGTAAGCATTTCCTAAGATCATTAATTTCATTCTAAAGTATTTTCAATGGTTAAAATACATTATTTGAATGCTCCATAATTTACTATCGTCCTGCAATTGAAGATGTTACTGGATCCCTTTTTTACAATTAAAAATAACACTTATATGAGCACTTTGAACATAAATCTTTCAGTGAATTTTTGGCTATTTTCATATAATTGATATCTAAAAAGAGAACTGCTAGATCAAAGTTATAAAATATGTTATTGCTTTTTTAATAATTATAAAAGTAGTCAATTATTTCCACTAAAAATCAATAGATATTGTAATGTATTATTTTAACTATAACTATCCCTATAGTCCTGTATAAAAAGAATAATATACAATATGCAATGACTAGCAGCTTATCTTTTATAAATTCTGTCTGGGAAAAATTGCCTATATGTTGTTGGGAAAACTAGTAAAGTAGTCTTGTTCAGGCTTCAGATGCAAAAGCAGGCCTCTGACTGACTTGTGACCTTGCCTGGACCACATGCCTGCCTGCACACCTAACAATTGTTACTAACAAGTCAAGCAGCACGTACGATAAGAAAGGGAGTGGGTCTTGGAATTTCTTGAGCCCTGGGGACCTGGCCAGTCCCCTGGGGTCTGGGAAATCTTGTGACTCACATGGTGAAATCAACAGCATTTTTACAATTGAACCAGAGCTGCATTTTTGCGCGCAAACTGATGCTATAAGTTTGTGGCCTGGAATTATAAACGGAAGCCCCCAGAACTACAATTTGAAGTCTAACCGGTGGGGTGGATGCACCGCCTGGGACCCTTCCCAATTGGGAGTCCAGATTGCCGTCACTCGGGACTTCCCAGCTGCTGTTTGAATTTGGATGAAGGTGTCGGCCCAGTCTGGTGAAGTATACTCTGTTATGTCTCTCTAATACTTTTATTCATCCCCTTCTAATGACTGTATATTGAAATTAAGTTAAATCATCTATTAAAGAAATAAATTAAATCTGTTCAGTTGTGTGAGACGAGTGGTTATTTTGCCGGCAAATCCAACGAAACTTGAAACCGAAAGCAGGCTTTCAGCAATACATATGTGTATAGATAAACAAATATCTACAAATAGAGTGTACATATATACATTTATATATATATCAATTTATATTATATATATATATTTGTATATGTATATACTTTTTAATATGTATGAATAATATCCACTTCAATTTTAAAGCAGCTATATGCATTTCAATTTATGGAGATAAAAATTTAGCAATTTTGTATTGATGAAAATTTAATATATTTCATTATTTTTATTACAAATCTTGCTGCAATTAATATACTTCTACATATAACCCTCTGTACATAGATCTTCATAGCACTTCCTAGAACTAAATCTGCTGGTTCAAAGCATATTCACATTTTAAAATTTAATTAATTTGAACAAATAGCTTTCCAAACTTATTCAGTTTCTTTCTATTCAGCAGTCTAGGTAATACATATTCCACTTTTCTTTTTCTACCAGTCATATCATATATTTTATTACTACTGACACAACAGATGAATTGATGGATATGAACTTGATAGAAGATTATGTATATATCTTTTCCACTAAGGTAAGCAATATTTCTTAAATTTAGACACCATTTAATTCTTCTTATATAAAAATATGTATTCAATAGACATATATACAATACATACATATATACATTTATTAGTCTGATAGGGTATAGTAATATTGTAAAATTTGGGATCGCACCAACCATTTTCATGCTGTAGATCAATTTGTGTAGCCTAGAAATTGCCTGTTTCTACTTCCAGGGATTATATTTTTTTTAATGAAACATATAATAAGAGTAAAAAAAATAGAATTCATTAAATAAAATAGTGTGTCACAATAAAAGTTTCCTGGAAACTTTTCATATCTATTATATCCTGTGTGTATATAAAAATTATATATATAAAAAATGAAAAAAGTCAATTTAATTTTTAAGACTCAAAATGTCCATTTTTCACAAATCCATGATTGAATAAGAGAAATAAATTTATTTTAAAGTAAACCTTTAAAGAAGCTTCTATTAAAAAATTCACACTTTACTCACTTTTTTTAATCCAAAGAAAAAGAAATGATCAAGCCTAATTAAGTACTACAAGATAAACTCTAACTTTGAAATAGAGGATGGAAGAAGAATTGTCATAGGAGTTTTGGTTAAACAGAAATGTTTCATAAAGAAAATTTTCTTTGGTGTTTATAGTTCAAGTACTTGAAAAAAACCCAAAACTCTGGGTTGTAAAGTTCTGTAAAACTGAAATTATGATTTATAAACTTTTCTACTTCTCATAGTTTTAGCACAGCATTTCATAGGTGGCACCAAATATATGTTAGAAGAATAAAAGGAGGTAAAAGGAAGAAAGGAAGGAAAGAAGGAAGAGGGGGAAGAGAGAGAGAAGACAAGTCAAGACAGAAAAGAGGATTAAAATCGATACTTGTTCCATTGCAGGAGACAAAAACAATTATAATATGATGAGATAGTGCTAACAAGAAGATAGGCCTGGGAAGCTAAGAGACAAAATGGGCACCTGACTCTGAATATCTGTGAAATCTTCCTTGAATAGAAGGCAATTTAACTGATATGTGGCATAGGTAGGAATTTGTTAGATAAGGGCAGTGCATACCCCCTGGATAGAGGAAACACCATATGTAATAATGCTGAGATGTTAAAAAGCATGGCTAGGTCTTAGGTGGAGTTCCCTGGCAGTAGAGCGTGAGATGGGGTCCTAATCAAGTGAATTATCTGGGATGTACTCTCAAGAGAAAAGAAATGAGGAAAGTAGGACAGGGAAGGTGGGAGGGGGGGAACCCTAAGAATGTACTTTTCTTCTAGACTATCTTGAATCTTAGCACACAAGGAAGCTTTGGGGACCAAACTGCAACACAGAGTGAGTCCCACCTTGAGGCAATCACTCATTGCCTTCAGTCAGTTACTGGCTGAGGTCTGACTCCCAATGTGGGATAGATTCCTCCAGGTCTTGTGGCTCCTGTTTGGTCTGGACCTGTTTGGTTCTCTGGGGAAGGGAGAAACTGTGGGTTGTTATTGGCCAACAGTCACAACACCTGTGGGATGGGACCGCCACCTGTATAAAGAATCTGGACGGGGCATTCCACCTCCTTCATCACTCAACTCCTACATTAAATTCCTTCCATTCTGACCAAGCTTTTCCTTGATTCTGGTTTTTCACAATGTCTGGAAAAACTTACATGAGGAGGAAAAGTGGGATCAACTACAGCCCTTGCTGCTGCAGTTGCTCTCAAGTTTCTTTCTGCCGCTTATCGTTGCCACCTTCCACCGCCTGTTTAGGATTTCCCTCAAAAAATCTAGATTTCCACTGGGAGATTAGTACTTCTGCTTGGCTAGGCAGCTTCACTGGCTTATCTGGTGGGTTGACCCAGACCTTCGTGAGGGGTCGGCCACTGGACACCACACCCTCATCAAGCTGAGATTACCGCACTTGCCTATTTACATTTAGAACCAGAGATGAGAGCAGCCAGAGATGATTTGGAGGATCATCTAAGTGTAAAACTATTTTTCCTTCTTCCTCTTATGTAGTGTCAGTCTTTTTTCCTCATGATGCTCAGGGTCAATGACCTGGACTAAAACATTAACTCCTTTCTTCTCTTGCTGGTTTATTAGCACAAGAAGGCCAAATTTGTTAGATGGTGGCGTTAGCCTAAGGTTCTGTCGGACTCTCACTGTGTCCACCCTGTGGAAGTACCCCTTGTCTGGAAACCAGGAGTGAGGGGCCACAAATACCTCAAGCAGGTCACTGGCAGTGGTGGAGTGGGGTCACTTCTACTTAAACCTATTGTTTTCTAGACCTATGTATTGTACGTTTGGGGACACAGTGCCGTATAAGCCATTGGTTTAAGGTACATATTCTATCTTGAAAGATAGAGCCTGTTTTCTGAGGATGTCATTTCTTTACTGGCTCCTCAGCTATGCTTTCAAAAGGCCATTCCATTGCTCTGTCAGGAAGCAACTTGGGAATGCAGTATGTGGATGGAGACAATGGATTTCATTATCATGTTCTCGCTACCACATCCCCTTTGCTGTAAAGTGGATTCCTTGGAGTGAGGAGATGTTATGTGCTATCCCAGGATGGAGATGAGATACTCTGGAAGCCCCTGGATAATGATGGTGCAGGCACTGCAAGAAAAAAAAAGCAAATTCATCCAAGAATATGTGTCAATCTCAATCAATAAGAAATATTACC
Organism: Grampus griseus; assembly: GCF_964374135.1. Classification (NCBI taxonomy): domain Eukaryota; kingdom Metazoa; phylum Chordata; class Mammalia; order Artiodactyla; family Delphinidae; genus Grampus; species Grampus griseus. The sequence goes on from NC_139012.1 coordinate 20,736,584, forward strand.
TATTTAGGGTAGAAGGGACCTGATATAATCAACTTGCTACCAGGTGGCTGGTTGTTCCCCTTGAGGAGGGTATCATACTGGGGATTCAGTTTTGGTCTCTGTTGCTGGCAATTATTTATTCAGCGGCACCAGTAGATATCCCTTGATTTGAAGGAGCCCATGCTATTGGGCCTCTACCTCTGCCCCTATAGTACTGATAGTTATGATTCCACTGCCTAAGCACTGGATTGGCCTAGGACAGAGACTGACTGAAATCTACTCACTGGAGAATCTGTTGTCTACTTACTTGTTTAGGGACACTTCTAGTGGGCATTCATTTGTGATACAAAGGTCTCTATACTTTGTCCCCATGTCAGTAGGTCCATCTACACAATTCTTTCTCGGGTCTCCTTGTAATCAATATTTCAATCTCATTCTTCCCAGTCCCCTGACGAACAAACTAAGCCAACCTCTGTTGCCAGGTCTTTTCTATCTCCACGTAAACAAACTTAACCTGTACCCACTGGGAGAATTTCCTTCACTGCTCTCTTTCACTTTTGAGAAAGGGCCACGTTTGAGATGAGCTTTAGTGCAAAAGCAGCTCATTTTTAGCTCATACGCTCACACCATGCTGACCCATCCATGCACCAAGTTCAGATGCTTTCATCCTTCATCAGCTCCTCACAGGGAGGCCGTTAAGGGATAGACATCAGCTGTAAGAGAGGTACTGGTTCAATATTGGTAGGTGACATGCAGTGCTGGGCACCTGACTTGTGCAGCTTGTGCTCTCTAAGTCCTCTTGAGCCCACTTCCATTTCCTGATGGTCTGCTTCTGAGCTCACCCATAATTATGTGGCTCTGACAGTATCAGTATCTACTTCACGATGGAACGTTTGAGACACATGATCACTTGCTGGCCCATAGTCAGATACCCTTTCTACTAGGGGCCAGGAGCATGCCAAGAACTGATTTTAAAATGTTGTAGTTTTCTGCAGCAGTTGGCATCGCCTTACTCCAGAGTCCTAGTGTCTGTCTGCACTTTGACTGTTGTCAGTATTAGCAAATACTTAGCAAATCCGTATGCCATTTTTTTCTACCAGAGATACCTCAAGTACCCTGAAATCTGTAGGGTTATATGGCCCAAGTGACAGGACTTCTTATGTCACAGTCTAGAACAGCTACAAACCCTTTTCTTTTTCCTGCCATATTCAGTCTAGCAGCCTTACACACCAATAAATGGGTGATGGCCGTATTCTACAGTATGGAATATGCTGATATCAAAACCTAAAGATACCTTCCAAGCCTTACGTTTTCTCTTAGTTGTATGAGGCACAAGGTGCAATGACTTAACCTTTACGTTGGTGTGGAATGTCCTAGCATGCCCCAGATAATTGGACCCTAAGAACATTACCAATGTGGCAAGCCCTTAAATCTTGGTAGGGTTTGCCTTGCATCCTCTAGAGTGTGTTACCAAATCATTCACAACACTTGCCATTTCTTGCTCATCGGTCACAATTAAAGTGATGTCATCAATAGAGTGGACCAATGTGATGCAGAGAGTGGGGCAAATTTCTGAAATAGGAAATGTAGGAAGAAATGGCTTGAACGTTTGGTTCATATTGTACATTTTGAGTTTCAGATGTCAGTGAGAATCAGAGCTGAAGATGTCAAGACATTCTTTCTAGATTTATGGCAAGTAATCAGATTCTATTAGGATAGTTCTAGACATAGTTTCACTAAAGGTATTGAAGAAAATAAAGGGTTGGGTAATAGAAAATTTCCAAGTTTGAGGAATAAAAAGAGAAAAAATTTAGTTGTAACCACACTTACTGAAAGCTTTTTTTCAATCTTTCATTTTCTTTTAAACGCAGAGTCCTCCCTTGCACTATTAAACATAAATCAAAGAACTGAGCTCTTGGATAATGTTGCAGTTTGACAAACTTTCAGAAAGGAAAGCATGTGAAAGTTGTCTAGAAGATTCATTTATTAGCTAAACTCACTAAGACAACCATCATAAAAAATCTGTCATGCACTAAAGAGTATTTAGAACAATGGCTTTAACCTTTACAGAACAGGTCATTTTACTTTATTTTATTTTTGAGAAACAAAAAGAAGTATAACTATTAGATAAAAAGGAGAGTAATTTTTTAAAATGAGATGTAATTTCCAAAACATCTTTTGAGATGATAGGAATAGCAGTCTTTAATTATGGTTGGGATTTGAACAGAAATACTGGCACACCAATTTCATCAAAAGCAGATGTTCTACTTTTAGTGCTTTTCCAAAATGAGGGAAGATGACAATAGTAACTTAGTAACAAAAATAATAGGAAATGTAATATCTTACTTATATTCATTTTATTCAGTTGCAGACATTGCCATGGGAAGATCTTTTGTTTAAAGTAGGCTTAATTACTATAATAGTTTGCTAGTTCTGCTTTCCTTGAAGTCATTCCAGAAGTTTAAACTCTTGAAAAAGATGCTACTCATTTTCCATTTTTTTCCCTTCTCCACACACAGTGATGCTTTTACACTTTGTTCTATATATCTTAGACGGATCTATGACAAATATATTAGACATACATCTCACACATCAGATTATCATTAACTCCAGAATTACTTGAGCATCAATTTTCTAGTTTCAAGGTTATATCTTGCTTTTCTTTAATTCTTCTCAGTTTGAATTAACTTCCTAAAGCCAGTTAGAGGTCATAGGAATTAATTTGAGTGGCTTTTCTAAATAGCTCTATAATTTACTTCTGAAAGAAAAACAGTGTTTAGTCAATGTCCACCTGAAAATGTAAAAAGATCAGTTTAGTATAATCAGAATCTGTTTTCTTTGTTTTTTTTTTTTTTGTTTTTTCCTCTTGTCTTTGGCATCTATCATGTTTTATCACTTCACTGTTCATTTGCAGCAAATGGTGAAAAGATAAATTAATGAAAACAATTTTAATAAAAACATTTTTACATAGCAACTCAATTGAAGCAATGAGATGTCTTGACTCTATATCTGTATTTAAAGACATACAAAAACAAAAAGCTAGCGAGCTTAGTACATTTTCATCCATCATACAAAAGAACTGGCAACACAAAACCTTTAGTGTATTTGCCAAGTAATGTAAAAAGCTATTTAAAAAGTTATATATATTTTTTGAATAAATGAATCATTTAATTCCAGCTATATGTGTAGTACTGTACATACATTTTTAAGTTATATTTTTAAATGTATAAAAGATTAATTAGAAGAATTTGAATAAATAAGTTATTTTGAGTTCTAATTACTGATAACATCATGCCAAGAACTTTAATAGCTCGATAATAAAAGAGTTGGGGGCATTTTTGATATTTCATTGTTAAAGAGCAATCAGAGATTTATGAGGGATTTTTATTCACACAGAACTTTGGGTACAATAAAAAGTCAATGTTTTTGGATGATGGTAATAGGTAGGGTTGACTATATAATTTATCATCAACCAGCAAAGCTTCGAAAATTGAACAGGTTTTAAAAATATAATACAACTATGAAATGTTTATGTCTTGAGTAAATTTATTTATATTTATTAACTTATATTTGATTTTAAAAAACTATTACCAAAAATACCGTTTTTTTCTACACATCCACACCTTGTCTTACTAATGAGCAGCCAAACAAGCCATATTTCCGAGGGTAACCTTTGCTGACATTTCCACAAAAAGGCTCACATAAAGAGAGAATTGTGGTCTCAAGTAATCTTATAGATATAACCAAGTTTTAAAGTGGGACTACTGGAAAAGACCACCAAAGAAGCTATATTTTCAAAGTGGAGTTCTACCAAACCCATTTTGGCTTATTTTAATGTGAATATTACTATAACAATTAAAAAATGAAAACAAAAAGAATAATTTCCAAGTTATATGGTCCAGACTATTCCAACACATATAAAGTGGGGATCCTCCTGGCCAAACTTGGATTTGTATGCCCCCAGCAATCAGATAAAGAACGACATATTTACATTTCATCAGGATAAATAGCCAGGGAAGAAATTTTTATATTCTGTAAAATGTAAAGTTTTGTTATAAATGAATGAATTAATATTTTATTTGAAATACTCTTAATCATGACAAGTAGGCCAAAAGTACATTAAGGAATAATTTTCAAGGTTTTAGTACACAATATGGTGTCTTTTCTTAGATGAACACAAATTATTTTTCCTTTTCTGATTCATTTAAAAACCTTTTACACATATTTTCCTATACAAAATTTGAGAAATAGTAAATTGATTAAAAATTTATATTGTTAGAACAGTACATCTCAATTTTTATCTTTTACTCATGGGGAAAAATTAAATTTCAATAAAATAATTTTATAAATGGTAAAATATGATTAATATTCAAAACAAAAGATATTATATTGAAATCACACTACCTCATTTGGCTTATTTCAAAAAATTCAATAATCTATCTTCTTTAATTATATTTGATTACATTTTATTTTAACAGCCACTTCTCTATTTTCCCCTCCCATTCATACACTTAAACCCAATGTCACTTTTGATAACAAGCTATCAAGGACAGCTAATGTCCATAATTATCTATGACAGGAAAGTCATCCTAGCTAGAGGGCTAACACTTGTGGTAGAATCATCTTCACTTTTCTAACTGAAGAATGATAGCCTGTGTGTTCCCTGCAGTTGTTGTCTGCATATACTGATTATAAGTAGTGCAGTAAGTTTTTATGTATTAGCCATTTCCCATATCATTTAATAATTATAAAATGACTAGAGTTTCAAAAATTAAATTCTAAGTGTAAGTTTCTCCTGTTACACAACTTGAAAAAATATTTCTCGGGCACCATTTGATTTTTTTTTTCTTCTAATTTTATATGTGTGTGTGTGTGTGTGTGTGTGTGTTTTTAACATCTTTATTGGAGTATAATTAATTTACAATGGTGTGTTAGTTTCTGCTTTATAATAAAGTGAATCAGTTATACATATACATATATCCCCATATCTCTTCCCTCTTGCGTCTCCCTCCCTCCCACCCACCCCTGTAGGTGGTCACAAAGCACCGAGCTGATCTCCCTGTGCTTTGAGGCTGCTTCCCACTATCTATCTATTTTACGTTTGGTAGTGTATATATGTCCATGCCACTCTCTCACTTCATCCCAGCTTACCCTTCCCCCTCTCCGTGTCCTCAAGTCCATTCTTTAGTAGGTCTGCGTCTTTATTGCCGTCTTGCCCCTAGGTTCTTCATGACCATTTTTTGTTCTTTGTTTTTTTTAGATTCAATATATATGTGTTAGCATACGGTATTTGTTTTTCTCTTTCTGACTTACTTCATTCTGTATGACAGACTCTAGGTCCATCCACCTCACTACAAATAACTCAATTTCATTTCTCTTTATGGCTGAGTAATATTCAATTGTATATATGTACCACATCTTCTTTAGCCATTAATCTGTTGATGGACTCTTAGGTTGCTTCCATGACTTGGCTATTGTAAATAGAGCTGCAATGAACATTGTGGTATATGACTCTTTTTGAATAATGGTTTTCTCAGGGTATATGCCCAGAAGTGGGATTGCTGGGTCCTATGGTAGTTCTATTTTTAGTTTTGTAAGGAACCTCCACACTGTTCTCCATAGTGTCTGTATCAATTTACATTCCCACCAACAGTGCAAGAGGGTTCCCTTTTCTCCACATGCTCTCCAGCATATATTGTTTGTAGTTTATTTTTAAAATAAATTTATTTATTTTTGGCTGTGTTGGGTCTTCGTTGTTGCACGCAGGCTTCCTCTAGTTGCGGCGAGCGGGGGCTACTCTTTGTTGCGGTGCATGGGCTTCTCATTGTGTTGGCTTCTCTTGTTGCAGAGCACAGGCTCCAGGCGCACAGGCTTCAGTAGTTGTGACACGTGGGCTCAGTAGTTGTGGCTTGTGGGCTCTAGAGCTCAGGCTCAGTAGTTGTGGCGCATGGGCTTAGTTGCTCCATGGCATGTGGGATCTTCCTGGGCCAGGGCTCGAACCTGTGTCCCTTGCATTGGCAGGCAGATTCTTAACACTGTGCCACCTGGGAAGCCCTGTTTGTAGATTTTTTGATGACGGCCATTCTGACTGATGTGAGATGATATCTCATTGTAGTTTTAATTTGCATTTCTCTAATGATTAATGATGTTGAGCATTCTTTCATGTGTTTGTTGGCCATCTGTATATCTTCTCTGGAGAAATGTCTATTTAGGTCTTCTGCCCATTTTTGGATTGGGTTGTTTGTTTTTTTGATATTGAGCTGCGTGAACTGCTTGCAAATTTTGGAGATTAATCCTTTGTCAGTTGCTTCATTTGCAAATATTTTCTCCCATTCTGAGGGTTGTCTTTTGGTCTTGTTTATGGTTTCCTTTGCTGTGCAAAAGTTTTAAATTTCATTAGGTCCCATTTGTTTATTTTTGTTTTTATTTCCATTTCTCTAGGAGGTGGGTCAAAAAGAATCTTGCTGTGATTTATGTCCACCATTTGATTTTAAAACAGCAATTCAATTAATATTTATTCAATATATTTAAAAACACAAGGATTATCTGCATTAAATACTTCTGCTATAGTTCAGAACTAAATACATTTTACTCTAAAAGGAAAACATGTTGTTGTAGAAAAACTGTAAAACATGGAATTAAAGAATCAAAATTAGCATAAGTCTACTAGCCATAAAAAACACTGATAATATTCAGTGGGGTCATTTTTATAGATAAAAAATTATTATAATTTATTAGGATATGTTTTTATGTCAAAACACATGTAAAATAAGTTAAAATATTCCATATAAAGAGAATTAATCTGCAACATCACTTTTAAATACTCATTATTCTGAAATACCATCATTTGTTTAAAAACGTACTTCAAATTTGTTAAAGATATTTGTAATTCTTTGCTACAATAAGTAACATTAAGATAAGGAATCTTTAGGTTTAAGTCTTTGCCCAAATTTTATGTACATTTTTACAACATGTTCTTAAAATTGTACATACAAGAATGTACAAACTTATTTTTTGCTTATGTTGGTATTCATGTCACAATGCCTTTATGTGAACCTGGCCCTTTATCTGAACCATACTCAGCATAGTGTGTGTATGCATATATATCTGGTAGTATAATAGAAAAAAAAGTTGTCTCCACTGTTATTTTACTTTCTTTGAAAACTTAAATTTGAAATTCTTTTTTATAGTCTTCTATAGGAATAGACTATATAGTTATGTATTTTGTTATTAAGATGCTCTTTTTCTTTTTTACTAATTTGTAGAGCTTCTTCATGTATCAGGGAAACACACACTATACTTTTAATGTATGTTGTAATCAAGTATTTCTCCAGTTTCCTCTAAATTTAGTTTACCATTTCTCAGATATATAGAAATATTTTAAATTTATACGTAGTTTATCTTCTTCATGCTCTTTGATTTTGGAGTCATGCTTAGACAAATTAGAAAAATATGTGTCTCTGTTATTTTACAACTTTACAATTAAAGTTTAGGTTATTCACCAATTGAAATTTATTTTTGCTATATTTGTTCCACATGTTTTACTCAGGTTTAGAGCCATCCCTGGAATTTTTGAGTCCATAAGTTCTGCTAACTTCTGTAATAGAATTGCATATATTTTTTCATATATCATTTTGTGCGTCTTATACTTTAGAAAGCTCTCTTTACATTATATAATTTCTTCAAAAATTTTAAGCCACTGACTAGTATATATAACCTGTTTCATATTTTTATATCCCATACAATTTACTTGAACTTTACATAATATAAAATATAAAAAAAATAAAGAAAGAAAAGATGAAATTATATTGCATGTACTGTTTTGAGACAAACTTAGTCAATGGCTGCAAAGAGGCATATACTCATTTCTGTAGAGAAGGTGAATGGGACTGAGACTCTGGCACAAGTACTTGAGGTTGCCTGAGTATATAAATCTAAGAAATATCAGTGTTCATATCCTGCAGTTAGCCATAATGCTGGTCTGACAAAGACTAAATACATTGGAATAGTAGCTTTTTGGACCCTTATGTAAAGAATCACTTTCATAGGAGGAAGCACCTGATTGTCAAACTAAATATAAGATATATCCTAATCTTTTAAAACCACTTAAATTATCTCATAAAATATGGTTTTAAATAACTTTTAAGTATGTATTTATGTTAGAGTCAATATGAAGCTAAATGTATTGTTCCAATTATTATAAATATAATATGAAATTAATTTATATTTTACCCTGATCTTCTGTGAACATCATTTTTTTTTAAAAAAAAACCTTCAGGCTCATTTTATTTCTGGTTGTCTTTTCTCTGTAACTTGGTAACATCTGTCAGTGGAGATTCCCCAGGCAAGACAAGCTGTTTCCCAATCCTGAGTCATTCACCTAGGCAACAGTGGGATGTGGGTGGGCACCGTCCTCCAAAGTGGGATTAAAGTGCATTGGATCTTAAGGACTATCTCCATGCCCGCCCCCCCACCTCAAAACAGAAATTATCATTCAAATTTGCATTGACTTGCCTCAAAGGATGCCCTGGCAGCTTCGATGGCTCTTTTCTCCTAGAATCTATATCCTGTCCGCTAGGAGCCAGAAGCTCGCCTGTTCTGTTTTAGTCATTCCATGTGTGGAACTCTTGGAACCAAGATATATAGTTATAAACATACATATGTAATCAGCACTTACAACTATTCGCATTCTCAAGGACTCTTATGTCTGGATGAATGATTCTCCAACTATCAGGTCAAGAGCTAGAGTATAAAAGATAAACAATTGAACCTGTGTTTAATGAATTTCCCCTGGATCTTACAAAGTTATGGAAGGAAGAAAGAAGCAATCCTGTGCTACCTTTCCTGCATTCAGGGTCACTCATTTGAAATTTATTTTTATACGTACACTCCTTCTGCCATCTCAATGCCTTGGCTCTTTCTGTCCTCTCTTTAGATAAACTTGAAATAATTTATTACATAACCTTAGTATGACCACTGAACAGTCTTCCTAATTCACTTTCACATCCCCTAGGTCTGTTTCCTTTCCCTGCTCCTCTCATCTTTTTCTCAAAATTCGGGAGGCAATATGTAGTAATTACTGAGAGTCCTAGATTTTCCCAAGTACTGAAAGAGAGGCCTATGCATCGGGGAACACACAACTATGCAACTCAGTTGGTATCTTTAACTTTCTATTTAATTGCTCTTTTTTATCTGTAAGGATTAAGTCTTGACCCACACTTGTAAAGAATTATTTGGAGAAGCTCCTAAAGCAGGCTATCAGCTACTTTCTTCTACAGTGCTAATGCTGATTCTCCAAAATGATTCTCACAGTTAACTGAAGTATCACAATGTAAACTGAGGAGTCTGGCTCCTGGTTAAAAATCTATGTGCTATATATGGAATCTAAAAAAAAAAAATGTTTATGAAGAACCTAGGGGCAGGACAGGAATAAAGATGCAGATGTTGAGAATGGACTTGAGGACACTGGGAGGGGGAAGAGTAAGCTGGGACGAAGTGAGAGAGTGGCATGGACATATATATACACTACCAAATGTAAAATAGATAGCTAGTGGGAAGCAGCTGCATAGCACAGGGAGATCAGCTCAGTGCTTTGTGACCACCTAGAGGGGTGGGATAAGGAGGGTGGAAGGAAGATGCAAGAGGGAGGAGATACAGGGATATTATGTATAGGTATAGCTGATTTACTTTGTTATACAGCAGAAACTAATACACCATTGTAAAGCAATTATACTCCAATAAAGATGTTAAAAAAAAGTAAAGTAACTGAGAAAGAGAAAAAAAAAATCTATGTGTGATTTTCTCAGGCAATTACAAAGGCTTTACCTGTCATGCCTCACGGGGAAAAGCTGTTGTCCCCACACCAGGCTTGGTGCATAGCAGATACACTGCGATCTCTGAGGACAGTTGCAGTCAAGGACTCAGGCCTCTGCCAGTCATGCTGGTGGCATATTTGCCTTCATAGCCCCTGTGCCTTCATTCCTGGGTCTCTTTATCTGAGGCTTGGGCAGAGGTCCCCTTCAAGCATCTCCCACTGAGGCATCCTTATGGTGGGAGGAGGGGCAACCTTGAAGCCACTTTTCCCCACTCTGACTCAGTTCCCAGGACTTTTCCACTCCTAGCCCTTCCTCCTTGACCTCCCCGCTGAACCTACCTCACAGTCCAGAAACCTGCTGAAGCCTTTTGTTTGGGGCTCCCTCAGCAGTGGGATGACCCACTGACACTCAACCTACATGCCATTCCATGGAGCAAAGTGGAACAGGGGGAGTCAGCACTCCCTCCATTTTTTAGATTCTTGTTTATACCATGGCCGTAGTGATTAAAGATTAACTCTTTCATTTTTGACTTGTTGCTTTAATTGGCTACTCCAACACCTGGTAGCTCTCTTCTCTTTCTCCCAGATGGGTTGAGCTCCTGATGTGAACATCCACCATTTTTAGGATGAAGTAGCAACACATTACGACAGGGAATCAACAGAAGCAATCGACCTTGATGCCAAAAATATTTAGCTCACAAGGACTCAGCATCATGGATCGCTAATTCTCATAGATTTTCAATATACACTTTAGCCATCTGTTACTATACCAGTGGATATGGTATTAATTGGGAGTTTTCTTATATGACTGAAACCTATCAGTATTCCATTTTTTTCCCCTTCTTATTTGTATCGTAGTTCTTCTTTCCTTGGAAAGAAAGAAATCATTGCCAATTCCCTTGGCAATTAACCTTATGCCAAAAATTATTTAGCTCATATAGAATCAGGTGATGCATGTCATGGAAACTGAGGGAAGAGAGTCAATGCTATTGCAGAATTAATATAAAAATATTTCTCCAGTAGATTGTTAGGAATTCAAAGGGCAAATCACACTTGTCTAATTGTAGACCATGGCTAGTATTGATAGTTTAGTTAAATGCTTCAGGAATGTTCTTGGCATAAATATGAATATAATATAGTTTTTAAAGCATACATATTTCTAAATCTTACCAAATATTGATTTCTCTCATATAGGAGTTCAATAAACTTTACAAAATCATAATTATGGTATAATGTCTATGTCTATGGAAAATATTCACAAGATTACACATTTTAATTACATGAAAATCATTTTCATAGCCTCATATTACCTATAAAAATTAATAAAATATTTAAATGTAGTTTATATTGTTTCAATAATTTAATCCAATAAATATTATAAAATCATGAGGAGGTAAGTTTCTAGTTTTGAAATTATTTTTGTTCCTCTAATGTGTATGTGTATTTTTGTATTCTGATCATGACAGCTACTCTAAGAATATTATTTGTAAAACTATTGCACTGTGATTCACAAATTATCATTTGTGATGATGGTAGCAAAGTTAAATATGAAATTGTGACAGAGAAAAATGATAAATTCTAATTTCTGGTTGGTCTTTCTGGGATTTTGTTTGAAATCTTTCACTTTACTTTGTTAATGACTCGGAAAAAATAAATTTTTTATTAAACACAGTTTATGATAAAATTTTTTAAAATCAGGAAAGACAGAAGATATTATAAACTGAAAAACAATCATTAGAAGAGATGAGTGGGAAAAATGTATTTGAAGAAGGAAAGTGTATTAGTATGTATAATTTTGCTTCTAATTAGGGCAGATAATATATTGCTTATATCTTGATGTTTTAACTTGTACTCTTTTTCAGAAAATATCAACCATAACAAATGAATATATTATATTTGTATATATAAAATTGAGATCCTTGTTCTTTTGTTCTTATATCATTTCAGAGGAGAAATTTCTCTGTCCTGAATTTTCCTGTTTCTCTCTTTCCTTTTCTCATGTGAATTAAAGATAGAGTATTGTTTTTCAAGAGAATCTTACTTCTTTCTGTTAGTTTCAAAGTTTCATTTTATAAGAAAAGAAGGAGGGTTTTAAATTATTAATACCTGAGCCAATTTCAGGGAGTAAGTGTTGTCTTGATAGAAGGAATAGACTCTGAATACAGAGAACACAAAAGTGAAAATAGGAGGTAAAAGAGAAAATTGGGGAAAATTAACTGAGTGCAGAAGAGAACACGGTTCAGATTGATGCAAACCCAGTAGGTTATTCTAGGAGAATTTGATGGTGTTCTAGAATGTAATTGAGAAGACAGTCATCTGTTCACCTAATCAGACAAGTGACAGGTGTGGGAAGAGACAGACAAGTCATGACAGAATATATAAATTCTTCATGTAAATTCCAGAGACTCAAAAAAATGGCTAAGAGGAAAGAAGCACATATAGGTATTAGAAATAAAATTTAAAAATTTCTTGAAATTTTTTAAAGGAAGAAAATCACAAATATTATCTAACAGAGTAGGTAGCAAATTATAAAACTCGTTTCTTTCAGAGTGTTTCAATTCAAACATTCTAGACAAAATTTAAACATTTGGAAACCATCAGTATGACAGTTCTCTAACAGATAAAGGAAGCCTTCTAAGTTTTCTTGTATAATTCATTGACTGTTTAGAGGCACAAATACTTTCTAACAAGATTTTGGATACACAGGACCAGGATGTATTCATGTTTCTGTCTTTACGACTGTCTTATGCAACGTGGGAACATACTAAGTGATGTAGAGGTTATTAAAATCTCTTTGGAGTATAAAGTAATTAAACTGAATATTTAATTTTAAATCATGAATGTTTAAATCACTAAAAATATCTGACTTTTTTTTTTTTACATTTTCAGCCAACCTTACAGTTTTGAATAAAATATACTTATTTAACAAGTTCAGCTTTTAAGAGTTTTGAAAATGTACCAAACTTTCTTTGATATAGATATTTGATATAGGAATCATGTAAATTCTCAAAATCTATCTTTCTGGCATTTAAAAAATATTAGCAAGTAATACAGTGGTGGTATGTGGAAAATGATGACACATGGATGGTGATGCCTGTACGTGTGTATCCCACACACTTTATCCTTGTTTCATGAAGTGGTCAGATCACTTTTTCAGTATGTGAAGGTATATACATTTTATGATTAATTCAAGTAGAATCAGATTAGGCTAGCTTTGGAAACAACTCTTAATCTCTTATTTATAGTGAATGTTTATACAAAAAAAAGTCTTATAGAATAAAGCATGATATTAATATAATTAAAGTCTTGAGTTTTATCTCTAGCACAGTTAACTTACCACTGTTCAATAGCCCTAGTCAGAATAATTAACCTCATTAACATGAGACAGAGTGCTTCCAACTTATGCCCTTGATCACAAGGAGAACACTGATGACACAGGAAAGAATGTATAAATTTATACACAGTTGGGGATTTTTGGCAAAATCCTTATTGGCAGTTCAATTCTATTGCCTTCATCTGCGTAAAATTGAATTTTATGTTTCAGAAAGGCACAACTTAATGTAAACATTTATGTAGGCAGGATGATAAAAACATAAAATAAAATTTGACATCAGTATAATGAAGTATTTAAAAGCAGAACATTTGGGGCAGGCAGATGTGGGTTTCAGCATTGGCTTTGCCAATTAATTTCTTTGTGAGCTTGAGAAAATTATTTACTGTCTCCAAGATGTTTAATGGTAAATGAGAATAATAATAGCTCTTTCTGTTATTGGGCTGTTTTCTTATTTAATAGTTACAACTGTATAGTGAATTTAAATGCTTAGTATGGTTTTTGGCACTTGGAAGACACTCAATAATTATTAACTAAATTAGTACCTACACTCAAAAATTATTTAAATGTTTTAGAATTTACTTGTGTGCACTTTGATAAAAACACAATGCCATTCAATATAAAGACAAGAAATATAGATATCAACACAATAATAATTATTATAAGGTGTGTCGATAGATTAGTAAACTCACTAGACTCACTCTCATATTAAGATCCTCACTAGATTGGAATCCTATGACTAGAAATTATGTGTTTAGTTGTTTATCAATCACTAAACCAAGCAGAGTGCTTAATATATTATAGTTTAAATATACATATTTGTTGAATAAATGTGTTTTAATCATTCTTAGATTTTTACCTTTTAGAAAATATAGACAAATAAATCTCACTTATAAATAAATTTTAAATATTTAAGTCACTAGTTTCCTCATAGAAGAATAAACAAATTCTTCACTCTGATGTTTCTAAAATTGTTTTTAGGAATTGCCTAAATATATTTTATCATAAGAAGATGTTATAAATATACTTTAAAAATAAAAGGTCAAAAGTGCATTACTGCTAAATGTGATTTTATGGTGCACTATAACTTATGGCAATGTTCCCTTCCTAAATTGCTTCTTTCAAACCCCATAATAATATTAGCCAATTTCTGACAATTGTTTGGAGAAGGTGTTGAACGGATGATAAAATTACTAACAAAACTTTTACCTAATGCGAATCACCCTTCTTGGTTTTGGAGATCTTACTTTTAATACAATCCCATAGAGAAATTGAAGATGATTGAGTGGCTTGTCAAGAAGCTCCTCTGGCACCACCTTTTCTAATTTTCTTCCATTTTTTTTTAACTCTTTCAGTTTGAGTTAATGTCTAAATTTTTAAGAGAATTGATGAGGTATTTTGCCATGTAATCTTTTCAAGAAGCAGCTCTCTGTATTAATCATTGGAATTTGCCATATATATGTATATATATATATGTATATGTCAAAATCAGTTAACATGCAGTGCAGAAATATAACTACAAATCACAGTAAATTAAATAAGAAGTTAATGGGGTAGTGCTTCCCTGGTGGCGCAGTGGTTAAGGATCCGCCTGCCAATGCAGGGGACACAGGTTTGAGCCATGACTGGGGAAGATTCCCACATGCCATGGAGCAACTAAGCCCATGTGCCACAACTACTGAGCCTATGTGCCACAACTACTGAAGCCTGAGCACCTAGAGCCCATGCTCAGCAACAAGAGAAGCCAAGACAATGAGAAGCCCGTGCACCACAATGAAGAGTAACCCCCACTCGCCACAACTAGAGAAAGCCCACGCACAGAAACGAAGACCCAACACAGCCATAAATAAATAAATAAATAAATAAATTTATTATAAAAAAAAAACAGTCAACCAACAGACTCATCATGGTGAGAATAAGAAAGTTAATGGGGTATAGATTATAAATGGAAAAATAGATATTCTTCCTAATAAACACTTGGGCCTGTACTTTTCTGATCTAATCTATACACGTATATGCAATAATCACTATTTGCAGATTTGATAACTTTGATTTAGTTTTAGTGGATCTCTTTGGTACATTTAACCAGTCTACTCTTCTTTAAAAAAAAATTCTTGATTCCTTTCCATTTATCAATGGGTTTTATATGTCTGAGACACTGCTTAATGTTTCTCAGGTCAGTTTAATTCATAATTCAGTTATAGCAAAGAGTTTTAAGTTTATAATATTTCTGACACTTTATGTATTGCCTGGTAGCAGAGTGATCTTCCCTGTTTATTTTTCATCATTTTGACTTATTGATTTGGTGTTTTACTCTTTAATATTTGTCTTCATATTTGAAAATCCTAGTGTACACCTCCTCTTGTAGATGCTGTGTAAGTGGTCTCCTCACCAACTCTGTGTAAACTTGACTGCTCCATCCTCCTAACAACCTCTACTTCCGTCCGTAGTGTAAGTTTTCCATTTTGAAAACAAAAGAACACTTTTAAAAATCTGTACTCACTTATGGGATGACTGATTATTAGTGAAACGGCTTTTAGAAACATCGCAAAAAACAAAGAATTTTGAATTGTAAGAAAGTTATCATAGGGCTTCCCTGGTGGCGCAGTGGTTGAGAGTCCGCCTGCCGATGCAGGGGACACAGGTTCGTGCCCTGGTCCGGGAAGATCCCACATGCCATGGAGCGGCTAGGCCCGTGAGCCATGGCCACTGAGCCTGCACATCTGGAGCCTGTGCTCCGCAACGGGAGAGGCCACAACAGTGAAAGGCCCGCGTACCGCAAAAAAAAAAGAATATTATCATAGAAACCAAAGGTATACATGTTAATTTACTTTTCCAAAGAATTCTATTTTATCAAAAACAATTTATTCTTATAAAACCATGTTGAATTTCTACCAATTTTTATGTTTCTATTCAATTGTTTTACATATTCCTGAAGTTTTCCCAGCAAACATTTGGTCTGTAGTTCCCAGGATCCTCTTTTGATCTCTTCTTATGACTACAAGTTATATTTAAAAATCTCAATTAATTTTTCAGTGCACTGGGTAACTATACCAATGAATAGTTGCATTTAAGTTACTTTCAAACTTTGGGACTGGTACTTACAGCAGCATAATTAGTCTTTGACAGTAATATAAATTAAACATAAAACATCCCAGGCAAATATTTTTTATGTTTTGATTTCATTTTCAACCCTGTCTACTACAAATGATAACAAAACAGTTGGACCTCAAGTTAATGTTTTAAGATTATCCAATATTTAGTATCAAAAAACAATTGGAAATTAAATAATATTTCTAATATGTGTTCATTTCCTATGCCTGCCGTAAACAACACAAATTTATTGTCTTACAGTTCTGGATATTAGAAGTCCAAAAGGAGTCTTTATGGGCTAAATCCAGCTGTTGATAGGGCCATTTCCTGCTAGCGGTTCCAGGAGAATCCATATCTTGCCTCTTCCAGTTTCTAGAGGTTGCCTGCACTCCCTGGCTACACCACTCCAACCACTGTCTCCCTCCTTACATTGCCTTCCTCCTCTTTTGACTTTTCTTACCTCCCTCTTTAAGGACTTCTGTGATTACATTTAGGTCCCACCTCGATAATCTAGGATAACCCCCCCCATCTCAGACATTTAACTTGATGTCCCTTTTACCATGTAAAATATTCATTTGCAGGATTCAGGGATTAAGTTCCAGGGATTAAGATGCAGATGTCTTTAGTGGGGTTGGAGGGAACCTTATTCATTTTATCACAGTCAGTGTTACTTAAAGTATAGGGTATGTGGGTATCACTTATCACAAAATGTATTTGACTGGCATTCTATGAAAATATCTTCCAATTATAATTGATATTGTACTTCAATATTATAGAGTGTGCATTATATCACTAGATGCTGTAAGATACAATAGGATTTTCCAGAACAAAAGTGAGATTCTATGATATTTACTGTAGTTTCAGAGTTATTCCCGATTTTTTTAAATCTACGTATTTCTTACTTATGTCTAGTATGTTTAGTAATTTCATATTAATTACAAAAGTCAACTTACTAGTTAGGTGTTATATGATATAGTAGAATCATTATGGGGTTTACGGCCGAACAAACTTAGTTTGCCTTATGACCTTGATTACCTGGTTGCTTAACTTCCCTATGCCTCAGTTTCGTCTTTTGCAAAATAAGGATAATAGATACTTTTACAGATTTTTAAGGATAAAATGAAATAATTTTGCAAAGCCTCTGCCTTTGTTTTCTGGCATATGAGAAATGCTCAGTGCCTGTTAGGTTACTTACCTGTAGGATATGAAACACTATAAAATAAATTTGCTTAATACAGCATTCTTTTTTTTTGTTTGTTTAGTTTTTGTTTTTGCGGTATGCGGGCCTCTCACTGTTGTGGCCTCTCCCGTTGCGGCCTCTCCCGTTGTGGCCTCTCCCGTTGCGGAGCTCAGGCTCTGGACACGCAGGCTCAGCGGCCATGGCTCACGAGCCTAGCCCCTCTGCGGCATGTGGGATCTTCCCAGACCGGGGCACGAACCCGTGTCCCCTGCATCGGCAGGTGGACTCTCAAGCACTGTGCCACCAGGGAAGCCCTAATACAGCATTCTTAAATTATTATGATACTCTTCTTCCACCCTGTCATCTGCAAGTAAAACTAAACTAAAATACCTTTGCATGTAATGCATGTTAGTTTTGCATAACTTCATTCAATGTCCTACACTGATACATAGAAAATATGATAAAAACCTATACTACAAAAATAAATAACTTTGCATTATTTGCATTATTAAATTTCAGACTAACACATGGGAAGAATCACAATGGAATTTATGTTGAATAGCCAAGCATAGAAATTGGTAGGTGAGCACAGATATATAGATACAATTTTAATTACATCTGACCCAGGGCTTCCAAAACCATCTACCTGTAGAGGTCAGGCAGCTCATAAGAGGTTCTGCTCCTTCACTGTGCATCATGGTGACATCTGTTTCTTCAATTAATACCTTAAAATTTGAACTGCTTTAGCAATGTACTTCTAGAAAAAACTAAAAATAAGGATCACTTAAAGGAATTTTAAAGGGAGGAATTAAAATAATTCAAGAGATTGAGTATTCAATGACAAGACACTTATGTGATTATATGGTTTTTCAGTCTGGAAATAAAGAGACCAAAGGAATATCATTGATGTCTCCAAAATTTAAAAAGAAACAGAGAGAGAGAGAGAGAAGTATTGTCACAGAAAGCACAAAATTCTTTAAAAAATTTCCAAACTACTAAGCTTTACTATTTATTCAAGATGTAGCTCAGAAGACAGCTGCACAAAGTTCCTTTTGTGCTCTTCTATCCCTTTGTTCTTCTACATCCACTAGATTGGTTTTCCATTTTATTAACCAAAAAGAAAAAAATGCTTTTTGCTGATATCTTTCATAGTATTATTAGGCAAGTTTCCTAAGCTCTCAAATTGCCATTTTTCCCCTAATTTCTAATACACTGCTTGTTTCATTGCATGAACCAAATAATGTTCTCTGAAGAAAGTGATATAGGCATGAATGCATGAGCAATCCTTAAAATATGACACTGTGATTTTACAACTAAAATAAATACTTATTATTAAGTAAATACTGTAGATCAAAATCACTGAAAAATTAAGGAACATGCAGATATATTATTGTGGACATTATTATTATGGATACGTTGGAAATAGCAGTGCCATAGTTCTATGTTTTTAGAAGACTAATGATAGATTAGCACGGTTTTCTGGGAATATTTCAAGTTTACAGCCAGTACAAAGGAGGTAGTCTGAGGAAGAATGGCATTTTTTGAAGTTTTTATAGGATTTGATAAATGAAAGAGGATAAGATACTTGACCTAAAAAGCAATAATATTATTATGTGATTTTATCATTGCAATCAAATTTATAGTGAAGACTATAGCATGATTTTTCTATTTTTCAGTAATTCATTTTGGAACCAGATGACATGTATAATAAACAATTGTGACAGATATAATCACATAAAATATTTCAAAGTCACAACTAAAAATAATTAAAATAAAGCTAATGTAATTGTACTCTAAAAAATCTGAAATTAGGTAATTATTTCAGTCCTCAGCATAAACAAAGCAACACAAAATATCTGCCATTTCAATAAATGAGAAAAAATTTAACCTGAATTGAGGCATTATGTTTAAATTGTTTTATGAGAAGAATACTTGGTTTAGAATATTTATCCAAAATAATTGTAGATTGAGATAAATACTGGATTAAATCACCTGAAAAAAACAATTATCTCCATCATAATTTTCCTTTTCCCAAATATTTCAATCTTACTGTGTATGTTATAGTAACGAATGGGCTCAGACCCAAATGGGTGGTGAGTGGCCAAATGGCAGTGTGTATTTTTTTCCAGGTACTTTCAAGGCTGAGTCAGGATTTATTTTTTCCCTATAGTCATAATTGCATTCTCTTATAGGTAATACATCTATGGCTGCTGCTGCTGACCAACTGCTGCTGACAGCGATTTTTGTTTCCTAATAGGGAAATCGCCATGCCTCTTTTTGAACAATATTTCTATTTGGCATTTAGCCCAGAAAGAAATACTTTATTTTCCTAGATGTTCTTGACCTCCAAAGTCAGATGACCCTCCCCACATATATATCCTTTCTCTTGCCTTTATCCAGATTCCTCTCTCACAGGCACTGAACTGCTCTCAAATGCTGTCTTTACTCCTAACCTTTGCCCTTCCTAAGAAATTGGAGCCTTGCAAATAGTTCCTCCATTATCCCTCTTTCTAACCTCTTTCACCCTAGCTCATCTCAAAAAACTACATGCTCCTCAAGATTCCACTTAGCCACTAATTTAATATTAAGCCTAAGATGCTAAGACATAGGGGCTATAAAGATGAGTAAAACATAGTCCTTTCCCTAGGAAAGCTCATGGTCTAGCAATGGAAAAGTGACAGACAAATATTTTTATTATATAGTAACTGACGAGATCGTTGTAAGAGATAGGCATCAGATTTAATGGTGCACATGAAATGGGCCCTATCTGAGTATGGTGCTTAGAGAGTGGTGAGTTATAAGGAAGGACTTTCTGCCTAAGGTATGAACTAGAAGACAGGGATGGCATTCTAGGGAAAGGGGCAGTGTTACCAAATGCAGAGAGATAATAAATTACATATCATGTGTTAATGCTGCGTGAGAGTGTGTGGGTGAGTGAGACAAGGGCCTTAATAGTGAAAATCTTATTTACCATCTTAAGGATGTTAGCCTTCTTCCTATAGGAAAAGGAGATACATCAGAGAGTTTTTAATCATGGGAATGGCATGAGCAGATTTACAATTTTTACAAATTACTCTGATAAAAAAGTGTATGAATGAATGGAGGTAGACAATATATACTGTATTATATTTAGTATATATAATATAGTATACTATATTATATTATACATATTTATAACAAAATGCCAAAAAACAACTGAATTTGGACCTTACCTTATGCCATATACAAAAAAATCACTCAAAATAGATCAGAGACTTAAAGGTAAGTGCTAAAACTATAAAACTCTTAGAAGAGAACACAAGAGAAAAGTTTCATGACATTGGATGTAGTGATTATTTCTTGGCTATGACACCGAAAGCACAGGCAACAAAAGAAGAAAATAGGTAAACTGAACTATATCAAAGTTTAAAAATTTTGTGTATCAGAGGACACTATCAACAGGGTAAAAAGAAAACCCATGGAATGGGAGAAAATATTTGCAAAACATATATCTACTAAGAGATTAGTATCCAGAATATATGAAGAACATCTACAACTCAACAATAAAAAAAAAACAATGAAAAAATGAGCAGAGAACTTGATAGTCATTTCTACAAAGAAAGTATACACATAACCAATGAGCATATGAAAATATGTTCAAATTCAGTAATCATTAGGGAATCAAAAATCAAAACTACAGTGATATACCACTTTATACCCATTGAGACTGCCTCTACTATCAAAAGTGAAAACAGTGACAAATGTTGGTGAGAATGTGGAGAAATTAAAACCCTTGTGCATTGCTGGTGGGAATGTAAAATTGTATAGCTGATATGTAAAACAGTATGGCATTTCCTTAAAAAATTACAAATAGAATTACCATATGATCCAGCAATCTGGGTAAGCATCTCTGGGTAAGTTCCCAAAATATTTGAAAGCAGGGACTGAAACATATATTTGTGCATCTATGTTCACAGCAGCACATTACTCACCTTGGCCAAAAGATGGAAGCAAACCAAGTGTCCACTGATAGATGAATGGATAAACAAAATGTGACATATCTATATCTATATATCTATGTATATCCCTATATATTTACATATAATGGGTGGTTATTTAGCCTTAAAAAGGAGGGAAATTCTGAAACATGCTACAGCATGGATAAACCTTGAAGACTTTATGCTAAGTGAAGTAAACAACTCACAAAAGGTCAACTCCCATATGATTCCACTTCGATGAGGTACTCAGAGTAGTCAAAGTTATATAGACAGAAAGTAGAATGGTGGTTTTCAGGGGCTGTGGGAAAGGGGGAATAGAGAGTTAGAGTTTAATGCATAGAGAATTTATGTTTGGGAAGATAAAAATGTTCTGGAGGTGGATGGTGGTGATGGCTGCATAACAATGCGACAGTACTTAATGTCAGTGAACTATATACTTCAAAGTGGTTAAATGGTAACCATGGTTACCATTATGTACGAAGTTATGTATATTTTATGCATATTTTACCACAATTCAAAAAACCAATTTATGGCCTAAACTTGAACAGTATTATCAGGGATAAAAGAGAATGATTTGAGAAATATTCAAAGGTAAAATGGCAGCATCTGAGGAAAGAGAAGGGTAAATGAAATAATGGAGTATGGGTTAATTCTACTTCACCTGCCTCCTTGTACATTTTCAGCAGGAGTGGTCTATATACACCAGAGTGGGTATGTAGGTTTCTCTTTCACTTGGCAGGAGCTGCAGATCCCATGAACCAGAAAGACAGAGGTGGGGTAAGGGGGTCTCCAAAGCATTTGAAGTTTTAATAAGTTCCCTAGATGACTCAAAAGCTTTAGAACTGGAAAGAAAAGAAAGATTAGGAAAATAAAGTTAGACATCTGGGAAACACCAGTATTAAGGGAAGAGGGACACATGACCCTCAATATGAAGACAGAAGAAATGATCACAGATGCAAGATGGATCATAAGAGGGAGTTGGAAGCTAACGTCACATGATCATGAAACATGGGAGCAATTAACTGAGTCAAATGCAGCAAGGAAGCCCACTAGATAAAAGCCATTTTTCTGGGTTAAAAAGATACTAGTGATATCATCGGAGGCATTGTCAAAATGATTGTAGAATCATACATCCAACTGACATGGGTTGACAATAGTTAAGAAGTGAATGGCAGATCATGGTTTAAAAATAAGGTTTAGTTAAAAGAAGAGAGAGGAGAGACACAATAGCTAGAGAAATCATTAGATCAAATAAAGCTTTTAAAAAAATGCATGTAAA
Source organism: Grampus griseus (assembly GCF_964374135.1). Classification (NCBI taxonomy): domain Eukaryota; kingdom Metazoa; phylum Chordata; class Mammalia; order Artiodactyla; family Delphinidae; genus Grampus; species Grampus griseus. The sequence continues at coordinate 20,759,237 of NC_139012.1, forward strand.
TGGGATGTAAGCATGTTTAAAAACTGAAAGTAGAAATCCAGTAGAAAGTGTAAAAAGACACAGAAGAAAAGGGAGGGGAAGATGATGAAACACTGGGATGACAGCCAAGGAACAAGGCAGACTTGATGACCTTGAGTTTGAAGTGTCTGGTTAAACAAATGTCTCTCCTGGATTTCCAAATCCTGTCCAGTGTATGTACCAAGTACAAATTTCTTCAATCGAAAGTGAAAACCTTTCACCTCCTAATTATTTTCTTTCCCAAGAAACTATGACAACACACACCTTGTGCTTCAGCTTTTAGGTAGATGTTTCAGAAATTCAGAATCTAAACTCTTCTGGTCATCCCAGAGTTTGCTGTCTTTTCTGCCTCAGTTTGAGGCTCAGATAGAAGCCTGGGAAAATTTATATTCCATTTTTAATTTTGCTTCCTCTCTCAGGATGAGTGCCTAGGGGCACATTTATACATGCACTTAGAAAGGAAATTTGCATATGTGGCTCTACTCCATGTGCAGAGTTCAAATGGGGCCAGCTGGCCAGAGCACAGCTACTATAGCAATGTCTCCTACAAGAAATCATAAGGTCCTTGCCCAGATAGCTTCATTTTCAGGTGCTGAATCCTGATCCTACTGTCATTTTATTTGTAGCACACAGGTTGCACAAGAGATTAAGGAGCACTTCAGGGGTAATAGGAATGAGAAAGAGCACACTGCAAGAAAAATCTCACCTCCAGCACCAAGAAAAAATGATGCTGTCCTATGTCCATTTCCTTTTCAGGAAAAAGAGCAGCTGAAGTAAGAACTCATCCAACTTAGACTATAAAATATGCTCTGGGAAATTAGTTTTTGAAAATTTGATGCAGGAAGTCTATTACAATACTAAAAAATATGGATTATGTTACCTAAACTCTTCTGTGGAATGAAATCATTAAACCTCTAAGTCTCAAAAGAACACAGGAGGAATCTTGCTAACTCAAGGTTGTATGTTAACATGTTTGATAGCCTTAGAGAAATTTAGAAACAATTTCTCCCATATGAAAAATGAGAATCCTGCTCTGGTTAATACAACTGGCAGACCAGAAGACTCAAGTAATTAAGTTTATTACTGTGAATAGGAAAATGAAATATACATTTTTATAAGGCCACCGTACACGCACACACAAAAGCAAGAGTGATTTATCAAAGTGGCCCTTATATTGAACATATTTAGTGTATTTTCCATTTATTGGAAAATACTTATTTTCATTCTGCTTTACTCCCTCACAGGAAAACACATGCAGATTCAGTTATGTATCCTTACCAGTGGTTAAGACTATGAGCATATCCAAGAGGTATTCTTAAAATCCACCGTGCTGGTCAGCAATTCACAAAAATGAAATATTTCGGTTCATAGTTAATTAGGTAAAAACTACAAAAATAACACATAAAAATATTTACCATTCTCTATCTGTGGTAGAATTATGCGCACTCAGAAAGATTCAAAGGAAGTTTCAAAAACTAATCAGCAACTAGAAGTAATGAGAGGACTATTACTGACGTCAAAATTTGTAATCAGAAAAATATATTTTTCTGATTACCTCCCGAGCTTCCCTGGTGGTGCAGTGGTTAAGAATCTGCCTGCCAATGCAGGGGACATGGGTGCAAGCCCTGGTCCGGGAATATCCCACATGCTGCAGAGCAACAAAGCCCATGCACCACAACTACGGAGCCTGTGCTCTAGAGCCCAAGAGCCACAACTACTGAGCCCGTGTGCCACAACTACTGAAACCTGTGCGCCTAGAGCCCGTGCTCTGCAACAAGCCACCGCAATGAGAAGCCTGAGCAGTGAAATGAAGAGTAGCCCCTACTTCCCACAGCAAAGACCCAACGCAGCCAAAAATAAATAAACAAAATAAATTTAAAAAAACTAACAACACCTCAATCCCTTATGTCAAAAATTGTCATCCATTTTCATTTATATTTGACTGGTCTTTCTCCTTCACCCATTATATCTATTAATTTAAAAATGTTTTCTGATTTTGTTGCAAGATCATTTTGGATCCACCTCCTAGAGTAATGAAAATAAAAACAAAAATAAACAAATGGGATCTAATTAAACTTAAAAGCTTTTGCACAGCAAAGGACACCATAAACAAAACAAAAAGACAACCCTTAGAATGGGAGAAAATATTTTCAAATGAAGCAAGCGACAAGGGATTAATCTCCAAAATATACAAACAGCTCATGCAGCTCAATATCAAAAACAAGCAGCCCAATCAAAAAATGGGCAAAAGACCTAAATAGACATTTCTCCAAAGAAGATATACAGATTGCCAACAAACGCATGAAAGGATGCTCAACATCTCTAATCATTAGAGAAATGCAAATCAAAGTTACAATGAGGTATCACCTCACACCGGTCACAATGACCATCATCAAAAAATCTACAAACAATAAATGCTGGAGAGGGTGTGGAGAAAAGAGAACTCTCTTGCACTTGGTGGTGGGAATGTAAATTGATACAGCCACTATGGAGAACAGTATGGAGGTTCCTTAAAAACTACAAATAGAACTCCCATATGACCTGGCAATCCCACTACTGGGCACATACCTTGAGAAAACCATAATTCAAAAAGAGTCATGTACCACAATGTTCATTGCAGCTCTATTTACAATAGCCAGGACATGGAAGCAACCTAAGTGTCCATTGACAGATGAATGGATAAAGAAGACGCGGCACATATATACAATGGAATATTACTCAGCCATAAAAAGAAACAAAATTGAGTTATTTGTAGTGAGGTGGATGGATCTAGAGACTGTCATACAGAGTGAAATAAGTCAGAAAGAGAAAAATAAATACCATATGCTAACACACATATATGGAATCTTAAAAAATGGTTCTGAAGAACCTAGGGGCAGGAAAGGAATAAAGATGCAGATGTAGAGAATGGACTTGAAGACACAGGGAGGTGGAAGGCTAAGCTGGGATGAAGTGAGAGAGTGGCATGGACGTACATACACTACCAAATGTAAAACAGATAGCTAGTGGGATGCAGCCACATAGCACAGGGAGATCACATCGGTGTTTTGTGACCACCTAGAAGGGTGGGATAGGGAGGGTGGGAGGGAGATGCAAGAGGGAGGCGATATGGGGATATATGTATATGTATAGCTGATTCACTTTGTTATAAAGCAGAAACTAACACACCACTGTAAAGCAATTATACTCCAATAAAAATGTTAAAAAAATAAAATTAAATTAAATAACCTGAAAAAAAAATGGGCAGAAGATCTAAATAGACATTTTTCCAAAAAAAAGACATACAGATGGCGAAAAAGCACATGAAAAGATGCTCAACATCACTAATTATTAGAGAAATGCAAATCGAAACTACAATGAGGTATCACCTCACACCAGTCAGAATGGCCATCATCAAAACTCTACAAACAATAAATGCTGGAGAGGGTGTGGAGAAAAGGGAACCCTCTTGCACTGTTGGTGGGAATGTAAATTAATACAGCCACTATGGAGAACAGTATGGAGGTTCCTTAAAAAACTAAAAATAGAACTTCCATATGACCCAGAAATCCCACTCCTGACCGTATACCCAGAGAAAACCATAATTCAAAAAGAAACATGCACCCCAGTGTTCATTGCAGCTCTATTTTCAATAGCCAGGACATGGAAGCAACCTAATTGTCCATTGACAGATGAATGGATAAGGAAGATGTGGTACATATATACAATGGAATATTACTCAGCCATAGAAAGGAAAAATATAATGTCATTTGCAGCAACAACATGGATGGACCTAGAGTTGTCATATTGAGTTAAATAAGTCAGACACAGAAAGACAAATATTATATGATATCCTTATGGGTGGAGTCTGGAAAAAAAAGGGTACAAATGAACTTATTTACAAAACAGAAGTAGAGTCACAGAGGTAGAAAACAAACTTATGGTTACCAGGGGATAAGGGGGTGGAAGGATAAATTGGGAGATTGGGATTGACATATATGCACTATTATATACAAAATATATAACTAATAAGAACCTGCTGTATAGCACAGGGAACTCTACTCAGTACTCTGTAATGGCCTATATGGGAAACGAATGTAAAAAAAAAAAGAGTGGATATATGTATATTATACAGATTCACTTTGCTGTACACCTGAAACTAACACAACATTATAAATCAACTACACTCCAATAAAAATTAACCCCGCCCCCCCCCCAAAATGTTCTCAGAAATATAATAGAAACTAACTCAAATACTTTTCAAGTTCACTTGACTTGGGATAATCTTTAGGAAATAAAAGCTAGTTTAAGTTTGTTGCTTTAATTAAAACAGACGTATTTTAAGGTTATCGACATTGAATGTAATGCAGATAAACAACTTTTATTCTACTTGGGTTTATTATCAAATTCATGTTTCTCTGTTGCAAAATTTGTCAGCAAAAAATGAAATAGCATGAAAAAAAAATGTTTCCTGGTTGCCTACTCCTTTGTTCCAGATTCTTATCTGAGTGCTAGGGATATAAGAGAGACAAAGAAAAAGCAAACAAACAAAAAGCTCTATGTTCTTTGATTATAAGTTCTAGTAAATGCACTCTATAGCCCAAAGCTGACAATTCTTTCTATATACTGTCTTTGTTAAATGTTTCCTCATTTCCTTTTCCGCTGTCTTTCTTTTTCTCTATTTCAGTTGTGTTACTGAAATGCCTACCCAAGCAGTGTTCCTTTCTTCAGTGTTTCTCCTTTTATAGCCAATCTGCCCTCTTCTGCAACAGTTATTTTTCTAAAAGAAAATTTTATTTATGTCAGAAACTTGCTCAACATTTTTTAATTGGTCTGAATTTTCTGGAAATTCCCTGATGTTGCTTTGAGGTTCTTCATTTTTGAAAAATAATTTGATTTTCCAGAATGCTCTGCAAATTAACCACTGAGCTAACACTAGTATTACGATTTAAATAGGACTGCTTCCTACTCTCAGGTGTGTCCCTGTGATTTATGGTTTCCATGCCTTGGCCGCTGCTACACATCAGGATTTCCCACTTTTCCCTGTCAAAATCTTATTTTTGAAGCATTTGAGGATACCACATCTTTCATGATACTTTTTCCAACCCCCAGTGTAATGCATTTTCCCCATTGTTTTCTTACAGACCCTATTTCCATTTTTATAAGAGATTTCACAGTTATATTTTCATATATCTACTTTTCTACATATTTTTAGGTTTTAGCATTCATAGGATAAGAACAATAATTTGGAGTCAGAGGGGCTCGCCCTTTAATCCTGATATCAATGTTTATTTTCAGGGTTCATAAAGACTGCTGGTATTAAAATAAACCTGAAGATTCCAAGTACAAATCTACATAAAATTTGGAATGCAGATAATTGTAAAAAAAACCCCTCTAGATGCTGCTTCTGGTTTCCCCTTCCTATGAAGGGATATATTATATTAATCTATGAAAAATTGGTAAACTATATCATACCACATTATATGTTGACTAAACCTATACACTATATCTTATTACTGCTGTACAGTAATCATTTTTCTCATTGCTGATTTTCCAAAAATTAGTTGCAGTGAAAGCTTTAAGACTTTATTACTATAGGTTAATTTCCTATTAAAAGAATCTTATTTTTCAGGGACCAACAATCCTGCAATTTAGATGTGGAAATTAAGTTTATGACACATTTTCCTTTACCTCATAAAAAGAAATTGTCCAAACTTGAAGGAAATAAGACTTTTGAGTATAGACGAATGTTAGTAAATATAAAAATTCAACTTTATGCAATATCACTTTATGCTACTCTACTGATTTTCATGCCAACAAGTGCATTAATGTGTAGTATTCTCAGGGAGAGTTAAAAGAGTGAACATTTTTCTGGCAAAAGATAGTAAAGTGTTCTAATTATATCTACAAGAATATTGTAGTCTGCATTTGCTGTAAACATATGCAAATTTGGATATAAACTATCAAAAAAGATAAATAGTTCAGCACAGTTCCTGGTAACTCATAATTCTCAAAAAACCTGTTTATTTTAATTTAATGATTTGGTCAAAATTGCAGTATTAATTATCTTATACATGAAACTCATTACTCCTTTTAATTCCAAACACATAGAGGACAATTCTAAAATTCTGTCAAATGTGTTAATACGTTTTGAACTGCTTACCTTCTATTAATAAATAAAATTCTCATGATTACTTGAATTTTAACCATTATAAATTCTGATAGGTTCGGGCTGAATCTACACAAACTTACAAAACTGAAACTTGAAGTTTTTCTCAGGTTTGGAGGGAATTGACAATTTTCTAATATCTTAGCATTCATTGAATTGAATATATAAGCATATGTATTTGACTAACCTAATACTTTTTGGTAAATTTTGTTAAAAAAAAAGTCTCTGCTATAGGTATGTAGCTTGAGTCAGAGACATATCTGAAATTACAAACAAAACTTTCCAAAGAACATAGAATATCTTTAGTCTGAATAGTTTAGCTACAGTAAAATGTTAGTAAATCATTTTTTTTAAGCCTGATACATCAATTATAGTCTTATCTGGTTTCAAACTGTTTCTGAAATTAACTAATTATTTTCAGTCACTTACTGGGTGAAAGAGAAACCAAGAGAAAGAGAAGAATGAACACTTTCATTGTAGTGTCTCCCAGAAACTAATTTCTTTCACTTAGATCATTAGTTGATTCCCAGATAGTAGTTAACTTAGCATGAAGTCCAGGTCACAATTTCTATGATTACTTCTGTTTTCAGTAATCACTTTTGAGTACCCAAACATACCACATTCCAAATCAATTGAATTCTTTATGTGTAAAAGAAAGAAAATTAAAATGTGCACAAGAACCATGATTCTTAAGTAATGGATTCAGATAAATAAATACAGTGTTTTCTTTAATGATTTCAGTAGTAGAACCAATCAAGCTAGTGAAATGTTAGCAAAGATGAATTCAAGTAGGGGATGGGAAGCAAATTCAGAAACATAGGTACTTAGTACGGTTTCAGCAAAATGTGCTGATATAAATACGATTAACAAAATCATTAAAATAAAAATAACTCAAAGTGACCAATCTTCAGTGTTTGATTAATACTTTAAAAGTAAATCTTTTGGCCAAATTTCCAAATTAAAGTGATGATAAGAAGTTATAAATTTATATCCTGGAATATTGAAATGATCTGTTTTTCTGTTTCTCTGTGCAGATAGCTAGTGTATTTAGAGTGATGACTAGTTCTACTTCAGCATTTTTAAATAAGCATTGCCTGTGAAGAGTTTCCTTGATTGTCCATGAATGAGTATTAACCTAATAAGACAAGACTTGTTCATTCATTTGCTTATTTAAAAAAAAAAAGAATATAAAATCTGGCCACTATATTAAAGGTCAATCAAACCTGGCCAGTTTCCAACAAGGACTACTGTCAGCTGTCAAGAAGTCACAAATGTAATGTGCCTGGTTACTTTACTGACCTCACCTCCCAGCTGAATATGCAGACCTGCATACTTTAGCAATAAGAGAAAATGTTAAACGTTAAATATAACATACCTTAGAGTTGCATTATCTTGCAGCTTCTTCTGAAAGTGGTCAGAATGACAGTCACCTGACTTGTCACACATATGGTATATTGCTTTACGTGGTTTACTGCCGTTTGGTGGCTGTCTTCTCATTCTCAGAAGGCATTTCACTATCTGCCACTTATTCTCCTTGCCTTGTGGTCTTCACACAGTGATTTTTCACAAATGCAGCTATTCGTTCTTGTCAGTAAAATCTGTCTGCTGCTGTCATCTCACAGGAATAAATATTCTGCTCCAAATCAGGCTGAAAAATGTTCATATAGAAATTCTCTGACTCATTGACATGATCAAAATAATATAATTTCATGGTATTATTAAATAATTATTTAGAAAGCCATTCACAAGCCAGCTTATTTATTAAGGCGAGTTGCCTTTTTCGTGACTTGGCTGTCATTAGATAGTAAGAAGTCCAAATGAAGTTAATGTTCCCTAACTAGAACTGTCCGAGGCCACTGCGGTTTCTTAAGAACTGATGAGGTAGAGGCTTGTTGTAATGAATGATTAATAATCTAGCCTTCATTTTAAAATGAAATAATATTTTAAAAAGCCATTCTCAGAGACATAGTATTCTTTAGATTTAAATGTATTAGTCTGAACAGAAAAAGAATTCACACAAGTTGTTCATAGTGTGCTTTAAAAAAAGTAAAGATACCTATTGCAAGTGTCCAAATCGCTCTATTGGAATCTACATATAACTGCATAAAATGCTGTGGCCATGCCCTTTTACAATGACAGAGTATCTTCAAGGATGTACATTCTTAAATATATCACTTACTTTACTGGGTCACCAATGATTTTTTTCCAAAACCTCAGCATTTCAAATGAAAAGTATTATCAATTTTAATTCTACATGCACATATACATTTCTGTCACTAACAAATAAATTTGGATTAAATAAAAACTTGTGACTTGGTTAGAAATACACAAAAATGAATTTACAAATGGGTTATTTTAAAACATTATCATCCATAGTCCCTTTTTGATTTTTTCTCATATAAATCAAACAATAAAAACATACTTTTATAATTGTCAACAAAATGATCTAATCAATAATGCCCCTTAAGTATTTATTACCCTGTGTAGATATTACAGAGAACCATATATGACAATATTAAAAATAATTCAAAGATCTAAGTTACCAGGCACATATTTCCAATCAAATGACAGATTATTAACCTCTGCCTTCTCCAAATGTAAAGGCACAGGGGTCTTTACCAATTCTAAGAAAGTTATTATGCCTTTCAAGGCCTGCAGAAGGAATTCAAGGTAGGTAAGACTGAATGCCACTGAGGAAAGGAGATCAAAGTCCTGGAGATCACCGCTCAGCTCAGGGACTAGGGTTAGACCAGCAGCTCCAGGGAGCAGAGAATAAAATGAGGTGCCTGAAGACAACATATCTTAGGCCAACTAATATTCACCCCAATTTTTTCTTTTTACTAATGCTTCTGCCTGCCACAACTCCTTACTTCTAATCAGGATTTCTTTCCTCCCTAATCCATCAAAAAATAGAATAGAGCAACAAGCACACAGTGTCTCCCCTACCCAAAACAAATGCAGATAGGGTTAAATAGTTAACTTTTCTTCTTCACCTGCCAGTCTCTTTTTGTACATAGACGGGGAGTAGTGAAAACAAACAAAACACACACACTCATGCATACAAAACATGTTCCTAATGCATGGGCTACAAACAAACAGACAGACAAAGGAAAACCATATACATGTCAGAAGGAAATATCAAAGAAATATCATCACAGAAATAGGTCCAGAGGTTTGCACTCATACTCAGGGCACTTTCTGGGAAGTGTGAGTGGAGAAATGCAGCAGGCTCTGGGCAGTTCCTGGCACGAACTGTCCTGGGGCTGCTGAAAACAGTGACAGAAGGAGCTCCCTTCTCCAGCTCTTTGTCTTTACTCTCCTGTTTTTCTAACTCCACTTTACCACCAGTGGCTCCACCTTGCAGCAGTCCAGGTAGTCTGTGATTGTGTAAGATGTGAGAAAAGAATCCTAGACAGCATTCTTGAGAATGGAGAGTGAGGGGAGGAGATTTCAAATGCAGCAGCAGGGAAAACGCTTGGGGCAAGAAACACTGAACACTGATGACTCGTCTTAGGTGGCTATTCCAAAGTAAGATCTTTGAGTGACTCAGGTTATTGAAATTGTCCAGGTGAATAATCTTAAATGGTCCACAGTTCAGTATAGTTTTAAAAATCACTTATCCAAATGGATAGCCACTTGTAATTCAGACTTAACAAAATTTAGGAGGTTAGGGGAATAAAATAGCAGAAAAGGACCCAGGGAAAACACACACAATATATATTATTCTTGCATAATATATATTGCAACTTTCACTTGTACAAGATATCTTTCATATTATTTTCCTAAGTATTTTTTTCAGGCTTCAGGAGTACTCAAAGCAACAAAATTAAATGAAGAATAAACTTCCTCAATCTTCAAGATTTAGTTTTTCACACACACACACACACACACACACACACACACACAAATAAAAGAGAGTATAATTTTTTAAAACAAATTTGTGGTTCCAAAAAATGACTTTTCCATTTTTTAACTTACCAAGTACTTTCAGAACGTCACGTAAATCTTGTGATAAAAATGAACTCTACATTAAGCAAAATATCAAGGAAAAGGAAAACTAAAATAGTACGTAGCAAGTAGGGCACTGGAATGCAAAACAGGAAAAAAAAAAAGAGCTATATTTTGTAGACAATCATTATCCACAATAATATAATTGGTATAAAGTAAAACAAATGATCTGGAATTCAGTATAATAAGGAGTATTGTGATACTTCAATAATTCAAACATTTTTTAGGTAAGTAACAGAGAAAATGAGAAGTATGCAAATAAATAACCATTCCAAGAAAAATTGTCAAAAATAATCCTGCTGTGACACACTAAATATATATTATAAGAAACAAGGCAAAACAAACAGAAAAGGGAGACTAATTCACAGAGGTCAACATTTCACATGGCTTTGCTCTTTTGTTTCATCTCAGTTACGTGCAACCAGTTTTACACTTTTTGTAAAAAGGATAAAAATGGAAAGATTACAAAAAATTTCTGTTTAAGCCAGATGTGCATTGGCTACATTTACTCAAAATCTTATTAACAGTTTCCTGGATCAAAACTATCTTTTGAAATATTGATATGTTTGACAGTGAAATTTGAAGATGAGTGGCTATTGCTAACATCCTGTTTACCATTCCTGTAATCAGATAACAAACATCTATGCAGTTAACAAGGTGTAGCCACCGCACATTAGTAAGCCCCACCCTGTCTTGAGACTATGGTCAATGGAGAGTATAGCCCACAAGTCTTCTTGGCATCATTTTCTGCTGGTGAGTGATGGGACACAAGGATTGTGAAGATTGTGCTGCCCCTTCCTTCAAATCTTCAGCAGGCTCTTGTGTGTGAAGCTTATGATAAAAATATTCATGATGGCTTGCAAAATGTAAAAAAAGAAACAAAAACTAATGAAACAAGCACCCCCTCCTGTAAAACTCGCATAACACAAACATGTACACACATATCATAACATGCTAAAAGAAAAGATCATTTGCTTCTTCAGTTCTCCTATGTTTGCAGTCACAAAAGGTAAGTTTATGACACCAGTTTAAAATTGCTTAAGTTAAAGATGCTAATGATCTTGAAATATTGAAAATATGAGTACTTAATTATTTTATCATACTTGTTAGATTACCTTATATGAAAGCTATTTAATGCCCTGTGTTTGAGTTTTCTTTTTAATAATTCCAATTGTAAGACTAAAAGCATTTTTGTAGTCTAGATTACACTTAAAAAGGGTAAGCACAGTATCTTTCTGTTTTATTCAGGAAATTTCAAATTACAGAATCATATTACTATTGAAGAGTTATGTTTTTATTTAAGAAGCTATTTAAATTAGAATTAAAATGAAAGTTTTAAAGGAAAGAATTACTTATTCATGAAATTGCATTATTTGTGGAGGTAGAAATAAAAGATCTCATTGTATTAGTAAATAAACTATAACGCAATAGTATAGTACCAAGCCATAATTTCAGCCGTTTGTAATTTATTAAGTAAATATACATAATTGCTGTATCAGCCAGTTAATGCAAAAAAAAACTATGTATATTTTCTTTGACAATTTTTAAAACTGTAGACTAACATCAGAATAAATTTAGTTGCATCTATGGAAAAACTAATAACTGTTGTAAATGCACTCCATCTTTTCCATTTATATCCCTTATGAAAACTGTGGCAAATGCAGTTTAAAACAAAGTTTTCTTAAAAGGCATTGACATGTAATAGTTAGAAATAGTTAGATTTGACGATTAAAATATATTTTTTTGATTAAGTCTCATCTGTAACACACACTGAATTTCTTTTCTGGTTTTTTTAACCCAGTATGGAAAATATAAACCACAAAAAGGCAGTTTAGTTACTCTGAGGTGGCTACATTTGCTGCATGATTGGCAGGCTTGGCCCCCATAAGAGGAGTGGGCTAATCTGCATAGTTTCTATCTTTGGTGCTGAGTTTAGTTTCCTGTCCCACATCTCCTACTATCACTGTTGTCACAGAACTTGGGGTTCTGTAGGTAGAGGTATGTTTAATAGCCTTGAAATCCTGATTTTAAGGCACCTTCGTCATATCACTCTCATGAAGCACAAAGCCGTGAACAAACTAACACTTTAGAAAGAATAAATTGGAAGCGACATGATTGTAACTTTTTGGTGAACTGCAGGTTAAAAGGAAAGCCAAAAACAGAGAACATGTCTGAAAGGAAGTATAATTTATCTACTTCACAGTTTCCCCAGGTTAAGTCCAAGCAGACTGAGTGAATTCCTAAAGTTATGAACAACTAGAACAATAAAATATTTTCAAAACTCAAAGTAATAGATTGATAAATCAACTATGAAAAAATAATCAAGGATATGGCATTTCACTGAATTGAATATTGTCAACATGTAAAAAGATCAATAATCACTTTAAAATACCTTTGATTTCCCTATATGGACAGATGCCATATCCTTGCACTCTGTTTGATATAGTTACCAACTCTAGCTGGCTCACTGCATTACAAAAAATTATCAGACAAAAAATATTATTTTATGTACCGTGTATGAAAGAAATAGGGTAATTGTGACACAGGGATAAATATTTTAAAGATCCATGAATCACATTCAATTTAAACAATAGAAACCATAATAACATACCATGAAATGTAGTCTAATAATGATGTAAAAGCACGAATCTGGTTCATGTGAATAATTCATTACATAGGAACTTTTGCATCAAGTTTCTATATCCACTGGGAAATTGAAAAATTAAAGAGGAAAACATGAGACCCCAAACCCCAAATTTTAGTTAATACATAGTGCCATTCCAGTGCTAAAACTGTGGTGCTACCCAATTATAAGAATATAGATATATTTAGAGTTCATGACTGAATAAGTATTTGGTATAAGAAACGACATTTATTTATTTTATGGAGACTTTCTTCATAGCACCAATAGATCCAGTTCAACAAGAGGTCCAGATGATACACCTACACAGGATTTCAATTACAGAATTGATTCTAAGGGGAAAACATAGCAGCAGCTACAGCAACATGATTCTTTTGAAGAAAAACACATTAAGTAGAATGCAATCCAATATCTCTAACATTTTGAATATGAATCTAATAGCAATGTTACAACAGATTATGATGTAGTGGGATTAAGAGTTAGTTTAGAATTATTTATCCAAAATTCTTATGTGATTATCATATTTATGCATGCATTTATTTACTATCTGATAGATACTAAATTCAGAACTTTAAAAACTAATTTAATGTTTATTTTCTAAAAATTTTCTTCATTTTATCGTAATGACATTCTTATTTTCTTTTGTTTCATTGTAGCCCCCATTCCAACTGCATGGGAAATTTCCTGTTTCACATAATAATTTTCAAATAGAAAGGAATCTTTATGAGTAGTAAGTAAAATAAGTTGGGAGCAAAATTAAATCAAACATTGCTCCTCCCATTGTGATATTTATAGGCTTGTCATAGCTGTGACGCAGAGTATGCATAAATAATTGTTTAATATCTTTTTTTTTGCGATTTTGAAATAACATTTTTAAAGGGGTTATCTTTAGCATGTATGTTAGACATTGGAATTAATTAAAATAAATGAATACAAAAAGTATGTGAAAATACATACTACTAATTGAATCACCATGCAAAATACCTAGAGATCAGACTTCGGTTATTTGCCTAATTTCCCACATAAACATATTTTTTCCAACTATTTTTGAATAATTAAACAATGTTTATCTTCATTCTCTGGCATTGTAAGTAATGTTGCTTTTAGTATTATTCATACCACATTTAATACACTAACTTTTAATGTAATTTTATTTTAAAAATATTTGCAAATAGAAATTTAACCTTATAAAATTTGAATAAAATATCTACAGTGTTTAACTTTAATACAGGTATTTAATTTCTGCCAATACATATGATTGTATCTTTTCAAGTTATTTACAAAATGTGCATAATATATGATATATTATGATACATTTTATCAATACGAAGACCTTAAATTTTCTTACTTAGTTGTCTAGATGTTATGTCATTTTTTTCCAGTTCAACAAACAAAAGTGTAATTCAGACAATTAAGAGAGTATTTATGTCATGCATATGAATACCCACATTCAATAGGTAAACAGAAATCTGTATCTCAGTAATGTTCATAGAATCACAGTTCAAGTGTTTAAAAAGAGATTCAAGTTATTGAATATCCATTAATTTTTTCTCTTTAAAAGTATTTAATATGTTCTAGCATATGATAAAATGGCTTTAATATCCAAGATGCATAATAGGTTTTAATGAAATTCATTTTAAAAACAACTGATTTTAATTAGTCTAGTTTAAACGTTATTTGAATGCACAAATAGCCACATCAAATTTATTTATGAATAAGTCAACCAATTATTTTTATTTTAAGTAACAAATAGTGATATCATCTTTAAATCATAAATAGCAGTTCAAATTAAGCAATTGTTAATGAATATTAATAACAGGAAACTAATTTGGTAGTAAGAAATAAGAGAAAATAGCAGGAGGAAAAGATCTTTCCCTCCTAAAAAATCTAACTTTCACCTTGATTATGTTAGATATTTTAAAAAGGTGCTTTTTTGAGTGTTATTCCTCATTATTCCGCATTAGGCTAGTATTCTTAAAATGAAGTGCATTTTTCTTATTTACCATCAGATTTCCATTGAAATATTTTGATAGTTGCTATATCTTATGAATCAAATATTTATTTACTATAGTTGTTGGCTATGAGAGTGAGTCTTTTACAAACAAAAGCACAATATTAACATATCAGTGTTTTAATATTATATATTTAATATCTAATTGGTTCTTAATTTGGAAAGAAAATTATAAATGTTTGTAAAAGAAAAAATAGTTAAGTATTTAAAATCCATAGAGTTATGTAGCTGTATTCCAATATTCTTTAATGGGCAAAAGTAGTGACTGAAGGGAATTTTGAAATATATTAATGTTACATATGATGATGTAGTATTAAAACACATGGCTATAAAGTCAAACAGCTTCACATTCTCAACTCATGAACTCTCCAAAATATTCTAAGTGACCGCAAGAAGTAAATACTTTATCATCCAAATGTTCAAGGTTAAAATGAGGTAAGTTTGTTTGGAGAGAAAGAGTTTATATTTTGGTATTGAAACAGCTTAAAGACTTCTAAAATTGTGCTATTTGGGGTCCATAAGTGCAATTCTAAAGCCATTTCATTTAAGCCTCTTGTTCTCTGTCTCTAAGTTTAACAAAATATGTAAAGTACATATTAATAATTATTTTATTGTACTTCAAATATGAAGACGTAAATTTTTAAGAATATATAACATTTCCTAAATTATAATTGATGTATAAAAAACCTTAGAAAAATATATCAATATATATTCAAAAAAAAACTGTATCCTATAGTCATGGTGCCTTATGACTAAATGCAATGATATTTTAAAATATTAAAATTCTCCCACTGAAATATACATGCAGTGAGCCCTAGAGAAAAGCGTGTCCCTGTGTAGGAAGCTGCCCTGAGGAATGTATTATTCCTTCTGGATTACTTTTTCCCTGGAGGTAACATTCTCATTAAAAGGATGAACCGATTTTCTCACACCCCGAGGAAAGCACATAGTGCTCAGAAAAGCTTTCTAAATAGATAAACACCTCACCAGGCTAAAACACCAGGAGCATATCTGTGAAATGCCTGAAAATTTCACCAGTATCTCGATTAAGGCAGACTCTGAACAGTAATGTAAGACAGAACATCAATTCTTACTTTCCTTAATTATTTAAAAAAGTTAGCCAGTTATACCAGCAAAACAAAACTAATAAAATTCAAATTTGGGATAAGTTTTATGTCTTAGTGCTCAAGTCTCATTTCCATTTTTCTTTAAATATCTGAACATTTTTTAGAAAAGTGGACTAAAAGTGGAGCCATTTGGAAAGTATTTCCCGTGTTTATTATAAATATATTTAAAATTCACTAGTAGCATCCCCAGTGGTTCCCTAATATAAATTTGCATGCCAAGGTACTAAACAATCGCCTAATATCCTAATTGATATTTTAGCCATCCCTGAAGTTTATGGCAAGGTAAATGGTGTTGTGATAGACAGCTTAGGATCTTTATAGTATTCACGAATTCACCTTAGTCTGTAGACATCTATAAATATGTATCAGTTAGTTCATTTGGGGAGTGCCTACTAATTGCGAGGTATCGTTCTATGATCTGGCGATAGATATAGCCATTATCTCAAATATCTCTTTTTCCTACTCTACCTTTATTTAGATGAATTTTGGTAAGTTAGAGAGAAAAATAATGGATTAATTCTGGATTAATAAATTCTCTGTTCCACTGAATAGAAACATAATATTTATATAGAACAATATAAATACTGCAAGATGATATTAGTAAGATCTTTTTATTAGGTATGAATGTCAGCTTGCTACACTTCCAATATCTTTCAGGACATTATTTTAATGTACTTGAGTTTCTGTTCTCTTCTTTATAGAGAAGGTAATGATTTATTGTTATGTTTATTGTTGATTTGTCATTGCTACCATTTTAATTCTAACCATTAGAGCTCTCTGTTTATACCAATCTATAAAGATTCCTTTAAGCATCTGAGGAGGAACTTAGATTGTCACTGAAACTAGTAAATAGCAATTGTAATGATATTTGAAAATATTGAGAATGGAAGTAATTTCATTATTGGATTAACAACTAAATTTATACCAGAGCAGAAAAAAGAAATCAGTACTATCTATACTATTAATCATTATGTAGGAGAGCAGTTGCTAAATTTAGAATATAAAAATGATGAATGATATATCACATATTTATTCTACCTTTTGCAGTTAACTCTGCAAAAAAAATAAACGAAGGAGCCTTAAATATTATATATGGCACAGATTATTGATACATCATTGTATGATATTATGGAATCTTATCTAATAAAAAATAAGTATACCCAAGAATGTTTGAATTAAAACCAAACTAATGGAAATTATCTCACACATAATTTCAAAATGTGTTAAATGCACACAAAATAAGCAAATATAATAAAATTGCAATTTAGAAACAGCATTCAATTTTGTGAGAAATAAATACTGATCATATATTTTTTGAAATATACTGAAAGTTCAATATTATTTCAAAGAGTAAGAATATGTAATAAAGTCAATAAGACTACACTAAGTTCTTTCCTTTTCAAAGAAGATGCACTTTTAAATTTACTGTAAAGTATCTACAAGTGACTATGCAATTTTGTAAACAAAGAAACTTAATGGAGAAACTGAAAAATACATTTCAAACTAATATAAACACATACAAATATATAAAGAGAGAGAAAAAAAGTTTTCATCTGAAAGATATGATCATAAATTTCATAGGTATATAGTATAAACAGCAATGATAATTAATTACATGTTGTTAAATTCAGAAAGAACCACAGTTTACATACACCCAGCAGAGAAAATGGAGATCTAAATTTTTTGAGTTCTTCATAAACCAAGTGCATTGTATTAATTTTTACAAATCGAAAATAGGCAGAGACACAAAGAAAGTTGCCAAAGGACACACCATCTGCAATGGGAAAAGGAACATAATTTGGAATTTTAGAATCATCTTCTGCCTTGTTGCCAGTGGCTACCATTTGGTATAAAACAACAGCAAATAATATGCAACTATTATTTTGTTATTTCAGGCACAGCTAATTAGCTTTCAATGAAGGAAAACGTTAAGATTACATGACTGATAAACCAAATCAACAGTAAAAATAAAAATCCAACTGACAGTATATTTGTATAGCAAAGCTAATTCACATTTTGTTAGAAAAATAATTTAAAGAGAAGAAATCCAAAATTTCTTTACAAAATATGTCAGAGTTTAGTCTCAAAAAATGAACATAAATCTTCAAAGAAAACAAACAGATTTGGAGAGTTTGGGAATCTCATCACATTTGCTCTTACTTCCTGTAGATATACACCAATTTACAAACAACTTATCACTAGCACAGTGAGAAATACCGAAAATATCTTTCCTCTACTCATTATTTTGTTCTAACATACTGAAAAATAGCCTTGGCAATTCTGTCTTCCCCTTTACAATTTTTTTTTTTGGTCCTAAATCTATTGGATCAGATTTTCTAAGCTTTATTTTCCATCCTGGAAGTGATTCTCATAATATTTGATGCTGACATATTTTTACTGAATTGACCTTTTGCAGTGTTTTCAAGTACATGAGCAGTTAGAAATTTGGGGAAAAGCTTTTGTTGTGAACTGCAATTATAATATTCCCTCTGGAAGAACATACTTTTTAGTTACTACTGCTGCTTCTCTTAGAACGTCTAGGGGCCTGCGAGGGTCAGGACAGTTTACAAAAGTAGCTCTTGGAGACTCCAAGTCAGTGTAAATCTTTAACACTTATATTTACATTTTTAATAGAGTATTCACGTATAGTAAAACAGTCCCTTCTGGTTGTAAAGTTATTCATTCTTAGTTTTTCCTTTATTTAATCTTGATTTCTTTATAATATAAACCTACATAGAATCTGCTACTTCATATGTTATATATAAAGAATTAATAACTCTGAGCTCCTAGAGAACAATGCCTGAGAATTCATGATTGTGATACATACATTTAAATATTGGAAAAATTTTATTTAAACATGGTTGAAAGTTCAAATTTTCTCGTGGTCCAGCAGATAATATGGAATTATATGAAGCTGCTAGGTTAAGGTAATATGGAGGGTGCTTATCTAGCCTAAAGGCATTCAAATTCAAATTTATTTATTTTAAATGGAAATAAAATTGTTCCGATCAAATGAAACAGATTTTCCAGGCTTTTGCCTGTGGGTCACCACTTGGTGAGTATTGCTTTAGTGTTTATAAGCACACAATAGTGGCATTTTGTAAACTATATGCACTACCCGGTTAATCAAAGTGTGCAAGTATGTTAACATTCAAAGATGTTTTCACCTTTATATTTAGCTGCTGTGTATTTAAGATGATTATTAATGAGGGACAAGTCCATAGTGACAGTTTAATATCCACATCCTCACACTCACATTGTCGTGCTTACACAGCACTTGGATTGCTATATTTGGAAGGATTTGGGATAATCTTTAATTTGACTTCAAAATTCACATTAAGTTAACAAATGGGAGAAACATACCAACTTCTTTTCAATTTTTGGGGGGGAAGGAGGAAACGATTTGAGTTGCAAGAATTAAACATAATAATACAGACCATTTTCAATACGCTTAAAAATGGGCACAGAGCTTTTAAATGAAGGTGTAGGCCAAAGCCATAATAGGACAATAAGATGACATCCTATGCAAAAGAAAAGAAATCCTCAATCAGATAAACTTTCTTAAATGAAGACAGAGTTCATTGTTGAAAGTAAAAAGATTTTGCAAGCCACATGAAACAAGCGATTTTATAAAATGTATAATTTTACACAAACACCCAATGTAATGATTTTTCCTATATATACAACTTTTTTAGCTTCGGAGAAGATATTTTACATTTAGAATCCAAATACTTAATATTTATCACTTATATTTTTTTCCTGTTAAAATTTCTAATGAAATACTTAATTTTCACCTGAGACTTGGGCTTTTTAATCGTAACTGGGTAACAAAACATCATTGTTCTGATTGAATGAGTTTAAATGGCAGTATGGTGAATGATTTTAAATATTCTCTGATTAATATGAGTAATTTCTGGATCTGAATGTTCACATTTGGAACTACTTATGTAAATATACTATTCACTAGCTTTAAAAATTTGGAGATAATTATAAAATTGAGGGATATTGTTTGTGTGAGACCAAATTTAATTTATACTTTAACAAGTGCTAGTTCATAACTGAATATTTTAATATTTGCTACCTAAATATCAATCAAAAAGAAAAACATAAAGGGAAAATATTATGTGTATTTGTATACCTTCAGGGGACTTTAGCGAGGGCAGAGTTCAGTAATTTAAAGAAAAACATGCACTATGAACTTCACATTGGGTTGACCAAAAAGTTCGTTCAGGTTTTTCCGTTAAGATGTTACGGAAAAACCTGAACTGAATTTTTGGCCAACCCAATACTTGGGAGTGGAGATTTAAAGTCAATATTAAAACTCAGGATTTAGATAAATTTGATAGCTATAACTTTCCCATTATTAGGATTTTCAGACGTGAAATACTCTTATTGACTTTGGACTTAAATAGAGCAAAAATATTATATTGTAATGTTAAAAAGCATGATTTTATATGGATAATTTATACAGATATACCATTACAGGTAAATATATTTATTAGTCAGGTATTCTTTTCCACATATCAATTTTTTTTTTTTTTTTTTTGCGGTATGCGGGCTTCTCACTCTTGTGGCCTCTCCCGTTGTGGAGCACAGACTCCGGACGCGCAGGCTTAGCGGCCATGGCTCACGGGCCCAGCCGCTCCGCGGCATGTGGGATGTTCCCGGACCCGGGCACGAACCCGTGTTCCCTGCATCGGCAGGCGGACTCTCAACCACTGCGCCACCAGGGAAGCCCATACACATATCAATTTTTACACTGACTATTTAAAATTTTAGTCTACAAGAGCCTGATGAAACTCTCTTGGATAAAACACACTGGTAAGGTCTCTATAGCAGAGTATCTGACAAAAATTTTACTAATCAATTAACATGGGTTACTGCCACCCTTCATGTTTTATTTAAATAGACATGTATTCAATTACAAATTGAAAATACAGTTATTTTAGTTTCAGTACTCAATATTAAGTTGTGTTTTTAATGAACTATACAATAAGATTCTTAAAAAATGTGTTAGCTGGAAACACTAGAAATTATTACTGGTGGTAGAAACCAATTTGTAAGAAACTCCAAAATATGTATATTCCAGAACACTAAAAAGTAACCAAAATTTGCTACTAGCATATATATGCTTCAGTACTGGAGTATCACAAATTTGAATTGAGTTTACATTGTGATACACTGGAAATATGTCTTAAAATGTAATGATCTTCAAATAAGTTTGTTGAAAGTCGACCAAGATGCTGATAAGCCTTCAATTTGAAAAAGCCACAATTCTATTTCTGCATATCTTAACTTAAAAAAAATTCACCCTTAAAATCATTGTTTCATATTTTCCACTTTTAGAAACACATGTAATTTTGAAGCATGAACCTGTTTATTTTATAGTAGAAATATACAATATTCCTTCATGTTCACTGATAAAGTACCTAATAAAAAAAAAACTCATTGGAAGACTTCCACTCAACATATCTCTATGAATATTACTTTTCTTCTGTAAATGACTTTCTTAATATGTAATAAAAATGTATCTGACATACTTAGCATTATGCCATATATCGTTGTATTTTTTGACAGTAAATAGAAAGTGAGAAAGTCAAATTATTTCGAATTTGCATTACATCAGTTCTCTATGAAATATTTATGTTTTGATCTTCAAAAGTTCTTTTTATAAGAAATAATCTAAATCACTCAAATTTAAGGTTAAATGTTGTTCTTTTAAAAAATGAGTATGAAAGCTATTCATTTTATAATACTGGCACCACTACCATGAGAAATGTTTGACCTGTGTCTTGTAAGCCAAATGATTTGCCATAAATAGAGGAAGAAAAGAGTGTATTATTGTCAGACTCAAAGATTATACTACATCAGATTCTTTTCTTTCCCCCCAATCTAACATGCCTAAAGAGTAGAACACAAAAGTATAATTTAAAATAATTAAAAAATTGAAATGAAAATTGGGTATGCCATGCTTTAATAATATATTTTTGTATGCCATATATGTGCTACATAGATTATCAATGGAAATATATATGGATAGTTATAGATAGGCATTAAATTGAATTAAAATCAAATTAATGATAAAATGCACAGTTGTCAAATGCAATATTAATTGATATATGTTTCTTAGGATTTAGATCTTAGATAATTATTTTTAGGCACATGACTAATGTCCATCCAACTACTTTAATTTTATTGTCATATATTTGTATTTGCAAAATAGTAGAGAACTTCAATGGGTATGAGGAACATTATGTATAAACTAGTTAATTTAATAGCAGTTTAATTATCAGTTTCATATTTTATTTCCTTTGAAAAACAATTCATTAAATGCTCCGGCCTTCCAGAGTTTAAATAGGTTCTTTTGTTGTTTTCAGTTCTTCTTTCTCAGTGTAAAATTTGTTCTTAAAATGAGTTAAAAAGAAATATTTTGCCACCTTTGCAAACATCTTAATTTGGGGCCATCTGAAAGTGTAACAAAAGCATATTTCCAAATGAATTGGAAGCATATTTGTGGTCTGCTTTATTTTCATTAATTTGGAGTTGTGTGACTTTGGGAACGACCTATTGAGCTCTTGAAATGAAGTAGCCAGTTTCTGGCATTTCAAACAAGGACTGAACTATTCTCACTCTTTCCCTTGCCCTACTGAAAAATAAAGAAGAGAAAGGATAAGAAGAGAGAAGGAGGAAGGGAAGGGTGAGATGTAAGGGAAAAAAAGAAGAGAGTCAGGAAATAAGATTAAGGAGAGAAAAGTATACATATTTAATTTGAATAATTTGCTAACTTAGTAACAAGAATAGAATTAATGATATAGGGCAAGAAACTGGTAACTTAGATTAAGTTCTTAAGTTCTAAACTTTTCCACATTTTGTGTGGCTTTTTCATTACACACTAGTTTGATTTTCCTATTGAGGTTGAGGGAACAGTGGTAAGGGACAGAGCTGGATACCCAGAACATTTACCAAAAATTTCCACTTCACATAAGTAGGGGTGATACGGTTGCCTAAACAAAAGATGTGTTCTGAGTCTGATATTAATGCTAAAATTGATTAATTCATAACTCCAATCATTAGCTTAGCTGTAAATTATTTTGAATATCAGCATACAAGTTATCTACATTTACATGGAATATATTTACTTTCTCTGAGATAACTAAATATTTACAGTATAATCATATATATAGATAAAAATAAAATTTTGTAATCTCTACCTGGAGATATATTTGTATGAGATTATGCAACATATCAAATAGAACAAGCACAAAGAGTAAGCTTAGTTTGCATCCAAATTTTAATTGATGCCTGAAACATTACATATTGTTGTTCTCCAAAATTCTATGGAGAGAATTTGCAGGGTTCCTTAATCCAGTCATATACCACTGATATACCCAATTTAATTATTTACTCAGTATACCTGAAAAACCAAAATCCAAATATTCAAAACCACACAAATTATGTTCTGTTGTATATGCTAATGTATTGGCAGGAAACCATGTATAAGGAGAAAAGTAATTCATTATTCTATACAGTTTCATGATTCTACATGTTAAAATTTCTTCAAGTTTATTAGGGCAAGGATAAGTTTACTTTTATCCTCTTAATACAGATGGGAAGAGTATAATTTAAAAATTAGAAGTAACTTCTTTCCATAAATCATATAATTGTTATTTTTTGAGACTAAAAAAATACTGGATACCTTACTAAGAGTAGAGGTAGAAATGAACCACCTACAGTGAGTGTATATGTAACAAGATTATGTGAAATAGTGCTGGTTTGGAAATAATAATATTATTTTGTAAATCTTTGAAAAATACATCAACAAACTTTCTCTGGAAACTACTTATATTGTCCAGAACTACATTTTTGACTTCATGTAATTCTTACCTCTTACTTTTAATGCATCAATTAAGAACTAAAAACTTAGTTATATGGAGGATTCCACTTTGTATTAATATTTTATAAATCATACAACACTGCCATATCTATATATAATAATATTGTGAAAGCGATTTTGACATTTTTTGAAGAAAAATAACTCCCACTGTGAAGAAAAAATTAACCACAACCCCAACTATGATGTCAAATGCTAGTATTTATATTTATCTTACAATGCTGGATCTAATATGGAGGAGGTAGATGGAGAGCAGGAGATACATTTTTTTATGATAATATCATGGCATTAAGTTTATTCCTTTCCCCTTTGAAAAAAAAATTTGCAAGGGAAAACGTTACACAGAATGGGGATAGTTTACTTCACTTGGCCAATGTAGCATTACTAATTATTTTTTAACCCCTTAGGGAAATGCTACCACCCGTTCAATCTGAATTCAAGTAGTTACTGTCAGTTTACTCACGGATGAATGCTGCCTCTTTGTGGCAGAATGCCACGGAAAATATTCCTTAAATATAAAGTTCATGAACAGCCCTTGATGTTGTACACATTCCAGGTGAGATTATGGGGAGATCCACGAACACGAATAAAGCACATGGCTCTTTACGTTTCGATGAATTCAAAAGTTTCCTACCCATAAATATTATCTAATTCACTGGCCAACCTTACTCAGAGATGAACAGCTTATACTCACCAAACATTTTGAACATTTAGGATATAGATCAACTTGAGATAAAGTACCCATCGTAATTGTTGAAGGTAGTTTGACACAAGTTAAACTATGAAAAATTGTAGACCGAATAAATAATACTGGCACGACAAAATACAAAATCAATGTGCAATACATTACTTACCATGCTCCACATGTTAGATGAATACTTCAGTAAGGAAAAGAAGTATACAGTTGAAATTTCATTAATAAACACATTAAATGACACATTTAGATAAACATATTTCCCTGAACCAACAAAGGTGTAATTATATATATTTGATAATTTAGGGAACAATTTTTTTTCTTTCAGGAATAGAAGTTAGCTACTATGTCTTAAATTATTAATCATGGTGATTCAGTCAATCACACGTAGCTGTTTCTTTTGCACCTTAATTAATCATTACTTCAGTCCCTCATATGTGACATAGTTATCAAGTGTTTATTCAGAAACTATTTAAAAAATTACATGTGCTGGGATACATGAGACTGTAACAACAGTAGCCCCATCTTACAGATATCCTGTTTGTGGCTATCATCATTGCTTGCTGCCCAGAGGGATAAAGACATTGTATAGAGATTTGTACAGTCCATCATTTGGTCTTCTGAGGTGCCAGTACACGTGGATCTGTACAAATGCAACTGGGTTTGGTTAAACAATCAAAAATCGGCTACAATAGTAGTCAGATCAATACATCATTTTGGTTGACTAATAAAAATACTTTTAAATCTTCTCTAACAAAACCAGAAACTTGCACATGATTCTCACTGGAATGGCCCAATTAATTGCCCTAAATCTTTTTCTTTTATACATTGGGATACAATGTTTGTTTGTTTGTTTTAAATTACAGATCCAATTGGGTGGGTTGCATTGACTTTTAAGATTCTGCCATTAAGTTCTCCATATTTTAATGATTTAAAATGCCTTCCTGATATCACTTCAGTTTTGGAAATGTAGCTCCTGATATAGTGTGACACCTCTGTGAAAGTCATAGGCTAAATACTGAAGGAAAGAGAAATGCTAAATGTGCATATAAAAATAGGTGCTACAATAAAATATTTGTATATTTCATCAATAAGTTATTTTTACTAATCAATTATGGATCATATAACTCTGTAATTTTAATGATTTGTCCACATCTATGGTGATCTTTTCAAGATCACAATACGTTTGTTCTTTTAATTCAAATGTCCAGAATGTATACAAACACATCCTTTAAAAAGAAAGGAAAGGAATGAGAGAGGAGGAAAAGGCGGGGAGGCAGAGAAAGAGAGGAAGCAGAAAGGGGGGTGGGGAGAGAGAAAGAGAGAGAGAGAGAGAGAACAAACCTTCTATTAAAGTTGGGGTGTGCTAATCTCTCCACAAAAGCCATTTAGACCCACCCATGGCTCAAAGGGGGAGAAGGGGAGGGAGAAGGGAGCAAAAGAGGAAGAATAGAATCTATGCGCCACCATCTCCCACCATTCTTAACACTTCCAACCACTACAAAAATTACTGAGACCCTTAACAAGTCACTCGCGAAGCAAATTGCCCTCAGTAAAGCCCTACTCTTCGTCTCCTCCACACGCAAGAAGAGAAAGTGATGTGCCCAGTTTACACAAATGTTTCCCCACGTGTAATATTAAAAGGAAATTGCACACCCTTTCAGTATCTTCCGCCGAAGCTGAGAATCTCGTGCCAAGGCACTTCACCCTAAACGTTGAAACAACACAATTAATCAAATGTGTTTGCGGTGTGTGTCTGCTTGCTTGTCGGTTTTAAACGCAAAAGCTCCAAGGGAGTTTCTCTGCCTTTAGAACTGGCTAAATGTGGTCTGTTTTTCCAGCACTTCGAGGTAGTCCGGCTCAACGTTTAGTTTTGCTTTTAACTCCAGATATTCGTTCCTGTTGGGTTCTACAAAGACAGCACTGGGGGGACTGTAGAGCACCGGTTCCCGCAGCCTGCTGTCCCCTGCCCCCGGGTGCAAATACTGATGGGGGCGTCTCAGGTCATAATTGGGGGAGAAAGTGTAAGCAGCGGGGCTGCACGGGAATTTGGGATATTCCGGGAGGCTACTGCCGGCGGGGGCGGTGGAGCAGTGTTTGTCTGGTTCCAAAATGCCCCTGTAAAAGCGGTCGGCGTCCTGCACCGGCGACAGTAGGTCCTCCCGGGGCTCGATGGTGCTGACGCTGTAGGCGGGGCTCCGCAAGTGGTGGCTTTCCCGCCTCTCCTCCTCCCCCGGCTGCAGCTGCAGCTGCGGCGGGGGCTGTTGCTGCTGCTGCTGCTGCGGCGGCGGCGGCGGCGGCGGCGGAGGCGGCTGCAGGTGATGGTTGCTGCTATAGGTGACCTTGAGCTCGTGCAGGTCTTTGTAATCCTCCACGGAGTTGCCCTCTCGGGAGCGGTAGATGGGGTTTTTGCACATGTGGCCCAGCGGATGGGGGATGTACTCGTACACGTGGCCTGCGGGCGTCTTCACCTTGGGCAGCGCCGGCCCGCGGTGGTGCACGTGCGCGTGCGGGTGGCCTCCAGCGCCGCCGCCGCCGCCGCCACCGCCGTACACGCTGTACTGCATGTTGAAGGAGCTCACGTCGGAATTGTTGGTGCTGGTGTGGTCGCTCTGCTTCTTCTTCCTGCGCTTCATGACTAGCACGAAGAGCCCGGCGGCCACGAAGACCGACATGATGAAAACCAGCAGCAGGCTGAGGATTAACACGGACAAGGGCACCGAGGACGCGCCTCCGCCCGCGCCCAAGCCCGCGGGGGCCCCGGTGCTGTTCAACCGCACGGCGGGGGTCACCGCGCTGGTCCTCGCGGGGACCTGGATGGAGGAGGGCGTGGGCGTGGAAACCTCCACGTCAGAGTAGTCTGGGCACAGCAGCTCCGACCTAATGAAGCGCATATCCATCTCAGCGAACTTCTTGGGCGCCTTGCAGATGACCTCGTCCACCAAGACGCCCACTCTGAGCTGCTCGACCCACAGTTTCATGCCCACCACGTCGCAGGTACAATCCCAAGGGTTGTCGTGCAGGTCGATTTGGATGAGCGACTTCAGCTGGTCCAGAACTCCACTCACCGGCAAGGAGGTGAAGTGGTTACTCCTCAGGTTCAGCCTGAGGAGGGTCAGGCCTGAGAAGACGCCTGAGGGCATGGTCTGCAGGAGGTTGTCATTCAGGAATAGCAGCTGGAGGTTGGGGACCGGATCGAAGGTCCCAGACTGAATCTCGCGTATGAGATTGTACTGGAGGAAGAGATACTGCAGGCTCTGCAGGCCATAGAACAACTCCGGGCTCAGCCTCTCTATCCTGTTGCCATTTAGGTAGAGGCGCCTCAGGTTGGTGAGATCCCCAAAGGCGCGGTCCTGGATCACGGAGATGCGGTTGTTGCCCAGATGCAGAAGGTCCAGCCCGGTGGCCTCCAGGAAGTCGCTCCTGCGCACCAGGGCGATGTAGTTCTCCGTCAGATACATCTTCTTGGGGTTGTAGGGCTTGGGCTGCAGCTCCGCGATGCTCTCGATCTTGCGTTCCTGGCAGTTGACGTTGAGGCCCAGATCGGAGATTTGCAGGTTGCAAGTGCACGCGGTGGGACACTCCAAAGGCACCGGAGATTTGGTCTGGTAGGCGATGCTGGGGCCATAGTTGCCATAGCCCAGGTCCTTGGAGGGCTGCCGAGAGGTGGGGCGCACCCTGGACTTGTTGGGTTGGCGAGTCCCCTTGGGGGGCTTCAAGGGGGGTTTGTAAACAGCAGAGGAAGAAGTGGCCACAGAATTCACCGATGCCGGGGTGGTATGTAAATACCCCGTGGTGCTCAAAGGCGGCTGCGGCCTCATCTCATAGTCTGAAATAAGTTTCCTTGGACAAAGTTCCTGCTTGGACACCTCGTCCAAGTCCCGGCCGTGTAAGCGGAAGGGGGTCTCACAAACCACATCCCCCACCAGGGCCGAGTAGGAGATGCTGTCTAACCAATCCTTCAGAGAGATCAACTCACAGGAGCAATTCCAGGGGTTTTCCTCCAGCTGTAACTCCACAACTTTGTCCATATGCTGCAACAACCCCACGTAGGGCAGAAGTTTCAGCCGGTTCCCCCGCAGGTCCAAGTGCGTTAAGGGCACAAAACGGAAAAGGTTGTTGGGTAAACTGGACAAGAGATTGTCATTGAGGATAAGCACCTGCAACAAATGCAGTTTCCCAAAAGCATTGGGTTCAATGACACTGATGTAATTGTAATCGACCTGTAGGTACTCCAGGCCCTCCAAGCCAAGGAAGGTATCATCACGCAGAAGTTCCAGTTTATTATTGTTCAGATGCAATCTCCTTAAACCCCGCAGCCCGTGGAAAGCCCCAGTCTCAATATCCTGGATAACATTGCTACCCAGATGCAAAATTGAAGCCCCAGTGTAATTGACAAACTCATTGGGATAGAGACGGTTCAAAAGGTTTCCAGACAACAAGAGGTGGTAGATTGGGAAACGGGGAGGGCTAATTTCAGAGAGGCTGATGATCCCCCGGTTTTCACAGCTCACAGTTAAAATGCCATCCTTTTCCTCACAAGGACATGCATTGTCACAGATTTCCCCATAATAATCGATGGTTTCTGCACACGAAAGGACGAGAGATGTTAGAGCAAAAGCTAGAGTCTGCAGCATCCAGCTCTGCATTTTTCTGTGAAGGTCCTGTTCCAAAGTTAGTGGGGGGCAGCAAGTGTGCATTTTATCTCCTGCAAGGGAGAGAGGAAAAAAGGAAACAACAGAATATGACAAAAATTTAAGGGATCAATCAGAAAGTCTCTCTCTTTCCTAATACTACTTCTCTGAAATCCAGAAGGAGGGGATAAGAATGAACCTCCCCTCCCCCTCCACCGTCCTTGGTACCTCGAAATTCTCCAGACTTTATTAAAATCTGACATTCATTTTGATTTAAAGGTTGATTTCATTTCCTAATGACAATAGGAACATGCTGCTCTTTACAAGATAAGGGCAGGTTAGGCAAATTCCCATTTTAGTATTCTTCCCGGCTGCCCCCCCCCCACTTTTAAACCAATCCATAAATATACATAAAATGGCTGTCAGTTCAGTTTCATGGCTCTAATTTAAAAGAAAGGAAGCACCATTTTACAAGGTTCCCCACCTCACCTATACCCAGTCCCTCTGCCTTTCCTTCTGAACCTCTTCTGGTAACAGTTCACAGTGAAGGTCTCCCATTTTCACAGAAAAGCCAGGAGCCACAATACTTTGGCTATTTTAAAACCATCGCTGGAAATGCCAGAGTGGGAACCTAAAGAATGCTTTCCAGAGGCAAAAAGAATGCAAGATAATGCATCAAAAGGACCCAGAAGAAGCTCTTAAGTCACCAATTTTCTTCAGGAGCTTTGAGTATGAAGAAAAAGGAGAGCGCGTTCGCTTTGATGGTGGACTTCACTATCACGCTATTAAGCACATCAGCGTCCTAATTGCATGCACGGTGCCACTTAGCAGCTCTCTTCCCTGAGAGCGCCCTGCGTCCACTTCTCCTCATTGATCATGTCAGCGACGCTACTAAACCGCATCTTTAAGCCACTGAAATAGTTCTGCACGACGGATTACAAAGAACTCTGCGAAAGCATCCGCAATCCCGGAACATCTCTCAATACCTGGAGTTTAGGACGTTCCTACTGCTTACCGGGAACCAGCTAAAAGTAAACCAAGGACCAGCGCCAAAGCCTCTCCAACCTCGGGTTCCGCGTCTGTTTGCCACGGTATGCAAAACTAACCCTACCGAATTTGCAAGATTTGGAGTGAACTACCACCTCGCCAGCATCCCCATCTTTGGAGTTGCTTATTACATTTAATTGTCAGTGCTTTACTCCCCCTACCCCCCCTTCCCCCGCCCCCCCCCGAGAAAGGGGACTTGGGCTGATTAAGAGGCAAAATAGAAGGGTGTAAGGGAGGGAGAACAGCAAGTGACACACGCCAGTGCTTTAATATCCGAATTTCATCTCCCCAAGGAATCAATCTGAGCCCCTCTCCCTTTTCGTTCTGGCTTTCTTTTTGTCCCCTTAAAGGCTTCCTTCGACTTCCTACTTCGAGTCGACAGCAGCACTCATAAAGGAAAGGACATAAATGGAGCGAGTGTGTGAGTGTGTGTGAGTGCGTGTTGCGTTGGTTGGGGGAAGGGGGGGGTGGGAATATTTAGTAGAAATGCTGGGCTCGGAGAACCAATGCCTTTTCTCTGGTCAGCCTTGCCTCTGCCTCACCACCACCGAAGTCTGATGCCGAATCGCAACCTCAAACTAAAGCCAAGACGTTTCTGAGTCACGGGTTCAAGACTGGAGACCTCGATCTTCATCCTCAAGCCGACTCCAGCCCGCGTTATTAACAGCCCCTGCATTCTCACGCACATGTGCAAGTGTGCCTGCGAATCATTCACGTGTGGCCACCCAGACGTGTCGAGACGAATGGGAACCCACAGTGTATAAACGTCGCAAGTATCTCCGACCTCCCAAAGCAACGACAAACACCTCCCGGCTTAAAAGCGGCAAAAACACCCTCTATGAAAGCAAAACGTTTACCTTGAAATTTCCGTTCTCCGCGGGATCAAATCTGCACATCCATTCAAGTGGGGTTGGGTCCCCTCCCCCTCCCTCCCAGTGCTTCCCCGCCCCCATTCACCTGCCGCCCCTCTGACAGCCCATCGCAAAATGTGTCCAGCCAATATTAAACTCGAGCGTTTACAACTTTAATTCAGTTCTGGATAGCCAGGGTCGAGAAGCTTCCTCTCACCCCACTCCCTTTCCCCTCCTCCTTGCCATCAAAGGAGCCCCAAAATTTGAAAAAATAAAGTTGAATGAGCCAGGGAAGGCTGACATTCTGACTGGGAAACGCACCTCCGATGTAAATTCGCGGGTACGCGGCACATTCTCAGATTCTCAGATTTTTTTTTTTTAATGGAGGGCGGGGGCGGGGTAACTATTTGTTTTCCCCCAAAGAATTTAAACCCTGGATCGTCTCCCTGAACATCCCTGCATTAAGCAACGTGGGGCCGGGCAGGCTGAAGCCCAGCACCCAGGCCGGAACCGCGGTTCCGGGCACAGCTGCTCCCACAGCGGCCCAGGCAGAAGCGCCCGGAGTTCCAGGACGCGAGGCTCCCCCTCCCCCATCCCGCCCCGAAGCGAAGGAAGGGAAAGCGGGGGGGGGGGGGGGAGGGCGGAGAGGGAAAGAAAGCCACCCGGCCGCCACGCACACAGACACACACACTGGAGCCTCTTTTGCAAAGTAAACGGCCGACTTACCCCGTCTCACATCTCCAAGGCCCACTCATCATAGCCACTCTCACAAAAAATACCTCTTTGGGGTGTGCATCGGGGTTCGGAAGCCGAGGGAGGGCGAGCGCTGAGATCCGAGCGGCTGGAGAAAAGAGGCGCCCGGACGCCGCCACCCCCGGGCCGCCGCCGTGGTGGCGACCGCGGGTTCCGGGGCTCCCCAACCGGCTCTCCCCCGCGCTCTCCGTGGTAGTCGGAGCCGGCAGCGGGGTGGGAGTGGGGGAGAGGGGGGCGATCGCGAGCGGCGAGCCGGGAAGGGAGGGGGGAGGGGGCGGCGGAGGACCGGCGGTCGCGGCGCCTCGCATTAGGGGCCGGGAGCTGGAGCCGCGCGGGGCGGGGAAGGAGCTGTTGGAGGGTGAGGAGGCGTGGAGCCCGAGGAGGGAGACGCGGAGCAGGCTGCCCGCCGGCCCAGCCAACGTGACGGTCAGCCTCGCCGCGCGCTCGCACCCGCTCACACTCATGCTCACTCGCTCCCAGCCCCGCCACCGCGCGATCGCTGGGTCCCCGGCATCCTTCGCCGCACCCCCCAGGCGGGTACTTACAGTTGCCATCTGTATAGGGGCCAACTTTCTCCAAGCTAGCGGCGGCCGCCACCCACTCCAGCCGCCTCCGGCTCCTCGCACCCTCGGGCCTGGGTTCGCGCGGGCCGGCCCTCCCCTCCCCCCTCGGCTCTCCTCGCCGTCTTCACCACATTCCCCCCTGGTCAGTGGCGCACGCCCGGGGACGAGCCAGAGGGAGCGGGGCGCAGGGGTGTGCATACATCGCCCGCCTTCTTCTTGCAGCGCACACTGTACATGGTAGTGAGGGGGCGAGCGAAGGTGGCACCGGCCCCTCGGCTGCTCCCACGGCGGCTGCGGCTCCTGCGCCGTCCTCCGCCCCCCCCACGCAGCGGAGACCACCGCACTGGGATCCCGCCGCCGCTGCACCCTTGCCAAGCCCGCCGCCGCAACCCCTAATTAGTACATGTAAGGTTCCCGCATCCTCTTGGCTGTTTCATCGCTCTCGGTGTTTGCAGGGGCTTTTCCTCTATTCCTTCTCTTGATGCGGCGCACGATCGTCATTATTTGGGATTCTCTATCTCCAACATCCTTGGGGGTCCGCGGGGAGGTGGGGGACAGGAACAACGTTGTTCTAAGCCTGTGGCGTGTCCCGGCAGTCCGGCGGCTCAGAAAAACTTAAGAGAAAGTCGCGTCTTCCCTCCCCGGCGGTGAGGAGGTGGCTACGCGGTAAGCAGCGCAGGGGTCTCTGAGACATCTGCTTCGGCGCGGGCGCAGGGCCCCATGCAGTGCACTTGTTTATTGTCGCGCCACCGGTGCGAGCCAAACTGCAGCAGACATGATGGGCCCGGGGCGAAGCGGGCGCTCCGTGGCCGATAGATGGCAGCCGAGAGCGAAGGCGCCCCTGGGCCCCGGCGGCGCAAGCGGAGCGCCCCCCACCCTTGGATGTGACAGTCGTGGGAGACAGAGGACTCTTGGACCATGTGCGTAACTCTAGCGTGGGACGTTGCAATCCTCGGATTGAAGAAGGAAGGGGTGGAAATAACCCCGACAGTGTCAGGCTTGTTGGTTGTCAGGGACAGAGGATTCCAGCCCTGGGCTGATCGTCTGCCTTCCACCTCCCATTTAGACTAACACAGCCCGTGCTGCTGTCTCTTGTACTTACTGTAAAGGACCCTGGAAGAGGGAGTGGTTCATCCTAGCTGCAAACAAGGGCGCTATTTTTTTTTTCTTAAGAATTACGTTTTATAAGTATGTTTGGGCGATACAAGGGAATGTGAACGACTTTCAGAGAGATTGTGAACGTATTTGGTGTGTACTAGAAAGCTGGAAATCCCTAAATAAATGCAGTAACGGTAGAAAGCAAGTTTCTTGAAGAGTCACCTGCTAAACTCCACTAGCGTCATCTCTACAGTAAGTATTCCCGGCTCTTTCCATGCAACCAGACACCTCCCTCCCCCCAAAAAGGGTCTTTACATTCATAAGGCATATTTCCAGTGTTTGTAATATTTGAGCTGCAGTCCATCCCAGGTATAGAAAAAAAGTTGACTGTTATAAGTGGCCCAATGCAGGCTGAGTGCACATGTGCCTGTTCCTTTGATAACTGGGTGGTTTTACCACTTAAATGTATTTTATCCATTTAATTTTGGAATTAATTATATAGTATCTTTTGGAGTCGTCTTAAACATAGTTGATACTGTGTCTTTCTTGGTAATATTGTAGTTATAATATCCTGATTAAATACAAAATTAATATAAATTCTGATATATATGTATATACATATAGCCACTAACATATCTTTCCACATCTATGTTGAGTTAGAAACAGTTTTCTAGAGGTGGTGAATTTTGCAGTCTCCTGAGGTTTTGCAACATATCTTGAAATTTCTCCTGAATCTATTCTGCAAATATTTTTTAGTAAGGTCATTCATACTTGGCTTGGAAACAATTCTGTTTATTTTGCTTAAATTTGGGGTAAGTGTAAGTGAGGAAAAAAAGCAATCGGTAATATCATATAATTAAAAAGAAAATATTATAATAGAACTTCCTGTTAAATTTAGAAACATTTGGTCTAGGAATGATAGCCACTTGCTACAGGTACATTATATAAAGAGGTAACTTAAACTTCACTCAAAAAAGGCTTGTTGCTGTATTTTTTTATTTAGTCAATATCTTCTAACATTTTAGAACATTTATTTTTAAATAAATGCTTTTATATTTTCAAAATGAAAGTTTTAAAGTGTCATAATTTTCAAATTACATATTAATTACAGTTAGAAACTTTTGGAATATAAATGTTCAGTTCTATCACAGACACATTTTTTTCAATGTTCATAACCTCTGTAGAAGTTCTCAAAGGGTATAAAATAGCTTATCTAATTATTGGACTACTAAAGATAACTGAAACATAGTTATTTTAGTTCATTCTTCTATTACTTTCCTAAATCTTCACAATTGGATTTAATAACAAATTTTAGTTTAATTTTTGTTTTTGTCTTATTTTTACTTTATTATCCTAATTAAAATACATTTTGTTGAGCTAAGAAACACTAAACATGTTTGCAATTAATGTAGGTAATAATTTTGTTAGAAACACCGACACTAAAGATATTCCAGTTTACCTCTTGTGGTTCAAATAAATAAATGACAACTTTCTGCCATTAACTCAATATTAAGGATGGCCTGAGAAGCCGCGGTTAGTTTACCACTAGGTGTCTCTATAAGCTACTCTGCAGGAAAGGGAATTTTGAGAAAATACTGAGACATGAAGAGATAAGAACAGAAGAATGGGGAAGGAAAACATCATAGAAATAAGGAAGAGCCTCATTTATTAGTGTGTAGATTCCTATTTGCTTTGAGTGTTGACTATTGCCTAGAAAAGAAATAAATAAATCATGTAACTGATCAAATTTGAGCAAGATTTTTATCTAAAGGAACAGACATATTCATGTTTTAATCTATATTCAACAATATACAGTCATATGATATGTATACATGCTACCACACAACACTCAAACGCACGCATATGATTACATAAACACACTTAGGAACTGAAAATTAAATGTCTGATCAAATACACCTCTCCAGATTTAAGGTCATTGACACTAAATTAAACATTATTTGTTTGAGGTGGGTGTGAAAAGCTGAGAATCTTTGAATGTTTATGAATATATTTATGCATGTCATAATTAGCTCATGATCTAGTGTCATTATAAATACATTTCATATGTGGTAATATATTTGTCAATAATTAGTGCAAATTATGGACATAATTTGATACCTGCCTATTAAAATTTAAATTCAAACCACCGATTAGCATATTTGTCACTTGAAACTGACCATACATTTTTGTGAATTCATATTTATTATTACCTGGAATTATTGTTTCAGTGCCTTACGGACTCTGGAGGAATTCTTAGGTTAAAAGCATTTCTTAAAATATCTCATCATATTACATTTATGTATCACTGTGTGGATTCTTCAGAATAGTAAAATGCTTAGTCAGGAATTATAGTCCCTCATGCAGCAGTCTAACAGAGATTATAAACAAGGAAGTTCTCTGGTAATAAGTATGAGATTTTATGAGTACAAATCAACATCATTGAGATCTAAAGCCAGTAGACCTCGTATTTTGTTGTTGTCAGCCTGACTGGTGAGTTAGGATTACAGAATTCTAATGCTAGATTCCAGACTCCTCCCAAATTAGCTTGAATAGATTACTTGCGTTATGGTAATGGCTAAGAAGACTATATTATCTTATTTAACAAACAAAAAATTTTTCAGATTTAAGTTATATTTTTAATGTCTTTGAAGTTGAAATTACATATACCACATATCCCTGAAAGGAGAAAAGTTTCTCCTGGAGGTGAAAACATGAGTCAGCATTTATGATTGTTTCTCTATGCAATTGCTAAACTAACTAACTGTATAGCATATGTTTTTGATTAGTTTGATACTTTTAGAATTACAGCAGTTAAATATATCATGCAGTGATATTTGTCAAATCCGAAATGGCTGGCTAAACTAATTTTACCAAGATTATTTATTCACTTATAGGCTTAGCTATTTACAGTCTTAGGAATACGCTCTCAGAGGCATAAAAGAAAGAGGTGCTAAAAATAGACAATTTTCTTCCTGTCTCATATAGTTCCTTGTAAATACCCTCTGATTTTTTTTTTTTTTTTTGCCAGAATTAGGTATTAAAACATACTCTTTGGAGGACCACTTGGAAATATCTACCAAAATTTAAAATGGATATATCTTTTGAACAATCATATTTTTAGAAAGTAGCCTACAGGTGTACGGAAGTTAAGTATACAAAATGATATATAAGAAGATATTCCTTGTAACAGATGCTTGCATTTGTAAATGACTAAGAATGGCCTACAAGTCTGACTACATGAAAAGTGGTACACATCAATCTATACCTTGGAAGACCTTTCTTCCTGTAATAACAGTGTATATAGGAATACAGTTCTGTCATTATTAATAGTATAGATAGCATCATCTATGTACCTTGTCGAAACTGAGAGAGAGAGAGAGAGAGAGAGAGAGAGAGAGACAGAGACAGAGAGAGAGACAGAGGGGGAGGGAGAAAAGAGAAGTTTTCTGGAACGATACAGAAATCCAGCAATAGCCATTGCCTCTTGGAAGACTGGGAAATCTTGAGTAGAATGGAAATTTATTTTTCACCATATATATACATTTTTAACTATCAGAACATTTCAATTTACATTCACATTCCCAATAAAAAATTAAAAAGAAAAAACATGTACTTCAGAAATAAGGATAATATTTGGAAGAATGATATGAGAAGTGATGAAGAGTTGAAGATGATTTTACCAAATTAATTTCTGTCCTATAGTACTCAAAACTATTTTATTTTTTATGACACATTGCTATCAATGGAGGCACTGAATATCTTTCTAAAAATATGAGAGAAAATTAATTGGCTAAAATGGTTTCTCTTCATAGCTCTTATACGTGACATTCAATTCTAGCTGTCAATATTAATTAATAGAATTGTAATTAATAGAAGCTAGCTTCTGTTATCTTCACTATACAGAACCATGCTGTGTACTGGCAACATTAGCTTTATTTGATACTCTGATGGGTGAAGGGAAATATCAAAATGGTTCTTTAGAGAAGATAAGTAATTATACTTGAAATTGTCAGCAGCAGATCTTCACTGCTGTCTACAGGAAGATGAGTGAGTGTGTAATTGTGACACATTTAAAATATACAAACTAATATCTGGCCCCGTTAGAACAAAGCCTGCTGCCTTCTGGCTTATATTCACTCACTGAAATACGCACATTCCTGTGGAAAAGAAGCAGTTCCATTACAGAGCCAGATAAGATTTTCTGTGTATCTTCCTCCTGGAGCTATGATCTGTCTCTTGGAATTCATGAGTTCTTGGTTCTCAAATATCTCTAGTCATTTCTGGGAAACAAGTCCAAACAAGCATTATGTTATGCCTAGATTTTCTGTATTCTTTCTGGTTTTTCCGAGAAAAACAATTTATCATCCTAAAACATAGTTTCCTCACGATACTTTAAGATGGATCATGGCTTGCATGAGAATATCTAAATTAACCTTACATTATTCAACTTTTATCATCTGGAATCCTTCATTCAACAGGAGACTCCCATAATCCTTTTATCCCTTCAAAATAAATCTGCTTTTCTCCCAACTCCAAAACTTTGGTTTGTGCTGCCCTTTCAAATAACTGACTTTTCACTTCCTCTACCATTCTTTTATCTACTGTTCTAGAGAA
The DNA here is from genome assembly GCF_964374135.1 of Grampus griseus. Taxonomy (NCBI): domain Eukaryota; kingdom Metazoa; phylum Chordata; class Mammalia; order Artiodactyla; family Delphinidae; genus Grampus; species Grampus griseus. Next base: position 20,797,335 of record NC_139012.1, read on the forward strand.
TTCACTGTAGATACTTTCTTCATCAAAAAAAAAAAAAAAAACCTCCATGATAGCAGCACCTACCTCATAGGGTTAAGGTGAAATGTGCAGGCACTTAGTAAATGCTATATAAGTTTCAGCGGCTGTTGCTGGCTGGTTTTGAAGCATTTCTTCCTAAGAAAGATCTATGAAACTTCTCTTTTCCCTTCTCTACTTTAGTCCCTGTACAGTGTGAGCTTAAAGTGAAATCTTAACGGTCCTGTCACGTTTTAGCACACAAAGTTTATATCTTTATGTTTGGATGATATCATACACAACCCAAAATGATATAATTTCAACAGTATCAGGCAAAGGCTTAACTAGAAAATCAAGGTGTTTTTTTTTGTTTGTTTACTATTTTTTTAATGACAGCATTTTATTATAGCACTTTTTCTGATTTTGCTAAGACAATGAAGACTTTTCAATATAAAATGTGAATATTTATAAATTAAAATATTATAATAGGTCTTAAAAAAGAAAAACAAAAACCTTCCCTGTCCCCTCTAACCAACATTAAAGATGTGATTATCTGAACATTCTCTTGCATTATCTAGCACTTGCTGTAGCATAGTGTTCAAGTAACTGCTTAAAGTTTTCTTTTTTTCTGAACTAGATTATCATGCCTTATTGAGAACAGCATTTTATTGTGTTTGTTACCCCCTTAACAGTGAGAAAAATGAGCTCCAAAAAATTCTTTGTATACACAAGAAATACCCATTTACGAGTTTATTCATTCAACACATTTTTTTTAGTACCTATATTGTGTTAAACACTATTATGTTTGATATAAAACAATTAGTTGATTCATATCAGGATGGTTGGGTGATTTCAGAGATATTTTGACTTTCTGATAAACCACCTGCATTCTGTAGTTAAAATAAATGGTATAAAATAAATAAAAATACTATTGCATAAATTGTATGCTTGAATAGTATCTCTTGTAGCATATGTTTGTCAAGCCTCTGCAAGAGTACTCTCCAATAGAACTTTCTGTGATGATGGAAGTGATCTATACCTGTTTTGTCTAATATGATAGCCATTGACCACATATTACTACTGAGTAATTGAAATGTGACTGGTAAATACAGGAAATACAATTTTAATTTTTAAAAGTTTAATTTATTTAAATTTAAATAGCCACATGTGGCGAATGGCTACCATATTGAACAGTGCAGTTTTGGAATATAAATCCCTGGAACACTGAAGCTGTGTTTCTTGTGCAGTTTCTGGGATACCTTGGAAATTCAATCAATATGAACAGCTGCACTCATAACTAATGATCGTGATTATGACACCCTCAATAAATAAGGACAGTTATGATTCATATTTGGCAAGAGGCCTGATTTGCATTCTGTTGAGGGTCTCTATTCAATTCTGTTAAATTGCATTGAGTTGAGGGCCTCTACCATTCTTTTAAAGATTTCAAGGCACTTTACAGGCATTTCAAAATTCCTTATTACATCCTCATTACACCCTTATAAAGAAGGAAAGGTAGATTATTTTATATCACTAGAATTTTATTATAAGATAAGTGCCTTTTTATGCATGATGAAGTACTCTCTAAAGTGCTTTTCTCCAGATCACACAGTGGGATGTTAGTAGAACTGGAAAAGAAAGTCCTAAATGGGTATTTTGCTTCAGGAGTTTTCTAGAAGAGGCTTTTTGTGCAGAGAAGTCAGTCCGTAAAATAACTGCACTTGAACCCTTGCATTCCATCTATTTGAATGCAAAAGCTCTATTTGGAAGTTTAGTGGTGTTTTGCAATTAATGTAGGCAGAGTTTGGACAGCAAATTGTAATTAATGAATTTATTGAATGCAAATAGGGCCTCTAATTTCCATGAAGATCTGAATAAATCTCAGTTTAAATAAAATCATACTTATATATTTGAAACAAAGATGTAATAGCTTGGTAACCAGTTCCAAGTATAACAAATTATTGTAATTTTTGAGATTGTTTTGTTTTTAATCAATCTATCTGAAATATTGGTAATAAAATTAACCTATATTTCCACTGTGGGAAGAATCAGTATAGCTTCAAAAGCAGCATTAATTGCTTCAGAGCTTAAGTCCAAAGTAAGTAGGAAGCCATCTGATCCAGAGCAGTAGAGTGGCTCTCAGAGATCTCAACCCCATTCTTGACTCTGGCTTTGCATGTGCATTTATGACGACACCTCTCTGGGTAGATCACAGGTTTTATATATAAAGAATTCACTGTTCTTTCTCTTCAATGGACCATAAGACTACCACACTGGTTAATCAAATATTAAGTATTAAAATGTAATCTCCTTGGAAGAAAAATAGCATATAATTATTACTCTTAAATTGTAGATTTTAAATTATTCACTTTATCCTAAAACGTAAAGTTATCTTCATATAAATAAATATTGGCAATCCGACGCCCACTAGTGCATGGTGTACCTTCTGTGAAAAACAGATCTGCGGCAGCTCAGTTTTTGTTTAATCTAACGTGATGCAATTTTTATCCCATGATCAAAGATATTCCATCTAACTAATGAAGCTTTTATAGTGACACTAGATTCATAGTTATTGTCATATGACATATTTCAATGTTTGCTGCAATTTTAATTGATTGTTACATATCCCAATGAACAAAAAACTAAGCTGATTTGAATCACCAGTATGCACAGTTTTTTGTACAATCAATCTGCATCCTTAATTGCTATATTATATAAGTAGTGACTGCTATCAGGCAGACTTTGATCAATGACTACACTGCCACTTACCCATTTGAAGATACTCATGAATTTCTCTCTAGGTACTTTTAAATTTAAAAGTATTTCATTATAGTATTGATACGGTAGCATTTAGAAGTATTATAGTATATAGAGAAAGGGAGGCCTAAATTGATTTGTCGCAAAAAATAGGAATCTATTTGACTATATTTTTCAATTTGTAATGTGATTTACCAACCACAGTTAACATAAACATCATCAGGCAATTTATACTTCATTTATAATCCAAAATCAAAGGTAAATAAAATGCATACATACATACAACATACATATACTCATTTACTATTTGGTAGCTATTTTATGTACATTGTCTCATTCTTCCATGTAATTATTACAGCAACTTTATGAGGTGTTTTTCCTTACATATGAGAAAACTGAGTTTCAAGGTAGTTGATACTCTGTAATTCATACAGACAGTACCTAGCAGCTCCAGACTATGAGAGAATTACAAGGACTCTCAGTATCCATTTTTTCAACTTAACTATGTCAATTCAAATGCACACTTTTGAACTTTTATCTCAGTTTAAAGAAAAAGTGAGAATAATGTATATCAATACTTAGTGATCAGCTTCAATTAAGACACTTTCTAAGTGATTCATCATTTCTATAATGTCAAATGTATTCTAAATCAACAATAGGAATACATTCCAAATTATTAATACATAACACTACTCTTTAAAATATCACCATAATAAAATATATCTTAAACTGGTCATGAAATATATTTATAAATAAACCATCTTTATATTGATCTACTTTAAGAATATCAAAGACATTATTAACTACCAGAAGTTATTGTCACAGTAACCCAAATACATAAAGTTCTTAAAACAATACTTTTTGAATATTTATAGTATAATTTTTCCTAAAGTAAAAAAGTCTCTAATAATAGTTTGCCCCTATTTTTGAGTTTTTGACTAATTATTATTTTACATTTAATAAAGCAGGAGTCAGAGCGTGCATTATATACCTCCTTAGAAAAATCAATAATAAAATACTAAAATGATTCCTTTGAGGAGGATTCATACCAACAATTTCATGCATAAGTTTAGAGATATAACTCCATAGTCCTTTGTGACATGAATTTCTTATAAAAATAACTGAAAATTGGCATGACACATATTTTCTAAATTTTTTCAAATTAATACATACAATGAGATACCCATGATTTAATGAATTTTCTTAATAAGTGATAAATCACTTTAGTTCATGAAAATATTAATCACAAATAACCAACATCCACTTATAAATAGCTACAAATAAAATAATAAACATTTTATCATTTTTAAACATCTGATCTTAATCTTATCAATCATCTTTATCAAATAGTCCAATTTCATTTTGAATGGAACATGCAAACCTCCATAAAACTCAAAGAAAATATTTGAGTGTTTGTGTATGTCAGCATTTCCTCAATGTCAGTAAAATTATAGTGGGATGATTTGCCATAATTATGAATCTCCAAATATTGAACATTTATAAATATTAGAATCATCATTGGCTATCACTTCATCTACTTATAACCATGTTGAAATACATAAGTGTGTAAAAACAATAAAAGTATCTGTCCACTTTAGCAATCATGACTTTTCTGACCACCTTCTCCTAATATGCACTCAGAGAGGCTGCAGCAGTGCTCGAGAATGCATCTTGGAGTTCTTCCAGAAACTCTGAGTCAAAGAGCAATGTCTGCATTCACAAAGAAGCATTCACAGCTGTCAGAAGTTAAATGTCCATGAGACTCATGGTACAGCTGCAGTCCTTCCAGTACACTGACAATATCTGTGGAAACCAGAATTTGATAACTAGTTTTCTCCGTGGAAAAAATGTCACAGAAGAATGATGAATCTTTGCCTCACCAATAATAAATAATTATACATTCACAGCATATGAAGCATCATTGTCCTACATTACTTAGCCTGCAGTGCTTTTGCAGCTAATTTTCACTAGAAAGTACTCTTCTTACTGCATAAACTGTCAATGAACTTCTTGTAGGCAAACACCTGCAGACACCTGCCAGCAGTGGGTGCATAAGGTTCAGGATCGTAGAAATTGCAGCATAAACCAGAATCTGTGAAGCAGTATTGGGGAGAAATGAGTGTGTGAGAGCATGCATGAGTGAAGAAATGCACACATGAGCAGGTATTTTGTGTTTCTGTTTATACTTGATAAAATCAATAGAATGAATTTTTTTCCCCCAATGTGTAATATAGTTGAGTAGAGTAATAGAAAAGCAAGCTATATTTGCAAATAAGGTTTTCAGTCTGGGATAATCTACCCCAATTTATTATCAGGTGTTTTTAGGACAAATGATTACTATGCTGAAAATGTTTAGCCATATATTCTCTATGTCCATATAGATATAACAGTCACTGAGACTTTGAATTACTTAAAAAATATACTTTTTGAAAATATCTTAAAATTCTAGGTGAGATTATAAATATCTGTTTCTGTAATAGTTTAGGTGAGGTCGAAATGGAGGTAAGTGGATTAGCTTACTTTTGGGTAACTGTTCAATTATATGGTTGAATGGAAAAACCCATTTGAAAATCTATTGGTTTTTAATTGTTGAGTCACTTAGTCGATCAATAGTCCCTAAATACTATAAAGATCTGATTCCTAAAACCTAATGAATTATTGAAGATTTACTTCAAGGGAAGTTTTCTATGTGATCTAAAAGTTAAAAACAATTATAAGCTTTTTAAAAATATCAGTTTTTGAGTATGTTTTTGGAGTTGTTGGTATGAGAAACAATGAAGAAAAGTGGAAAGCTAGTCACATTTACTTTTTAAATTGTCAGGACGCTTAGAGATCGTGGAGTACAACACCCTAATTTAAAGGACCCAGAAAATGTAAATGTTTTAACAAAAGTGGACCTCCATTTATTGGAAAATTAGGTAGTTCTCTCAATTTTCTGACCCCTTAGTCAGTGTACCTTAGACTGAACAAAAATGCATAGCTTAGTAAACTTGATAAATAATTTATTCTGAAAAATTCCAAAAAAACCAAAAACACAAACAACCACAGATCCCATGCTACTTTGGCAGGGTTCCAAGGCATTTGCATAAAACCTTCATATACTGAATGGATTATCATAAAAAAAGTCAACTTGGCAAACATCATTCTCAATGGTGAAAAACTGAAAGCATTTCCTCTAAGATCAGGAAAAAGACAAGGATGTCTACTCTCGCCACTATTATTCAACATAGTTTTGGAAGTCCTAGCCATGGCAATCAGAGAAGAAAAAGAAATAAAAGGAATACAAATTGGAAAAGAAGAAGTAAAACTGTCACTGTTTGCAGATGACATGATACTATACATAGAGAATCCTAAAGATGCTACCAGAAAACTACTAGAACTAATCAATGAGTTTGGTAAAGTTGCAGGATACAAAATTAATGCACAAAAATCTCCTGCATTCCTATACACTAACAACGAAAGATCAGAAAGAGAAATTAAGGAAAGAATCCCATTCACCAATGCAAAAAAATGAATAAAATACCTAGGAATAAACCTACCTAAGGAGGTAAAAGACCTGTACTCAGAAAACTCTAAGGCACTGATGAAAGAAATCAAAGATGACACAAACAGATGGAGAGATATACCATGTTCTTGGATTGGAGGAATCAGTATTGTGAAAATGACTATACTACCCAAAGCAATCTACAGATTCAGTGCAATCCCTGTCAAATTACCAATGGCATTTTGCACAGAACTAGAATAAAAAATCTTAATTTGTATGGAGACACAAAAGACCCCGAATAGCCAAAGCAGTCTTGAGGGAAAAAAACAGAGCTGGAGGAATCAGACTCCCTGAATTCAGACTATACTACAAAGCTACAGTAATCAAGATAATATGGTACTGGCACAAAAACAGAAACATAGATCAATGGAACAGGATAGAATTCCCAGAGATAAACCCACACACCTATGGTCAACTAATCTATGACAAAGGAAGCAAGGATTTACAATGGAGAAAAGACAGTCTCTTCAATAAGTGGTGCTGGGAAAACTGGACAGTTACATGTAAAAGAATGAAATTAGAACACTCCTTAACACCATACACAAAAATAAACTCAAAATGGATTAGAGACCTACATGTAAGACCGGACACTGTAAAACTCTTAGAGGAAAACATAGGGAGAACACTCGGACATAAATCACAGCAAGATCTTTTTTGATCCACCTCCTAGAGTAATGGAAATAAAAAGAAACAAATGGGACCTAATGAAACTTAAAAGCTTTGGCAAAGTAAACTACAAACAAGATGAAAAGACAACCCTCGGAATAGGAGAAAATATTTGCAAACAAATCAACAGACAAAGGATTAATCTCCAAAATACATAAACAGCTCATGCAGCTCAATATTAAAAAAACAAACAACCCAATCCAAAAATGGGCAGAAGACCTAAATAGACATTTCTCCAAAGAAGATATACAGATGGCCAAGAAGCACATGAAAAGCTGCTGAACATCACTAATTATTAGAGAAATGCAAATCAAAACTACAATGAGGTATCACCTCATACCAGTTAGAATGGGCATCATCAGAAAATCTACAAACAACAAATGCTGGAGAGGGTGTGGAGAAAAGGGAACCCTCTTGCACTGCTGGTGGGAATGTAAATTGATACAGCCACTATGGAGGACAGTATGGAGGTTCCTTAAAAAACTAAAAATAGCATTACCATATGACCCAGCAATCCCACTACTGGGCATATACCCAGAGAAAACCATAATTCAAAAAGACACATGCACCCCAGTGTTTGCTGCAGCACTGTTTCCAATAGCCAGATCATGGAAGCACCCTAAATGTCCATCGACAGACGACTGGATAAAGAAGATGTTGTACATATATACAATGGATTATTACTCAGCCATAAATAGGAATGAAATTGGGTCATTTGTAGAGGCGTGGATGGATCTAGAGACTGTCATACAGAGTGAAGTAAGTCAGAAAGAGAAAAACAAATATCGTATATTAACCCATGTATGTGGAACCTGGAAAAATGGTACAGATGAAGTGGTTTGCAAGACATAAATAGAGACACAGATGTAGAGAACTAGCGTATGGACAACAAGGGGGGCATGTGCTGATGGGGGTGGTGGTGGTGGGATGAATTGGGAGATTGGGATTGACATGTATACATTAATATGTATAAAATAGATAACTAATAAGAACCTGCTGTATAAAAAGTAAAATAAAATTCAAAAATTAAAAAAAACAGTCAGCTTGGTTTATTGAAAAACTTCATTACGCAAATGAGCAATAGGTAACCTATTAAGATGTGGTCTTACCATGTGTTCACTGACAGAAAAAAAATCAAGCCAATAGTTTGGTTAACTTTCTGGGAATAAATAAAATTGGCCTGTGATTAAAGTGTCCTATAATTATGGTTATATGCATATTAAGTTATGCATGTTAGATCATGCTTAGAATACCTTCATTCCTGTTAGGGGCCTCATATCTGTACATATCTGATATCAACTAATGCACTCTAAATACATTATATCTTGGATTCTTATTTGCGGGTGTGTTGAATTTGATAACATTTTAACAGAATTAAAATACAGAATGTTTCTCCACTTGGAGTTCGGGATACATAATTTTTAAAAAAATTAATTTATTAGTATTGGCTGCATTAGGTCTTCGTTGCTGCATGTGGGATTTCTCTAGTTGTGGCGAGCAGCGGCTACTCTTCGTTGTGGTGCACGGGCTTCTCATTGTGGTGTCTTCTCTTGTTGCGGAGCACGTGCTCTAGGCACGTGGGCTTCAGTAGTTGTGGCGCATAGGCTTAGTTGCTCTGCGGCATGTGGGATCTTCCCAGCCCGGGGCACGAACCCGTGTCCCCTGCATCGGCAGGCAGACTCTCAGCCACTGCGCCACCAGGGAAGCCCAGCCTTTAGTGGTTTTAAACACAAAGTATTTGTCCTTTTTGATTGTATTGTTGCTTTCTACTGAGTGTGATGGTCTTTTTCACAGATAGTGCAGGGATTAAAAACAGGTATTTGGATAAACATTCCCTAGGTTCCCATTCCCATCTCTGCCTTTTAGTGATTTCTTAAAATATTGGTTAATTTATTTAAATCAGTGCCTCTGTTTCCTCATCTATAGGATATGTATAATGACAATACTTACATTTGTTGTGAGGATTAAATGAGTTTACTCATAAACTTGTTAGCATACTTCTCAGCACATCGTAAGCACTAAGTAAGTGTTAACTATTATTATTGTTTGTTGTTACATTATTTGTTATTACAGGCACCAACATAGTTTTAATCTACATTATAATGCCAAGAATTAGAGAAGGCTACATAGGATTGCAGCAGAGTTTTTTTCTCCCAGAATAGACATTGTTCAAGACAACTTGCCTTCATTATCAGCTGATCCTGATTAGTTATGGATTTATAGCACCGAGGGTCTGCCATTGATGAAGTGGTTGCTGGCTTACAGATTTCACCAGTTATTTTGGCTACTGGAAAAAGAAAATGGGAGTGCTTGCCAGACAGCACTTTCTAGTAATGAATGTTATAAAACTCATGCATGTACATTGTTCCAAAAGATCTGGAGGACAGAATAGAGGAGAAACCAGAGTTTTGTGTCTTGGGTTTACAACAGCATAAATAATGAAATATTGTAGTGAAACTGTATGGGAAATTAAGTCAGGTTTAAATGTGAAATATTTTGATACACTAAAGAAATTATAAAGCAGTTCTTAAAACTATCTTCATGATGAATATATAATTTAGATATATTTAAAGTAAGTCTGTAGTTAACAGTTAATATTTAGATATTAAAGTGAAGTTTACTTTTATAGAAAATTACAGGACAGTCAATTTAAATGATGAGATATTAAACTCTAGTGTAAATTACTTAGTTTATCATGCATATAGAACATTATGTATGCATACCAGTAATTCAAATTATTGCTCTGCTGTATTATCTATTAATTTTTGTCAGTATGTATGTACTTATAAATTAGAAATGTTATGGTTTTATTGCTACTTTAAAGAATATATATGTATATATTTGCCTGTATATTGTGAATTTATACTATTTTAAGCATCCTTTCATACTAAGTTTGAGTTCTGTTATTTAAAATTTTTCTTGTAAATGCCCCTATTATTGTTGTTCTATTGTTGTTAAAGTGCAATTTTGAAGCCCAAGATTATGACCTTGAAAGTCACATGTAAGAAAAAACTTGTTCCTCTTGAAGACAATATTTTGACCACGGATATTCTGTTCGAGTCCATAAAGATTAATTTTGGTGCATTTGACTTACAGATGCTACTTTTCACATGACAGAAAGCTATATAAAAACTTTGGTCTCATATTTGTGGAGATGGACGGCCTAGTTTATACACACAAGCACATGTGCACATGCACACACACGCATACTAACACAGAGGGAGTGAACATGATAAATGTACACACTATACATGGAATATCCAATTTTCAAATATCAGAGCATAATAAAGTGCGCTCACCATAAATGCCATCCTGAAAACTGAATTTTTAGTTTTGCTGCCAATTTCAAAAGACATTTTACCATATGTATGCAAATAAACTTTTTATTTGTTCTCATTAATCTATAATTTCCTTGATGACAGGTAGCAACTAGGTTATACTACGATTTATATCTCCCAGCAGCTGGGCTACTTGTTGACTGATGTTCACATGAAGATTATGATCTGCTACATCTGCCCTTCATTTCAAATAACATTTATTATTATATCCAAATGTTAGTTAACAGACATTTTTTGCTGGGAGAAAATCCAGTGATTCGGATTTTACTGCATTTTGGGAGTTTAGATGTTTATAAAATATTTTATGTCACTTTGATTATATATATCAAGGTTCTATCTTGAGGCAATATTCAAATGGCATCTTTAGGCACAGTCCCTAAACCTGTTTTATATATTGCTTGCTATTTTCTAAAACCTTAGTGGATGGATTTGTGTATTTGTTTGCTGTTTATAGTTTTATTCTCTACACTCACAGCCATATTCTTGAAAATGCAGAATAACCCAAGGCTCAGACCTTGAACGCACTGGGGCCACGGTAGCTGGACTCCTCCAATCATCCAGAGGGCTCCTGCCAGAAAAACCCTTCAGAAATATATAGCCATGTAAATCCTGATTGTTTGAGGAGGCAAGTTTTAGCTGACAATTAAAGCTGCTTTGTGCTAGCTTAAAAGACTGTGGAGAAATGTCTATTTAGGCCTTCTGCCCATTTTTGGATTGGGCTGTTTGTTTATCTGATATTGAGCTACATGAGCTGCCTGTATATTTTGGAGATTAATCCTTTGTCAGTTGCTTCTTTTGAAAATATTTTCTCCCATTCTGAGGGTTGTCTTTTCTGAGGGTTGTTTATGGTTTCCTTTGCTATGCAAAAGCTTTTACATTTCATTCTCCAAAGAAAATATACAGACTGCCAACAAACACATGAAAGGATGCTCAACATCACTAATCATTAGAGAAATGCAAATCAAAACTACAGTGAGGTATCACCTCACACCGGTCAGAATGGCCATCATCAGAAAGTCTACAAACAATAAATGCTGGAGGCGGTGTGGAGAAAAGGGAACCCTCTTGCCCTGGTGGTAGGAATGTAAATTGATACAACCACTATGGAGAACAGTATGAAGGTTCCTTAAAAAACTAAGAATAGAAGTACCATATGACACAACAATCCCACTACTGGGCATATACCCTGAGAAAACCATAATTCAAAAAGAGTCATGTACCACAATGTTCATTGCAGCTCTATTTACAATAGCCAGGACATGGAAGGAACCTAAGTGTCCATCAACAGGTGAATGGATAAAGAAGATGTGGCACATATATACAATGCAATATTACTCAGCCATAAAATGAAACGAAATTGAGTTATTTGTAGTGAGGTGGGTGGACCAAGAAACTGTCATACAGAGTGAAGTAAGTCAGAAAGGGAAAAACAAATACCGTATGCTAACACATATATACAGAATCTAAAAAAAAAAAAAAGTGGTTCTGAAGAACCTAGGGGCAGGACAGGAATAAAGATGCAGACGTACAAAATGGGCTTGAGGACACAGGGAAGGAGAAGGGTAAGCTGGGATGAAGTGAGAGAGTGGCATGGACATATATACACTACCCAATATAGAATAGATAACCAGTGAGAAGCAGCCACATAGCACAGGGAGATCAACTCGGTGCTTTGTGTCCACCTAGAGGGGTAGGATAGGGAGGGTGCGAGGGAGGGAGAAGCAAGAGGGAGGAGATATGGGGATATATGTATATGTATAACTGATTCACTTTGTTATAAAGCAGAAACTAACACACCATTGTAAAGCAATTATGCTCCAATAAAGATGTTAAAAAAAAAAAAAAGACTGTGGAAACCTTCTGGCAGTTGTTAGAGTAATTACTTCTAGCCTTCCTTGTCTGCTAAGAGCAATAGGTGATTCTAAAATGTTCAGCCCTCTGGAGTTCCTGAATTTGCAGTGTGAAGTGTTAGGAAAGTCTGATAAATGTTTTCATGAAATAAAACACTCTGAAATGGGCTTTGGTTTGTTTGTTTTAAAACTCTTCTGATTGTGCGATACAAAATAAGAGCTGGGTGTCTGCCAACACATGCAAACTATATTAAGGAATTTACACTTTAAGAGGAAGCATAGTCAGTAGACAGATGTATAATTAATATTTTCAAACAGTCTATTGAGCTGGTATTAGCAACAGATAAGGCAATTTAACAGCAAAAATGGTTATACAAGAAGTAAATTTAGGTAAATTCAAGAAATGCTCAAAATTAGTTGCTTTAAGGATGATAAATATTTAATGGTTCTACCCTGATTTTCCTAAAGTGCTGGATGCATACTGTCTAATTTAGAACAGGTTGTAGTGCAGAGATTTTTACTTTTGTCTCATCTGATTTTAATATGAAGCTTTTCATTAAAACCTCACAGTTCACCCTTAATCTGACCTTTTTTCTTACATTTGCTTTTGAGGGTAAATTATACAAAAACTTTTCTTAGCATCTGATGACACTTTTAGAACTCCACCTCCCAGATATAAGTACTTCATTATTACATGTATAATTATTTCATTTCTTTAATATAAATATTAAATGATTAGAACACTTCTTATCTTTTAAATTATGTGTTATGTGAATAGTACAAGAAGGTTTTATTTATAATTTTTCATGAGAGCAAATCTACCTAATCAATGGTTCATCTGCTATTTTTTGTAATTTTTATCTTATACCACTTTTTCTGTAATCAGTTAAATTTTATGACAGTTTAAAATTTTAATGTCTGTGCATTTGATTACTACTTGCATCTGAGTCAGATATCTTTAGATATCCATATTAGGTGATTTGATTAGATGGATACTGTTAACATGTATTTTATTTGTGAAATGAAAGAAAAAAAATCTTTATTCTCAGTTTAAATTATGTCTTTCAATTCCTAGTATGCTCTTTATCAGTAACATTGCTTGTGTGTGTTTATATTTTCAAAAATTAAATTCTTTAATATACTTAAACATTTAAACATCATTTACCAATCCCTTAACAAGTATAAGGTCCTTCGTCAATTTTCAGAAACAAATAACATCAAGAAGGATCAGACCTTTAGGGAGTTCACAGTCTACTGGAGAAACATATACAAAAACAAATATTTAAAATGTAGTGAATTATGTAATTATAGTTCAACTAATATGAAGAGCAAATTTTGAGAATAATGTGGGTTAAAAGGAAATTTTGATCAGACTTCCCCTTACCATTATTGGAAAAAACTTTTCCAATAATTTATGAACCAATAGAAGAACCTGGATAATGTGTATTCAGCTCTATTCTGCTATGAATTTAATGTAGAATAAATTCTGGGGTTGCTATTTTTAGGAAAGCAGCACCCTTGCTTTGCACAGGATTGGAGCCATCTAGGATATGATGCAGAGTGAACATCAGGCGATGTGTCAATTGTTGATTATACATATACTTACAAATCATTCTGGAAGGCGCAGAAGTTTAGCTTGCATTTTAAATTAATTTGTGATCTATTTTGTAGAGAAGCATGATACTTTGTTGAGGGTACACTAAAGTCTTCTTCATAAGTAATTTAAGGTGAAAATAGAACCATCAGGAGGTGTTAAAAGTTATCTGTGGATGGTAGCTGAAAAGTAAACCAGTGTAAATAAAAAGGAACAAGAGGTGTGTGGAGAGGTGAAATGGGTGAAGGGGATTAAGAGGTAAAAATTACGAGTTATGAAATAAGTCACAGGGATGTGATGTACACCTCAAGGAATATAGTCAATATTTTATAATAACTTTGCCTTGTGTGTAATCTGTAAAAAAATCAAATCACAATGTTGTATACCTGAAACTAATATAATATTGTAAGTCAACTATACCTCAATTTTAAAAATATAAGAGATGTATAGAAGAAAATTTGCAGAAATTCATAGTGAGAGAGAGATTATCTCTTCTTTCTCTCCCTCCCTCCCTCCCTCCCTTCATTCTCCTCCTTCTTCTATCTCCATCTCCATCTCTATATTTTTCTCTGTATTTCACCAAATCCAAGATTTACTGATCTTGGCTCTTGCTTGATCTTAATAAGAGGCATCAATGAAAGTTTTTACACAACTTTCTAACAATTGTCATCTGGTTGATAGTGATTATAAGACACCATTGACTGTAAAATGCACCATTTTTTCCATGATGTAAAAATGTGAAAAAAAAAAAGAAGAAGTGTCTTAGAATTGATAAAAAGCCTAAATGGTAGAGTAGGAATTACTATCCAAACTCTGAAGGGAAGGCTTTCATGTCTTTTCACACATTTTCTGCTTTGTCTGTACCTTCTCTCCATATCTTTATCTAGCTAACTCTTCTGCTCAAATGTCTTTCAAAACTTGAAAGAATCAACTTTCCTAAGAAGACTTTCCCTGACCCTTCCATAAAATTTACATCTGCCTTTACTTTGCTTTAGAGAAAATGTGCATGTCCCTGCGATTGCACTTATCACACCAGGACATGGTGATTTCTTTGTCTTAGTGCCTTATTCTAAAATAAATTCTTTGAACTTTAAAATATAATGAAACTTTTGTCTCCCAAATCAAGTATCATATATAAGCAGCTTATGATAAAGGATCAATAAATGTTTGTTGGATGAAAATTCAATAAAGCAGCTGGCAAACTATGAATGTTAAATATTTTTATTACCATTTCACAAAGGAGAAAACTGGAGATTCAGGGAGACTGAATGATTTGCCCAGTAATGGTGCCAGGACTCAAACTTACTTCTTCTATATTCTAGCCCCAAAGCGCTCTCCATTGTTCAAACTCAGTGTTGTGTTTTCCTTTTGCTAATTAGGTGACATCAAGTGATCACACACCTAATATTGGCTTAGGAACAGATTATGGCAGAGAAGACCGCATTTTGAAAATTAATGTTCTGGCAAATTAAGTTGTGTGTGAATGTTGGACAATTATGTCCACAATAGCCATGACAGTGAAACTGGATGTTGTTCAGTACTAAATGAATGCATTTTCAGAGGTTACTCTTAGTGGATTCCATCATGTGAGGTTTATTTTAGGATAAACTTTGGGCCAAAATATCAGGCATTGGAATACATTGACAGTTAGATTTTGGACTTCTTTTACATAATAAACACTAATAATTTTAGAACAATTCTAAATGCCTGATATTATTTGATATATCTCTTATACTTTAACTTGGGCCTTATTTAAAGTATCTTTAGATTAAAAATTTATGTAAAATTGTACAAATTTATTCAGTTTCTCTCTGTGTTTATAGTTAAAATTCTTAGCTCACAGGGTATATCAATAACATGAAAATCTTATGATTAATATTGTATTTTTGAGCAAGCAGCAATACCTCTTTGAAAACTCTTGAGGTTTTCAACTGCATAAAGAAGCACATGTAAATTACTAGAGAAAAAAGTGAATAATTTTGCTTTCATTATAATTTTCATATAAATTATAAACATCTTCCATCATAATCACAGGTGCAATCCATGGGAATGTTGCAACTTGAGGCTAGCTTGTCTTTTAGGAAATAATATACATGGGTCCATAATACATTTTCCAACATGAATACCAATATTAATGAGAAATATATTAATATAAAAATTATGGAATGGCGTGAAAATGTTTCAGAAAAATATAGATTATTTAAAATTTATAATTTTGGAGGTTTTGTATCTAATGTACTATTTTTAAAAAACTGAGATAGCAATCTTTCTTCAGAATTTGAAAATATATTGTTGTCACAGAAAATGTATAATCACTAGAACAAGTAATTGGTATCAGTGGCATATTTTTGTATCAGTATTTTTATATGTTGACACTTTTTTTTCCAATTTTTTATATCTAAGAAATCATACCAAGATGAAATGTGTAAATAAAACTGTTAATAAATTCAATCAGAAAAAAATGTTTTAGATGGGTTTTTGTATAAGGTGAAGCTTTACTACTAATTCTTTGAGAGTAAAGTTTTTACTCTCCCTTGAAGAATGTTTCTGAAAACAGTGCCAGAATTTAAGTAATAAAAATGAAACCCAATTTGCATTTTTGTACTAACAAATATGTAGGCCCCCTAGGGCATCCAAGTACTTTTATTTAATGAATGTGAGTGAAAAGATGTAGCCTTTTCTTGTTTTGGTGAAGTACACATCTGTGATTATAATTTATGTCTTGTAGTGATGGTAGCAAAAGTTCTCTGGCTATATTCTAAAGGCAGTAAAGGATCCCTTGCCCTTTTCAGAGGAGGAGTAAATTAAGAATAAACAGATTAATAAAAGGAGAAACAAATAGGACATGTAAAAAGGCATGTTCAATATATGATGAATGAAATTTGAAGCAGTCAAAATGGTGACTAGTTTTATGAATGCTTTATTTGTGCCAAAGGACTTTGTCTTTCAAGCTCTCAAGTTCAGTATATATAAATCAGATTTCATTATTGATTAAACTAGATTGAAATTATGTTTAGGGTAAAACTTCCATGTATTATTTTTATCAATGATATTTACTTTTAATTATGTAAACACATTTAAACAATTATTATTGAAAATTTTAAACATGTACCCATAACCCATGGCTTTTCATAATTTTCATAACTTTCATAATTCATTTTTATTCTATACCACTACTCATTCACTCTCCAGATTTATACTGAGGTAAAAATCACACAACATTTTATTTCACCCACAAATATTTCAACTGCATCTCTAAGATAAAGATGCATTTTTAATAGCATAACAACAAAATCATTTCACCCTTAAAGATTAGCAATAATTCCTTAATGTTCAGTAACCAATGTTCAAATTTTTTGATTTTCTCACAAATTTTTATTGTTTTTCAAATTAAGATTTTATTAATGTTCACATATAACAATTTGTTGCTTTACTTTTTAAGCCTTTTTTAATCTATATGTTCCTATCCTAGCACTAGCTCAATCTCTTTTTCTCTCTCTCTATCTCTCTGTGTCTTTTCCTTGCAAAATATCTGATGAAGAATTAATATCATTCCCCCAATGTGGATTGTACTGATTGCCCTCTGCGGTGTCTTTTTAATCTGTTCCCTGTTTCCCTGAACTTTTTATAGATCGATAGTTTCATTGAAAGGCTGGTATGAGAATCTTGAAAATCCACGCATATAATGAAGAAAAGGGAGGAAAAGTACTGCTGTAGATTTAAGTATTTTTAAGTTGAAAATGAGATGCACAATTCAATTAACATATATTATAGATGTTGAAACTGAGATCCAGCGATACATCAAAAGTCATAAAACTTGTAGATGGCACAGTCTCTTATAGAATCCTGGTGTCCTGAATGAGGAGAGGAGTAGAAATTTCAGGATACAGAAAGTGCCCTGTACCTAACAAAAAGAAATAGGATATATTAGTAAGTAGCAGTTTCAATCTGAAGATATGTGTCTTCCTTACTGTAAACTGACCATGTAACATGAGGTAAGTTGTTGATTTTCTGAACCCATGGCAGATATCAGAATGGTTATGACTTTTTTTTTCCATAGGAAAAGTACAGAAATAAAAATATCTAGTCAAATAGCATTTAATTGGCTGTCAAAGATACAGTGAATTCATCTGGCCTGCCAGGTGCCTGGGTGGGATTTAGCCACTGCCATTCAGATGTGCAGCTTCAGGGGTCTCCCCAAACCAGCAGGAGCCAGAGAAGCTCCTGCAGTGGGTTTTTCTGAGCAGCCAGAGAGTCCACAATTATTAGGTTTTGAGGTGTATTATGGCGAAAGCTACATTTCTAGGTGCAGGTTTTGTTTCTGTCGCTCTGCTCTTATTAAATGTATTTATAACAGGAAAACATCTGTGCTAAATGTTTAAAAACTGTCACTTAAGGCTGACAGAACTTCTCCTTTGAGATTTTCTATCAGATGAACTTTCCTAGCCGGATAGTCATTCAGAAAGTTGGCCATCTCAATACATATTCACTGCATGAAACTGCCCCATGGGAATTCATTTTTCTCTTTTATCAATGAAGAAGGGATGCAGACTGAAAACACTCCATGGCCTCTGGTTACAACACCTCTGTTTTCTCACCAAATGAAGAATATCATGCCAGGGTCACTGACTGCAAAATAAATGAGTCAAGGACACTTGCTGTAAAAGTGAACACTGGAATTTGAAAGGTCAAAAAGTCCATTGCCTCCTGATAATTCCCCCACTATCTTTAGATGGTAAGACCAAAATAGTCAATATTTTATGTTAAGGTATTGCTTCCAGAAAACCCCTGTTAAAATGTAAATATTTGCCTAGAGTTCCTTGCCACCACTTATATCACAATAATAGCATAGGGCAATTCAGATTTATTAGATATTATAGATTTGATCTCTGAAAACACAGAAAGTCAAACATGACTGAAAAGTGAGATGCCCGTACACTGTGAGTCCATCCTGTTCACAGGAGTGCCAGTTAGGTAATTAGATGGTACAGGACACATGTGTTAGGTGGATTAGATAGGGTTGCCAATGGCTGGCAAGTTTTAAAGACAGGATAAAGGGTAATTTTCATCAAACTTGCTACTTTCTAGGACATTTTAATTTCAATCCAGCTTTACCTTTCTAGGATCCCTTGAGTTAATGAGAGCTGACTTCATTCACAATTTGCTCTGGTTAATTACGGCAGTGTTTTAGCTGAATGCCCCAAGGTACTGATGCAGTCAGCCACCACTTCAAGCCTCAGAACACTAGAAATCCTGGCAGGACCCTGGAGACAAGTTTATCAATATCTCAGGTATTTATTATTTTTAAAAACTATGCAAAATCTATAGATACACGGGTAATGATACTACAGTGTTAAACAGTACCTGTACCTGATTACCTGTAGATTTTTCAAAACCTTGAAATCATTTTCCTGCTAATTCTCAGACCATGTACTGTGGACAATTATTAACATATGCTTTTCACAAGATAACGCTCAAGTATTTTACGTCCCAATCCTTAGAATTTCAACATAAAGCCTAATACTTTATTTTTAACAGTTCTTTGAGACACTTAATTGGGAAACATAATTCTTAGAGCATACAAGATACATCCTTGGCCTGGGCTCCAGGACACATAAACTCGTAGTGTCAAGTCAGCTACCCGTGATCTGTGTGACTTTGGAGAGATAGCCTGATCACTGTGAGAGATTTTTTAGCCCCTGCCTGAGGAAGCAGTTTGCTCCCCTGCCTGTTTACGCAGGTCTGCCTTCCCCCTCACCTCCTGCCATTTGCCAGACGCCAGGCCATAGTACTTCAGCTCACATCAGGATTTGCAGTTATCCGATGTCTTGCTTTTAGGCCTTTATACCTGCTATCAAGGGAAGTTTTTTTATAATTAATTTTCATTGGAGTATAGTTGATTTACAGTGTTGTGTTAGCTTCTGCTGTATAGCAAAGTGAACCAGTTATACATATACATATATCCACTCTTTTTAAGATTCTTTTCTGATATAGGTCATTACAGAGTATTGAGTGGCATTCCCTGTGCTATACAGTAGGTCCTGATTAGTTATCTATTTTATATATACAGGGAAGGTTTTTTTTTTTTTTTTTTTTGCGGTACGCGGGCCTCTCCCGTTGCGGAGCACAGGCTCCGGACGCGCAGGCCAAGCGGCCATGGCTCAGGGGCCCAGCCGCTCCGCGGCACGTGGGATCCTCCCGGACCGGGGCACGAACCCATGTCCCCTGCATCGGCAGGCGGACTCTCAACCACCGCGCCACCGGGGAAGCCCACAGGGAAGGTTTTGAAGCAAGATCCTAGAAAGAGTTCTGTCCATGTTATAGAACTTTCACCTACATAGTCCAGTGATTTCATAATTCAGCTCTTGAAAGTTTTTTGTTTCTAAGCCCCAAGAAATCACATTTTTTGGAAATAAAAGTGTCAACGTGGAATAGAATTACAACTATGCCTGTGTAAATAAGAGTAACAGTTCCTTCCATTTACATGGTGATTTAGACATAACCAAAATTCTGATGTATATTGTCTCAATTTCTCTACAATGACCCTGTGAGACAGAGATGTTATTATTTCTCTTTTTATTTTTTTTTTTGCTGAAATTGATCTTAGTTTGTGACATTGCCAGAGGCTTCTCATTCTAAATTCAGTACTCCTTTTGTTAATCATTTGCATAAATAATTATTAATATACTAATTAATATTAATATAGTCCTGGATAAAAATAAAAGCTTCACATTTTTCACAATTAAAATGTAGTAATATAGTTACTATTAACTACAACCGTTCACCTCAATTCTTTTATACCAGGGGCATTTGTAACATGAGAACTGATAACTATTACCTTAGCTACAGTGCCAAAAAAAAATATAAGAAAGTCCCTCTGAGACTACAGTTGCAGAAATAATAGAAAACGTTTTTTTCTGTTTTGACCATCCTCTCCATTTTTGTAGATGCAGATAATTATTATATGTCCTAGACAAAGAGTAGCACCTCCAGTGCTATTGGGTTGGGGGGTGGGGGAATGGAGTAAATCATGTTTTTCCCTTCTCTGGCAAAGTTTATTTTAATCTGCTTTCTCATGAGGAAAATTTTAAAAGTTTATTTTTTATATATGCTGAATAAAACAATAGATAGTCTAAGTCTTACTTTATTCGTAATTTTTTTTTATGTAGAAGTAGGGACAGATGTCTGTATTCTGAGAAACTGTGTCTCTGATTTGGTTGAGTTAGAGGTGAATATCAAAAATTGAGGGGATTCATCCTAATTTTAAAGTTCAGGTAATTAAACTTAAATACATGTAATGCTAGTCATTCTTAATTGAGAGTTGATTTTTATCAATCAGAGTTTTCATAACTTTCAACAGATAAAAATAAAGCCTAATTTAGTATGAACTAATAAATTATCTTGTGATTCTTTAGACCATAGAAACACAGAACTGTATTAAAAGTTGAATGTGTTCTAGAAAAAATAATTAATGTTATCACAGTTAAAATTGATTTATGAAATAACCAAAACCTCATGGAATGATAATTTGTAAACTAATGTTGGATATGCATTCAACTTTCTAGTTCTCATGAGTCATGTCTTAGCTAAGTGTTCAGTCCTCAGAGGTTTTCTCTGAACCACCCTATCTAAGAAATTCACTATATTCTCCCCAAATCAAGCTCCAACAGTTTCCTTTATAGACCTCATTACTACCTTAAATTATCCTATTTTTACATTTATCAAATATAGTATTCTATCTTTTCCCTTACTACAATATAAGCCAATCTACAATATGGACACAACTTATCTTTCCAGGATTTTATCTCAACATCCTTTATAGAAATCATACTTTACAGCCAGATTGGAATATTATTTGCTTCTTAAATAGATACATATTCTCTTACACATCCCCCATGCTGTCCTCTCCACCTGTGTATTCCCTTTCATCTCTCACTATGAGAACTATTTAATTTCTGATGCTCATATCAGCTTCATGTCCTCCTTTATTCAGTTTTGATTATTCAGCTGCATGTAACTTCTTTGTCTTTTGAATAATTGTTGCATTTTGAATTTCTTTTGGAATGTATCTCCCTACACATTATATTACGACTTTTGTATACTTGCCTAATAATTACGAATTTATGAGGTACTTGACGTCAAATACTATGCTTAATTCCCTTTGTATTTTCTGCTATTTACACTGGTCATACTGCTCAAAAATATTTCTCAAGTTAAATGGCAACTTCACTTGGCTACTAACAAGTTCAAAGTGTTACTTTCTCTTTCTTTTTTTTTCTTCTCTTTCTATAGATATAGATTTAGATACATATAGGTAGATAGATAGATAGATAGATAGACAGATAGATAGATAGATAAAATTTCCCTTGCTGAAAGAAATGACAGTCAAAACTTTGGAGTTCACTGTAACAACTTCGAGAAAAAAAAAGACACAATTAGAGAGTTTATGTATCTTCTTTTTCCTTCCTAACCAGAAAAAAATATTGAATGCACACATATAGTCTTATAATAACACATGTATAATTTTTTTTTTTGGTCCGCTTGGCATGTGGGATCTTAGTTCCCTGACCAGGAATGGAACCCGCACCCCCTGCATTGGAAGTGCCGACTCTTAACCACTGTACTGCCCAGGAAGTCCCATAACACAAGTCTAATTATCCTTAAGTTAATATGCAGTAATATATTTCCAGGATCTAATCTTAATAAATTATAAAGAAATGACATTTTTGGCAAGTTTACAGTTCTCTGTATTGTAAATTATACCACAAAATGTTCATTTTTACTTGGTTTAATTCTCTATATTAAGATACCTCAGGAAAATTAACAGGAAAAAGGTCTATTGGATCACATTCTTGAGCCTTAAAATTATGAAGTGATCAAAATTGAAATTATTCAGCTGGAGAGAGTCCATTATTAGAGAATTCATCAAAGACTTACAACTTTGGTTTCTATTGATATATTTCCTAGTGATTTTTTTTTTGGACCGAAGTATTCATTGTAGTGTTGACTTGGAAGAATAATGAGTTTTTTCCCAGAAAATAATCCTTTAAGGTACTCTTTTATAGTTTCCTAAAAATCCAAAATTATTTAAAACAGCTAACTGAAAACTCCTATCATGGGTTGGCATTAAACTCGACATAAAGGGAACTGTGAATAAAGAAAGACTTGGTTTCCCTGTTCATGGGCAAGATCAACAAGAACTCAATGCTAACAATTTACCATTATTATCATCAGTTTACCATCATCACCAGCTTTTAACAATTTGTGAAGCTTAGTTAACAATTTTAATATTCAGAAGGTTAACCCAATTTCCTTAAGAACAACTTTAAATATATTATTCTTGTTAATGTCTTCATTTTATAAGTAAACATTTCCATCATAAAATTTCTTTCAATGATGAGTATAAACATCGTAAAACACAAATTTAAATGTATAGTTTCTGAAAAACTTCTTAGACCAAAATATGTTGAACACAGAACTTGCAAGAAATGGGCCTGAATAGTTACCTCTAAAAATAGTTTTTACATACAATGGGTAATGTCATTTTACCGATATGTGAATATTAGTTTCCCAAAGCACTCAGAATATATAATATATAATTTTGTATCAATATAAAGTATTTTAAGAAATATATTGTTCTTTAAATATATATATATGTATCTATATACACACATACATATCCTAATTCTTTAGAGTGCTTTGAAGCAAAGAACGATTTACATTTTATGCAAGTCCACTATGGTATTTTGCAGGCCTTTTATATGATATTTTGTGAAAGGAAGTGGAATTGACAGCAACCATAAAGAAAAGAAATCTCCATATAATAGGCATTCACAATATTTAACCACTGAATCCAAGGAATTTGAAAAAATGCATTGTCCTTTCTTAGCTCAATTATTTCTCTCTCCACCTTCTACAGAGGCAGAAGTCTAAATGACAATTAATTTGCTGCTTTTCCATTTGACAATATAATCTTCATTGAATAAATTAAAAATGCTATCCAACTTTGAACTGACAGAAGAATCCAGTATGACATTTCATTTAGGGAAAGTAATTGAACATTAGTAATAAAGTTTCAGGAATTATATTTTATTCATCAATTAAATGAATCAATTATTTATCAATTAATTAATATCAATTATTTATCAATTAATTAATTATAACATGAAAACATTTCATTAGTATACTTAGATTATATTTAGACTTATATTTACAAATATTTGAAATGATTGCTTGTACAGCAATGACAGAGACATGAATATCCACAGATTTACATACGTTTTGTATATCAATATATTTCAGATAGATTTACTGTTTTAATATCTGTACATTTGCATGAAATAAAAATTATATTATACTGGAATTAGTGCTTATGCTGAATAATATAAGTATATATATTTTCATCTAACATATTACATGCAGATATGTCACCATTTTAGGGCAAACTAGCTGGATTTGACGGGAAGTGTGCCATTTTCTTTTTTATTTATGTACCTACAGGAAATAGATTAACTCAGGTCAAATTAAAAGGCATATTTATTCATTGTCTTTACATTTCAGATACATATTTAACTTAAATTTAGAAAAATCACATGGTAAAGAATATGTGGAACACATTATAATTTTTTGCTTCTAAAATTTCTCACATTTTCCCTTAGCTGTTCTACCAATAGTTCCATGTAACTTTCTCTAAGGGTCCACACTTTATTGTGTTTTTCCTAAACTTGCTTATATATGGATGTATTAAGTGTGGGTTTTAAAAAATTTTCTCTGTGGGACTCTATAATTACAACAGTATCTCTGGGTTATCAATTATGATAGCTGCACACAAGGCAGCTGCCATTTCCTCTCTCTTCCTACCATCCTTATATATGTCTCTGTATGCATCCTTACTAACAAAAGTGCCCCTCTTTCTTCTTTTAGACAGTTGTACTTTTCCTTAGTCCTTGATTTATCACTACTACCCGCTCAAAAACCTTCCCCAGACTATTTGTCTCTTCATTTAGTTTTTGCTATGCACCTGAAAAATGTGACATATACAGAGTAAAGAATAGAGCCTTCAAAACTTGGAAAGTTTACATCTGATTCTGATATTCATGATCTCTTTAGCCCTGAACCATTACCTTTAGTGTGAAAAACCATTTTTCCTTACCTATAAAATTTATTATGTAGAAGTTGCCATTAACATAATGAAATACCTGGATAGAGTTTTATTTTATTAAGGAAGGAAGGAAGGAAGGAGGGAAGGAAGGAAGGAAAGGAGGTAGGAAGGAAGAAACAAAGAAAGAAACCAGGAAAATTAAAAAATGTGTAAACAAAACAAAATAAAGTAGGAAATCATTGTCTCTCTTTAGATCTCTATGTTAATAAAAAACGAGTAGGCAATTTAAATGTTTATTTTACAGTTGAGATAACAAATATTCTCTACCAATTTTTCGAAATAAGTGAACCTAGCTGGGCTTTTCCTCAATTAATAAAAAATTAAGTTCACTTTTAAGTACATTTTTAATGCCTTTACTGACTGATTTTCATGCCTATTAGATTTCTATTACTTTTCTGATTTTTTAAAATAAGCTAAGCACTCTTCCTCAATTCATTCTCATAATAATGATTATCAGATCATATTAGCTCTTCATTAGAATCAGATGCTGGGCTAGGTTAAATATCGAGTTTGCATTCAAGGAGCTCACATTCTAATAGAGAGACAAAGTGATTAAAAATAATTTAATAATTCAATGTGAAGTGGAGAATCATTGTAAAATTTTATCTAGCCCTGATGGCATGATCAGATTTGATTATTAGGTATACTACTTGTTGTAGCAATGTCTGAAATAGATCAGATACCAGCAGAAGTAAAGAGAACTATTTCGGACTATGTTATAGCAGTTTCTACCAGTAATGGCACTGGCCTGAACTAAGACAGATATGGGAATTCTTTGGATTGAATTGATTAGGGAACTGTTAAGATAAAATCAATAGAATTTGGTAGAATATTTGAATATGAGGGTCGTAAAAGAGGAACTTCCAGATTTCTGGCTATCATAATGGTCATTCAACCCCATATGAAATATAAGAAAAGGAAGGGATTTATTCATTTTGAAGGATAGACAATGAAATCAATTTTGAACGTTAAAATTTTTTTTGACGGTACAGCATGAAAGTGGAGATATCCTGAAGAAAATTAAATGGAGCCATGTCAACTTAAGAAAGTAGTTTAGATCTATTTAAAAAATCTAGGAATTCTGATCCAGTCACATTTAAATTTGTGCTTTGTTTGATATATAGCTCTTAACCTCATGGTGCTTCATTTGGTTCATTTATATCCTAGCAACCTAATGGAGAAAGAATATTAATTTTATTAATACAATTAAAGTGCTTAAATAATTCTTGCAATGTATGTGCCCAATGAATGTCAGCTAAAACAAAGAACAAAAAAGTGATGTCTTTATTTACATATCATCTGGAGTGAAACTTTGTCTTAACTAAGTTGTTCTGGAACCAGATGGTTTTAAAGGAACGTGCAGCAGCTTGTAAGGAGGAGATTAAAAAATTATCATAAATTTAGGTGTCCTGTGAGAAGGCCAAATCCCAGATTCAACTGATGGGCAAGCGTTACACAGTAATGACTGTCTACGATTTGCTCAAAATTATTCAGCAAGTGAACTGAAGACCAAATAGTCCATTTGATTCAAAGTCTATCCTACCATACTTTTTAGAAAATTTTGGTTATTTATTATTGTAACCATCTAAAACTCATGAACCAGCAGGTTTATCAAACCTAAATATTCTTGGACTCTATTCTGTTCCATTGACCTCTACGTCTATCTTATGCCAATCCCACACTGTCTTGAATACTTGTAGCTTTAAAGGTACCTAGTTTTAATTTTCTTAAAAATACAAAAAAAGGACATTATATGTACTCCACCCAATTTAAGTTATACCTGAAAATAATACAAATGGCAGAACCCAACTCACCATTCCCTTAAATAACACAAATTTGTTGGCCTTTGCAATGTATGGAATCATGTGGCCACAATGGAAAATTCTGGAATATTCCTGTCTTATTAAGTCTGAATAAGATATTAATGTCACCAGGTGACAGGAAAAGTTGACAAGTGAGAAACAAAATATAAGTTATGTTTGCCATTCAACCAGTATTCATTTCAAATATATTTTTAACACTTAATACGTGTCACACATAACTTTGGAGAACCTGCAGAGAACAGGAAGACAATGTCTCTGATTCATGGAGATTAAAATCTAGTAGTAGAGGGTTTCCCTGGTGGCGCAGTGGTTGAGAGTCCGCCTGCCGATAAAGGGGACACGGGTTCGTGCCCCGTCCGGGAAGATCCCACATGCCTCAGAGCGGCTGGGCCCGTGAGCCATGGCTACTGAGCCTGCGCGTCTGGAGCCTGTGCTCCGCAATGGGAGAGGCCACAACAGTGAGAGGCCCACGTATCACAAAAAAAAAAAAAAAAATCTAGTAGTTGAAACAGATAATAAACCCATAAATTAATTGTAGTTAATTTCAATAATAATAAGTGCTTATAAAGAAATAAAATTGGACACTGTAAAAGGGAGGAAGTGCAAAGGGAACAGATTTAACTCTAATGAAGTGTTTTTTGAAGCGGTGGCATTTAAGATGAATGATGAGAAGAAACCACACAAATCAGGGAAAGTATATTCCAGAGAAAAAGTCAACAAGAACAGAGGCCCTGAGCTGGAAGAATATGGACTGATTTGAAGAAGATAAAGAAACCTCTTGCGCCTGAAAAGTAGAGATGGTAAATGTGGAAAGAAATGAGCTTGGAGCTGTGGTCAGAGACCAAGTCAGGAAGAGCTTATCAGGTTCTTCTAAGTAATCTGGGCTTGTGGGGTGTTTTTCCCCAATTCATTGTGCAATTTTTGAGGGTTGAAAATGAGGAAATTATATATTATTAGGTGTTCTGTTCTTTAACAGACCACCTCAAGCCTGTTGGCATAAAACAACATTGTTTTCTTTGGATCACCAATCCATAAGCTAGTGAAAGGAAGGCTGGTCTTGGCTCTACATGACATCATAGTCATCCACCTAGGAGCTGGAGGATCCACTTTAAAAATGGGTCTCATAAAAAAAAAAAAAAATAGGTCTCATATATGGCGGCAGGTTAATGTTGGCAGTTGACCAGAAACTCAGCTGCTGCTGACGGCCAGGGGACTCTATTCCTCTCCATGTGAATTTCTCCAGACAAGGAGAAATTGGGTGCTTGGGCTTCTTTACGACATGGTAGCTGCATATAAGGTGAGGGTCTCAGGAGTCAGGAAGTGGAAACTACCAGTTTCTTTTAGCCTCCTTCTGGAAATTGGCACAATATCATTTCCACCATACACTCTTGGTTATGTGTGCAGAGCCCAGATTCTGGGGAGAGAGATATAGACTCTATTTCTCAATGCTAGGAGTAACATAGAATTTGGGGGCCACATTCTCTCTTTTGGCAACTGATTATTTACATTCTTCCCATGTGCAATATATACTCACCTTGCCCAAGAATCCCCAGAAGTTTCATCCCTTTACAGCATCAGGAACAAGATCGAGGAGTTAAGTTTCATCATTTAAATCATGTATAGCTGTGGATGAGTCTCTCAGGTGCTGTTCCTTGGTTACATTCCTCAAACACAGCTCTCCTTGACATGAATCCATAGGAAATAAAGAGGTACCTTCTCTGCTCCCACATACTTAACATGCAAGGCTGGATAGGCATGGGATAACTGCAGAAGTCATTGAAGGGGGTGAGGTAAATAGGAGGCACAGAGGATTATAACAATAATCTTTAAATCCAGCTGGGAAAATATTGTTAATTCATTGATTGGATGGCAGTGCTATTTGTGGCTTGAGGCTTCTCTCTTTGGGGTCTTTGTCCTGCTCTCCGAAACATCCTTCCCTTTCCATCAAATGTACTTCACGTTTGCAGCTGAGTAGTTCTCTCAAGCCTGCTTCCTGCCCATAAAAGTTCGGAAGTCCAGAGTCTTGCTTTTATTTTGTACTGTTTCTCTTCCTTTCAGTTCAATATGGTGGTGCTTCCACCAGAACAACTCTGCAGGCTTTCTATGAATTTTATTGGTGTTTACTCCATTATGTAGAAGCCACAACCACAAATCTCACTGAGATAAGCTTTACTTGAGTTCCTCCTGAGGCTACTATAAAGGGGGTTCTCATGCACTTGCATTCAGCTGTGACTGGAGCTGAAACAGCAGGTGGGCTGCTGGGGACTGGCCATGTCTCTCTCCTTGTATACTCAGTGTCTCCTCAATGTTACCTTTCCACATGGGCTGATTTGAGTTTTGCTACATTATGGTGGCTGGGTTACAAGAATAAATATCCCAAGAGAACCGTGTAGAATTTTTTGACCTAGCCTTGGAAGTCACATACCATTGTTTCTGTCATAGATATAAGGCTTGTAGCATTCAAGAGAAAAGAGTATAGACCCTACCTCTTGATAAGAGGATTGTCAAAGTCACATTGTAAGAAGAGCATGGGGAATAAAGCATAGTACTGCAGTCATTTTTGAGAAAATACAACCTGTCACGCTTAGAGTTCACACTCAACTGCTGTAACAAAGAGATCAAACATGCAATGGTTTTTAAAATGTTAGAATTTTTCATCTCTTTGTAACAGTCCAGAGATAAGAGGGTCTGGTCTGGCACTAATACTATGGAATTCTCAAAAGTTGGCTTCCATTTCCGGCTTCTCTAGAAGACACTGCTTCCCTGCCAGTGGAGAAGGCCAGGGGAGTGTAGGTCCTTTTCCTTCTGAATGCAGAACCCTGAAGTAGCACTCATCCCTGCAGCTCCCCTCTAGCTGGACAACACTTAGTCATTTGTCATACTAAGCTGTGAGAAAACATGGAATGCCTAGTTCTTACCTGGGCAGCCATGTGTCTAACTTGAACCTAGTAATTTGATTATTAACAAAGG
The DNA here is from genome assembly GCF_964374135.1 of Grampus griseus. Taxonomy (NCBI): domain Eukaryota; kingdom Metazoa; phylum Chordata; class Mammalia; order Artiodactyla; family Delphinidae; genus Grampus; species Grampus griseus. The sequence continues at coordinate 20,827,032 of NC_139012.1, forward strand.
TAAGAATGGGGCTTCCCTGGTGGCGCAGTGGTTGAGAGTCCACCTGCCGATGCAGGGGACGCGGGTTCGTGCCCCGGTCCAGGAAGATCCCACATGCCGCGGAGCGGCTGGGGCCGTGAGCCATGGCCGCTGAGCCTGTGCGTCCAGACCCTGTGCTCAGCAACGGGAGAGGCCACAACAGTGAGAGGCCCGTGTACCACAAAAAAAAACAAGGGTAAGAATGGATGTCACTAAATAATTTGTCATTTTTTCCACAAACAATGTAATCCAATACTTGTTTCAAATTGTAAGTCTAGTACTGTTGGGAGAATCGACTAGACAGTGGTGAGCACATGTAGAAACAGGTGCCCAATGTCAGGAGGCATTGCAAAAGCCCAGGAAACATTTGGTCGTGGTTTGGGCAAGATGGTAACTACAGAGCCTGGGCTTAGATTTTCAGATTGAGTAACTAGATATATATTTGTACAATTACTGAAAAAGAGAACAGATTTTCTTATAGGATGGAATTAAAATTTAGATTTTATTTTTTTACATATTAATATTTTGTTGATTCTTTGGCATCTGAGTGAAAATGGTAAGTTGAGAGTTGGCTAAATTGATCAAAACTCGTAGGAAAAATCATGGACAGGGTTTTCAATTTGGGGTCATTAGTATGTTAATGCTTTTAGAAAGAAAATGATGCAGGGAAGTGGGGAGTGGCAAAGTGGCTGATGGTTTAAAGAATATCAGAGGCCATCTGGGAGGCAGAAGCCCCAAAAGGATGAAGAGGAAAAGAAGACAGACACGAGGGAAAGCCCTTTTCCTTTTCTCTTACTAGAGAATTAGGTGTGTTCATTCAGGTGACTAAAGCAAGGGTATTATTTGGTTAAAGTACTAGAAAGTTCTTGATTCGATTTATTCTCTGTTTTGTGCTTCCACCTCCCTGTTTTCCTCCCCCCTCTAGTTCTCTGTATAAATATCTTTCTGTCAAATATCATTATTAATTTTTAAATACATTTTCTGTTAATTATCTCAGAGAGATAATTCCAAATACTCAGTGTAAATTATTTTCCCACAGAATCTACTTATTTATTTTATAAAATTTACCACAATTTTTAATTTGTTCTAATTTACATATTTATTGTGCAAAATGTCTGTCTTACTTAGAATGTAATTTTTGTGCTTTGCACAAAATTGAAACTCTTCAAAAATTTGACTCATGACCATTAGGTGTGTTTTTTAGTGTTCTTTCTATGTGAACTTCTCTCTAAGAGCACACTGCTGGCTGCATAATACACCCAGGAAGGGACCCTGCCCAGGAAGACTGAGAATGTGTGACTCAGTCTGAGGCTCTAGGCCTTAGGGACACATTGATTTTTTCCCTTTGGTCTTCCATGAATTTTTTCCTTAGGAACGGCTTCCTTTGCTCTCTCTTCCCCATTAGAGTCATAACATTTGAAGAACCATGATTAGAGAAAATGACTGTGGAAAAAGGGCCAAAAACCCATTAGTGTGGCTTTTAGGGTTATTCTTAAGTTTACCAGTCGTCTAGTGGTAATAAAATTGACCAAAAGAAAGCCAATTTCAACTCTTTTCAAAAGGAGTTTTGAAAGCTTTATAAAGACTAACTCAACTTATGAAGCTACTAGGTCTTGGACCAAAGCCACAGCTAGGAATATAATTTGTGCATTACCTGTCTGTGTCTTCTGGCTATCTCCTTTTTTATTCTGTTCCTCTAGAAAATGGGTGGTCGAGGATTCAGACATTCTATGTAGAAGCTGAATATAGTTTCAGTTGTGAAATCACATGCAAATGTAAACATTTCAGGAAACCTTAAGAATCAGGATGGTTAACCACAATATCTAGATATCTTAACAGAGTCTAATATAAATTTGGTTACATATATGAGGTCACAAGACTGTTAAGTAGAAGAATGGGAATTAGGATTCCTGATCTGTTGGGATACAATCAAACATATGATCTCCAAATTATATTAATTTCCCTGTGTGGCAAATAATGGTAGCATCCATAAAAGAGAACCTACTTTTTTACTCCAAGTTTTTCACAATTTTACTGGATTTGAGAGATAGGAGCATGTCCTAAGGAATCAGAGCTGTGGGAGATACTTATTTGTGACAGACAGGATTTAGATAGGAGTAGGAGAGCAAGATAGATTTCCAAGGTGCTGCAGGTGTAAAAGGGTGAGCTCAGGTTTATATGTAGTACAAGTAAGTGCACCTTGTTCCCTACCTGCCACTACAGTGGTAATAGTACTCAGCCACTCAGTAGGTTGAGACTGTCATAAGTACAATAACCACGTGCATGAACTCTTCTAAGACTCATTTCTTTTCCTCTCATGTTTTAATAATGTAAAAAAGTATGAATTTTAATAATAAACAACATGAACCCAACTTGTTTCATGGACTGCTTGACATAGACTGACGTGACTGTTGTAGTCCTGTTTTTTTCTCCCACCCACCCCCGAGGAAATTAATTGCTTACAATAAATGTCTTGAGATTTTATTTTAGGATACTCCTAAATCTATTTCTCACAAATTAAAAAGATACACACACACACACACACTATAATGAAATAAGACTGGATATTGATAGACAATTTTTCTTAGGCATTTCTTTCATTTTCAGATTTCATCAAGATTTATGTACTTTTCTTTCCTGAAGTGAACTCTGTATCTGTCTTCACACATCAAGTGTGTGAAGAATGGGATTCACTGAAACTTGCCTAAAGAGTAATAAAATTGACCAAAAAAAAAAGCCAAGCGTTCACTTTTGCAAAATATGAATAATGTTACAGAGGAGAATAACATTCATTCTGGCTCTCCTTCTTACAAATGCCCCTAAAAGAATTTATTACTCAAGTGAATGACTAGTCTAGTGGGATGTGGTTTTCTAGGCTAAGATATAAAATATCCTAAGAACATTTATTACTGATTGACTATACCTGAACCTTTTGCAAAGGATAGGTCTGCAAATCAGTGGTATTGTGTTGGAAAAAATAGTTTCTATTAAATCTGGAGGATAATATTTTAAAAAGATTAACCTATTTGAATTATCATTTATATTTTATCTGATCTACTTCATATCCTCTGAGAATTTATGAGTAGAATCAAGCTAAATATACACCAACAATGGCATTAAACTGAGAATGATATTCATTTGGTTATGCTGTTTTAGTTCTCTCTTAGAAATGCTGTTTAATGATGACTCTTTCAGAAAGCGTTTTGACAATACTACAAATCTTCTCAGATACAGTTCCATAATAAATATGGCTTAGATTACTATTTATTCCCTGTTGGTAGCTCTCAAAGAAAAGAGCAAATCTACATGATTCAAACCTTTAAAATATTTACCCTAAAAGGAGGAGCTGTTCCTAACTTGGCTCGATCATTGTTTCCACTTTTCATTTCACTTTGTCCGTATATTTATAGGTTTCATATTGCATATGTGAAAATATATGTATAAGGTTAGCATTTGATATATTGTGAATGTCAAAGAGGGAGGCATTTATTGAATATAGATGTGTTTAAATAAGTTACATAGATATTTCATGTTGCATCTGTACAAGTAATTGTAAAAATTATAGCTGCACTCAATTAAACATGATTGAAATATTAAAAAAGAAGTATCTATTTTGTACATTACAATTAACTGTTTGGTTGAGTGCACTTTCATTTTAAAAGATTAGATAGATTAGATAGATTAAAAGATTAGATAGCAGTAAACTAAATTAATCCCCTTAATTAAAGTACACAAAAACTGATGCTAAGTTTGATCTGCACACTGTGTATAGCATTTTTTTAAAAACTCATTTAAAGAAAAATAGGTTGTTTTGTAATCAGGCTTTTCAGAATAGTTGCATTGACCAAATATGTTAACAATTTGTTCATCTGTACCTTTCCATTTTTGCTACAGAAAGATAAAACCATGGAACAAGTGGAAAAGGATTAGGGGATTAATGCAACTTGAATGTGTTTTGTGAAGTTGATTTAAAATAAGTATTAAAAACTCTACACAAATATTTGCAGTGGCCGTTATAAAATCGTTATTTGGACTAAAAAATCCAGGAAATTTAACTTGAATTTGAATTGCATCCACAAAATGAGTCTGTTTCTACATTTCTTTTTCACATGAATTACCCGAGGTTATTTTTTTTTATGTTCTTCTATTTAAATGTAGATTTAGGTGAACAACTCCTATTTCTTTAAAAGATGTATGATTTTTTTTTCCCAATTCACAGTAGAGACCAATAAATATTTTTAACCCATAAGTCAAACAGAAGGCTCATAATATTAATCTACACATAACAATTCTTAATTCATAAGAATCTGATGGAGTCCAATAGAGGATGTGTTTAAGATAAGAAAGGACAGTATTAAAAGAAATTGTAATTGTCCAATAAAAGGGTCAATAAAAGTGTCTTAAAAACAATGAGATATAAGTTTCTTCCTATCATATTAGTCTTTAAAAAATATAACAGCCATCATTTGAAAGGTGCATATAAACTTTCCAAGCAATGTTGGTAGGAATCTCTGTATGTTGGTAGAAAGAATTAACATAGATGAATTTGTAAAATTTATTTTCTCTACACATTTAGGCAAGTTATTTAAGCCTCAGGTTTTCAGTCTGTTAAGTTAGGGTAATAATATCTACCTAATGGAGCTATTGCATGGAGTAAGAAAATCAGGCCTGTAATATTCTCTGTGTAATGCCTACATAGAGGAAATTACATAAATGGTAACCATTATGATTATGATAGTTTACAATCATGTCTATATTTTCTAGAAATGAGTTTGGTAATCTTAATTAAGAGCCTTCAACATGTTCAGATCTTTGGCCCAGTAATTCTATTTTTAGGAAGTTATCCTAATGAAATAATCAAAATTTCTCTTTCTCTCACACGCATACTTATAACATCAAATTTTATGATAAAGATATAGTAAATATAATAAAAATAAATAATATTACAGATATCATGGTTTTTTGTTAAAGCTAATTTTTGTATATTGTTAATATATATCTATAGGCTAAAATATTTTGGTATAAGTTTCAGGGAAAAGTTGGATGCTAACCCATAAGAATGTGTTGATTTTGGTCCCTGGCTACCCACCTTATCTTTGATTGAGGAGGCATCTGAAGAGCTTCCCTTCTCATATTTTAGCCTAGAGATTGCATTTCTGTCTAAAGTTGATTAAGTTGACTAAACTGAACAAGATTAGGAATTCAAGATATTTTCCTCATAATATATTGAGCTACGATGATCTCTGTCAGTTAAAAGTTTTCAAGTTACATGGCAAGCCCTAGAAACTTCACAAATATAAATTATAGAGATTATCCTTTCCGTTTACTTAAACCTCAGACATATTTCTAGGCAGTGTTATATAATGAATGATTCTTAAATGTGCAGACAAACATAAAATAACAGCCCCCATTTACTGAGCATTCACCATGTGCCTGGCAATGTATTAAAGATATATCATATATCATTTCCTTCACTCTCAGAAGCAAGCCATGTAAGTTCTGTCAGCCCCCTTGAATTTTTCCTTATTACTCATAAGCAAGCTGAGCTTAAATGATGCTAGTTTAAAGTGGTAAATGTCATACAATTAGTGGTTGATAGGGATTCAAACTCAGGCTTGGAAAGTCCAACCTTTCCACCACCTGAAATTCCTTAGGAAACAAACAAAAAAACAAAAAAAACCCAACTGGGCCAAGAGTTCCTACGTTTTAATGGCCATAGCCTTTTGGTCTGGTCTCACAGACTCACATTCTCCATTTTCAAACTGGGAATAATATTGTTTGACTCACAAGATCAATGTGGATAGCCTCCCCAAAAAACACTTTTGTGTCCTTTAATTCTTCAAAAGCATTTTTTGCATTCATTACTTATAATTTGTGTTGAAATTAAACCTTTACCTTAGCAGTTTTCCAAATATGGTCTGAGACACCTTAGAAGACCCTGAGACCCTTTCAGAGAGTCTAGGAGGTCCTCTTTTTTTTCAAATATTCATCTGTAAAGACTGGATCTTCATATACTTCAATTGAAACAATGTATCCAAAGAGACAGTGCAGAAGCAGTGGAAAAATCCAACTGTCTTCTGTTAAGCCAGACATTAAAGAGACTCACAAATATGTAAAACACCACTATTCTTCTCACTAAACTTACTTTTTCTTTGCAGAGTATTTTCATCCAAGATGCTATTTGGTTTACATTTATGTGTGTTATTATTTTTAAAATTATCAGTAAATTTTTTTTTAATTTCTCAGTTTTAATTTCTAACACAGCAATGTCAATAAATATAACCCACATAAATGAAAAGTCTTTGGGGTCCTCAATAAAGTTAAGAGTGTAGGAGTTTTCGAGAGAGAAGTTGGAGGTCCACTGCTATACATATTTATGATACTTTTTAATTTCTTACATTACTATTTGATATTTACATAGCTACTATTTATTTAAGGTGTAAACTTCTTGAAAATGGAAATAGTGCTGTTTCTTTTACTTTTCAATGTATATAATGTCATAATTTGCACATAATTGCACTAAAAATTATTTGGAGATTGTTGACTGGTAGAGGTTAATTAATCTTTATCTTTATACATATAGTTAAACCCAGAACAGAAATTCAAAACCAGCTCTATAGTGTTATTTGGAGTCACAGCAAGAAAATAAATCTGTCTCCAAAATTGGAGGGTTTCATATTTTAGCATTAGAAAATTACTTCCCCTTGTTAGAATATTCCAACTTCCTTCTGGTTAGTGTCCTAATTTTTTCTGCAGCCCAAAACCAGGACATAAAATTATGTCTTACTAAAGAGGAAAGATTTTCCTCATTTTAAAGTTGGAATTTGTTTTCAAAACATGAGTTTTTAAATATACACACTTAAGTCCTAGCTGAAAGAAACCAATTAACTTAAATTTATTGTAAGTATAGAGGTAAATGAAATGGAATTTAATTTTAGAAAGCATATTTAGGCTCTTCAATGGCTGCAAAGCCACCTCCGTCTTTCTCTTAAGGTCTTGGATTCTTATCTTTCTCCGTGTATATGTATTCCTGTCCCGTTTCTGTATAGGGCTGCCTAATATCAGCACGTAGCAAATCAGAGCACCCCCCAGACGGGAATCTCAGAGACAGGATGTATACAGCTTTACGGGACAATCATGCATAGCTAAGTGACTCAGCATTGTTTTGCCTCCATTCCAGACTCCCTGGAGAAAGAATCCAGTTGTGTTATCCACTCTTAGTCCTATTACCTGAGCTTGTGATGGTGGGTATTTGGGTTAGCAATGGGAGTGTTCTTTCACAGAGAATGTAAACCTAACTTTATGTCCTTTATGAAGGAAGGGAAAGACATTAATATATGGGAAAAGTCTCTAGCTTTAGGACTCCAAATAATTAAATCCTTCAAAAGATATTAGACCTTTAGATAAAGTGATGGAAAATCCCTACTGATTTATTAAAAATCCATTCCAAAATTATATCAACTTTTGCTTCAATGGTTTTAATATTAGTTGTCATGAGACTTCTGGGAGTTTTGATCAAAAGTAAAAATGTTATTAGAGCTACAGTAGCAAGTCATATATAATGCCTAAATGGCAGTTTTAGTTGGTTGCCCTCAAAAATAACATTACTATTCCACATAGATAAGTATATTGGTTTCAGAATGAGATAAATAGGCCTATGTTTGCAACATTTTGTAACTGTATTCTTACATACTGAAACTTTTCAAGATATATTTTCTTATGATTTTGGCCTATTTAAATGGTAAAAAATATTAAAACGCTGATTTTTGTATAATGTATAATGTGGGGATAAAATTATGTAATTTTAAAATAAGCTCATAGTACCATTATAATACGCTTTTATAGAAAAGACAGTATCCAGAAAACACAAGGACTTGCAGTCAGCCCTAGGTCAACAGGCACAAAGCCTGATTTGTTTTCCCATAAGTCTTGTGTCCAGAAGTTACATAATAGCCAAAAAGGAGCTTAGAGGAAGACTCTAAAACAAATGATTCTAGTGTTATGGTTGTCACTGCAATCTTCCCTAAGAATTCTTAAGTCTATCACTGTGTAATAAAAACATCGCTAACAAATTTTGTTCAATCAACACATCTTACTATATGAGAAATCAGCATAACTTATTATATATTTTAATACTATTCTAAAGATATTTATGAAGTAAAGTATCTAAGTCCCTACTATATTCCAATTAGTAAATGTGCAATTGATTATAAAATGCATTGAACATAGATCCTGTTTACTACTTAAAAATCCAGTTTAACATGGAAAAAGAATATAGGAACCACACAGTATATAGTGCATAATTATAATAATTCTTGCATCTTTCTCATTAGAAGTGGCAATGGTTCCTGTATGATATATTTTTATATTATGAGGTAGAAATGGGAAGACTTGGGCATGCTCACTTTCCCTTTGTGGGAGATGTTAGGCGGATGGCTAAGTAAATGATCAAAAGTGCTGTAAAACAGACACTGGCTAAGTCTGATAAGGCAGGATAATCCATTATGTTCATCACCAGTACCCTTCCAAATCAGATTGGTACAAGGTGGGACTTAGCACTGGGTTAGAGAATGCTAAGGAACTTAAACATTTGATTTATTTTGTAACAATTCAACTTTTATTAAGGAAAACAGTTTTAGTGTCTGGAAAAAGCAAAAAGATACATTTTTTTAAAACCAATTACTAGATATCAGAGGAAAAATAAAACTGTGTGTGTGGGAGACTGAGAAAGTGGGATAGGAAAAGGAGGAAGATTAGCTAATGGCACTGATTAAACTTTACTTGGATGAAGAGAGGGTAGGAAAGATTTTTTCCAGGTATGGGATGCTTGATCTAAGATCTGAAAATATGGTAAGTTTAACTTACCAAAGTAGGATGAGTAGGGTGAAGGTTGCTTTGTAAAACCATTTGTTCTGAGCCTGGATGAATAAAAGACTTCTCTCATTTTCTTTGAATCTTCCGTGCATGGTCCTGGGTTCCCTGTATTTTCCAATTTTGAGTATCACCTCCTATATTAGTTAAAGTGAAGCTTCACCTCTGTAAAGATAAAGATCTAAGAATTGTAAAGACTTAAATAAGTGAGATCTATTTCTGTCTAATATAATAGTCCTACTGGTCCAGGCTATTTTGTAGCCTTGCTCCACAAAGAGTCTTAACCATCATGTCTAGTGAGAGTCTAGTGTTTGTAGGTAAGAGTTTTTAGTATCACAGGGCTTCTAAATTCAAGAGCACTACTTCATTTGGTGACCAGTTGGTTGTACAACTGTCACCCAGGGGAGCAACCCAAGGTCCCTAACCCACGCCTAAACTGTCTCTATAAAAGGAGTTCACCTGTCTGAGGCAAGGAGGCAAGGAAGCACCTCACCCCCATTTCTAATAAAAACCTCCCTCTGGGCAAACTTGCAGAAAACCGAAACTGTATCTTCTAGCTGTGTTTACATGCAGGAACAAGCAGGCTTAACCACAAGAAACCAGTATAAACTAACACAGCTGTCAATTTTATAAAGGTCTTTTGGAGCATGCATTAAGATACATACCCACTCACACTCACTCAAAACTGAAGTTTCTAAGTCTTAGAGTACACGTATACTTAACTTCAGTAGAAAAGGCCACAATGTTTTTTCTCAGTGTCATTGCTATGCTGTTATCAGTTCATGAGAATTTCTGTCTCTCCATATTCTTGCAAACAGTTGCATTATCAGTCTTTTAGATATTAACAATCCTGGTAAAATACAGTTATGTATTTTATCATGATTTTAATTTATATTTTCATAATTCCTAATAAATTATTCACTTTTTCTTATATTTATTAAGATTTTGGGTAACACTATTATGACATACTTATTCAGAAATCTTGCCTCAATTTCTATAAT